>NC_140996.1:161383990-161983990 GCF_052327205.1 Somniosus microcephalus | reverse complement strand
TGGCCGGCGCCTGGAAGTCTCGTGGTCATCGGTGATTGAGAGCACCTGCGCTGCGCCCGCCCGCCCCGATATTGGGTTGCTCCGGCATGTTAGCGCCTTAGGAGCCCTGTGTAATGCCTGAACTCGCGCCTCAATCACCTTTGGGGCGCTGCAACCCAATATCGCGCAAGGTGGCGATAAGTTGCGTCTGGCTATAAAATTTGCGCTGCGCCAATTCTAACGCCCCAAGCGGGGCTATACCCAATTTCTAGGCCTATGACTCTAATTCGGTGAGATTTAAGGTGGTCATGGAAAAGGACAAAGATGGACCGGAAATAAAGGTTCTAAATTGGGGGAAGGCCGATTTTATTGGGCCAGAAATTCGGGTCCCCACGGGTGAGTACGCGCATAGGCCCAACGAAAGTGCTGGTTTCGTGCATGCACTGCGCATGCGCGGGAAACCGGAACTTCCGTTCCCTTGAAGGAAGGGGTTCAAAGGTTGAATGCTTGTGCCGGAGAGGCAGCGCGTACGCCTGGAACCTCCGGTTTTTTTTACACAGGTTTCTCCAGGAGGGTAAGTCTCCTGCAGCTACGCTTTTAAAAAGCAGTCACAAGGCCTGCTTTTAACAAGGTAAGTGGTGAATTAAGTAAAATTAAAACATTTTTTCCACAGGTTTATTACTTTTAAATACTTTAAAGAAAGATAAGTTTATTTTTAGCCCCGTTAAAAACTGTAATTCATTTTTTCAAAAATTTAAATTATTGTTTGAAATAGTTATTTTATGTAATTTATAGTTATTTTAAAAATGTGATTTAAAAAAAAATTTATTTGAAGTTTTAATTATGTTTTGGGGCCGATCTCTATTCATAGATTTAACAGGTCTTCCTGTCAAATCTATGAATAGAGATTCCCTGCTACGATTGGCTCTCCATGGCCCATGTGATCCCAGGGGACGCTTCGAACTACCTGCGCCCCAGGGATACGCAAGCACTGCGCACCGGCAGTTGGAGGAGGCCCAGGATTGGAATCCCACGCGGGTCCACAGCACAACGGCCGGCGCGCTAGGTAAGTGCAGGTCGGGGGCTTGCACCTGCGGGAAGCCTCCGACCCAAATTTCTGGCCCAATATGATAAGGCCGGATCTGGCCAAAGTGGAATGGAGTCAACTACCTGTAGAAAAATCCACATCAGAGCAGTGGGAGCCTTTGTGAAAGGAAATAGAGAGAGTACAATGCCAACATGTTCCCGTAAAGGTCAAGGGTGGGACCAACAAGCCCAGGGAACCCTGGATGTCAAGGGATATACAAGAATGGATTAGGGAAAAAAGGGAGGCTCTTGGCAGATGCAAAGGACTAAAAACAGTGGAAGCCCTAGAGGAGTATAGAAAGTGCAGGGGGGTATTAAAAAAGAAATTAGGAGAGCGAAGAGGGGCATGAAAAAACACTGGTGGGCAAAATAAAGGAAAATCCCAAGGTGTTTTATAAGTATTTTAAGGGCAAGAGGATAACCAGGGAAGAGTAGGGCCCATTAGGGACCATGTGGCAATCTGTGTGTAGAGCCGGAAGATGTGGGTGAGGTTTTAAATGAATATTTTGCATCTATGTTCACTATGGAGAAGGACGGTGTAGGGATAGAAATCAGGCAGGGGGATTGTGATACACTCGAACAAATTAGCATTGAGAGGGAGGAGGTACTAGCGGTTTTAGCGGGCTTAAAAGTGGATAAATCCCCAGGCCCAGACGTGATGTATCCCAGGCTGATGTGTGAGGCAAGGGAGGAGATTGCAGGGGCTCTGACACAAATTTTCAGAACCTCTCTGGCCACAGGGGAGGTGCCAGAGGACTGGAGGACAGCTAATGTAGTACCATTATTCAAGAAGGGTAGTAGGGATAAACCAGGGAATTACAGGCCAGTGAGCCTAACATCAGTGGTAGGGAAATTATAGGAAAAAATTCTGAGGGACAGAATTAGTCTCCACTTGGAAAGACAATGGCTTTGTCAAGGGGAGACCATGTCTAACCAATTTGATTGAATTATTCAAGGGGGTGACTTGGTGTGTCGATGAGGGTAGTGCAGTTTGTTTTGATTTCTTTTTGGGTTCAATAAAGACTCATTTCTGAAAGAGAATGTTGTTTCATCTAAAGTCTTGTTCAAGACTTTCTACAGCTTTTTACAGAACACACTATGCTGTGATGCATCTAGAATGAAACTGAAAGTAAAACTCCTCTGGACTGCTTGTCTCTCACATGACCTCTGCTGGTCAGGCACAAGCAATCAAAAACACAGAAAAATATGCTGTAAGGCATAAGTAATCAAACACAGACAAATATCATCACTATTTGCTGATATCATTACATCTCCCTTTCTTAAAACAAAAATATTTTACTTTTAGCTAACAACATTTAATGAACTTACATTATCATTATCATGATCAAGGTTTTTTACCCTTGCTTTGTGTGTTCACATGAAATATGTCAATACACTAGAACTTGAAGAAAGAATAAGGTAACATTACTTCCTTCTTTAACAATAGTCCTTAAATTTGCTCAATGAGTCTCTCAGGAGGCTTCACGTGCCTTGAGGATTTTCTGATTGATTGTCCTTGAATCTGAGTTGTTGCCTCAGATGATTGGTTCTCAGCTGTGTGATCAGGTTGTTCACCAGTATCAGTCTCTTGACCTGCTGTGGCTGGTCCCATGAGAAGATCTCGACGATTTCTTCTCAGAACAGCACCCTCATCTGTCTGAATGGTGTATGATCTTGGTTGAACTTCACTCAGGACAGTTCCCTTCTGAGTCCATGTGTTTGTTTTGTCTTTCAACCTTACTTGGTCACCAGTGTGGAGTTCAGGTAGGTTTTGTGTTCCTCTGTCATAGTAGTACTTTTGCTTTTCTTTCTGTTGCTCTTTGAACTTCCTCACTTTCTCCCCCCTCTTTTGTTTTCAGGAGGTTCTCCGGGATGGGTAGGTTTGACCTTAGCCGACGTCCCATCAGGAGTTGGGCTGGTGACATACCACATTCGAGCGGCGTTGTGCGGTATACAAGCATGCTTTGGTAGAAGTCAGTTCCACTGTCTTTTGCCTTGTACATCAGTCTTTTCACTGTCTGGACCGATTTTTCCACTAGTCCATTGGACTGTGGATAGTGAGGACTTGACGTTGTGTGGACAAAGTCCCACTCTTTGGCAAAGTGTCGGAAATTTGCATTGTTAAACTGGGGTCCGTTGTCTGTGAAGACCTCGCTTGCCACGCCATGTCTGGAGAATATGGCTTTCATACTTCTTATCACAGCTTCTGCAGTGGTGGTGTACAGTCTACAAACCCCTGGATACAGGGAGTAATAGTCTGTGACGACAAGATAGTCCTTCCCTTGACATACGAATAGGCCAGCGCCTACCTTCTGGTAAGGTCTGTCTGGTGCTGGGTGTGGCTTTAGTGGTTCTACCGGATTGCTTGCTCGATATTTCAGGCATATTGTGCAGTTTGACACCTCATTTGTCACATCTTGGTTGATTCGTGGCCAGTACATCACCTCTCGTGCTCTTTTCTTGCACTTTTCGATTCCCAGATGTCCTCCATGGATCTTTTTTAGCATCTCTCTTCTCAGACTCTTTGGGATAACTATTTTACTTCCTTTGTAGATGATGTCTTCGAGCACTGATAGTTCCGCCCTGCAGTTCCAGTACTCTGCTATATCAGGTGAGCAGTCTTGCTTCATGTTGAGCCATCCATCCAAGATGCTTTTTCTCAGTCGTCTCATTGTTGCATCTTTGTTCGTCTCAGTCTTTATGAGCTCCATTTTTGCATCTGCTATGGGCAGTGCACTTGTGATCATGTCCACGTAGGCGTTCACTTTTTCATCCATTGTGGTGTTTGCGGGCTCACTTGGGTCAACAGCTCTGGACAACGTGTCTGCTGTATACATCAGCTTACCCGGTGTGTACGCAACATTCAGTGTATAGCGTTGCAGCCTGATCATCATTCTTTGTATTCTAAGCGGACAGCTATTCAGTGGCTTTTGGAACAATGCAATCAAGGGCTTATGGTCAGTCTCTACACTGATTGCTTGTCCTGCCACAAACTGGTGAAATCTTTCACAGGCGTATGTGATGCTGAGCAGCTCCTTTTTCTATTTGAGCATATCGCGTCTCCGCGTCTGTCATTGAGCGCGATGCATATGCAATAGGTTGCCAGTAGTCATATTGTTGCAGAAGAACGGCACCGAGCCCACTCTGTGATGCATCTGGTGATATCTTGATGGGTCTCGCTGGGTCATAAAACCTCAGAACTGGTTCCTCTGTGAGCAGTTTCTTTAGATCGCTTCATGACTTCTCATGCTCATGATTCCATTCCCATTCTATGTTCTTTTCAGTTAGTCTTCTCAGTGGCACTATTTTTTCTGAGAGGTTGGATATGAATTTACCCATGTAGTTGATCATTCCATTAAACCTCTGCACGTCCTTTTTGCATTGTGGCCTTGGCATATTCTCAATGGCGGACACCTTTCTGGGATCTGGTCTGATGCCCTCACTGCTAAGGATATCTCCCACGAATGTCAGTTCTGTCACCCCGAGCTGGCATTTCTCTCTATTCAGCTTCAGGTTTGTTTTCCTTGTTGCTTCCAGCACTTTTTTCAGTCTCTCGTCATGCTCAGTTCTCGTGGTTCCCCATACTATGATGTCATCCATTGATGTATCAACTCCCTCCAGGTGCTCATAGATCATATGGATAGTCTTGTGATACACTTCAGGAGCTGAGGCAATGCCAAATGGTAACCTTAGGAATCTGTATCTGCCAAATGGAGTGTTGAACGTGTACAGTCTTGAACTTGCTTCGTCCAGCTTCATCTGCCAAAATCCTGAGGACGCATCTAACTTGCTGAAATATTTTGCATTTGCAAACTGTGCCATGATTTCCTCACGTGTAGGAAGCTTGAAGTGCTCTCTCTTTATTGCTCTGTTTAGATCTCTTGGATCCAGGCAAATTCTGAGCTTTCCATTCTTTTTGTCCACTACGACGAGGGACTCACCCACTCAGTTGGCTCATCTATCTTCTGAATCACGTTCAGGCTTTCCATCCTGTCCAACTCTGCCTTCAGTTGCTTTTGAAGAGCAAACGGAACTTTTCTGCATGGATGTATGACCGGTGTCATACTTTTATCTACTCTGATCGTGTGTTCTCCTGGAATGCAGCCTAGACCCTTAAATAGGTCTTTGTACTCTTTCATGAGTTCATCATAGATTGTCTCTCCTTCGCTTTCCACAACGAGGACTCTCTTTACCAGGTTCAGTCTCTCACAGGCTTTCAACCCTAGTATGGCTTGCACATCCTTTGGCACCACGATTAATGCTAGCGTGTGCTCTCTGTCCTTGTGTGTTACTTTGACAATGCATTTTCCTTTCACTGGTATATCAGTACCTGAGTATCCGGTCACTTTCACTTGTATTCCATGTAACTTTGGTCTGGGTCTAATTCTCTTAAAATCGGTCTCTGATATCACAGTAACTTGTGCTCTAGTATCCAATTTAAATGGAATGTGTATGTCATTCACTTTTAGTGTCAATATCCAGTCTCTTTCTTCTTTTTTGTTTTCAGACACAACATCCACATTGAATTCCTCTATCTCGCTTTCATCTACTGTATGGACCTTGCTTTGTTGCGCTTGGTTCTTACAGCAACGGGCATAATGGTTGTTTTTGTTGCATCTATTGCAAGTTTTACCATATGCTGGACACTTTCTTGGTGGATGCTGTGTACCGCATCGACTACATGATTTCCGATTGTCCCTTTCATTTTCGTTTGCTGGCCACATCTCTTTTTTCACATTGGCGCTCCCTTTGTTAAACGGTTTGTATCCGTTCTTTCTCACTGCATCCACGTTGCAGCTACTGTCACGGAACAGCTCCTTTGCCTGCAACTTCACAGTCTCTGTAACCCTACACAGTGCTATGGCTTTTCCCAGGTCTAGATCTTGCTTTCTTAGCAGTCTTTCCCTTAGACCATTATCTGGAATACCACACACCAGTCTGTCTTTTATCAGCGAGTCTGTGAGTCCCCCAAATTCACACGATTTGCTCCGGTTTCTCAGTTCAGTCACATACTGATCAATAGTCTCGCCGATTTTCTGTACACATGTGAAAAATTTGTGCCTCTCAAAGGTCACGTTGCGTTTAGGTATGCAGTAGGCCTCAAACTGTTCCATTATTTTATCTAGCTTCATTTTGTCTTCATCAACAGCAAATATGAAATTATTATATACCTCCAGCGCTGCATCACCCACGACATGTAAAAACAGTGACGATTTCTGTTTATTACTTTTCTTGTCAGCTCCGATTGCCGCTAAATACAACTCTAAACGTTGTTTGAACCTTCTCCAATTTTCAGCCACATTACCTGACAATTGAAGCGTCGCCGGTGGGTGTAAACCTTCCATTCTTTCACTTCGCTAGCTATTCTCTAATGGTAAGCAACGATGTTCTCTTCTGGCTTGCTAATATGTGGAGAGCTGATTTCGCTTACTTGCCACAACTGCTTTCACTGTCCCATCGAGTTGCTAACTTCAGATTTTTTCTCTTTCAGCCACTTCTGACATCATGTTTTGATTTCTTTTTGGGTTCAATAAAGACTCATTTCTGAAAGAGAATGTTGTTTAATCTAAAGTCTTGTTCAAGACTTTCTACAGCTTTTTACAGAACACACTATGCTGTGATGCATCTAGAATGAAACTGGAACTCCTCTGGACTGCTTGTCTCTCTCATGACCTCTGCTGGTCAGGCACAAGTAATCAAAAACACAGACAAATATGCTGTAAGTCATAAGTAATCAAACACAGACAAATATCATCACTATTTGCTGATATCATTACAGAGTTGATGTAGTCTACAGGGACTTCAATAAGGCATTTGACAAAGTCCCACATGGGAGATTGGTCAAGAAGGTAAGAGCCCATGGGATCCATGGCAATTTGGCACATTGGATCCAAAATTGGCTTAGTGGCAGGAGGCAGAGGGTGATGGTCGAAGGTTGTTTTTGTGACTGGAAGCCTGTGTCCAGTGGTGTACCGCAAGGATCAGTGTTGGGACCTTTGCTGTTTGGAGTGTACATTAATGATTTAGATATGAATGTAGGAGGTATGATCAGTAAGGTCGCAGATGACACAAAATTGGTGGAGTGGTAAATAGCGAGGAGGGAAGCCTCAGGCTACAGGACGATATAGACGGGTTGGTCAGATGGGCAGAACAGTGGCAAATGGAATTTAACCTTGAAAAGTGCGAGGTGATGCATTTTGGGAGGACTAACAAGGCAAGGGAATAGACAATGAATGGTAGGACCCTAGGAAGGACAGAGGATCAGAGGGACCTTGGTGTGCAAGTACATAAATCCCTGAAGGAAGCAGGACAGGTAGATAAAGGTGGTTAAAAAGGCATATGGGATACTTGCCTTCATTAGCCGAGGCATAGAATATAAGAGCAGGGAGGTTATGATGGAGCTGTACAAAACGCTGGTTATGCCACAGCTGGAATACTGTTTGCAGTTCTGGTTGCCACACTATGGGAATGATGTGATTGCATTGGAGAGGGTGCAGAGGAGATTCAGCAGGATGTTTCCTGGGCTGGAGTGCTTCAGCTATGAAGAGAGACAGGACAGGCTGGGGTTGTTTTCCTTAGAGCAGAGAAGGCTGAGGGGGGACCTGATTGAGGTGTACAAAATTATAAGGGGCATAGATAGGGTAGATAGAAAGGAACCTTTCCCCTTAGTAGAGGGGTCAATAACCATGGGGCATAGTTTCAAGGTAAGGGACAGGAGGTTTAGAGGTGATTTGAGGAAAAACTTTTTCACCCAGAGGGTGGTTGGAATCTGGAACTCACTGCCTGAAAGGGTGGTAGAGGCAGGAACCCTCACAACATTCAAGAAGCATTTAGATGAGCACTTGAAATGCCATAGCATACAAGGCTACGATTCAAGTGCTGGAAAATGGGATTAGAATAGATAGGGCTTGATGGCCGGCGCGGACACGATGGGCCGAAGGGCCTCTTTCAGTGCTGTATAACTCTACGACTCTATGACTCTATAAAGTGAACTGGCAAATTAGGTTAAGGGATAGGTCAATAGAGTTGCAGTGGCAGACATTTAAGGGGATATTTCAGAATACACAGAATATATACATTCGAACGAGAAAGAAAAATTCCAAGGGGAGGACCCACCATCCTTGGTTAACTAAAAAAGTTAAAGATAGTATTAAACTTAAAGAAAAAGCATATAATTGCACAAAGACGGGTGGCAGGTCAGAAGATTGGACAGAATATAAAAAACAGCAAAGAATGACTAAAAGATTAATAAGGAGAGAAAAATTCAAGTACGAGAGAAAGCTAGCTAGAAATATAAAAACAGATAGTAAGAGTTTCTATAGCTATTTAAAAAAGAAAAGAATTAACAAAGTGAGCGTTGGTCCTATAGAAAGTGAGTCTGGGGAATTAATAATGGAAAATAAGGAGATGGCAGTTGAATTGAACAGGTATTTTGCATCAGTCTTCACTATAGAGGATACAAGTAACATGCCAGAAATAGCTATAAATCAGGAAATGGAAGGGAGGGAGGAACTCAAGAAGGTCATCTTCTAGAACTCGATAGACTCTGGAACAGTACCCATGGATTGGAGGGTAGCTAATGTTACCCCACTATTCAAAAAAGGTGGTAGAGAAAAAGCGGGGAATTATAGACCGGTAAGCCTGACATCGGTAGTGGGGAAAATGCTAGAATCTATTATAAAAGATGTAATAGCAGAGCACTTGGTAAGCAGTGACAGGATCGGACAAAGTCAACATGGATTTACAAAAGGTAAATCATGCTTGACTAATCTACTGGAATTTTTTGAGGATGTAACTGGTAAAATAGATAAGGGAGAACCAGTGGATGTGGTGTATTTGGACTTTCAGAAGGCTTTGGATAAGGTCCCACATAAGAGATTAGCGTGCAAAATTAAGGCACATGGGATTGGGGGCAAGGTATTGACTTGGATAGAGAACTGGTTGGCGGACAGAAAGCAAAGAGTTGGAATAAAAGGGTCATTTTCCGAGTGGCAGGCAGTGACTAGTGGGGTACCGCAAGGATCGGTCCTAGGACCCCAGCTGTTCACAATATATATTAATGATCTGGACGAGGGAATTGGATGTAATATCTCCAAATTTGCAGACGACACAAAGCTGGGTGGGAGGGTAAGCTGTGAGGAGGATGTCGTGAAACTCCAGTACGATTTGGACAGATTGGGTGATTGGGCAGAAACATGGCAAATGCACTATAATGTGGATAAATGTGAGGTTATCCACTTTGGTGGCAAAAACAGGAAGGCAGATTATTATTTGAATGGCAATAGATTGGGAGAAGGGGAAGTGCAAAGAGACCTGGGTGTTCTTGTGCACCAGTCGCTGAAGGTAAGCATGTAGGTGCAGCAGGCGGTTAAGAAGGCAAATGGTATGTTGGCCTTCGTAGCAAGAGGGTTCGAGTACAGGAGCAAGGATGTCTTGCTACAGTTGTACAGGGCCTTGGTGAGACCGCACCTTGAGTATTATGTGCAGTTTTGGTCGCCTTTCCTGAGGAAGGACGTTCTTGCCATGGAAGGAGTGCAGCGAAGATTCACCAGGCTGATACCTGGGATGGCAGGAATGACGTATGAGGAGAGATTGTGTCGATTGGGATCATACTCACTGGAGTTTAGAAGATTGAGAGGGGATCTCATCGAAACCTATAAAATTCTGTCAGGCCTGGACAGACTAGATGCAGGAAGGATGTTTCTGATGGCCGGGGAGTCCAGAACCAGGGGTCATAGTCTAAGGATAAGGGGTAAGCCATTTAGGACTGAAATGAGGAGGAATTTCTTCACCCAGAGAGTGGTGAACCTGTGGAATTCTCTGCCACAGATGGCGGTGGAGGCCAGTTCATTAAATATATTCAAAAAAGAGTTGGATATATTTCTTAAGGCTAAAGGGATCAAGGGATATGTGGAGAAGGCAGGGACAGGGTACTGAATTTGGATGATCAGCCATGATCTCATTGAATGGCGGAGCAGGCTCGAAGGGCCGAATGGCCTACTCCTGCTCCTATCTTCTATGTTTCTAAAATTACAATCACCAGGGAAGTGGTACTGAGCAAATTGTTGGAGCTGCGGGCTGACAAATTCTCAGGTCCTGATGGACTTCATGCTAGGGTCTTAAAAGAAATGGCTAGTGAGATACTTGATGCGTTGGTTTTAATTTTCCAAAATTCCCTAGATTCGGGGAAGGTTCCGTTAGATTGGAAAATAGCAAATGTAACTCCTTTATTCAAAAAGGGAGGGAGACAGAAAGCTGGAAACTACAGGCCAGTTAGCTTGACATCTGTCATAGGGAAGATGTTAGAAGCTATTATTAAAGATGTTATAGCAGGGCACTTGGAAAAGTTCAAGGTAATCAGGCAGAGTCAACATGGTTTTGTGAAAGGGAAATCATGTTTAACCAATTTATTGGAGTTCTTTGAGGAAGTAACATATGCTGTGGATAAAGAGGAACCAATGGATGTACTGTACTTGGATTTCCAGAAGGCATTTGATAAGGTGCCACATCACAGTTTATTGCAGAAAATAAAAGCTAATGGTGTAGGGGGTAACATAATGGCCCAGAAATTCAGGGGTGTAAGCCCCCGACCTGCACTTACCTAGCGCGCCGGCTGTTCAGCTGTGGGCCCCTGTGGGATTCCGATCCTGGGCCTGCTCGCTATAGTGCTTGCGTATCCCAGGGGCGCAGTTAGTTCGATGCGTCCCCTGGGATCACGTGGGCCATGGGGAGCCAATCGGAGCAGGGAATGCTCCATTTATAAGTTTGACAGGAAGTGCTGTCAAAACTTAGAAATACTACGGGCCCCAAAACATCACTAAATCTTCAAATAAATTTTTAAAAAGCATCACATTTTTTAAATAAACGTACTCACCCATGGAGACCCGAATTTCTGGGCCATTGGCATGGATAGAGGATTGGCTAGCTAACAGGAACTGGAGAGTAGGCATAAATGGGTAATTTTCTGGTTGGCAAGATATAACGAGTGGTGTGCCACAGGGATCAGTGCTGGAGCCTTTACTTTTTACAATTTATATAAATGACTTGGATGAAGGGACCGAAGGCATGGTTGCTAAATTTGCTGATGACACAAAGATAGGTTGGAAAGTAAATTGTGAAGAGGACATAGAGGCTACAAAGGAATGTAGATAGGTTAATTGAGTGGGCAAAGATCTGGCAAATGGAGTATAATGTGGGAAAATGTGAAATTGCCCATTTTGGCAGGAAGAATAATAAAGAAGCATATTAGCTAATAGCATGTTATCGTTTATTGCAAGGGGAATTGAATATAAAAGTAGGGAGGTTATGCTTCAGTTATACAGGGCATTGGTGAGAACACATCTGGAGTACTGTGTACAGTATTGGTCTCCTTATTTAAGGAAGGATGTAAATGTATTGGAAGCAGTTCAGAGAAGGTTTACTAGATTAATATCTGCAATGGGCGGGTTCTCTTATGTGGAAAGGTTGGGCTGGCTAGGCTTGTATCTGCTGGAGTTTAGAAGAGTAATTGGTGACTTGATTGAAACATACAAGATCCTGAGGGGTCTTGACAGGGTGGATGTGGAGAGGATGTTTCCTCTTGTGGGAGAATCTAGAACTAAGGGTCACTGTTGAAAAATAAGGGGTTGTCTATTTAAGGCAGAGATGAGGAGAAATATTTTCTCAGAGGCTCATGAGTCTTTGGAACTCTCTTCCTCAGAGGGCAGTGGAAGCAGAGACTTTGAATATGTTTAAGTCAGAGGTAGATAGATTCTTGATAAGCAAGGGGGGGTGAAAGGTTATCGGGGGTAGGCGGGAATGTGGAGTAATCAGGTCAGCCATGATCTTATTGAATGGTGGAGCAGGCTCAAAGGGCTGAGTGGCCTACTCGTGCTCCTAATTCGTATGTTTGTAACTTTTATGTTCATAACTGAAGCACTTTAGTCACCCATGTTATTTAGGCAAAAGCGGTAGTGATTTGCATACAGCAAATCCTTAATAGTGAGATAAATAACCAGATAATCTGATTTGGTGGTGTTGGTCAAGAGATAAATGTCAGCCAGGGCACCAGGAAAACTTTGAATAGTGCCGTAGGATCTTTTACCTCCATCTGAACAGGTAGCCGGGTTTAATATTGCATCGGCGAGATGATACCTCTGACAATGCAACACTCAGCCAATACTGCACTGAAGTATCAATCTTCAGGTGGGGCTTGAACCCACGACCTTCTGACTCACGGAAAATTTCAGTTACTTTGAAAAAAATGGTGGTTGAAAATTCATTCAAAAATAATTTGAGTGATTTGATTGATTCATTAGCAAACCATGCAGGTGAAATGCTTACATAGGAAATATTTAGATAGAGTTTATATAGGATTACATAGGATATACGGCACAGAAACAGACCATTCAGCCCAACCAGTCCATGCTGGCTTCACACGAGCCTCCTCCTGTCTTTCCTCATTTAACTCTCTAAGCATAACCCTCTATTTCCTTCTCCCTCATATGCTTATCTAGCCTCCCCTTAAATGCATCTATACTATTCGCTTCAACCACTCCCTGTGGTAGCGAGTTCCACATTCTCACCACTCTCTGGGTAAAAAAGTTTCTTCTGAATTCCCTATTGGATTTCTTGGTGACTATCTTGTATTGATGGCCTCTAGTTATGCCCTGCCCCACAAGTGGAAACAATCTCTCTGTATCCACTCTCTCAAAACCTTTCATAATTTTAAAGACCTCAATTACATCACCGCTCAGCCTTCTTTTTTCAAGAGAAAAGCGAACCCAGCCTGTTCATCCTTTCCTGATAGGTATTCCCTCGCATTTCTAGTATCATCCTTGTAAATCTTCTCTGCATCTTCTCTGCACCCTCTCTAGTGCCTCCTATATCCTTTTTATAATATGGCGACCAGGATTATATGCAGTACTCTCCGTAAGTGTGGTCTAACCAAGGTTCGATACAAGTTAACATAACTTCACTCCTTTTCAATCCTATCCCTTTAGAAATAAATCCTAGTGCTTGGTTTGCTTTTTTATGACCTGATTAACCTGTGTTGATACTTTTAGTGATTTGTGTGTTTGTACTCCGAGATCCCTTTGCTCCTCTACCCCATCCAGACTCGTGATCTCCCTATTCTTTCTACCAAGTTTCCTCATTATAAATGTTTACGCAGTTAAATGAAAAAAATGTGTCAAAATCATGATACAAGAAGTAAGGTTCCTGAGCAGGAAGCATGTGCCATATGTAAGATTTTTAATAAAATATATAAATGTTGTTCTACAGCATGCACTATGGTCACTGGCCATGCTATGCTGCGGCAGGGCTATGAGGCCTGTAGAGCTATATGTGAGGGTGCCGGTTAGTTCCCTCAGTAACCCCTAGATGGCACCTTCACTTGTTTGTTCCCTTTGCTAAATTGTTACCAGTTTACTTAACTGCCTTTTATCAAGTTTATTGGTTTCACCTGTTTTTGCTTGTATTTAAGTTCTGTGGTTTCTTCCCTCTGTGCTCAGTCTTGACAAGCCATTGCCTAGTGGTAGCTTGTCTTGAGCTCCTATGTTTGCAACTGTTTACCTGTGTGATTCTAGTAAAGCACTTTTATTTAAGACTGCATATCTGCTTCTCACCTCGTCTGTCTGCACTTGGGTCCAGAACCAGCCTCGCTCTGACAGCAACTCTTGATGTCTCTCCCCTACTTGGACATGTAATACTCCGGCGATATGATGACTGCCCAGAACCAAGGGGCCTGCCGTCGAGGGCGGTGACTTGTAAAGGCTTGTCAAGGCGGGAGAAAGGAATTTTCAGGCTGCGCACAAGGGTGGCATCGATAAAACAGCCAGTGGCCCTGGAGTCAATAAACGCCTGGAGGTTGTACTGTTGTCCCTCCCAAGAGAGACGAACGGGAAGCAGGGTTTGGAAGACAGAAAGGGTAGGAGAAGGGATTTGATCTGTCCGTATTTTCCCAATCCTCCTGGCTTTTTACTGAAGCTCAGGGCATGTGGCTCTGAGATGGCCAGACAGGCCACAGTAAAGACAATGCCTCTCTCTCAATCTCCTCTCTCTCTCAAACTGGGAGAGCCGAGTTCTGCCGAGTTGCATAGGTTCCTCTTCAGCGCTAACCGGTGGACTCGGGGGTACTTGGAAACTCTTGGTCAGATTCGAAACACCGGAAGATCTCACCTCTGTGGAAGTAATGAATCTCCTCTCTCTACCATGCTCCCGGAGGCGGTTATCCACTCTGATGGCAAGGGAGATGAGCGTGTCAAGGTCCTCTGGAACCTCTCTGGACGCCAGTTCATCTTTGATAGATTCGGAGAGGCCATGAAGAAACGTGGATTGAAGGGCCTCGGTGTTCCAGCGGCTCTCCGCAGCGAGTGTGCGGAACTCAATGGCGAAGTCGGCTATGCTGCAGTTGCCCTGGCGGAGATTCAAAAGTCTCTTAGCTGCCTCCCGTCCACTCACAGGATGGTCAAAGACTTTGCTCATCTCTTCGACAAAAAGGAGAATGTCCGAGCAGACGAAAGATTGCTGCTCCCAGATAGTGGTAGCCCAGGCGAGAGCTTTTCCCGAGAGTAGTGATATGATGAACGCTACCTTAGAGCAGGGTGATAGGAACATGGAGGGTTGGAGTTCAAAAACTAGGAAGCACTGGGTCAAGAAGCCACGACACTTGCCCGGATGACCGTCATAGCGCTCTGGTGCGGGTAGGCGCGGCTCTCTGTGAGTCTGGAGATCGGCGATCGGTGGGGTAGCACCCAAAGGAACTGACTGAGGAGGAACATCCTGAGCAGAAGCCACAGCGGCTGGGTGTTGAATGGTCTGAGTCCACATATCTACCTTGTCCGAAATGCTTTGGAGAAGTTGCTCAAGGCGGCCGAGGAAAACACCTTGATGGGAGAGAATAGAACAAAGTTCCTCCATCACTGCTGGGTCCATACTGGCTCAGTCTTACTGTCAGGGCGAGGCTGGTTCTGGACCCAAGTGCAGACAGACGAGGCGAGAAGCAGGTATGCAGCCTTAAATAAAAGTACTTTACTAGAATCACACAGGTAAACAGTTACAAACATAGGAGCTCAAGACAAGCTACCACTAGGCAATGGCTTGTCAAGACTGAGCACAGTGGGAAGAAACCACAGAACTTAAATACAAGCAAAAACAGGTGAAACCAATAAACCTGATAAAAGGCAGTTAAGTAAACTAGTAACAATTTAGCAAAGGGAAACAAACAAGTGAAGGTGCCATCTAGGGGTTACTGAGGGAACTAACTGGCACCCTCACACTATAAGGCCTGCTGAAACAAATCTTCAAGCCACTTCCATCCAGACTCCCTGGCAGAGGCTGTGGAGCCCCCCCTAGCATGGCTCTGACCTGGACAATTGGCTGGGGTGTGAGTTAAATCCTCATGGCAAGTGGAACTGCTCCTCTATCAAAAGGTCACTGGGATTCCACAACATCGGAAAATCCCAGCGAGTGTATTTAAAATGCGTGGCTCTTTTGTAACTTTCAAAAGCTCTTATAATAATTTGTCCGTGACTACACCAACAGCTCTGGGTACAGGTATATTTTGTATCAGTAAAACAGTCTGTGACTACACAAACCACTCTGGGTACAGGTATATTGTGTATCAGTGAAACAGCTTTATTAAGCATTAAACATCCAGTACAAAGAAGTAATACTTAACAAGAAGATAGTCACAGTCTGTTCATCGAACCCTGGCATTCCTTCCGAGAGACTGTGGCGCGGTCTCCTGATGTATCTTGCTGTGTTCTGTTGACCGAAGCTCGCTTCCTTGGGCTCTTGCTGTGTTCTGTTGACTGAAGCTCCTATCAATCTCTGGTTACGCAGTGCGCTGCTTTCGATGTTCAAAACCTATATCTTTATACCCTTTTTCCTCTCATTTTGCCTACGTGGCAGTAATTAACCCTCTGACACCTGGTAAAAGTCTTGTTTCCCTCGTTAGCCATCTTATGACCTTGTTAATCCCACTAGATCTCTTTCTGTGCACAACAAAGTACCCTTATCTTAGATGTTTACTTTTCACAGAACATTTCCTAAAATGTTTTCTAAACAATCTGTCCATCCTATAGCTATACCAATGAAGGATGTCTCCAACTCTTATCTCTCGCTCTAATTCTTATCTCGTTAAGCATAATATTGCTGAATTCCTCATCTCCATAAACATAGCACTACATTCCATTACTTCAGTAATTGAAAACACAGCAGTTTTTTAGTCAGGTTGGCATAATTTCCCATCCTGCTTTGCTCTCAGCCATTCACCATTTTTATACAGGTTTTTAACATACAATTTTACATATTATAGTTATATAAAAATGGTTATAGAATCTTAATAATGTTTACTAAATCCTACAGGTACACCCTATCCTACACTTTGTTATTGAACAATTTTTTCTGGTTCTTGAGCGTTGAAGAATAGATAGCCCACCCAGGCTAAGTTCTGGCATGGATTAGGCCATCTTCTACAAATAAATTAGTTTACGTGACTTTGAACAGCAGTGAGTCCAGTAGCATGTGATAGGTTTTCTCTATACCTTGCAAAATAGAAGTTGTTCATTGCGACAAGATGGGTTTCTTAAGGATTACTTCCTTTTACCAGATTTTCCAGCTATATTTGTCATTTGTTTGTCCCAATGTAAGTCAGAAGGCCAATTTCACACTGCCATGTTCCCAACAGAGTGGCATCACAGGAAATGCATTGTGGGAATTATTATTTCTAATTTTTTTACTGAAATGTACCATCTCACATTCCATCATTTTATCAGTATCAGTACTGAGGGAGCGCGGCACTGTAGGCGGTGCTGTCTGTCAGCTATAACATTAAACCCTCTTAGGTGGGCAGAAACCATCCCGTGGCACTATCCAAATAAGAATAGGGGAGTTTTCCCTGTGTCATGACCAATATTTATCCCTCAACCAACATAACTATTAAAAAACAGATTAAGTGATCATTTATCTCATTGCTTTTTTGTGGGACCTTGCTGTGTGCAAATCGGCTGCTGCATTTCGTTATGTCACAATGGTGCATAAACTTTAAAAAGTACTTTATTGGCAATAATGTGCTTTGGGACTTTGTGATGTCATGATATGGGCTATATAGATGCAAGTTCTCTCTTTTTTTATTTATTATCTCTCTCCTTTCACTTTTAACCAATCCAGAATTTATCTCAAACCCCCCCTCCCCTGCCCCCACCCCAACCAAAATCCTTACATTTTGGGAACCTAACCATCTGGTAGAAATGCTACCTGTTCTCAAGATTTTTTCTCATTGTCATGAAAGTGGCATATATGTCACCCCTGGAAAACAAGGTTGCAGTGATCTGTTTGATGCACCAGTGTTTGGCCATCTGGCAAATGTCTGAAGTGGTGACTTGAAATGAGCAGATGGTGTAAAAGTTCAAGGTGATGGCAATGTTGACTGCAGGTCAGATATAAAAAATTGTACTGTTATATCATTGTTCTGCTGAATTAATCTGGATGACTGCTGTGTCAATTTTAGATCTAACTCATATGGCATAGCTAATACAATGGAGTGATTATTAATATTTTGCAGTTTTGTTTCTTAATGTTAACAGAAAGCAAATACAATGTTAATTTGTATGTAAATAAATATTTTATTTTTATAAAAACTGAGGTTCTGCAATTTTCCTCTAAGTGCTTCTTAACTATGAAAAGGCTCAAATTTGGATGCTTAAAATAAAGGTTGGCTGAAATTGTCAGTTTGACTCACCCACCTGGAAAAAATAAATTGAAAAAATATATAAATCCTGCTCTAATGGCTCGACATGTAGTTTCTTTCTGTTTACATTACAGGTCTTTACCAGATTTGATCACATCTGTCATTGGTGATTATCTAAATCTCTTTTGCAATCAATTTTAAGACTAAGGTCTTATCGATGAATGTGTTTTGAAACAAAGTAAATAATTGAGAATAAATGAATTGTACATTGGCTTGTGATTCAGAAGACTCCACAGGTGACAGATTATGGTCTGACAAGGGATTGGTCTATCTCTCTTTTCTTTGTCATAATTTGTAACCATGACAAACATGTAGATAACAGAAGAACCATGAACACTGCTGGTCAGTGTTAAACTCCTCCTGCAAGTGCTGGAAGGATTTTCAAATTCTACCAGGGAAGACATACGCAAACTAATAAGTGCCCTTGAATGATGTCCTAAAACTTCCCATGGAGGATTGGAAGCCATTATTCTTCCATACTAGTTTAACTTGTGAAGAGATTCACTTCTACCTAAAATATGTAAAGACTTGTGTCATAAATCTGAATGATGAA
This sequence comes from Somniosus microcephalus, assembly GCF_052327205.1. Classification (NCBI taxonomy): domain Eukaryota; kingdom Metazoa; phylum Chordata; class Chondrichthyes; order Squaliformes; family Somniosidae; genus Somniosus; species Somniosus microcephalus. Next base: position 161,965,640 of record NC_140996.1, on the reverse strand, counting down.
TGAGAATATCATTGTGTTCAACTCCGGGTCTTCGTGTGCACTATGAAGTTAATGCTGGGTGCAGATAGAGGTGAATATTGTTGAGTGGCCTAAAATATTGGCAAGCCTCCCTTCAATCATTTACTGTCTGATAATTACCAATGTTAAATTTATGGTCCAGATATTCGGGTCTTCACAGGTGAGTACGCATGGGGTACTCACCCGTAAGCCCAATGGAAGTGCCGATTTCCTGCATGCACTGTGCAGGCGTGGGAAACCGGCACTTCCGTTCCCCTGAAAGAAGGGGTTCAGAGGTTGAACGCATATGCAGGAGAGGCTGCACGTGCGCATCGAACTTACATTTTTTTTGCAGGTTTTCCCAGGAGGGTAAGTCTCCAGAAGTTAGACATGTAAAAAGCAGTCGCAAGGCCTGCTTTTTACAAGGTAAGTGGTGAATTAATTAAAATTAAAACATTTTTTCCACAGGTTTATTATTTTTAAATACTTTAAAGAAAGATAAGTTTATTTTTAGCCCCATTAGAAAATGTAATTAATTTTTTCAAAAATGTAATTTATTGTTTAAAATAGTTATTTCATGTAATTTATAGTTTATTTTAAAAATATGATGTTTTTTTAAAAATTTATTTGAAGATTTAATGATGTTTTGGGGCTTGTAGTATTTATAGGTTTGACAGGTCTTCCTATCAAACTTACGAATGAAGCATTCCCTGCTACCATTGGCTCTCCATGGCCCACGTGATCCCAGGGGACGCATCAAACTAACTGCGCTCCTGGGATACGCAAGCACTGCGCGCCGGCAGTTGGAGGAGGCCCAGGATCGGAATTCCACGGAGGCCAAAAGCTCAATGGCCGGCGCGCAAGGTAAGTGCAGGTCGGGGGCTTGTACCCGCGGGAAGCCCCTGACCCGAATTCCTGGGCCTATATTTCATGCACATCATCTCCTTCAATGAAAGCTGATAATACTCTGGACTCATCCTGGCCTATGAAAAAGAAATAATGGAGGAATGATTTTAGAATAAGGACAAGAATTTAGAAAATTACTATCTCACCTTTGGTCCATACCATATGTTCAAGGTTTCCTTTGTCAGATGTAAATTTCTTAGTAAAATTAATTTGGGCAGTTTGAAATAAGTTCTTGGGCACCTGTTCAAATCAAATCAACTTTTATTGCCATTGTTAGTGCACAAGTGCAGTACAACGAAATGTAGGCTTGCGGCTCCCGAGAGTGTACAATTTGGATTAGGACACTTAAACATATATATTAGCATAAATATGACCATAATAAAGTGCATCGGCAGATGTGCAGGCTTTAGTGTTTATTTGTGGAGTTCAGTAGGATGACAGCCCTGGGAAAGAAGCTGTTCCTAAATCTGGTCGTACGGGTGCGAATGCATCTGTAGCGTCTTCCAGATGGTAGGAGGGCGAACAGACTGTGGCTGGGGTGGGTAAGGTCTTTGATGATGGACCGTGCCCTCCGTAGGCAGCGTTTCTGATATATATGTTCTATGGTCGGTAGCCGGGTGCCGGTAATGCGTTGGGCAGTTTTGACTACCCATAACTTGGTACAAATTGGCACTAAATTAGCAATGTCATTTAAAAGGCCCATAATGATTTTCAGTTGAAATGGAAAGAGTCATGCTGCTATTGTAGGATGTATTCTTTTGAGGTTCGTGATAAGGTACATTGTTGGGAAAAGCAGTAGGAGCTATGCTTTTTATTCACCTATGCTATACCTGACCCTCTACAGTGGGTGCCAAAAGTCTAATCATGAATTATTCCCAGCACTTGCATCCCTAATCTTGCACAAACAGAGATAAACTTATTTGAAAAGAGTAATATGATTAAACTATATTTAAAAGGGGTTAAAAGAAATAGCAAAATGTTACTTCTCATAACGTTAGAATTACAAGGGAATAAATAAAGACTGTTTGTTTGTATTTCAAAGTTTGGGATATGAGGGGTGATTCCATGATCTGACACTTCAGCTGGAATATTTATCTGGAGACCGGCTGGGAGCAGGGATGGGCCCAGTAGCGCGCGGGAAATCCTAAAGTTGCTGCGGCATGTCTGTCAGTGGCTTTTTAACCCAGTCACTGCATTTACATCTGACTTCTGGGCTTCCTGACCAATAAACGTGAGCGGGCATGATGACGACACGCATGGGTCTATTTCAGCTGAGGCATTTAAAGGAACACTGCAAAAATGACAGTTACAGGATTGTGGAGGTGGGAGAAAGATTGGTTGGTGATAAAAATGGATTCTCAATGTTCCAAAGCTGCCCCTCACTTCAGTGCTGCCTCCCTGGACCTCAAGCTGCATGATGTAAGTGCCCACAGGGAGATTTTATTCCCTTCTGATGGGAGGAAGAAGCCAGCCTCACTTACAAAGAAGGCATGGCTGGAGATAGCAGAGGAGATTAGCAGCAGGAGTGTGGTGCCATGCGCCTGGGTACAATGCAGGAAGAGATTTAATGACCTCATGAGGGCAAGAAAGGTGAGTACAATGCCACATTCAACTACATCCTGATGTGCGTGTCACCCCAACCCCCTCACTCTGCCTCCCCAAGCCTACTCCTGCACATCATTCCTCACACCAACGTACCTTGCAGATGCACCCATCCCTCTCTGTCTATGCACTTCCTCATATCCCCATCTGACCATCCACAACTGACACTCACTCTCATCTTAATGCAACGTCATGCTTCTCCTTCATAGGCACCCTCAACAGATGTTGTCCCTCCTTCCGTTCCATTCATTCCTTGACTCTCACTCAAAGGTCTCCTGTTTCCCTCCTCGCAGGAGAAGAGAGCACAGAACACCAGGGAGAGGCAGCAAACCAGAGGTGGCCCTGCAGTCATCGTCACGCTCACAGCTGCAGAGGAGGTGGCACTCAAAATAAGTGGAGTGTTGGCGTGTCTGGCAGTGGGAGATGGAGAGATGGGGAACTCCCAGCTATCTGGTGACAGAATTAAATATCACACAGCCACATGGCATACAACAGTTACTCATGTTGACTTGATGTCAGCAGCCAGTGACATATGATCATGTGCATAATATTAATATAAAACATTCTTACCATGACAGTTCTAATTCATGTCTTTAATCTCCCACAGGCCCATCAAGTGTCCCACAGGTGGTGGAGCTGGAGGAGGAAGATGACTCCTCAGAGGAGGTCACTAACTCTGCGGGTGCACCGTCACAGGACGCTTGCCCACCATGCACCAGCACAGGTGCACACACGTTGGTGGGACCATCAAGATAGATAGTTGTGTTGTCACCTGGTGTCTCTCAGATCACATGTGAACAAGAGCAGATGGTGGAGACAGGGACAGCAGTGGAGAGTCCTCGTTAGAGGGCGCAGGATGCTTCAAGCTCTGCTCAGCTGGATGCAGATGCTGAACCTCTGGGGCTGTTGACAAAGAGAATGATTCTAGAGGAGCAGCAAAAAATGTGTGAGGCTCTGGTAGGATTTCCAGCCGCGATGTGCACACTTGCAGAGAGAATGGAGGAGTCCATCTCAAACATGACTGGCATGATGTCACAGGGCTTAGCTATGTTGTGTTCGACCATGGAAAGGGTGGCCACCTGCATGGAGCATCAAACGCGACAGTCAAACGAGTGCATGCTTGCCCTCACCAACAGCTTGCACACTCTGACTGCTACCTTAACTAGGATGGATCAAAACCTAGCCTTGGCCATTCAGCGCCCCACTGATGTGCAGCAAAGTGCTCTCCAGCTCATTGCGAGCAGTGCGGGTGGGCCATGAGAGGGATGATGGTGAAAGGGGACATAGAAGTGGAGATTCTGCTTCCAACTTTCACCTGTTGCCCCCTCCCCCACCCCCCGGAGTCAGGGCCCCACATACTGTCTCGTGTCTCAACGGCCGAGTCTGCCCCTGCACAGGTGCAGGCGGAGCAGTCTTTGCAGGTCCCTCACAGGCTCTAAAACCCAGAGGACTTTGGCCAAGACCATCTGAGCAGGGAAATGAGCAGCCCGACTCTACAGGCTCGATTTTCCAAGCCCCGAGGAGGCGGGTTTGGAGGCGGGAGTGTTGGGAAAATTGCAGAAATGGGGGGCAGGAACCCATCCCGCCCCCAACCCGCCTCTGTGCCAATGTCCCAGGAGGCGGGTACCCGACCTGTGCTGGGAGCCGCCTCCCTGAGGCGAGAAGGGGATTAGTGCCAATTAACTGCCTGTTAACAGGTAGTTAACAGGCAGTTTTTTGCCTAATCCCTATTTTTAGCCCTGAAGTGTGGGCTTCCCGACGGCTCCGAACCACGCCAAGTTAGTGAGGCGGACAGTTGGTCTGAAGGGGTCGAGATGTCGGTTGTGCAGGTGAGTGATGGGTTCATGTGTGCAGAGGTAAGTGTAAAGTGTTTTAATGGCCCAGAACTTGGTGTCGGGGGCTTGCCGCGCGTGCAAGCCCCCGATCTGCACTCACCCTGCGCGCTGACATCTGAAGCCCGAGCCTGCTTGCATTTCCTGTCACAGGCCCGGTTCAGATGTCAGTGCGCAGTGCTTACCTGATCCAGCGGCGTAGTTAGTGCGATGTGCCGGCTGGGATCAGGTGAGCACTGTACAACCAATCAGGGGAGGGGAAGGTTCATTCATGAGTTTGAGAGTAAGAACTGTCAAACTCATGAAAACTACAGGGGCCCAAAACACTATTTAAACTTTAAATAAAAATTTAAAAAACATCCCAATCATTAAATTAAGTATAAATAAGTTTTTAAAAAATAATTTAAACAATAATTTTTTTTTTGAAAAAAATAATTTTTTAATAAAAGGGGTCTAAAACTAAACTTACCTTATTGTAGATTCTTTAAAATAATAAACCTGTGGGGAAAAAAAATTCTAAATTACACTAAAACACCACTTACCTGTAAAAATAAATACTTACGTGTGCTTTTTACAAGCGTAAAGACCGGAGGCCTTTAGACATGCGCAAATCCCCCAAAACAGAGGAAATCCAAGACGCACGCGCTGCCCCCTACAGCGCACGCGCTAGCCTCTTCACCTCTTGGGTTAGAGGAGAGGAAATGCCGGTTTTCAGCGCATGCGCTGTGCATGCTGAAAACTGGCATTTCCTCCGGCCAGACGCGTGAGTACCCCTTCCGTACTCACGCGTTTGGGGAGGAATTTCTGCCCCAATAAGTTTTACTCACCTTTACTTTCTCCTGCAGGCTTCCTTCCTTCAGGTCTCGGGAGTCTCTCAGCTCACCGGCACAGAAAGCAGAATGGCCGCTGATCTGTCAAAAGCTGCAGCCTCTGCTTTCTGGTCTGGAGAGCTCTCTAAATGAGTCTGAGTAGAAGGACTCAAGTTAGAAGACAGATTGTCAGTGTGTTACAGCTTCACAGAGCTGTAAAACGCTGATTTTTCATTTGTCAAAAGCTCTTGACAGATGAAATGTCAACCGCAGATGTCACCGGTAACCAGGTGTCCCTTATTTGACCTGCTGAGCCCACTGGGCAGGCTTAACAAGATCAATCAAGGGAAAATAGCGTGGGTTGGCCATATCGATGGAGGCGGGACTACAACCCAAAAAGTGGGAGTCCCGCCTCCAAAAGCTCCCCATTGACAAAATCGAGCCCGTCTACTAAAGCCACAGGGGTTGTACATCATAGGAGTTAGAGGAAAAGGAAGATGAAAGATTATTACTTACACAAGGGTATGCACATGAGTGTTTTAGACATGTCAAAATAATAAGTGACAGTATAAATTTTGATCCACATATAAAATAATGGGCTAGAAATTCATTATAGCCCAGGAATGGGTGGTAAAATTAGAAAAGCTGGAGAATTAGCGCCAGGCGTTAATGCTTTAGACTGCACGCAAAATTAAGTCTCAGTGCTCAAAGAAATGATTGGGGGGCTAATTCAAGCCTTAAAGCCCAAGCTCATTGGCATTACTCTCAAAGGTGGACCAATATCGGGTGCAGTCTAATCGCTAGTCCTCATTGCCACAGGCTTTGTCCAGTTCTTAAAGGGGAGGATCATTGATGCAGCAGTAGCTCTGCAGCTGCCTCAGCAAGCAGCAGCAGGACAAGTAGAAGGAGCTGCATGACTCAAGCAGCTGTACTGATGGCAGATTCACGCCTCCGGGAGAGAGCCCGCAGATTCTGCGATCAAACATTGGAGGTGTTGGTGTTCACTGTGGAGAGACGGAGGGTGGTGCTCTACCCAGCAAGTGACAGGAGGCCCTCACGGCAAGTCTTCCACACCATGCGGACGGAGGTAGCTCAGCGCATCTCGGGCAGTACTGTGGTCCCCAGGACCCACCCACAGTGCAGGAAGAAATTTAATGACCTCAATCAGGTGGTCACAAATGCTAGATACCACCATCTGAACCACAGTCTGCACACACTGCCCAAAGCACCCCAACCCAGCACTCACCCATCAACAATCTCTACCTACCAACACTCACACCCACATCTCACACCTTGCACACAATGACAGCTATTCAACTATGGCAGGCACATCACCCAAGCACATTGCTCCACACTCACTCACACACTTTCCTTTCTCTTTCAGACCAAGGTGGCTCACAAGAGGAGGGAGCAGGAATGCACAGTCGAGGGACAAGCCAACACTCAACCACTGTCTGTGCTGGAGGAAAGAATGCTGCAGATTATTGGGCACCAGGTGGTGGGTGCCATGGACACCGGCAACGTGGACCCCCTTAGGGACAACAACGGTATGTTCATCCCTATTTCTTCTTCTCACGTCCCACATCCCCCTCACCCCACAAACATTTCGCACCTTCCAGCTAATCAAGCTGTATGTATGCATTCCTCCCTTCCTGCCCCCCCTCGCCTCACCTTAACCTGACTCTTGTGCCTTTATGCTTTCAGATCATGAGCAAGCACCTGAGCAGCCTGTCCCTTAGAGCACTGTTGAGAGCGAGGCAGGAGAAGAGGACGAAGGAAGAACACACCGCGTCACTGCATGTCTCACCCGCAGGCACCAGCTCAGATACTGGCACTACGTGTTCTTTACAGGCTAGTATAGTAACGGGATCTGCACAGGGTGAGCCACTGGGGACAAGTGGGCTGTAGCAAGGCCAGAGGGAAAGGGTAGTTCGGGGGCCAGCTCCCCAGAGGGCGAGTTTAGACGCGAGTTCTGCTGCACAGGACTCAGATGAGGACCTTGATTGGGAGGCGTTTAGAAGAAGGGTGATGGGCATGCACACGGAGATGATAGGTGCACTGGCAAGGGTGCTTGAGAGCATTTTGGCAACAATAACGAGCGTGGTGGAGTCCGCCTCCAGCATTGCACAAGGCTTTGCGCACACCATGGAGCCCATCATTTCTAGTCTGCAAGGGATGGTAGACTCCCAGAGAGACCGTGGTAACCCAGACCTGATGCCGTATGTGATGGGCGATCTGGCAGCTTCCATTGCAGCACAGGCAGAAGTGACGCAACGTGTTAGTGCTGTAATGCAGTCTATGCTTGCTGGCACACAATCTCAGACTGCTCCCATGCAGTCTCAGCTTGATGACACGCAAGCTCTGACTGCTGCCATCGTGGCTGGGTCTACCACCATCGACTGGGACTTCCACAATGTCGCAGCAGGACAGCAATTTGTGCTCCAACAGATGGCTAGGGATGCTGAGGTGCTGCTCCGGGGGAGTGGCAGTGGGTCAGTGGAGCAGGAGCCTGCTGTTCTCTCTCAGGATGACAGCATTCCTGCTCCCACCACTGCCACTCCGCCATTGCCCTTGTCGCTGCCTGTCATCCAGCCAGCCCAGACTGCAGCCGCCTATGCTGAGGTGGTGCAGTCTACATTCGGGCCTTCCAGGCCCAGAGCTGGTCAAGGGCGTCCTGCAAGGCCATCTGAAGTTTCCCACACGGACACTCCACAGCCTTCTACCAGCCCTGCTGCAGCCACTGGGCCAACACTTCGTAGGAGCATTAGAGTAGGCAAAGGTACAGTAACGAGAGGCACTAAAGGATTGCACAAAGGTGACTAGTTCATGTTGTTGTTGTAATTATGTGTTCACTGATTATTAACAAATTTATTAATTCAGTTTGGATTCTTTTGTGGAATGTCTCATTTCAGCTTTGTACTGTGATATGGCCTGCAACAGGGATGGAATGATGGGGATGTGGTGAGCAACGGGGATTTGGGGTTTAATTTATTGGAACTGCAGTCTGATGAGGCAGTCACGGACCGCCCTTCCAGCAGACCGATTGAGTGGCTGCCTCCTCCCTCACTCCTCCACCTCCTCTTCCTACTCCTCCTCCTCCTCCTCTCCCTCTTCCTCTTCCTGAGGTGGTCCCGCAATCCCTGGTGGTGAGGGCTGGGCCCTCATGATGGCCAAGTTGTGGAGCATGCAGCAGACCACCACGAAATAGAACACCCACTCAGCAAGTACAGGAGGGCTCCTCCCGAGCGATCAAGGCAGCGGAACCATTGCTTGAGCACCCCGATGGTCTGCTCGATGATGTTCCCGGTCACAGCATGGCTGTCATTATATGAGTGCTGAGCTGGAGTGTTGGTTGTGGCGGGGAGCCATGAGCCAGGTGCCTCGTAACGGCGGTGCAACGGGGATCTGGATTTGCCGTGCGTTGCTGGATTTGCTTCACCCCAGCGCTAATGCGCTAATCAACTGAATTTTTCCCCTTTTTTCTTTGCACCACTTTCCAATCTTGCCCATTTTGCCAGCTGCCTGCCAACTGACCTTCTCAGTTCTGATGAATGGTAAGGCAATACTTTAATCTAAGCAATGGGTGTCTGTGTGAAAGGATGCTTTGTTGATTGCAGGACTGCTTTGTGCTGGGGGAGGCGGGCAAGTGTGTTCAGCATTTTTCTGCCAGATGGGTACAGTGCTGCAACCTAACTAAATGCTGCCAAGATGAGTCCATCCCAGGCAGCAATGTGCACTGCTGTTGATGCTGGTGCTAACCTTGGTTCTCATTTGAGGTCCAAGGTGAAACAGCATATGTGGTACCCATGCTGATCTGATATATGACAGATTTAAGTGGAGATCAGACGCACAAATCTCCAAAGTAGTGAAAGTGACCTCCAATGTAGTGAAAGTCACCTCCAAAATGTAGAAACTACCTCCAAAGTTGTAGAAATCCCCTGCAAAGTACTGAAAGCAAACTCTCAGAGCAAGTGCTGTGAGCAAAAGCCTTTCACTTAGGTATGAAGCAGGTGCGAGGTATCTTTTTGTCTGTCATTTCTTCAGCCCCCTCAATTTCCACTGTGCTCTCGCCTTGCTTTCACTGGAGGTCCAGGAAGCCCGGGAAATCCGTGGACCCACAGTGAAAGTTGAAAACCCCTGTTAAGAACCTGTTAGCTACCTTTTAATTGCTTTCAATTGGTAACCCCACCTCTCCCAAGGGGGTTTCTCGCACGCTGCCGAATGGGCTCCAGTGAAATGTGGAAGTCAGCGGGTTGGAGCCGGTTTACCGATGCATTGTCAATTTCAGCACATTTTACTACCCAGCCACTCCCAAACCCACTCGCTGCTGCTAGCAAAATTTCTTCTTCCAGTGGGAAACATCGCTTGCAGAGAGTGCATCTCGGCAGAACAGTGGTGTACAGCCCATGATTTTCCAACCATTAAACTGAATGGATGGGAAATCGCATGAATCACAATGTAAAGGGCTTAAACTAGAAATTACTGATAGTGATATTAGCAGCGTAATGTTTAAACGGTCCATGTTAAACTGGTCCATGTGGCATTCCTTTATTTGCCATATTAATGCGAGCACTAACCTGTTGACTTTAAAAGGATTAGACCCTCCATTAAACCTGTTGTTAAATCTTAGTACAGAGGAATGTCATTGGAACACATTAACCATTTGTCAGTGAATATCACCAACCAACAGCTTCTGCCACTTCACTTCACTATGGCCCAAGATGGCCTCATCTCCTGCATGCCTACCCTTCTTGCCCTCCATAGCTTCTGAGGAAGGAAAGACTTGCCTAAGCTCTGGAATTCCCTGCCTAAACCTGTCCACCTCGCTACCTCTCTTTCCTCCTTTTAAGATGCTCCTTAAAACCTACCTCTTTGACCAAGCTTTTGGTCACCTGCCCTAATTTATCCTTATGTGGATTGGTGTCAGTTTTTGTCTTAAAATACTCCTGTGCAGCGCCTTGGGACATTTTACTACGTTAAAGGCGCTATATAAATACTTGTTGTTGTTGTTAGACGGGTGCAACAAAGGTTCACCTAATTGATTCCTGTGTTGAGAGGGTTGTCCTATGAGGAGAGATTGAATAGAATGGGCCTATACCCTCTGGAGTTTAGAAGAATAAGAGGTGATCTCATTGAAACATAAGATTCTGAGAGGGCTTGGCAAGGTAGATGCTGAGAGGTTGTTTCCCCTGGCTGGAGAATCTAGAACTAGGGGGCATAGCCTCAGGATAAGGGGTCGGCCATTTAGGACTGAGATGAGGAGACATTTCTTCACTCAGAGGGTTGTGAATCTTTGGAATTCTCTACCCCAGAGGGCTGTGGAGGCTCAGTCGCTGAGTATATTCAAGACTGAGATCGATAGATTTTTGGACTCTAAGGGAATCAAGGGATATGGGGATCAGCGGGAAAGTGGAGTTCAGTTGAAGATCAGCAATGATTTTATTGAATGACGGAGCAGGCTCGAAGGGCTGTATGGCCTACTCCTGCTCCTATTTCTTATGTTCTTATATTCTAAAAATATAAGAACATATATTGCTTCATTGAGATTAGAAGCACTCTTCCCCACTAGTCTACTGGTTGCTTTAACTTCTCAGCTTCTCTCCAATGCAGTGATTGATTCTACTGCCTCTTGAAGCTGCTACAGACTTCCCAGTTGCCATTCCTCCCCCCATGCCACTTAAAATCATAGAATCATAGAATAATACAGCACAGAAGGAGGCCAGCAGCCCATCGAGTCTGCGCTGGCTCTATCGAAGAGCAATCCAATTAGTCCCACTCTCCTGCTCTCTTCCCATGTCTCTGCAATTTTTTCTCCTTCAACTATTTATCCAATTCCCTTTTGAAAGCTACTATTGAATCTGTATTCACCACCCTATCAGGCAGTGCATTCCGAATCCTAACCACTTGTTATGTAAAAAAGTTTTTCCTCATGTCGCCTCTGGTTCTTTTATCAATCACCTTAAATCTGTGCCCTCTGGTTATCGACCCTTCAGCCATTGGAAACAGTTTCTCTTTATTTACTCTATCTAAACCTATCATGATTTTAAACATCTCTAGCAAATCTCCATTTAGTCTTCTCTGCTCTAAGGACAACTACCCCAGCTTCTCCAGTCTATCCACGTAACTGTAATCTCTCATCCCTGGAATCATTCTAGTAAATCTCTTCTGTACCCTCTCCAAAGCCTTCACATCCTTCCTAAAGTGTGGCACCCAGAATTGGGCACAATACTCCAGCTGAGGCCGAATTCTTCCTAACATCTGTCTGAGGTTGAACCAGACTGTTCGCAACCTTGGTGTCATATTTGACCCTGAAATGAGTTTCCAACCACATATCCGCGACATAACAAAGACCGCCTATTTCCACCTCCGTAGCATCGACTGTCTCCACCCTTGCCTCAGCTCATCCACTGCTGAAACCCTCATCCATGCCTTTGTTACCTCTAGACTTGACTATTCCAACGCTGGCCTCCCATGTTCTACCCTATGTAAACTTGAGGTCATCCAAAACTCAGCTGCCCATGTTCTAACTCGCACCAAGTCCCATTCGCCCATCATCCCTGTGCTCGCTGACCTACATTGGCTCCCAGTTAACCAACATCTCGATTTCAAAATTCAATTTCTTGTTTTCAAATCTCTCCATGACCTCGCCCCTCCCTAACTCTGTAACCTCGCCCCTCCCTAACTCTGTAACCTCGCCCCTCCCTAACTCTGTAACCTCGCCCCTCCCTAACTCTGTAACCTCCTCCCTCCCTAACTCTGTAACCTCCTCCCTCCCTAACTCTGTAACCTCGCCCCTCCCTAACTCTGTAACCTCCTCCCTCCCTAACTCTGTAACCTCGCCCCTCCCTAACTCTGTAACCTCGCCCCTCCCTAACTCTGTAACCTCGCCCCTCCCTAACTCTGTAACCTCGCCCCTCCCTAACTCTGTAACCTCGCCCCTCCCTAACTCTGTAACCTCGCCCCTCCCTAACTCGGTAACCTCGCCCCTCCCTAACTCGGTAACCTCCTCCCTCCCTAACTCTGTAACCTCGCCCCTCCCTAACTCTGTAACCTCGCCCCTCCCTAACTCTGTAACCTCGCCCCTCCCTAACTCTGTAACCTCGCCCCTCCCTAACTCTGTAACCTCGCCCCTCCCTAACTCTGTAACCTCGCCCCTCCCTAACTCTGTAACCTCGCCCCTCCCTAACTCTGTAACCTCCTCCAGCCCCACAACCCCCCCCCCGCCCCCGAGATGTCTGCTCTCCTCTAATTCTGCCCTCTTGAGCATCCCTGATTATAATCGATCAACCATTGGTGGCTGTGCCTTTTGTTGCCTAGGCCCTAAGCTCTGGAATTCCCTGCCTAAACCTCTCTGCCTCTCTACCTCGCTTTCCTCCCGTAAGACGCTCCTTAAAATCTACCTCTTTGACCAAGCTTTTGGTCACCTGCCCATATTTATCCTTATGTGACTCTGTGTCAAATCTTTTGTCTTATAATACTCCTGTGCAGCGCCTTGGGATGTTTTACTACATTAAAGGCGCTATATAAATACAAGTTGTAGTTGTTGTTTTATATAAGTTTAGCATAACTTCTTGGCTTTTGTACTTTATGCCTCTATTTATAAAGCCACGGATCCCATATGCCCTATTAACTGCTTTGTTAACCTGTCCTGCTACCTTCTAAGATTTGTGCACAAACACCCCCAGGTCTCTGTTCTTGCACCCCCTTTAAAATTGTACCATTTAGTATGTATGCTCTCTCCTCATTCTTCCTACCAAAATGCATCACCTCACACTTTTCTGTGTTGAATTTCATCTGGCATGTGTCCACCCATTCCACCAGCCTGTCTATGTCCTCTTGAAGTCTATTACTATCTTCTTCACTGTTTACTACACTTCCATGTTTTGTGTCATCTGCAAATTTCAAAATTGTGCCCTGTACCCCCAAGTCCAAGTCATTAATGTATATCGAAAACAGCAGTGGTCCAAGTACTGAACCTTGGGGAGCACCACTGCACACCTCCCTCCAGTCCGAAAAACAGCTATTCACCAGAACTCCCTTAGCCAATTTTGTATCCATGCTGCTACTGCCCCTTTTATCCCATGGGCTTCAACTTGGATCCAATTTCTAAAGGTTCTCCTGTGGGATTTGGCTGATTTTCATGCAAACTCGGTGACCCTGGGAAATCTGCCAGGTTCAGCGACAAGGTCAACAGATGGGCAGAAGTGCTCACCCACTGCATTTCCACCAACGCAAGGGTGTGTCGGGAAATGCAGACCTATATTTGTATCTTGAGCCCAATGACACTGATATATTGGTTTGGGGCGAAATTGGGCTCTGCTCTGTAGTGCTCGTTTTTTGGGCACTACGAGGTCTCTTAAACTACCAAAATGGTGTCCATGATGCGCGCGTACTCTCCCAACGGGAAGTGCGGCGGACGCCATTTTTGTAAAGGGGTCAGCGAGCACGCACCTAACAACCGCTGGCAGCATGCAGAGCAGGCAGGTCATGATGTCGATCAGCGTGTAATGCTGATTTGACACCAGCGCTGCCATTATGGAGCTTCACACTCCAGCCAATGCCGTCTCTTAACCTCCCACAGCTGAACATGCATTCAGCAGCAGGAAGGACCCCACACCAGCATTATTTAAAGGGATTATCAACTCCTTACAGGTTAGTTGCTGAATTATTTCTTCTAGCTGTTGCTGCAATTCTATGCATTTTGGGTGTTTTTCCATACTTGTAAAGCAGGGAGTGGTCTGGCTGGCGCTGAAGTATTTCTTTTGTGACTTAAAGGCTTGTGTTGCTTCCAGACATGGGTGCCCTAGTAGTGCTTCCACTTGGCATTGAGCATGACTGAGAATGAGCAGTGTCCATGCAGAGCAGGACAAAGTGCTAGAAGAGGGAGGAGAAGGAGGGGAGAGGGGCTCTCGGGAGGTCATATCCGCAGAGGGCCTTTAAGGATCAGTTCTATTGGAGAACATATTGCTGGACTGCTGTGATGCCCTGGAAGCCCCTTTACACACTGGATCCAGAGCCATGATGGCAGTAGTCTGAGCTTCCATGGCAGCAAGCTGAGTGACATGAATCAACTGAGCAGCCTGCGGGTGGCGCTGTCCAGGGAGAGTATAAATACTCGGGCATGGGCCCAGCTTGCACAGGACAATCTTAACAGGAACTAGTGAAGGACACAACTAGACCTCCATGTTGTAAAACAGTTGATTAAAGCTTTGTTTAACGCTTAGACCAAGTGCCTAGTAGTTATCTTATGTCACTGAGATTGCAAGACAGCAGTCTGAGTTTCCACTGCAGCACTCAGACATTGCGTCGATGCTGCTCATGCTGCAATCATGGTTGGGGCCACAGGTGTATTGATGGAGGTGGCCACCAGTTCCATGCGGGAAAGGATGGGCTCCAAGCTCTGTGCAAATCCCTGTGCCAAGTTGGTGCTGGACTCCTTCATACACCTTGACATTGAGCGCAGGCTTTCTGGCAGGCTTTCCACTGCACCAAGCATTTGGTTATGTACACCCATCAGCCTTCTTCTGTAGCCTGGCCCATAAAGGTCATCATCTGAGTCCTCTGCAGCAGAACTAGAGTCTGACCTCGGCCTCCGGCGAGCTGGCACCTGCACTATCCTTTCCCCCTGCCCTGGCTGCAACGTACTTGTGCCCGGTGTTTCACCACGTGCAGATCCCGCCTCTATCCTATCCTCTAAATTACGCACAGTTTCAGTATCTGAGCTGGTGGCTGTGACTGTGAAATCGAGTGACAGTGTGTCTGCTTCACTATCTCCTTGCTCTTCCTCCACTGCCTGGACAGGTTGCAGTTCTTGGGTACCTGAAAGGAAAAAGGGACATGGGTACGCTTGTGCTGAGGGAGGGAAGAAAGTAAGAAGCGCATGCTTATACCATCAGCAGCTTCTCAGTCTGAAGAGATTGTGGGATGAGGGAGAAATAGGATGAGAGAAGGAGGATTAGGTATGCGGATACCCTCATCTTCAATCGCTTCAGCCCCATTGGTGGCATGGGCCTCAGCAATAACCCTTCCCATAATGGCCAGCACCGTCTCCTCCATGGGGGTTAGAACATATAGGTGCGCCTCTCCCCCTCCGGTTAGTTCCTGCTGCCTCCTGTTATGTGCCAACTTCTCCTGCAAGAGAGAGGGAAGTGTGTCAGTGAGTGTCGTGCAAACTGTTTGGGTGATGTGGCTGCCATTGTTCAATAGCTGCCAGTGTGGTGAGGTGAGAGGGACTACCCTTGACATCAAGGTAACATTTGACCGAGTAAAATTGAAGTTAATCGGAATCAGAGGGAAAACCCTTCACTGGCTGGAGCCATACCTAGTGACATGAATCTGTCATTCATGTGGAAATGACTTATGAAATGATACTGGGCGGCCTGCCGGTGGTGCTGTCCAGGGAGAGTATAAATACTCAGGCATGGGCCCAGCTTGCTCAGGACATTCTTTAACAGGAACTAGTGAAGGACACAACTAGATCTCCATGTTGAAAACCAGTTGATTAAAGCGTTGTTTAATACTCAGACCAAGTGCCTAGTAGTTTTCTTACATCAATTTAATCAACTGCAACCCGCTCCACGCTCTGAGTGATTTGGGAATAGACAGCTACAATTCAAACTGTAGAAGGGAACTCGGACGTAGTAATCAATCCATCATGGAGAAACTACTCCGACCTGCCCATCTCGACCTGGACCCGAATTCACTTACAGCTGCTAAGGTATGGAAACACTGGTATTGTACCTTCAGCAACTTGCTCGAGGAGTGTGGTGAGAATGTTCCTAATAAGTTACGAATGCTTGCCAATTATGTATCCCCTCATGTGTTTGACTTTATCGAAGACTGTGTAGACTATGACTCCGCTATTCAAACACTACAGCAACTATATGTTAAGGCCCCAAACAAAATTTTTGCTCGGCACCTACTGGCCACAACTCGACAACAACCCGGGGTATCACTTGATGAAATCCTTCAAGAGCTTCGCAGGCTCAGCAAAGGTTGTAACCTTAAAGCTGTCTCAGCTGAGCAGTACTGGGAGGAATTAATTCATGACTCTTTTATTAATGGAATTGCTTCTCCCCTCATAGGCCAGCGTCTGTTGGAGAATAAAACTCTCGGGTTACAAGCTGCCTATAACCAGGCATATTCTCTGGACTTAGCTCAAAAAAATTCAGATGCCTATTTTTTACCATATGCATGGACTGCTGCTACCACTTTTAGTGACTTCCCCGGTAAGCCTCAGGCCGAAGCCCTCACTGATGATGACCCTACCCTAGCGGCATCTTGGCAAACTAAAAAGAAGTGTTTCTTCTGTGGAGGTGCATTCCATTATAGGAAATGTTGTCCTGCTCGTAATGCAACCTCCAATCATTGCAGTAAGAAAGGTCACTTTTCTAAAGTATGCCGGTCAAGAGCCTCTACTAGTGTTGTAGCTGCTATCTATAAAACTGCTCCTCCCCCAAGAGCGACTACTAGTGTTACAGCTGCTATCTATAAAACTGCTCCTCCCTCACATGCCACTACTAGTGTTACAGCTGTTTTTCCCCAAAGCCTGTCCCATGCAGCCATGAGGGTTTCGATAAATCAAGACATTTTGAGTGCACTAATCGACTCATGTAGCTCTGACAGCTTCATCAGTGAGTGGGCTATCAGTAAGTTAAAACTGCGTATTTACCCCTCGGACAGGGAAATTGTAATGGCTCTGACGACACTGACCACCAACTCTTCCGGCTTTTGTCTTGTTGACCTTATTCTCAATGGCCGCACTTATTTTTCCACCCGGCTCGGGGTGCTCAAAAATCTATGCAGTGATGTGCTCCTGGAACAGAATTTCCAGAAACAACACAAAAGACTCACTTTCGAGTTTGGAGGGCCAAAGCCGGAGCTTACTATTTCCAAAGTACTGTTTTGTGCACTTTCGGTGGCTTCGCTCGATGAGCCCTCTTTGTTTACCAATCTTTCCCCCTGATGTAAGCCCATAGTCACTAAATCACGACGTTTCAGCCAAGATGATCTATCCTTTATCGAGGCAGAAATCTCTCGCCTTCTAGCTGATGGTATCATTGAGCCATGTTCACCTTCCTGGCGGGCTCAAGTCATCGTTGTTAAAAATCCTCTGAAGCAACACAAGAAATGTCTTTGCATCGATTACTCACAAGCTATTAACCAGTATACCGACCTGGATGCCTACCCACTACCATGCATCGACGACATGGTCAATAACCTTGCGAACTACAGGATATTTTCAACTTTTGACTTAAAGAGCGCATACCATCAAGTACCGTTAAAGGACTCTGACAAAAAGTATATGGCCTTTGAGGCCAATGGTCGGCTTTACCAGTTTTGTCGCCTTCCATTTGGGGTCACCAATGGGGTGGCCATCTTTCAATGGGCAATGGATAGCCTAGTCAAACAGGAGAACTTAACGGACACTTTTCCATATCTGGATAATATCACCATTGCTGGTCATGACCAGAAGGAGCACGATGCCAACCTCCAGAAATTTCTTGACGTTCTCCGTCGTTGCAACTTAACCTTAAATGAGTCCATATCTGTGAAATCAGTACCATCAGTCAACATCCTTGGCTACTGGGTGGACAATGGTGTCATCAAACCAGATCCGGAGTGACTTTGTCCGCTTCAGGAGCTCCCTCCTCCTACGAATCTTGGCTCTCTTCGTCGGACCCTCGGCATTTTTGCCTATTATGCAAAGTGGATACCCCACTTTTCCGACAAGATCCAGCCCCTGCTTCATGTGAAATCATTTCTGTTGGACGCGATGGCTATTTCAGCTTTCGACTTCCTCGAGCCACGCTTCATTCCATCAATGAAAATCTCCCTTTCGTGGTCGAGTGCGATGCATTGGAGGTGGTGATCTCGGCTACCTTGAATCAAGGCGGTCCACCTGTTGCATTTCTGTCCAGAACTTTGCAGGGTAGCGGGCTCCATTATCCTCCTGTCGAGAAGGAGGCTATGGCTATCATCGAAGCAGTACGTAAATGGAGTCATTTTCTCGCTCATCGCCATTTCACACTCATAACTGATCAGCGCTCTGTGGCCTTTATGCTGGATAACCAGACATGCACTAAGGGCAAGAATAACAAAATACAGCTCTGGAGGCTACACCATATATTATCGACCCGGCAAAGAGAATGTGTCGCCAGTACCCTCATGCGTGCATTCTGCTCTTCCATGTCAACTTCGACTTACGGATCTTCATACTGACTTCTGCCATCCTGGCGTTACCCGTATGTTGCACTTTGTGCGATCTAAAATTCTCCCATTTTCTACGGAATACGTGAAAAGAACATGCTCCACTTGTAGAATTTGCGCAGAATTAAAACCGCAATTCTTCCATCCGTCAGTTGGCTCGCTCATACACTCTACACAGCCTATGCAGCGACTCAGCATTGACTTTAAAGGGCCATTGCCTTCCTCAACGTGAAACACCTACTTGCTTACTATGGTGGACGAATATTCATGCTTTCCCTTTACTTTCCCCTGTCCCAATATGCTTACTTCCACAGTGATCAAATACCTTGATCAGGTCTTTTCCCTTTGCGGTATGACCAATTTCATCCACTCTGATCAGGGTCCCTCCTTCATGTCAGGCGAACTCAAAAGTTATCTTTCCCAACGGGGAATCACCACAAGTAAAACGACATCGTATCATCCTATTGAAACGGACAGGTTGAGAGATAAATTGCCATCATTTGGAATGCTGTTCGTCTTGCACTGAGGTCACACAACCTATCAGACCAGCAGTGGGAAACTATGCTCCCTGACGCGTTGCATTCCATCAGGTCTCTTCTTTCTACATCCACCAACGCTACTCCTCACGAATGATTCTTCGGGTTCCAGCGTTGCTCCACTCATGGGACGTCCCTACCATCATGGTTGGCAGCTCCTGGCCCCATGCTGCTCCGAAGATTCGTCCGATCCTCTAAGAGTGATCCCCTCATCGACGAACTGGAACTGACGGATGTCAATCCCACGTACGCGCACGTGCGGTACACTGATGGCCAGGAATCCACAGTGTCACTTCGGGATCTGGCTCCCTGCCCAACTGGTCCCCCGGACCCAATCGATAGTGGGATCCATATTAATGACGCCGATACCCTGCGCTCCTCTGAGGATGACGCCCTACCCGGGACGTCAAGGGATCTGCCAGCTATTCCGCCTGATCAACTTGGGGAACAGAGTGCTCCCCGCGGGATGGCCACCCAAAGCCAGGACGCCGGTCAGTCACCGACTACTGAGCAGGGTGAAGCCAGCTCTGCACCTGTGGGGGCCCACACCCAGAGCCACAATCTCTCCAGTCCCCCTCAGGTCAATCAAGGCGACACGGACTCTGCCAGCTCGCCAGTACGAACCAAGCAACCCAGGGACCAAAACATGCGTCTATTCTCAGTCCGATTAATTCGGTAGAAGGCAGCCACCGGACTTTCAATCTTTCAGGCGGGAAGAATGACATGAATCTTATCATTCATGTGAAAATGACTTATGAAATGATACTGGATGGCCTGCTGGTGGCGCTGTCCAGGGAGAGTATAAATTCTCGGGCCTGGGCCCAGCTTGCTCAGGATATTCCTTAACAGGAACCAGTGAAGGACACAACTAGATCTCCATGTTGAAAAACAGTTGATTAAAGCCTTGTTTAATACTCAGACCAAGTGCCTAGTAGTTTTCTCATGTCACCTAGCACAAAGGAAGATGGTTGTGGTTGTTGGAGGTCAATCATCTCAGCCGCAGGACATTCCTGCAGGAGTTCCTCAGAGCAGTGTCCTAGGCCGAACCATCTTCAGCTGCTTCATCAATGACTTTCCCTCCATCATAAGGTCAGAAGTGAGGATGTTCACTGATTGCAGTGTTCAGTTCCATTTGCAACTCCTCAGATAATGAAGCACTCCATGCTTGCATGCAGCAAGACTTGGATGACATTCAGGCTTGGTCTGATAAGTGACAAATATCATTTGTGCCACACAAGTGCCAGACAATGACTATCTCCAACAAGCGAGAGTCTAGCCACCGCCCCTTGATATTCAACAGCATTACCATTGCAGAATCCACCACCATCAACATCCTGGGGGTCACCATTGACCAGAAACTTAACTGGACCAGCCACATAAATACTGTGGCAATAAGAGCAGGTCAGAGGCTGGGTATTCTGCACTGATGTCTCACTTCCTGACTCCCCAAAGCTTTTCCACCATCTACAAGGTACAAGTCAGGAGTTTGATGGAATACTCTCCACTTGCCTAGATGAGTGCAGCTCCAACAACACTCAAGAAACTCGACACCACAGGACAAAGCAGCCCACTTGATTGACACCTTATCCACCACCTTAAACATTCACTCCCTCCACCACCGGCGCACTGTGGTTGCAGTGTGCACCATCTACCAGATGCACTACAGCAACTCCCTAAGGCTTCTTCGGCAGCACCTCCGAATCTCGCAACCTCCTCCACCTAGAAGTCCGAGGGCAGCAGATGCATGAGAAGACCACCACCTGCAAGTTCCCCTCCAAGTTTCATATCATCCTGATTTGGAAATATATTGCCATTCCTTCATCGTCGCTGGGTCAAATTCCCTCCCTCACAGCACTGTGGGAGTACCTTCACCACAAGGCCTGCAACGATTTAAGAAGGCGGCTCACCACCACCTTCTCAAGGGCAATTAGGGATGGGCAATAAATGCTGGCCTTGCCAGTGACGCCCACATCGCAGGAACAAATAAAAAGAAAGTGTGTGCAAGCTGTGAGATGTGGGTGTGAGCTTGCAACAGTGCTAAGTGTATGAGGATGAGGTGAAGCATATGAATATTAAGTAGGAGTCCTGAATGATAGAAACTGTTGGTAGGTGAGTGATGGGGGTATGGTGAATTGAGCACTGGCTGAGGCTAGTGGTGCAGTTGGTAGGATATGGTATTTGAAGATGCATTCACTGACCTTGATCACTTGTGTGAGATCATAAACTACTCGTGACACTGCATCCATGTTCTTGGCGCTATACTCCTGGTATTGACCTCTACGGCTATCTCTTCCTGCTGCCTGGAGGGCCTCCTGCCTTTCTGTGGTTACAAGGCATCTCTCCTCCATTCCACCTCTTCAACGGAAACCTCCAGTACAGTGAGCGCAAACCTTGGTGCCTGCTCTCTCCTATGGTTAACTATTGTTGATTGTTGCACAGCACACTATTCCCAATGATCTCAGCACCGCCAGCAGCCACAATGTACCTCCCCTTTAAGAGGTGCAGGCTAGCTTTAAGTAGTGCTAGGCACTCATGATATTAGGCCCACTGTTGATGTGTGCAGCCAATGAACAGCGTGAGGAGTGCTGGCTGCATACAGAAATCATGGTAATGCGCAAACAGCATAAAGTTGGCGTCCTGCCTGCATTTCAATCAACGGGTGCGAGTTAATTGCGCATCTCGATCCCTGCACCTGTTTTTGGGGGTTATCCAATTTAACCCCCCAAATATCCATTTCACAAAATACCCCTTATGTTGAACCGGTACTGTAGAACTTGCTAATCCCAGTTTCTCTGATGAAGTTTTTTTCTGCTTCAAGAAAGATCACCATGGCAGTTCCCTTGGTCTGCTGAGTAATGTATAATATCCAGCAACTTCTAAAAAAAATTCTGTTGAATTCTACTGCCTAGAAAACCTGGATGATCTCAATGATTCAGGTTAGCTAACAGGCATGGTAGGTGACTTGCTGAATAATGCAGGAACTGGGTACATTCAGAGATTGGAAATGAAAATCTTACAAATGCAGGTACTGTATGTTACGGGTGTAAGATATGTACCGGGGCATACTGGTGTGAACAATGGCCCCAGATGAAAACATTTTTTCTGACATATATTTATATCTGCATTCCCATTTTGATAACGCATTGGAAAGTACAACGTGTGGACGAACTTAAGGGTGCATTAATAAAGATAAACAATTCCATTTGGTAACATTCAGAACAGTGACGTGTTACAACATCTAGCTGAAGCCAGAATCTTTGTGAATTTGCCTACTTCCTTTTAAAAGCAAACAGAAAAAATGTCTTTAACGGGAATTAAACAATTCATTTGGCTTTACAAAAATGAAACAGCGGAACGCATTACAGCATTGTCATTTTTTTAAAAGAAAGCTTTATTAGATGAACAGGATACATTTTACATGGGTCAGTAAAGCTCCACAATGCCAAAATTTCAGTAGTAAAATCATGTAAGTAACTGAAACAGATACTCTTATTTCGAATCAAATACCATGGAAATTGTCTTTTAAAGATTGAATATATATATATATATATAGCTAACTTAGAGTCATAGAGTCATAGAGTCATAGAGTAATACAGCACGGATAGAGGCCCTTCGGCCCATCGTGTCCATGCCGGCCATCAAGCCCTGTCTAATCTAATCCCATATTCCAGCATTTGGCCCGTAGCCTTGTATGCTATGGCATTTCAAATGCTCATCCAAATGCTTCTTAAATGTTGTGAGGGTTTCTGCCTCCACAACCCTTTCAGGCAGTGAGTTCCAGACTCCAACCACCCTCTGGGTGAAAAAGTTCTTTCTCAAATCCCCTCTAAACCTCCCGCCCTTTACCTTGAATCTATGCCCCCTAGTTATTGACCCCTCTACTAAGGGGAAAAGCTCCTCAGCATCCATCCTATCTATGCCCCTCACAATTTTGTACACCTCAATCATGTCCCCCCTCAGCCTCCTCTGCTCCAAGGAAAACAAACCCAATCTGCCCAGTCTCTCTTCATAGCTGAAGCGCTCCAGCCCTGGTAACATCCTGGTGAACCTCCTCTGCACCCTCTCTAACGCGATCACATCTTTCCTGTAGTGTGGCGACCAGAACTGCACACAGTATTCCAGCTGTGGCCTAACCAGTGTTTTATACAGCTCCATCATAACCTCCTTGCTCTTATATTCTATGCCTCGGCTAATGAAGGCAAGTATCCCATATGCCTTTTTTACCACCTTATCCACCTGTTCCGCCGCCTTCAGGGATCTGTGTACCTGCACACCCAGATCCCTCTGACCCTCCGTCTTGCCTAGGGTCTTTCCCTTCATTGTGTATTCCCTTGCCTTGTTAGACCCCCCAAAGTGCATCACCTCGCACTTTTCCGGGTTAAATTCCATTTGCCACTGTTCCGCCCATCTGACCAACCCATCTATATCGTTCTGCAGACTGAGGCTACCCTCCTCGCTATTTACCACCCTACCAATTTTAGTATCATCCGCGAATTTACTGATCATACCCTTTACATTCATATCCAAGTCATTAATGTAGACCACAAACAGCAAGGGACCCAGCACCGATCCCTGTGGTACCCCACTGGCCACAGGTTTCCAGTCACAAAAACAACCTTCGACCATCACCCTCTGCCTTCTGCCACTAAGCCAGTTTTGTATCCAATGTGCCAAGGCACCCTGGATTCCATGGGCTCTTACCTTCTTGACCAGTCTCCTGTGCGGGACTTTATCGAAGGCCTTACTGAAATCCATGTATACCACATCCACTGCGTTACCCTCATCCACACACCTAGTCACCCCCTCAAAAAATTCAATCAAATTAGTCAGACATGATCTTCCCTTGACAAAGCCATGTTGACTATCCCTGATTAATCCTTGCCTCTCCAAGTGGAGACAAATTTTGTCCCTCAGGATTTTTTCCAGTAATTTTCCTACCACTGATGTTAGGCTCACTGGCCTGTAGTTCCCCGGTTTTTCCCTACTACCCTTCTTGAATAATGGTACTACATTAGCGGTTCTCCAGTCCTCTGGCACATCCCCTGTGGCCAGAGAGGTCCTGAATATATGTGTTAGAGCCCCCGCAATCTCCTCCTTTGCCTCACACAGCAGCCTGGGGTACATTTCATCCGGGCCTGGGGATTTATCCATTTTTAGGCCAGCTAAAACCGCCAATACCTCCTCCCTCTCGATGTTAATATGTTCGAGCATATCACAGTCCCCCCGCCCTATTTCTATGTCTACATCGTCCTTCTCCATAGTGAAAACAGATGCAAAAAATTCATTTAGAACCCCTCCTACATCTTCCGGCTCCACACACAGATTGCCACTTTTGTCCCTAATGGGCCCTATTTTTTCCCTAGTTATCCTTTTACCCTTAATATACTTATAAAACATCTTCGGATTTTCCTTTATTTTGCTCGCCAGTGTTATTTCATGGCCCCTCCTTGATCTCCTAATTTCTTTTTTAAGTATCCCCCTGCACTTTTTGTACTCCTCTAGGGCTTCCTCCGTCTTTAGCCTTTTGTATCTACCAAAAGCCCTCCTTTTTTTCCTAATCCATTCCCGTATATCCCCTGACATCCACGGTTCCCTGTGGTTTTTGGAACCACTCTTGACATTTATGGGAACATGTTGCCCTTGTATGATCTCAATCTCCCTTCTGAAAGCCTCCCATTGCTCCGATGCGGATTTTCCTACAAGTAGCTGATCCCAGTCCATTTTGGCCAGATCCTGCCTTATCCTATTAAAATCGGCCTTCCCCCAATTTAGAACCTTTATTTCCGGCCCATCCCTGTCCTTTTCCATGACCACCTTAAATCTTACCATATTATGGTCACTATCACCAAAGTGCTCACCTACTAGCACTTTTTCCACTTGGCCGGCCACATTCCCTAGAATTAGGTCCAGTACCGCCCCCTCTCTTGTAGGACTTTCTACATGCTGGCTCAAAAAGCTCTCCTGGATGCACTTTAAGAATTCTACACCCTCTGAGCCTTTCACACTTTGACTATCCCAGTTAATATTGGGGAAGTTGAAATCCCCCATTATTATTACCCTATTATTTGCACATTTCTCTGAGATTTGCCTACATATCTGTTCCTCTATTTCCCCCTGACTGTTTGGAGGCCTATAGTACACTCCCAGCAAAGTGCTTGCCCCCTTTTTGTTTTTAAGCTCCACCCATATGGCCTCATTAGAGGACCCTGCTAATATATCATCCCTCCTTACTGCAGTAATTGACTCCTTAATTAATATTGCGACACCCCCTCCTCTTATACCTCCCCCTCTGTCTCGCCTGAAGATTCTGTACCCCGGAATATTGAGCTGCCAGTCTTGCCCCTCCCTCAACCATGTCTCCGTGATAGCAACAATATCATACTCCCATGTGTTTATCAACACCTTCAGTTCATCCACCTTATTTGCAAGACTCCTTGCATTAAAATAGATGCCATCCAGCCTTGCCCTTATATATTTGCCCTGTCTACCAAGCTGACTTGTTTTTTCCTCCATAATTGGCAGCACATCCCCCCCTATTTCAGCTTCCCTCTGTATCCCATCCCCCTGCCAAGTTAGTTTAAACCCCCCCCGACAGTGCTAGCAAACCTCCCCGCAAGGATATTTGTCCCGCTCTGGTTCAGGTGCAACCCGTCCGACTTGTACAAGTCCCACCTTTCCCAGAAGCAGGCCCAGTGATCCAGGAAAGTAAAACCCTCCCCCCTACACCAACTCTTTAGCCACGCATTCATCTGCTCTATCCTCCCATTCCTATACTTACTAGCACGTGGCACTGGGAGTAATCCAGAGATTACACCCTTTGAGGTCCTGCCCTTTAATCTGTTACCTAGCTCCCTAAATTCTTGATGCAGGACCTCATCCCTCTTTTTACCTATGTCGTTGGTACCAATGTGGACCACGACCACTGGCTGTTCACCCTCCCCCTCCAGAATGCCCTGCAGCCGCTCAGTGACATCCTTGACCCTGGCACCAGGGAGGCAACAAACCATCCTGGAGTCACGTTTGCGGCCACAGAAACGCCTATCTGTTCCCCTTACTATAGAATCCCCTACCACTATTGCTCTCCCACTCTTTTTCCCCCCCTCCTGGGCAGCAGGAGCACCCCCAGTGCCAGGAAGTTGGCTGCTGCTGCCTTCCCCTGGTGAGTCATCCCCCTCAACAGTATCCAAAGCGGTATACCTGTTTGAAAGGGGGATGTCCGCAGGGGTTCCCTGCACTACCTGCCTGCCTTTGTTGCTCCGCCTGATGGTCACTCCCTGTGCTGCCCTACCCTGAGGCGTGCACAACTCGCTAAACGTGGTATCCACGAGCCTCTCAGCATCGCGCATGCTCCACAACCCATCCACCCGCAGCTCGAGCGCCGCAATGCGGTCTACAAGTAGCTGCAGCTGGATGCATTTCCCGCACACATGGTCGTCAGGGACACTGGCAGCGTCCCTGATTTCCCACATGGAGCAAGAGGAGCAGAACACGGGTCTGAGCTCTCCTGCCATGACTTACTCCTTTAATTAATTTAAAAATTAATTCAATACCCCAGTTACAGATATACTCTAGGGCGCTTTATTTACCAACTGTCCCCACTACACCTTAATCCCGAGAAATTTAACACCACAGAATTCAAGCTTGTACTGAAAAGAGAGAAATACTCACCAACCAATCACTTACGTGCTCCCTGGTGACGTCACACTCTGATTATTTTTTACCTCTCTCCTCTGATGTTGATTTGGTATGCCTCTGCCTTGGCGCCAGTTTTTAAGCCGGGCCTCTGCTGCTCTCCGCTGCTGCTCCCTGCCCGAACTGGTCGGGCTTCTGCCTTGGCGCCGGTTTTTAAGCCGGGCCTCTGCTGCTCTCCGCTGCTGCTCCCTGCCCGAACTGGTCGGGCCTCTGCCTTGGCGCCAGTTTTTAAGCCGGGCCTCTGCTGCTCTCCGCTGCTGCTCCCTGCCCGAACTGGTCGGGCCTCTGCCTTGGCGCCAGTTTTTAAGCCGGGCCTCTGCTGCTCTCCGCTGCTGCTCCCTGCCCGAACTGGTCGGGCCTCTGCCTTGGCGCCAGTTTTTAAGCCGGGCCTCTGCTGCTCTCCGCTGCTGCTCCCTGCCCGAACTGGTCGGGCTTCTGCCTTGGCGCCGGTTTTTAAGCCGGGCCTCTGCTGCTCTCCGCTGCTGCTCCCTGCCCGAACTGGTCGGGCCTCTGCCTTGGCGCCAGTTTTTAAGCCGGGCCTCTGCTGCTCTCCGCTGCTGCTCCCTGCCCGAACTGGTCGGGCTTCTGCCTTGGCGCCGGTTTTTAAGCCGGGCCTCTGCTGCTCCCTGCCCGAACTGGTCGGGCTTCTGCCTTGGCGCCGGTTTTTAAGCCGGGCCTCTGCTGCTCTCCGCTGCTGCTCCCTGCCCGAACTGGTCGGGCTTCTGCCTTGGCGCCGGTTTTTAAGCCGGGCCTCTGCTGCTCTCCGCTGCTGCTCCCTGCCCGAACTGGTCGGGCTTCTGCCTTGGCGCCGGTTTTTAAGCCGGGCCTCTGCTGCTCTCCGCTGCTGCTCCCTGCCCGAACTGGTCGGGCTTCTGCTTTGGCGCCGGTTTTTAAGCCGGGCCTCTGCTGCTCTCCGCTGCTGCTCCCTGCCCGAACTGGTCGGGCTTCTGCCTTGGCGCCGGTTTTTAAGCCGGGCCTCTGCTGCTCTCCGCTGCTGCTCCCTGCCCGAACTGGTCGGGCTTCTGCCTTGGCACCGTTTTTTAAGCCGGGCCTCTGCTGCTCTCCGCTGCTGCTCCCTGCCCGAACTGGTCGGGCTTCTGCCTTGGCGCCGGTTTTTAAGCCGGGCCTCTGCTGCTCTCCGCTGCTGCTCCCTGCCCGAACTGGTCGGGCAGGGAGCAACTTACATCTGAGTTGCTCTTAAATGGAGTAGCCTGCATCTTAAAATAATAGTTAAGGAAAAATGTTACTGCTGTATCTTACAGATTTTTTGTTTGCCAGCTAAATTACAAAAAGTGTGATATTTATTGTCAAGATTAATTACAAATGTTAACACAAGAACATCACTTTCCTCGGTAGCACTTGGTCACCTGACCTTGATACAGCTGTGTGCTGAAGTTATTTTTTGTGAAACCTGAAAAAATAATGAAATGAATACTTTATTTACCAATGCAGACCCTTAAAGACGTGTATATTAGTCCACAGTTAGTCGCTTTAAGTGGTAATAGACTAGATTTGTTTTCATTAGAGCAGAGGAGGTCGAGGGGTGATTCGATAGAGGTGTACAAGATTATGACGGGTTTGGATAGGCTAGACGGGGAAAGGCTGTTCCCACTAGTTGATGGTACAAGGACTAGGGGACACAGATTTAAGGTTTTGGGCAAGAGATACAGGGGTGTTGTGAGGGAAAACTTTTTTACACAGCGAGTGGTGAGGACCTGGAACTCGCTGCCGATGGAAGTGGTGGAAGCGGAGACACACAATTTTTTCAAGGGGAGACTGGATAGGCACTTGAGGGAAATAAACTTGCAGGGCTATGGGGATAGAGCGGGGTAATGGGACTGACTGGCTTGCTCTACAGAGAGCCGACGTGGAACCGATGGGCTGAATGGCCTCCTTCTGTGCCGTTATGACTCTAGACTATGACTCTGTTGTATGCTTCAAGTATTCTGGTGTATGCACAAAGTAACTGGCAGCTTCTGATACAGTAAAACTATTCTTGCCATTATACTTCATTATGGCAAACACAAATTATAAAAGGGTTTTACTGCAGTCATAATTGAGCTGTTGAATTTGAGGAACATATGTAATTCTTTGTACTGTGTCCAATCTAAACTGAGGTGTTGAGACAATATTCCCACTGTATATTTCTTCTGTTGGTACTGTTTTAGGGGACAGGCCACATTCACTTGAGTGAGTGCCAGGAACACTATCCTTTGACTGCCAGGAGTATAAAACGACTCAAAGAGCAGATTTTCCTTTTATAACCAGAAATTTAGTAGATATTCTTTTCATGAAAATCTGGAATTTCCATAAAATGTCAGGAAGTTATGCAATAAACTAAAAGATAGTTTTAAAGGGAAGGTTTTCCATTTTTTACTGATCCATCCTTAAACTTCATAATATTCTAAAATAATCTCACATTCCGACCATGGTATTCTCTATTTGAAAATCAATGATACTTCTAAAATCTCCAGCATTTTGCCAATCAGGAAATCATGGGCCTCCTAAATCTGGGACATTAAGACATCACATGGGGTTTGAAACAGAACTGTCCAATATTAGTAATGAACATGATAATGTATTAAGATGAAGTTCTTTCATCAATAATTTTAAAGAAGAGCTTAACCCAGTCATTTTAAAGGTATGGGGGAGAAATTTGGTGGGTTAGCGCATCCCATTAGTGTCCCTGGGGGGCAATAACGGGGCGCTAACGACTTGCCGCTCGGGCGCGGTGAGATGAACGACTCCCGCGAACTTCGGTGAGAGGTTTGTGGCGGCGGTAAGACTTCGCGCCACGACCTCCTTCGCCCGGAGATCATGACGTCATTGCCGTGCGCATCGCCCCGGTGGCGCCCCGGACCTGAACTTCGGTTCCACCCCCTGCAGCATCACCGGGCGAAAACACCGACAGCTGCAGGAGGCATTGATTGGGAGGTCAGGCACTTGAGGCGAAAGTTAAAGGGGAGGTTGCTGAGGTAAGTACCTAAATTGCTGAAATGTTTTTGCTCAATTTTTTTACTTCTCCTGGGCCGTGATCGATCAGCTCGGCACTCTGCTGGAGTGCATTTGACTGATCGAACCGGATTGCGGCTGCTGTTGAGGACCAGCTAACTGGTCCCAATGCAGAGCCTGCAGCGATGGCCCTTCCCTATAAGGGAGGTAAGAAGCCTCGGATCCTGGCAGTGCTGCACGGGACATTGTGCAGCGCTGCACAACTACCGCCCCGCCTGCGTCCTTTAGCGTTCCAGGAAGGAAGTGGAATGCTACGCTGCGCTGCACTCCACTTCCCTCCTGGAGCGCTGAACACAATTTTGTGAAAGCTGGATATCATTAGCGCCTGGCGCTAAGTTTCCCAGCTTTCAAAAGTTACCGCCCCCAAACAGGGCAATAATGAATTTCTTAATTCTTTGCTAAAATAGCATATAGAGAATTTCATTTTACTGTATTAACCCATTTATTACTAATATCAGAGTGATTTTAAGGCCCACTGATTTCTCAACTACTGTATGATCATTTCAGGATCTGGTCTGAGAGCAGATATTATCATAACAAGTGGCAACCACTTCCCAAGTAGCTTAACTCAAAATTGTACATATTGAGTTATTTTCAAATTTTTTGGAACTTCTTCAGAAGAATTTATAAAAGCACTTTTTTTCTACAACTTTCAAGTAAAGATTTAAACTGAGCTTCTGTAAACAGTACCAACATTTTGACTTAAAAAAATATATTTTCTTTGGAATGTTTTGGCAAGTTTTGCTGGCTCCATATTTTGGAATAATATTGGAAAAATAATTTTCTATAAAAAATGCATTATTTACAATTGAAAATAAATGCAAAATTGTTATCGCTGGGTCAGATGGAGTTGCTTTGATATTTGAACATTCGCTAACAAAACGTCTATTCATTTAGCTTGTATGTGGATTGAATATAAAACACTCAGCATGGCACTGGCCTCAACCTAGATCCGTGTGCTGTGCATAAAAGATATCACAAAGTTTTTGCTGTACCAATAGTGCTGGAACGATACCAATGTACATAAGTAAATTCAATACCAAAAAGATCAACCATGCCACATAAGTGAGTAAAAGATGAATAATTCATTTGCCATTATTTATTCCTGACATGAGCCACTCATGGAACTAGTTTTGAAGTTGTGCGTGGTACCGCTAGCTCCCTGTTGTCACTGACTTGAAAAGGCTCGTGATGATGAAAGAGGAAAATGTGATTGCCCAATTGCCTACTAGAACAGTAGCACACTTTTAAAAGAACACACAGAGTAAATACAATTCTAAACCTTGTATTTACACATTCATTACCTAATACCAGCCATCAGTTCAATCAATAAGAAGCCATCACCAGCACAAGGTAACTGAAATAAATAGAAATCATGCTACCAAAAACCATTCACAGTGGGATATGAGGATGGAAGCCAGTTGTATGGAACATAAACTTCAAAGAGCAGAACCCATACTAATGTTAGGCAATCTAATTTTCTTCCTCATTAAGTCAGTGAAAATGTTTCAATATACGATAATGTATCATTGTTCTTTAAGCTTCAAATAAAAGAAATCTAAAGGTAGCATTGTTGCTGGAAACTGTATATTAGTTATCAAAGTACTGGAGCAGGACTAGGTTTAGTGACCAGGACCAGGTTTAGTGACCTGGCAGCTACTTATGACTGTAAATCTGTGTAAAGACCTGGGCCTAGAAATTCATTAAGGCGCCATCGGTGTGCGCAGTGCCCCGGTTCCACCCCAAAACCGGCCCGATCCCCATATTTAGTTGCGGCCGCCTCCTCCGAAGCGGCCGCAAACAGTGACCAGAAAACAGGGCCGTCCTGCTGCCTTAGTGGGGCGCTTTAAAGCGGAAGGTGCGACCGGCCGCTTTTTCGGCGGCCGCCTGCCCGCACCTCCTTCCCCGGCCTCCTCCACCGCCACCCCCCCGCCGCCGCGGCATTGCCGGCTGCTTTCCGCGAGCCCGGCACTTCTCCGTGGTGCCGGGCTCATTTGCCGGCACTATCCAGCGGCGATCTCCCCGTTGCAGGCAGCTCCCCCTTAAGAGAAGGAGGGGGCCTGCAGTACCGCAGCCTGCCGCTCCGCAGCGGCTGGCGCAGCGGCGCCAAGAGCGCTGATATTCAGTGTCAGCGCCCCAAGCGGAGGCGGGCACACCCTGGTATAGCGCCCGGTTCCGAATTGGGGCGCTAACAATGAATATCTGACGATCGCTATAGGCTTCCCGCCCAGCGCTAACTTTTGGGCGCTAGCCAGCTGGCGGGGCCATAGTGAATTTCTAGGCCCTGATCTTTTTACAAAAATTTCTATTTATCTACACTGTTCAAAACTGAGATCGACACCACTAAGTTGTACATTACAATATACCTTTAGCCTCAAAATATGAAAGACAGGTATGGCTCAAGAGAAAAAAAAATGTGGCAAAAATAACCTAGGGTGATATTTGTTAGTTTTATTTTATTTAATCCCAGTTCCCATACTAATGCACAGGTTTAACAGGGTGGTAATATTTTAAACTAATGCACTAAGGGGGAAAGATTTGATGGCGCCACCTTTGGGGCGCTTGTGGTGTATGTGCCTTTAAGAGCAATTATGGTGTATGTGCCTTTAAGAGCCCCAGGTGTGCGTAATGCCGGTAATTGCCACTTGGGCTATATAAGCCTGTGTATTGTGTATATCCTTTAGAAACCGCCCCCCCCACCCAGACTTGCTTAGTAAATACCTATGAACCAACTCCTGTCTTCAGTGTCTTTATCTACACACGGACACTACAGTGGCGACGAAGTGGAAACGGACTTACCTGCAATTCGGCAGCACCTCAAGGACATCGATTCCTCCAGCGTCCAGAAGACTCAAGGAAGTAAGAGAAACTGTGGTTTCACCAGCTGGCCAAGCTGGTGACAGGTACTGCGCTAATCTTTCCTGGGCGTCAGGCTGGAGCTCCAGCGGCGGGCTCTACAGCTGAGACAGGCAGCGAAATCGGAGGCAAGCAATAACGGACTGGGAGGGTGCACTCGAGAGACGGCCGGCGCGGCAAGCAGGTCAGCGTTTAGACCTCCGTCGGGAACGAGTCTCCAACAGTGAATAAACGGAAACCACAGTAAAACAGCGTTGTTATCGGTAGCAGCGGAGGGAAAGCGCGGGAAGCGCCATATCGTTGCTACAGAGAATAAAAAAAGCGCGGGAAGCGCCATATCTTTTCTGAAATGCCTAAATCTGGTAATATTGAGGCTTTTGATGGCGAAATAGAAGATTGGACCACATACGTGGAAAGAGTAGAGGTTTATTGCACTGCAAATGGAATAACAGATGAAAAAAAAGCTTCAGTACTTCTGAACTTAATGGGCGCGAAGACATACGGGCTGTTACGAAATTTAATCACTCCAGCCAAACCAAAGGACAAGACTTTTAAAGAAATTGTTGATACCCTGCAGGAGCATTTAAACCCAACACCACTGCTGATAGAGGAACGATTCAAGTTCTTCAAGAGAAATCAACACAAGAATGAAAGTAACGCTGATTACCTAACCGAATTAAGAAAGCTATCAAAGTACTGCCAATTCGGAGCAGGACTATCTGATTATCTTCGAGACAAATTTGTTTGCAGTCTCTTAAGTGAAGGAACACAAAAAAGACTGCTTTCTGAAAAAGATTTTACATTGGACAAAGCTTTCAGTATGGCTGTATCATACGAAGCAGCAGCTAAAGGAGCTGCAGAGATACAACAAGAGACACAGGACTTCGGCACCCATAAAATGACACAGGAGTTCGGAAGATGTTATCGCTGCGGCAGATCCACCCATAACCAGAGGGACTGCTGGTTCAAGGGCAAAACATGCAGGCAATGTGGTAAGATTGGACACATTGCACGGGTATGCCAATCTGGACAAAATAAATCCACTGACAGAAAACAAAAAATCAATAAAGACAAGTACAGGAAGGTACAAATGATGGCGGACAGTAGCTCCGAAACCAGAATAGCGATAGCGACTCCGGAAACAAGAGACTAAGCTGTCTCAAATTACATAATGTACTTGCCAAAGAGGATTACCAAACCATTTGGGTTACCCTCACAATAGCAGGGTCCCCAGTTAAAATGGAGCTAGATACAGGATCAGCTCTAACCGTAATAAATCGATGAGATTACGAGAGGCTATTTTCGCATATACCTCTAAAAGACACATCCATTATCTTAAAAACATATACGGGGCAGAAAGTCTACCCCAAAGGAAAAATAAGGGTGCCTGTGGTATACAACGGCAAAGAAATACAAAAGTTGTATTTATACATTCTACAAGATGGTGGTCCACCGTTGTTGGGACGTGAATGGATAAGGAAGATACGTTTAGACTGGCACTCCATTCAGGCACTGACGGTGACCAGTAAGGAGAAAAACAATGATGACATCATACCTGAACGATTAAAAGACATCTTGGCCAACGCCAAAGAAGTGTTTCAAGAGAAACTAGGAGCCTTGAAAGGCATCACCGCCTCAATAAAAGTGGAAGATACAGCAATTCCAAAATTTTTTAAGGCAAGACCGGTGCCATACGCAATACGTCCGGCAGTCGAGGCAGAGCTGAAGAATTTGGAAAAGGCAGGCGTATTATCCAAAATAGATTGGAGCGAATGGGCAACACCCATCGTTCCAGTCATGAAAAAAACATTGAAAAATAACTCTGAGGAACAGAAAAACATTCGCATCTGTGGGGACTTTAAGGTGACTGTAAACCCGATCCTTCACATGGCACAGTATCCTCTTCCGAGGATAGAAGATATTTTCGCCTCACTATCCGGAGGGAAACGTTTCTCAAAAATTGACTTGGCACAGGCATATCTACAGATGGAGGTTGAGGAGACCTCTAAAAAGTATCTCACAATAAACACACACAAAGGCCTGTACCAGTACAATCGACTGGTTTTTGGAATAGCACCAGCTCCAGCTATCTGGCAAAGAGCTATGGAGCAAGTCCTGCAAGGGATTCCGCGGACTCAATGCTACCTAGACGACATCCTTATAACAGGAGAAAACGACAATGAGCACCTTGCCAATTTGGAGCAGGTGCTCACTAGGCTGAAAGAACGGGGCCTACGAGCAAATCGCCCCAAGTGCGAATTTTTCCAAAATCAGATATCATATTGTGGCCACATAATTAATAAGGAAGGGTTGCATAAGTCACCTGAAAAAATTGAAGCAGTTATAAAAGCCCCAGCACCTGAAAATGTTTCACAATTAAGGTCATTCCTGGGATTAATAAATTACTATCATAAATTTTTACCGAACTTATCAACTATTCTACACCCTCTTAATGATCTTCTACAGACAGGAGTGATTTGGAAATGGAACGAAGACTGTAAACGTGCCTTCCATAAATGTAAAGGCTTAATCACATCCGAGAAAATTTTGGCTCATTACAACCCATCACTACCAATCGGACTGGCGTGCGATGCATCCCCTTACGGCATAGGAGCAGTATTGTCCCATAGATTCCCTGATGGCTCGGAACGGCCGATAGCTTTTGCGTCACGCTCATTGAACTCAGCTGAGCGTAACTATGCCCAGATAGACAGGGAAGCACTCAGCCTGGCATGGGGAGTGAAGAAATTCAACCATTACCTACACGGACAAAAATTTACCTTGCTGACTGACCATCAACCCCTCCTCTCCATATTCAACCCTAAAAAAGGTGTCCCCATTATGACGGCACAAAGACTACAGAGGTGGTCCCTTTTTCTAGGAGCACACCAATACAACATTGAATACAAAGGGTCAAAACAGCATGGGAATGCTGACGGTTTATCACGCCTACCATTGCCAACGATAGAAGAGGCACCTACAGTAGACCCAGTAGAGATATTCCACTCTACCATAGTGGAATGTCTACCGGTGACAAATTCTGCCATTGAAAGGGAGACAAGAAATGACCCTACTCTCTCTCGGGTCTACGATTTAACAGTGAAGGGGTGGCCAGCACATGGTGAACCACTGTTGCCAGCATTCTCGCAAAGAAGAGAACAGCTGTCAGTGTGCCGAGGAACCTTGATGTGTGGCTCCAGAGTGGTGATTCCACCCAAACTCCAGGATAAAGTGCTAAAGGAGCTTCACGAGGGGCATCTGGGTGGAGTGAAAATGAAGAACCTAGCCAGAGCGTTTGTATGGTGGCCAGGTATCGATGGAGACATCGAAGACATGACCAAGAGCTGCCTAGGATGCCAGAAGGTCCAAAATGCTCCGCCACAGGCCCCTCTACATCCATGGGAGTGGCCCTCATCTCCCTGGCAAAGGGTGCACATCGACTTTGCTGATCCATTTATGGACTCAATGTTCTTAATCGCAGTTGATGCACACTCCAAGTGGCCGGAGGTAATAAAGATGTCCTCCACCACCACGGAAAAAACCATCACAGTATTAAGGACCATATTTGCCAGGAATGGGCTGCCGGAGCAGATATGTTCTGATAATGGACCGCAATTTGTGTCCGAAGAATTCAAAGTTCTTAAAGAACAATGGGGTAAAGCACTACACGTCCGCCCCATACCATCCCGCCACCAATGGATTGGCTGAAAGGTTTGTCCAGACCTTCAAGTAGGCCATCAAGGCCATGGGTAATGAAGACATAAAACTTCAGCACAAGGTGGATAACTTCTTATTTGCATATAGGAATGCAACGCATATGGTTACTAACCAAACTCCCGCCATGATGTTCTACAATAGAAACCTAAGATGCGGGCTGGATTTGGTCAAGCCCAACATCCGAAGGGACGTGGAGAACCGTCAGTTTCAGGGCATGAATGAAAGGCCAACTAGGGCCTTCCAGATAGGCCAACCGGTTTTGGCCCGGGACTACCGTACCGAGAAATGGCAGCCTGGAACTATCTGAACTCGATTAGGACCACTGATGTATACCGTGGACATCGGAGACAGCATAATAAGGCACCATGCTGACCAAATCATCAAGTCATCCGAAAAGGGACAACCTACACCACCACTCTATACATCTAACGATGAAGTAGAGATACCCATATCTACCTCCGATCCGGTGATACTGGAGCCCGATGAACCTGACACTGGCCTTCAAGCCGAATCAGCCTTGCCAGAAGAACCTACTACACCACCAGAAACTACTACACCCCCGAGGCGTTATCCGGACCGAGTCAGGAAGCCTCCTGAGAGACTAACTTATAATTAATTAATACAGCAATGTATATTATTTTGCATATAACATGTAATTAATAATTACTTAAAATATGATGTACTAGTTAGCTAGAAGGGGAGGAATTGTGGTGTATGTGCCTTTAAGAGCCCCAGGTGTGCGTAATGCCGGTAATTGCCACTTGGGCTATATAAGCCTGTGTATTGTGTATATCCTTTGGAAACCCCCCCCCCCCCAGACTTGCTTAGTAAATACCTATGAACCAACTCCTGTCTTCAGTGTCTTTATCTACACACGGACACTACAGCGCTAACTTTGCCGGTGTGCTACTTTTAGTGCCTTTAAAATGTTAGCACCCCTGCACCGTAAAATGAGTGGTAGTGCCCCAAGCAGGAGGTGGGGCGCTACTAGAAGCACTCCCCACCCCCCCCCCCGCCTTCCTGGGGCACTACCATTGAATATTGCGGCGCTACGTGCAACAGCGCCATGTGCATCTGCACGTAGCGCTGCGGTATTGCACACCTCCCTCCCCTGATTAAAGGGGAGGGGGCCTAGCGCTGCACGCTCCGGGACCCCACTGGACCACCAGGGAGCGGGTTGCCGGGAAAACAGCCCGGCACTCGAGGAGTGCCGGGCTGACTGATCGCAGCCGGCACCCACATAAAAAAGAGGAAGGGGGCAGGTGCTGGCAGGGCACTACCGGTTACCGCCGCCGCTAACCTCCTGCTGAATTCGCGGGAGGTGTTAGCTGTGCCATGCCCAGGCGCTAGGGGCTTTGCATCCCATTACCGCCCCTCCCGGGGGCGCTAACGGAAGGCGCAAGGCAACCCAATTTTTCCCCCTAAGGATATAAATTTAGACAATCATATGGGGATGGGGAAGAGGATTAATTCATTTTTTTATGTTGTGTACACTGAATTATTACATAGTATATTGTACTGTTGTTATAAATTACATTTGCACGAGACCTTATTCTATACCAGTTGGCAAGATTCAAGTATTATTTTAATCCCTTGGATGCTGCTGACAAGACAATACTCCATTGTGGTGCTGCCCACTCTATTTGACAACCAACAGATTATCTTGTTCAGTGGAGATCCAGATATTATCACAAAACAAGTGTCATCAAAATTAACAGCTCACTGCCATGCACCCAGTTCAATCCTTGAAGTCCTGAAACTTGATTGGCTGAAAAACAATTTTCAACTGATCAAGCACATAGGCCAAAAGATTGCTGGAAGTGTGAGATGGAAACTGCGCTGCGCCCTCTACAGGACATTTGAGATCAGAGTGAACTGTGCAAGCAACCTGTGTCTCCTTAACGAATCAAATTGAAAGATTGTGAAATTAACAGCACAAAGACTGAGAAGGAAGTGTAATTTAGAACGGTGAATTCAATGTCAAATCAGGTTGAGAAAGATAAACAAAGAGGGAAAGAAAGATTGGATTAAGAGAGAGAGAAAAAATAGAGAAAGAAATTTTTTTTTTTTAATGTAATTTAAAAACAATCTCCAACAACAATTAAAACCTAAAGGAATGCAACTCCACACTTATAATAGTTAATTTTCAGTGTCAGAGTGGTTGACTGGCAGTAATTAACACTTATCACGTTGTTAAAAGGGTACTTAGACTTGAAATGACTTGACTTAACTTTCTATGGCAAGTTTTTACTTTGTATCTACCGTGCAAGTACAGGAGCTTCACGCCGCTCAATGCATTTAAATTGAATTGGGGAGCCAGACAGCGAGATGCCATTTTCATGAAGCTAACGGCACATCTCCAACTTTTTGGTTTCCACATTTAATCACGCAACTGCCCTCGCCTGAAGTTGCTGTAGCCCTTGCACTTAAATAACGTTGATGTTATTAGCCTCGCCATTATTTTGACAGCAATTTTTGGGCCTTAATTTTATCAATGCAGTTCCAGGTTCGGAATGGTAGCCTGGCCCACAGAGCCACTGAAAATAGGTAAGATCAGTTCGTAAAAGTAAAAAGAAAATATATTAATTTATTAAAAGTTAAGTTAGATAGAATAACAAAGAAGTAATATAAACAGTAGAATTGTCAAAATATGGAAAAAATAGATAAAGTGGAAATAAAATTGTTAAATGTGTTATTTAAATTTTCTGCATCTTTCAGTTATAAATCATTAATATTATAGTAATAAAATTACTCTGACATTTGGGTAGAATTATTACATTAATATTAGCACGTGAGCTGAAACCTTAATAAAATTGTCTAATTCAGGGAGCTTGAAATTCCCTGGTGCTCCTGGTACTCTAAGGGTTAATATTTGTCAGCATGTGGCAGTCACAGTGGGAGTAATTTTGACTTTGTGCGATTAGTGTTAAACAGAATCTCAGGGGTTGTGAATCGGCAACCTGTTTTTCATCTCTCCTGAGTTTTATTTCCTTTGACTTTAATAGAAATAAAAATAGAGAGAGATGTATAACAGTCTGCCGATTCACTATAACCCAGTTTACACTATCACACAAAGTCAAAATTACCCCCAGTGAACGTGTAGTCTATACTGTCATATTTGGAGGCCTCACATAATAAATATTGTAGGAAAGCTGGTGTTTTGGTATCCTGAAAAATGTATGTCAAGGAACCAGATGAAATCTAACTCCTTCATCTTAACTCTTCACTAAGGAACCATCTGGGGTTTGCCTCCCAGCCTAAGCCTAGGGTGAATTATGCCTAGGCTTGGCTCACTGAACTGTCTTATCACCCAGCATGGATTGAATTAATGTTTTAATGTACCAACCTCCAATTTAGATACCCACAAGCTACTGAGTGAATAGAATTATAGAGTCATAGAAAGGTTACAGCACAGAAGGAGGCCATTTGGCCTGTCAAGCCCATGCCAGCTCTCTGCAAGAGCACTTCAGCTCGTCCCATTGCCCTGCCCTTTCCCTGTAGCCCTGCAATTTTTTTTCCTTCAGGTATTTATCCAATTCCCTTTTGAAAGCCATGATTGAATCTGCCTCCACCACCCTTTCAGGCAGTGCATTCCAGATCCTAACCACTCGCTGCGTAAATAAAGTTTTTCCTCATGTCACCTTTGGTTCTTCTGCCAATCACCTTAAATTTGTGACCAATGGTAACAGTTTATCCCTATCTACTCTGTCTAGACCCCTCATGACGTTGAACACCTCTATCAAATCTCCTCTCAACCTTCTCTGCTCTAAGAAGAACAATCCCAGCTTCTCCAGTCTATCCACATAACTGAAGTCCCTCATCCCTGGAACCATTCTTGTAAATCTTTTCTGCACCCTCTCTAAGGCCTTCACATCCTTCCTAAAGTGCGGTGTCCAGAATTGGACACAATACTCCAGTTGAGGCTGAACCAGTGTTTTATAAAGGTTCATCATAACTTCCTTGCTTTTGTACTCTATGGCTCTATTTTGCCAGCGCTCAGGGGGTGGGGTTGGAGGTGGATCAAGCGGTAAATTTGAAAAAAATGCCAGTGCGTTCCGATCCCGCCATCAACCCGCCAACTTGCTGCTCACCCACCTGAAGCTGCACAGGGCAGAAGGCGTCAGCGCAGGGAAGCGCGTCGCCGCAGGAGATACCCCCAAAACAGGGTTTACAGGCCGAGGATCAGCTTCCTAAACATGAGTGAGCAGCAGTGCCAAAGGAGGCTGAGACTTTTGCTGACATCTGCGCAATGCTGCACCAACACCTGGAGCCCAGAGGAGCGGGTGGACACCCCTTACCAGTGGCTGTCAAAGTCACCACCGCACTCAAATTTTTTGCTTCAGGGTCCTTCCAGGGATCATCAGCGGCGTCTCCCAGTTGGCCGTACACACTTGCATCATGCAGGTAAACGATGCCCTCTTTGCAAAGTTGCACAATTACATACACTTCTCGACGGATCAAGCAAGTGTAACCGCGCATGCGGTTGGCTTTGCAAATATGACAGGCTTGCCAAGGGTGCAGGGTGACGTAGACTGCACACATGTGGCCCTTAGGGCACCCCATCACAACCCAGCTCTTTTTGTCAACCGCAAAGGCTTCCACTCCCCCAACGTGCAGCTGGTGTGTAACCACAGGAAGGACATTTTGCATGTTTGCGCGAAGTACCCTGGCAGTTGCCATGACTCGTTCATCCTTTGGCAGTCTAGTGTGCCTCCACTGTTCAATCCGCCAAACCAACTTTCTGGGTGACTACTTGGAGACAAGGGCTATCCCCTGAAGATGTGGCTGATGATGCCGTTGAGGAGGCCATCCAACGAAGCTGAGGAGCGCTACAATGGCAGCCATATTTCGACTAGATCCATCATTGAGAAACCATTGGCTTGCTGAAAATGCGATTCAGATGCCTTGACAGATCAGGTGGAGCCCTGCAGTGCTCAGCAGCCAGGGTCTCCAGAATGGTCGTGATCTGCTGTGCACTGCACAACATCGCACAGCATCATGGCTTGCAGCTGCCTGAGGAACAAGTGGCTCAGCACAGATGAGGAGGATGAGGAGGAGGAGGAGGAAGACCTTGCGGAGGTGGGTGGGCAAGCTGCAGCAGTACGTGAGCACATTGCTGCCCCGGATGCAAGGGATGCACTAATCTTTGCCAGATTCGCTTAGGTAGATGAATCAAACACATGTGGCTGGCACCTTCTTATCAGACCATAGACAATAGACAAGAATCTGTGGGTTCCTATCAATCTCACCACCATCATTACAAATGCAAGTCGCCCTGATCCCTCAATGCGCAAGTTCCAGGCCAGAGCTTCAACTGTTTGCCATCACTTCTGTTTATTCAATGCACCAAAGGATGGCTATGACAAAAAATAAATACAACAGAACATAACACCCAAGTGACTACCCTTGTGACCAATTGTGCTTCATCTTCCTCTTACACGTGCTTCTATGTGGTGCTTCCCCTGTGGCTTCAGCAGATGTGGAGGCACGTTGCTCACTTTCATGCTACTCTTGCTTGGCGGGTGTCCTCTGGGTTTGCGAACCTCTGCGGGCTCGGCAATAGTCTGCTCCTCCTGTATCTGTGCAGGGGCTGAGATGCCCATCTCTGTTGGGTGAGGACTCTGGTGGGGCTCTGACCGAGGGCTCATTAGTGGCATGGGGGTGTGAGCACTTGGAGGGGAGCCCCCACTTCCTTGTTGCCTGTCACCAACATCCCTCTCATGGGTCAGCCCCACTTCAGTGCTAGCAAATGGCTTGACAGCACCTTGCTGCACATCAGGGGGGCCATGAGCACCCGTATCTGCACTGGCAGTCCTACTCAAAAGGACTTCCATGAAACTCTGGTTTCTCTGCTCAATAGCTGCCCATCCAGAGATGTCAGTTCATACTGAACATTCACTATGTTTTCCAGACTCTGGCGATTTATTTCCTCCATGGCCGTAGCCTCTACTGTTGCCAAACTTTTCAGAGAGGTAGCCATCCTCACCACGGAGGAAGCCACCGTTTCCACGGAGGTTGCCATCCTTTCCGCGGAGGTTGCCATCCTTTCCGTGGTGGTGTGTTCATGCGCCATTGCCTCCACAAAGGCATTGCTCATGTTAGAGTTGGACTCCTCCATCCTCTCCACACTCACAGTGACCCTGGAGACAAGACCTGTCAGAGCCTCCTGCACCTGCTCCTGGAGTTCCAGCACCACTCTCCTTCTGGATGGACCCGGAGGCACAGGGTCCACATGCAGCTGAGCAGAGCTGGGAGTGCCCTGCAGCCTCCGACCAGGACTCTCCACTGCTGTCCCTCTCTCCACCATCTGCTGATGCTCACTTGTGATCTGTGATACACCATGTGACAACACAACTCTATCTCCCAAAGGCCCCATCGAGGTGTGCGTATCTGCGCTGGTGCTGGGTGTGCTTAATTCTGCTGATGCTGCACCCTCAGAGGTTGCAGGTTCCTCTGAGGAGTCTTCAAGCTCAGGCTCTTCCTCCTGGACAGTGGGGAGGGGGGCTGTCGAAGGTCCTGTGGGGGAGTAAAGGCATTAGTTAGACATGTGATATTAACGTAGCATGCACATGGACTTGTGCAGATGATCATAAGTCAATCTGTATGAGCATCAGAAGCCATATCAGTCACTCATGCAATGTCAATGAGAGAGATGCAAAACTATTCTGTCACCAGCTTGCTCTGATGTGCCCATCAGTCTGCCCCCCCTTCCAGATCCTCCTCGGCTCCAACGATCTCTAGGGCGCTGGTGAGATGTGCTATTGAGGGTGGCCCTGCTCCTGCCTTCACCCTTTCCCTCTTAGTGTGGGCTCTCTTTTCCTGCAATGAGGGACACAGTGGAGTTTGAGTGATAATGATGGAGTGAATGTAGAGAATCCATAGCATAGATGCTTAGAAGGAGACAAAGATGAAGTGAAGTCCCAATACCAAGGGCCCTCCCTGCTTGTTGTTGTTATATATTGTGTGTTCTCCTCCCACCTGTGGTGGCGCTGTCACAGGAGATAAATGGTTGGGTGTTCTCTGTTAAGTTTTAGCTCTCTTTGTTCGGAACTTTCCAGAACTTCCTTTCCTTCCAATAAAGCACTTCATGTTTGAATCTCTGAGTTCTGAGTCCTAAATTGTGTCTAGGTAGAAAGGTACCGACACAACAGTTGTTAGTTGTTGTCATTGCATAACAGTGATAGGGGGTGTGAGGGCAGCATAGTCGAATAGTGAGTGATTGTGTACATAGAGAGAGAGGGATGGTTAAGGGTGCAAGGGATGTAAGTGTAAAGTCGGACGTGTAGGAGTAGGTTGGCAATGCAGAGTGCTGGTGCTAATAGGAGATGGGAAGCAGAATGAGGGTAAAAGTGATGGTCTACTCACTTTTCCTGTGTGGACAAGATCATTGTTCTTCTTTTGGCACTGCAGCCAGGTTCTGCTGCACAACGATCTGGAGCTGACCTCCTGAGGCAGTTGCAGCCACACAGCTTTGCTTTGCTGGGAAAGTTTTTTCCTCCCAGAGGAAGGAAAGAGCACCTCCTTTTGAACTGTGGCTCGTCCACCAGAGCCTGGAGGGAGTCATCATCGAAACGTGGTGAGGCCTTGGCCCTTGAGCTCGACATTTCAGCAGTACCAGACACTTTAAGCAGTTGTCACTCTGGAAGAACATAGGCACAAAATGAAGCAATGCTGCTTGGAGGCCTTAAATGCAGCTGCGGAAATGACATCAGCAGAGGTGAGTT
Source organism: Somniosus microcephalus (assembly GCF_052327205.1). NCBI lineage: Eukaryota > Metazoa > Chordata > Chondrichthyes > Squaliformes > Somniosidae > Somniosus > Somniosus microcephalus. Next base: position 161,921,748 of record NC_140996.1, on the reverse strand, counting down.
CAGACCCAACAGACAAATTGGACCAAGGGAGCACACACGCAGGGAATTAATTGCCCAATTAGGGCAAAATTGCAATTTTATCCCGCCCGACAGCAGAGGTGAGATCGGGACCCGCCGACCACCTGACCCACACCCAACCCACCACCAATGGCAAAATCGAGCCCTATGTCTCTATTTATGAAGCCTAGTATCCTGTATGCTTTATAACCGCTTTCTCAACCTGCCGTGCCACCTACAACAATTTGTGCACATATACCCCCAGAGGTCCCAGCAGATTGGAAAACCTCAAATGTAACACCCCTATTTAAGAAAGGAGGGAGACAGAAAGCAGGAAACTATAGACCAGTTAGCCTAACATCTGTCGTTGGGAAAATGCTAGAGTCCTTCATTAAGGAAGCAGTAGCAGGGCATTTGGAAAATCATAATGCAGTCAAGCAGAGTCAGCATGGTTTTATGAAAGGGAAATCATGTTTAACAAATTTGCTGGAGTTCTTTGTCCACCCTGCTCGTTACATCCTCAAAGGTGAACCAGTGGATGTGGTGTATTTGGATTTCCAGAAGGCATTCGATAAGGTGCCACATAAAAGGTTACTGCATAAGATAAGAGCTCACGGAGTCGGGGGTAATATATTAGCATGGATAGAGAATTGGCTAACTAACAGAAAGCAGAGAGTCGGGATAAATGGGTAATGTTCCGATTGGCAAATGGTAACTAGTGGGGTGCCACAGGGATCAGTGCTGGGGCCTCAACTATTTACAATCTACTTTAATGACTTGGATGAAGGGACCGAGTGTAATTTAGCCAAGTTTGCGGATGATACAAAGATGGGTGGGAAAGCAAGTTGTGCAGAGGACTCGAAGAATCTGCAAAGGGATATAGACAGGCTAAGTGAGTGGGCAAACATTTGGCAGATGGGAGTTAATGTGGGAAAGTGCGAGGTTATCCACTTTGGCAGGAAAAATATAAAAGCAAATTATTATTTAAATGGAGAGAGATTACAAAATGCTACAGTTCAGAGGGACCTGGGGGTCCTTGTGTATGAAACACAAAAAATTAACATGCAGGTACAGCAGGTAATCAAAAAGGCAAATGGAATGTTGGCCTTTATTGCAAGGGGGTTGGAGTATAAAAGCAGGGAATTCCTGCTACAACTGTACAGGGTATTGGTGAGACCACACCTTGAGTACAGCGTACAGTTTTGGTCTCCTTATTTAAGGAAGGATATACTTGCATTGGAGGCAGTTCAGAGACGATTCATTCGGTTGATTCCTGAGATGAGGTGGTTGACTTACGAAGGAAGGTTGAGCAGGTTGGGCCTATACTCATTGGAATTTAGAAGAATGAGAGGTGATCTTATTGAAACATATAAGATACCAAGGGGGCTCGACAAGGTAGATACAGAGAGGATGTTTCCCCTCGTGGGGAAGTCTAGAACTCGGGGCATAGTTTCAGAATAAAGTGTCGCCCTTTTAGAACAGAGATGAGGATTTTTTTCTCTTAGAGGGTCGTAAATCTGTGGAATTCTCTGCCGCAGAGAGCTGTGGAGGCTGGGTCATTAAATACATTTAAGATGGAGCTGGACAGATTTTTGCAAGATAAGGGAGTGAAGGGTTCTGGGGAGCGGGCAAGGAAGTGGCTTTGAGCCCAAGATCAGCCATGATCATATTGAATGGCGGAGCAGGCTCGAGGGGCCAAGTGGCCTATTCCTGCTCCTATTTCTTATGTTCTTATGTCTCTCAGTTCTTGCACCCCCTTTCAGATTGTACCCTTTAGTTTATATTGCCCCTCCTCGTGACTTATCTACTTTAGGTTCAGCCAGCCTTTCTAGTACCTCCTCTTTATCAATTTTATCCCATCCAGTATCTCAACTACCTCCTCTTTCACTATGACTTTGGCCGCATCTTCTTCCTGGATGAAGACAGATGCAAAGTACTCCTTTAGTACCTCAGTCATGCCCTCTGCCTCCATGCGTAGGTCTCCATTTTGGTCACTAATCGGCCCCACCCCTCCTCATACTACCCAGTTATTATTTATATGCCTATAGAAAATTTTTGGATTCCCTTTTATGTTGGCTGCCAGTCTATTCTCATACTCTCTCTTTGCCCCTCTTATTTCCTTTTTCACTTCCCCTCTGAACTTTCTATTTTCAGCCTGGTTCTCACTTGTAATCACAACCTGTCATCTGTCATACATCCCCTTTTTCTGCTTCATCTTACTCTCTATCTCTTTGGTCATCCAGGGAGCTCTGACTTTGGTTGCCCTACCTTTCAGGAATGTACTTCGACTGTATCCAAACCAGCTCCTCTTTAAAGGCAGCCCATTGTTCGATTACAGTTTTGCCTGCCAATTTTTGATTCCAATATAGCCCGGCCAAATCCATTCTCAACCCACTGAAATTGGCCTTCCTCCAATTAAGTATTTTTACTCCAGATTACTCCCTGTCCTTTTCCATGGCTAATCTAAACCTTATGATACTATGATCACTGTTCCCTAAATGTTTCCCTACTGACACTTGCTTCACTTGACCCATCTCATTCCCCAGAACCATATCCAGCAATGCCTCCTTCCTCGTTTGGCCGGAAACATACAGATCAAGAAAGTTCTCCTGAACACTTCAGAAATTCTTCCCCCTCTCTGCCCTTTACACTATTACTATCCCATTCTATATTAGGATAGTTGAAGTCCCCCATTACCATGACTCTATAGTTCTTGCACCTCTCTGTAATTTCCCTGCAAATTTGCTCCTCTTTATCCTTCCCACTAGTTGGTAGCCTATAGAAGACACCTAGTAGTGTAATGGCAGCTCTATTATTTCTTAACTCTAACCAAATAGATTCTGTCCTTGACCCCTTCAGGACATCCTCTCTCTCCAGCACTGTAATATTCTCCTTAATCAATACTGCCACCCCACCTCCTTTCTTTCCTTCCCTATCTTTCCTGAACACCTTGTATCCAGGAATATTTAGTACCCAATCCTGCCTTTTTTTGAGCCAGGTCTCTGTTATCGCCATGACATCATATTCCCCTGTTGCTATCTGCGCCTGCAGCTCACCAACCTTATTTACCACGCTTCGTGCATTTACACACATGCACTGTAAACCTATCTTAGACATTCTTGTATTCTCTCTTAGTCTGACCCCACAATACCTCACTATTTCTTACTCTAATGCTATCTGTCTCTCTCAATCCTTTGTGCACCTTGTTTCTCTTTTCTCATGCTACATCCTGGTGCCCACCCTCCTGCCAAATTAGTTTAAACCCTTCCCAATAGCACTAGCAAACCCCTCCACGAGGACATTGGTCCCGGCTCTGTTGAGGTGCAACCCATCCAGCCTGTACAGGTTCCACCTCCCCCAGAACTGGTCCCAATGTCCCAGGAATCTAAAGCCCTCCCTCTTGCATCATCTCTCCAGCCACGCATTCATCTGCTCTATTCTCCTATCTCTATACTCGCTAGCTTGTGGCACCGGGAGTAATCCGGAGATTTGAGGTCCTGCTTTTTAACCTCTTTCCTAGCTCCCTAAAATCTGCTTGCAGGACCTCATCCCTCTTTCTACTTATGGCGTTGGTACCGATATGGACCACAACCTCTGGCTGTTCACCCTCCCCCCTCAGAATGTTCTGCAGCTGCTCAGTAACATCCTTGATCCTGGCACCAGGGAGGCAACATACCATCCTGGAATCATGTCTGCGGCTGCAGAAATGCCTGTCTGTTCCCCTAATTATTGAATCTCCTATCACTATTGCTTTCCTGATGTTCCTCCTCCCCCCTGTACAGCTGAACCACCAGTGCTGCCGTGGACTTGGCTCTGGCTTTAAACCCCAGAGGAACCATCATCCTCACCAGTATTCAGATACTGGTTAGCGAGTGAGATGCACTCAGGGGTCTCCTGCACTACCTGCCTGGACCACTTCCTTGGGTGTCAGCTGTGGCTCAGTGGATAGCACACTCACCTCTGAGCCAGAAGGTTGTGGGTTCGCGTCCCACTCCAGGGACTTGAGCACATAATTCTAGGCTGACACTCCAGTGCAGTGCTGAGGGGGTGCTGCATTGTCCTTTGGATTAGACATTAAACCAAGGCCCCATCTGCTTTCTCAGGTGGACGTAAAAGATCCCACGGCACTATTTCGAAGAAGAGCAGGAGAGTTATCCTGGTGACCTGGCTAATATTTATCCCTTAATCAACATCACAAAAACAGATTATCTGGTCATTATCACATTGTTGTTTGTGGGAGCTTGCTGTGCGCAAATTAGCTGCTGCATTTCCCACGTTGCAACAGTGACAGCATTTCATTGGCTGTAAAGCGCTTTGAGATGTCCGGTGGTCGTGAAAGGCATTATATAAATGTTAGACTTTCTTTCTTCCCTTGTCTGTCTGGCGGTCACCCATTCCCTCTCTGCCTGCACACTCTTACACTGCGGGGTGACCACCTCCTGAAACGTGCTATCCCACGAAGCTTGTAAGGGGTTTTAGATCGCAGAGGTTTCTCTCTCTAGAGGCCTCTCTCTCTTGCACAGTAAAACCGTGAGTGGTTCGACCCACTCGCCCCTTAGATTCTGTACTCTGGACTTTGGGGCAGGAACTACAATGTAGAGAAAACTCTTATAGACCAAGTTTGATGAAACAAAATGGAATTTTATTGCATAATGTAAAACAAATCAAAATGCAAGCAAATAAGAGGGTACATGCGAGGGGAAAACACAAACAAATCATAACGACACAATACTAACTAAGGCACATACAAGCATATTATACTCTACAAAGATCATCATGAAATGGGGAAAACACACGGAACATCGAGGGACAACAACTCATGTTAATTATACCCTTAAATGTCCACCCCCTTCAACCTATCTAGATCTGATTATGAAGGGCCAGAAACATGCTCACCAATCCAACTAGGAAGTGTAAGGTTTTTGAAACAGGTCTGTGTTTGATCCTTTCAGGCGTCCCGTCTCCACGTGGTTGGTGGAGCCCCAGCGAACTGCGCCACACCTCTCTCCTGAGGTGGGGGTCAGGGACGGCTGGACACCGGCTGGTCTGGATGTCGGCGGGGTCAGGGATCGTTTGCTCGACCCCGGTCAGAGGAGCCTCGGGCTGGCCCCCATCATTTCTTCTGTCGGTTTTAATTGTCTCTTCTCCCGAGCCGGAGTGGGTCGATGGCCTCTCGTTTCATCAACGGCCCGGGGTTGGTCGATGATCTCCCGATGTTTTACCCCGGGGCGGGACGCCGGCTCGAACTGTCTTCTTCTCCTTCCTCTAGCGATGATGCTACCGATACGATGGTAGCACCACGATGGCTTCCCTCGATGGCTTCTTTCCATGATGGCCGCTCCGTCTATGGCTTCCTCCCGTTTTCTTTCTACCCCTGGGTTCCCAGATATACTTCTCATCAGAAGCCCTTATCTCGCGCCAAGTCATGTTAGTCTTTTGTTTTAATTTTGGCGGGCTGGGAGCACAACGGGGTAGTTATTATATTTTAAACTGTTCTTGGATGGCCGGTAACGGGCCATCTCTGGTCTGGAATGACCTTCATTGTTTTTAATGTCCTGGTGATGTCCTTAACGGGTCCTTGATGCTCTTCTCATGAATATGAAACTGTTCCCTTTTGTCTGGTTAAACATTTAGATGGCCTTTATCTACAGGCCGATCTTGACTGGATCTGTATCCAATCTATATGTATATGTGGGTGTCTGGTTTCGTTCTCTCAGAAATGGCTTCCAGAACTTACTGTGGGCTGAATCCACAAAGCTGTCTGAGGACTGCAGGAATCATTTTAAAGTGTCCCAATAAGTTGGTCACGGGGTCTGGTGGCCATTTTGAATGCCCCTTTTTCCTAGGCTTCTTTTAAAACAGTCTTTAAAATCATGGCCTCTTCTGCCATTCGACCCTTTATAATATAAAGTTCAATTTTGTGAATCCTACACTCCTCCCTGATGATGCTGTAACTTGCTTGAAGTATCATAATTCTGGGTGAGCAAAATTTTCTGACTTTCCATAATCAAACCATCCCCAGTATTTACCTATCTATGACCCCACGACACATGTAATACCCATTTCAGAAAAAACCTAGTGTACATTAAGCATCTATAGATGGCCATACTTCAGATGTGAAATTTGACATACTCACTTCCAGGCATGGAGGGGGGCCTAATACCCCTACATCACCTGGTGCATACACACTATTTTTTAATAATAACAACACATCTAATAAACTTCAGGAATAAAAAATAAAGTACACACACGAAAAATCAAATGCACATGAATACATATCAAAATAATACAGAGGAGGGAGGGAAAACTTTAACTTTATACAGAGCAGCAAAAACCTAAATGGGTGTCTCTTCTTCTACCCGCACATAATGCTCCCTCCATTCCCCTCTGTTCTCATACTTTTGCGAATGTTTGACCTTTTTACAGTGTACAAACAGTAATAAACTACAATGATAACCTGGCACACTACAAGAATGTAGGAGGCTATCCTAATCCAAGAAGGGACTTCTATAGTAGTGAACAGGTCCCACCATGGTGGGGTCACTATATCCAATATGTCTGCCCCTATCTCTAAAGTCTTCTGTTCCAGTGTATAGAAATGTTTCTGTGAAACAACAACAGCTTTTAATATCTTGGTGAGGTGTTCAGGGAGAGGGGGAATGATATATCCAAAATGTGCAATGAATCGCGGCAGATCGGTGAAATTCTCTTTAACAGTGATGTGAACAGTGGAAGGTTCAGGAATGGGGACGATTCGCTCTTGGGCCACTTGAACTTCTGCCCTGGGCTTGAAACGGAAGCTGCTGTCACTAACCGGACACCAACCGTGCTGTCCATGTTGGTAGTGGGGCGCTGCAGTGGTGACACAGTATGTCCCACCTCCTATATATGCCACCTGCGGGGGCACATGGCCTTGTGCCATTGCCTCCATGGTGCAATTTATAGGCTCTGCGCCAGCAGTTCTGAACCCGCACTGTGGTTTTGAATGGGCATTCAAGTGCTGGGGACACAGGATGATGTGTGCTCCCTGGCTCCGGCACCCCGAGAGGTCGGTACCCATCATTGCATGCTCCCATCGAATGACATAAGGTGGGACCCCCGTGTAGCGAATGTGCGCACCCCCCTGAATGACTCCAATGTTCTCCACCCTGTATACCGGGGCGGGTTTAGCTGTCTTTCCCATCACCGGCATTCTTACCACTATACCCATAATGGTGTGATTAGACCGTCCACAGCCCACTGGGACTGGGTAGGCTTCTGAAGCTAGTCTGAGCTGGCACGGACTCAATGCATTCGCAAAAGGGTGGAGGGCTGAGAGGTGCTTGTTGCTGATCCAGGAGGGGACTAAACCTTGTTTCAAATCCTCCAGGTTACTGCGGCCCTCGCCCAGTAACCACGCCCCGTACAGTACACAAGCTTCGTTCTGCGCAGCCTGATCGGATGCATTCCGATCCTCCCTGATGAGAGCATTTACCGTTCTGGCGTGTTTTTCCAGCTCAGCTATAATTTCTTTTAAGTGTAGTGTCATGGCCTGGTCCTCATGTAACTCAGAACCCACTACCTTGTTCTCGTCAGTCAGTATCTTTTTTAACTGTGTTTTTAAACCATTGACCTGGGTTTGCAGCTCCATGTCATCCAGTGTGTTGATGACGGAAGTTCCTGTATTAAAAGCTGTGAAAATATCATTTACTGCGCCCCTTCTTTGCCTCCCTATCCTGTCCAAGACCTCATGTGGTGTGATGTACAATTCGGCTCTGTTGACATCGGCAAAGTCGAATTCGTAAAACTGTTTAAACATGTTTGTTAACAGGACCTTGTACAATTGTTCCGTTTCCTTGGGACACCACTCAGGCAAGCGCACCTCGGTGAGGTTTAAAATCACTGAAGCCACCGCGTAATGTACCCCTTGGTACAGCACCTGACCTTTGGGTACTAATATCAATCCGTTCCCGGGTCCCTTGGTCGTGGTGGAGCACCCTTCCTTGCGGGCTTTGGCGACCGGAATCGTGGGCAGGGGCTTGCGGGGGCGGGTGATGAGCTCACTGGCGTTCATTGGGATGTGAGAGTATGGGACTCCGCACGCCCGTGTGCTGACGTCCCACCTCATTCCTCTCCCAGCATCTTGCCACTGCCTTTGGAAAAAGATGGAGACACCTGTGGGGCAAGCGCGTTCTGAACCCCACATACAGATGTAGATCCCCTCATCTGGTTCCCACCATTTGTCCCAACAGACACTCAACCCCCCATGAGTCCCCGTAATAGTCCGATGGGTGTTGTTACCCAATCTCTCCCACTCGACTGTGGAGTTCTTCATGGTGCTGCTCAACTTGCGCAGCCACCACCAGCGATTCAAAGGTACATGTCCCTTGCAGACCAGGCAAATCTTCGTCCCGACGGTAACGCTGACTCTGGGTGCTATGATCCGCACCCTGGGGCACATCAGAGATGTCTCTCTGTATGCAAACCCCGTCTGGCTGGAGTATTCAGTAGAGTTCGACCCCAGCCAGCCTGGCCATCTTCCTTCATGGAAGTAGGCGGCAGTCTCTTCAGCGCCCCACGGGCCGGTTCCGTCAATCGCGATGGGGCCTCTGTTGCCAGAGCACCCATACACTGTGGAGTCCTTAGTGCGGCCCCGATAGGCCACACTGTACCCGATCATCATGGCCACGACAAGGATCCTGCTCATCTTTCTCTTGGTTCCTGCAACAAATTAAACAATGCCGCCAGGCTCCCGAGAGATTCTGGCTTAGGTGAAGGCATGATCGGGTCTTCCAACCTCGATCCAAACAAACACACGTACTGGGCAGATTCAAAACTACTTATAACTCTAATTACTTTAATATTTACACAACTTAAACTTAAAACTTAAACTTATGTACAGCGCCGCCCGTCCCCGGGCGGCTTGCCTAATCCCTGATTGGGCTGCAGCTTGCCGCTCCCTGTGGCGGGGCTGCAGTGACCTGTGGCTTGGGTTCCTCGCAGCCTTTTGCTGTCAACTGGGGACTGCATTCTGCCAGGGGTTTCCCAAGTCTGCGTTTACTGAAGGTGGGGGGATCGGGCCAGGGCTTCTTTGGCTGGGGCGCTCGAGGCGACCTGCGAGGGGGTGCCTTTGGTGAGGCTCCCGTAGTGAGTGGACCTTTGGGTGGGACCTTGGCTCTCACAGCCTGTGGCTCCTCCACGACTGCCGGCTTCGGCTCCCTTCCCTCAGGCTCCGCCCCTTTGGGATTTGGGTCTGTGGCAGACAACTCCTCCTCACCTGTCCCTACAGGTGGAGGATGTCCGCCCCCAATTTAAGAACATAAGAACATAAGAAATAGGAGCAGGAGTAGGCCAATCGGCCCCTCGAGCCTGCCCTGCCATTCAATAAGATCATGGCTGATCTGATCCTAACCGCCAATCCACTATCACAGAACCATCTCCTGAATCTAACAGAATTAGACACACGAAATAGGAGCAGGATCAGGCTACACAGCCCCTGGGCCCGCTCCGCTACCCACAGGGCCATGACCGATCCGAACCTAGACTCATGTCCAAATTCCTGCCCGCTCCCCATAACCCTTAATTCCCTTTACTTCTAGGAAACTGTCTATTTCTGTTTTAAATTTATGTAATGATGTAGCTTCTACAGCTTTTTGGGGCAGCATATTCCATGGACCTACCACCTTCTGAGTGAAGTAGTTCCTCCTCATCTCAGTTTTGAAAGAGCAGCCCCTTATTCTAAGACTAAGGCCTAGAAATTCAGTTGGTTGCGCCAGCCGCTAGCGCCTTAGGAGGAGTAGATGTCGGGCGCTAGGCGGGTAGCGCCCGGGCGCAGCGAGAACTGCGCCTCGCTCCAACTTCACTCGAGATTTAGCGCCGGCGCAAAGTCTTTGCGCGCGCTCAGCTGCGCGCGCAGATCATGACGTCATTTCCTCGTGCAACGCCCTTTGTGCGCCCCAAACCGGAACTTCAGTGGCAACGCCCCATTGTGCGCCTGGCGCCCCTAGCAACTGTTAAGTGGAACGGTGCTCAGCCGATGCGGGGCGCGGGGGGCGCAAATTAAAGGGCACTCCTCCTGCAATATAAAAGGCTGCCATTTTGCAGCACTCCCTCTTGCGAAACGGATCTTTGGAGAGAGACCAAGGTAGATAGCTTTCTGCTTTGGCCCAACACTCGGACAGGTACTTCTGGCTTCAGGCCACAGATTTCCACTAGTCTTTGCCTTCATTGACATCTCATTGTTTGCCAGCATATTATGGGGGCTGCAATGGGTGTCAATGCAGGCTTTCTCAATTACATCCAAAGGGCTCACAGACGCCGTGAGAGAGTGGCAGCCCTGGCTAGACAGAGAGGGGGCAACAGGCGTCGGCAAAGGAGGCCTTACCCACCCAGGGTATACCGCCAGCAGTTCTCCTATCTCAACATGTCTGAGGAGCAGTGTGTTCGGAGGCTGCGATTCAGAAGGGACGTGGTCACAGAGATCTGCCACCTGCTTGGCGGTGATCTGCAGCCACAGCTGAGGAGCAGGACGTCTCTGTCGGTGGCAGTCAAGGTGACGGTGGCTCTCAACTTCTATGTCACTGGCTCCTTCCAAGCCGCTACTGGGGACATTGCCAACATCTCCCAGTTCGCCGTGCATTGCTGCATCCGCCAGATGACCAATGCCCTTTTCCAAAGGAGACGTCAGTTCATCTCCTTCTCCATGGCCCTTGCCAAGCAGCAACAGCGTGCAATGGGCTTTGCAGCATTTGCGGGCTTCCCCATGGTGCAGGGCGCCATTAACTGTACGCATGTGGCTTTGCGGGCACCTCTGGAGAATGCCGAGGATTACCGCAACCGGAAAGGCTACCATTCGCTGAACGTACAGCTGGTGTGTGACCACAGGCAGCTCATCCTAGCTGTCAATGCCCGCTTTCCAGGCAGCAGCCACGATGCCTTCATCCTGCGACAGACTTCTGTGGCAGACATGTTCCAGGCCCAGCCTCACCCACGCGGATGGCTTATCGGGGACAAAGGCTATCCTTTGTGTACCTGGCTGATGACCCCGCTCCGTGCGCCCAGCACCCCTGCTGAAGAGAGATACAACGAGAGCCATCAAGCGACCAGGAACATCATCGAACAAACAATCGGCGTCCTGAAGCAACGGTTCCGCTGTCTCGATCGTTCTGGTGGAGCCCTGCAGTATTCGCCGGAGCGAGTCTCCCATTTCGTGGTCGTTTGCTGCATGCTGCACAACGTAGCTATCCGCAGGACTCAGCCACTGCCACCACAGATTGGAGGACCACCTGAGGAGGAGGAGCAGGAGGAGGAGGAGGAGGACCAGCACAGGAGGGAGGCACAAAGTGCAAGGGCCGCCCGTCGCCGGCTTATTGAACGTCGGTTCTAGGCCCCCTCTCAGGGACTGGCTTGTGCCAATGTCAGCAGATGAATGTAGCCGCTCCACAAGCCCTCAGCCGAGCAGGGCAACCAGGACTTAACCAAAAAACCATGCACACTGCAATTTAACAACAATAATTTATTGAAAACCTCTGCCCTTCCCACATTACATGCTCATGTGGAGAAGCCCCCTCCAAAAACACGAAACTACCAGTCTCGGCCTTACAAAAAGAAAGAAAGACACCAGTCTCGGCCTAACAAAAAGAAATAAAGACACCAGTCTCGGCCTTACACAAAAACAACTGCACCAGTGTCGGCCTTACAACAAGCACCAGGCATTTGTGCATACCTCTACTTTTTGGCCTGCGAGGGCGATGCCTTGCGCATCCTTGCCTGGCCCCTGCCCACCCTGCTGCTCCTCCTCAATGCGAGCCCAGTGGCTGCAGCAAGGCTGGGGGAAGGCTGCTGAGGGGCAGATGGCGAGACGGCAGATGCCCTTGGGGGGCGGCCTGCACCAGCTCTGGCCTTGGAGTGGCCGGCTGCTGACTGCTCCAACACTGGCTGGGCAGCAGCAGTCTGTCCAGCAGCTCGTGGCAGCTGCAATGGCGGAGTGGCAGTGTCGGCTGCAGGAATGGTGGCAACCTGGCAGATCGCAGGTGCTCGCTGGTCGCCTGAGACACTGGCACTCGCACGGGCCAGCACTGCAGCATGCGCAGCAAACAGCTGAAGGACAGACTGCTGGGCTGCTGCTGCGCGGCGAGTGCCCTTGCGATGCCTGGCTGATCCAGCGAGGGTGGCAGCAGTTAGTGCCCGTGTGGCCCTGGTCTGTGTCCGCATGACACCAGCCAGTGAATGGACGGCACGACTGAGCACTTGGCTAGAAGCCGACTGTGCTGCCGCGAAGTCCTGCAGACTCCTGGCCTGTGCTGCCGCGATGTCCTGCAGACTCCTGGCCTGTGCTGCATTGAATTGTTCCAGACTCCTGGCCTGTGCTGCACTGAATTGTTGCAGACTCCTGGCCTGTGCTGCCCCGAATTCCTGCACACTCCTTGCCAGTGACTCTATGGAGTCAGGCATCCTTGCCACTGCAGCCATGAGCTCAGTGTGCCTGCGCTCAACCTGGACGGCCATTTCCTCTAGGAGGCGCACCTCCTCTGCGCTGACTGTCGCAGGACTGGAGGCCGCACTCACCGTCTGGGGAGAAGTCCGCCGAGCTTCCCCACCCCTCCCGCGTTGCTGCAGGCCGCTGGGCCCCGGAGCTTCACTCTCCTCCGACCCTTCCCCACGGCTCCCCTCCAGGGAAGACGTGTCCCCTACATCGCCATGGGCTGGCGCGGCTGAGGGTGGCACTGATGGGCCGGCTTCCTCTTCCTCCTCCTCGTCTTCCGAAGGGCTGACAGTGGCAGCTTGAGGGCCCGCCTCCTCACCTGGCGATTCACCATCTGAAAGCAGGAAGGCACAAGAGTAGCTTTAGAGTGAGGACAGGGCGGCAGCGAGGGAGGCATGAGTGGTGCCATTCACCGCATTGGCCGGACAGTGGCAAAGGATGCTGATCTGATGCGCAAGTGGAATGAGAGAGGTCCAAAAGGTGATGCCCTTACCATTGGTGCCCAGAACAGGGTCGGCATCTCCACTGGCGACGGGGCCAATCAGCCGGACTCCCATAATGCGCTCCACACGCTGGTCGAGGTCAGAGAGCTCTTTGAGGTCAGGACGGCCTCCGCCGGTGTCAGTGCGGTTGCGCCGGTTGTGCGCAACCTTGGCCTGCAAGAGAAAGGACGGCCTCGAAGCACAGTGTGAAGCCCTGATCTTGTCTGCACTGCCTCCCATGGTCGAATAGCTTGTACTGTGTGTAGCCCTGATCTTATCTGCACTGCCTCCCATGGTCGAATAGCTTGTACAGTGTGTAGCCCTGATCTTGTCTGCACTGCCTCCCATGGTCGAATAGCTTGTACTGTGTGTAGCCCTGATCTTGTCTGCACTGCCTCCCATGGTCGAATAGCTTTTACAGTGTGTAGCCCTGATCTTGTCTGCACTGCCTCCCATGGTCGAATAGCTTGTACAGTGTGTAGCCCTGATCTTGTCTGCACTGCCTCCCATGGTCGAATAGCTTGTACAGTGTGTAGCCCTGATCTTGCCTGCAATGCTTCCCATGGTCGAATAGCTTGGACAGTGTGTAAAGTGCTGAATGTGCAATTGATTTTCATGCCAGTCCCATAGCTGCTGGATGAGGGCTGTCAATTAGGGCTTTCAGGTCCCTTTGCCCATAATGTGAGGTGCACATGCAAGGATGAGGAGGACACTGGAAAGGGTACTCCCCCTGACAACCCAAGTGAGGTCATTGAACTTCTTCCGGCATTGCACAGGAGTCCTGGCAACCACGCTGTTGGAAGAGACCCTGTTGGACACCTCCCTCCAGGCTTTGCGGTAGGCGCTGGGCAGCGGCCTCTTGCCACCTTCTGGGAACAAAACATGGCGCCTGCGCTCCACTCCGCCAACCAGCACCCTCAGGTCTCCGTCGCTGAAGCGCTGCGCTCTCTCCCTGGCCTTCTCCATAGTCCTGGGCGTTGTACAGGTGAAGCTGAAGTGGTCAGGCCTAGGTTGAGGGCTGCAGTGTGCAGGGCGTGGCAGGCAAACAAATCGACCCTCCCCCTTTAAGAGATGGCCGGCGCCAGAGTGTCTGCCGTCAATCAAGAACTCGCCGCACCTGCGCTGCGCCCGGCCTCGGGGGTATCGCTCAGCACCACCGGCTTAGCGCCTAAAGATAGTCGTGCATCGCCTGTTTTAGCGCAGCAGCAACCTCTTGGGGCGTTGCGACTGAATATCGGCGAAGGGGGCGCGACTTTGCGCCGGGCGCAAAATTTAGCGGCCGCCCGACTTTACCGCCCCAAAAGTGGCTACACTGAATTTCTAGGCCATTGCCCCCTAGTTCTAGTTTCACCCATCATCGGGAACATCCTCCCCGCATCCACCCGATCCAACCCCTTCACAATCTTATATGTTTCAATAAGATCGCCTCTCATTCTTCTGAACTCCAATGAGTAGAGTCCCAATCTACTCAACCTCTCCTCATATGTCCATCCCCTCATTCCCGGGATTAACCGAGTGAACCTTCTTTGTACTGACTCGAGAGCAAGTATGTCCTTTCTTAAGTATGGACACCAAAACTGTACGCAGTATTCCAGGTGCGGTCTCACCAATACCTTGTACAACTGAAGCAATACCTCCCTATTTTTATATTCTATCCCCCTAGCAATGAAAGCCAACATTCCATTGGCCTTCTTAATCACTTGCTGCACCTGCATACTAACCTTTTGAGTTTCGTGCACCAGGACCCCCAGATCCCTTTGTACTTCAGTACTTTCCAGTTCCTTGCCATTAAGATAATAACTTGCTCTATGATTTTTCCTGCCAAAGTGCATAACCTCACACTTTCCAGTATTGTATTCCATCTGCCAAATCTCTGCCCACTTACTTAGCCTGTCTATGTCCCCTTGCAGGTTTTTTATGTCCTCCTCACTCACTACTTTCCCTCCCATCTTAGTATCATCTGCAAACTTTGATATGTTACACTCGATCCCCTCCTCCAAATCGTTAATATAGATTGTAAAGAGTTGGGGACCCAGCACTGACCCCTGCGGAACACCACTAGTTACTGATTGCCAGTCTGAGAATGAACCATTTATCCCAACTCTCTGCCTTCTGTTAGATAGCCAATCCTCTATCCATGCCAGAATATTACCTCCAATCCCGTGATTTTTACCTCCCCCAAACTTGAGTCGAGGGCGGGATCTCCGTCCTCCGACTCCACCTCCTCCAGGATCGTATCAAGGGCATGGCGCAGCTGTTCGGGCTCCTCGGCTCCGAAAGCGTTCGGATCAGGGAGAGGGCCTTGATCTCCAGGCTCCTCCTCGTCCGAGTCCCAGGCCATAGGGGAAACATCCCCCCAGGTGGGCGGGACAGCTTCTCCTTCCAAGCAGGCTACAACGTCAGCTTGTGTGGTCTGTGGCTCACTGCACGCCTCAGGCTGAGGCTCTTTACCCTCAGACCTGGCTTCGGTTGCTGGTACTCTTGCACCTGGCTTAAACAGTTTGCACCGCTTGATGTGAAACCATTTATTGCGTCGGGGTACCTCCACTGCGCGACTGGCGGGGACCGGTGGATCTTGCACCGATTCCTGTCTCTCCTGGTCTGTGCCTCTCTCGCCAGCGCGGAGGGTCAGACCAAGGAATTTGACTTCCCGCCGGCCGACCCATGCTTTCGGTGGGTTCGCCTTGACTCCCCCCTACTCCTTGTTCCCCCGTGCCCGCTCCCCAGAGACAGTGATTTCTCAGATCCACGAGGATCCCGTGCGCTACCAAGAAATCGGCTCCAAGGACCCCTGTTCCATCTCCCACCTCCCACTTCATTAGCGCACACTTCCACGTGGTGCGCAGTGGTCCCAAACGAATGGAGAGGGGAATGGAATATGCGCCAGCCTGTTCTTCGCCTGTGAAGCCCGACAGAAGATAGGGAACCCCGGTGGACAGAGGTGAGGTGGCAGGGTCATCTGCGTGGATCACGGTGCACGATGCCCCCGTATCCAGCAAATAGGTCCCTTTCACCTCCTCCACTTCCATCTCCATGAGGGGTCGCCTCCATACATCATATCGCAGCGCACACAAGTAAACGGGCTGAGCTGGCTCTAGTCATTTGGGCAGAGCGGTCGGGGTTTCGGGAACGACAAAACCAGTAGCGACGGCTATCTTCCCCTGCGCGATCATCAGAGACCGCATTGTCTCTATGATTGATTCAATCGCAGCAGGATCCATAGCTGCACCAACTCCTTGTGCTGGGGCAGGAGCTATGGCTTGGGTTTGGGCTGGTGCTGGGGCAGCGGTCTGGGCTTGGGCTTGGACTGCGGGAAATTTTCCCTTATTATCCTTCCACGGATTTCTACAGTCCTTGCGCCAATGTCCATCCTTCCCACATCCGTAGCAATTGAGCTTGGCTTGGGCAGGGCGATTCCCCTCCTGACACCACTCCTTCTTGCTTGGGACTGCGGGTTTTGCCTCATGCGCCTTTCCCTTCTGGGGAGGTGTTTCCTGACCTCTACAATTCTTATACGCAACGTTGAGCTGGCGGAGCACCGTCTCCTCCGTGACACCGGGACCTTGGGGATCAAACCAAGGTCTGGCTAGGACCCGTATCTGCAGCAAACTGTTGGTGACCAAGCAACGGAGCCAATGAACCCGCTGTTCGTCGTTCATTGCAGCCCGGTCAGGCATGCCCGGACAGCTGCGCCGATACACTGGCCACAGCCTTTCTGCGAAAACCCGTGGGGGTTCTCCAGATAGCTGCACAGTCCCTTCCACACGGTCGAACGGACTACTGTCGTCCACTCCCGTTACTTCTAAAACTTCCTCCCTGAGATCCACATACCCTTTCCATCCCCTCTTACTCTCATCTGAGAGGCACTGAAGGATTGTGCAATCCAGGGAGAAAAGCAACATTTTTGCCTGTTCCTGATCATCACAGTCATTAATGGCTGCTGTCTCCTCTATCTTCCTGAAATGAATCGAGGGATCTCCCTTTACTGTGAGTCTTGCGAGCTGGCTCACCATGGACCTTAATTGCTGGGCAGCATAGGGCACCACGAGCTGGTTCTGGTGGGGTCCGGCATCGCCATTTGCGGCGTTGGGACCGAACCTCTGGTGCCGAGCAGGACACATCGGTGCCGGTCCCGGCTTTGCTACCAGTGGCTGTTCTTCCTCACATTCCACCTCGGCTACCTCCTCTTTTACCACCCCCTGTTTTTCCAACCAAGCTTCACTATAGCTCGGCGGTGCTGAGGGCTCGGTGGCTGGTACCACAACTACTTCGGCTGGAATCGGCTGTTTCGATTCCTTGAAAAAGTCCATGTGACTGGCTTTCGGGCTGACGAGACACACCATGCCTTTTGCCTTAACCAGGGCCGTTCTTAGGTCCTCTATGGTCTTTTGGCAGGGGCCATGGTCTGTGCTCTCGAACGCATGCTCAAGGGCTAGCTTGTAAGCTGCCTTAACCTCCACTACTCTCTCCTCCTGCACTCTTAGCTGTTGTGCGAGGCGGGCGTTTTTCTCCTGTATCCTCGCTTCATTGATCTTTGGCTCAGTAACCTGGCACTCCAGGTACTCTATTCTAGCCTGATGTTGACTAGCTACCACTTCGCATTCCTGATTCAGTGCGTGAAGCGCTGTGATGAGTTTTTCCCCACCCATGGCCTTTTCCTCTATCTCTGCTGCCTGGGTTGTGATCCTGGCTGCTTGTGCTGCAACGACTCGGTCCAAGATCTGGACTTGCTTCTTGTAACACATCAGCCACACTGCCTTCTCCACTGACTTCTTATGCTCTTTGCTCTCTGTCCACCTGATGGCTGCATCCACCGGACGCCCATCCAGTAAGAGATCGGAAATCCACTGCTTAGTGAGATTTACCTTACCAAAGACATAATCTGCTATCCTCTCATCCATTGCATTTCGGCCATTCAAACTTGGATCTACTACATTGCAATCCTGCTTCCATAGTCCTGCCGCGGTCGCCATTTTCTGTAAGCGGTTTTAGATCGCAGAGGTTTCTCTTTCTAGAGGCCTCTCTCTCTTGCACAGTAAAACCGTGAGTGGTTCGACCCATTCACCCCTTAGATTCTGTACTCTGGACTTTGGGGCAGGAACGACAATGTAGAGAAAACTCTTATAGACCAAGTTTGATGAAACAAAATGGAATTTTATTGCATAATGTAAAACAAATCAAAATGCAAGCAAATAAGAGGGTACATGGGAGGGGAAAACACAAACAAATCATAACGACACAATACTAACTAAGGCAAATACAGGCATATTATACTCTACAAAGATCATCATGAAATGGGGAAAACACACAGAACATCGAGGGACAACAACTCATGTTAATTATACCCTTAAATGTCCACCCCCTTAAACCTATCTAGATCTGATTATGAAGGGCCAGAAACGTGCTCACCAATCCAACTAGGAAGTGTAAGGTTTTTGAAACAGGTCTGCGTTTGATCCTTTCAGGCGTCCCGTCTCCACATGGTTGGTGGAGCCCCAGCGAACTGCGCCACACCTCTCTCCTGAGGTGGGGGTTGGGGACGGCTGGACACCGGCTGGTCTGGATGTCGGCGGGGTCGGGGATCATTTGCTCGACCCCGGTCAGAGGAGCCTCGGGCTGGCCCCCATCATTTCTTCTGTCGGTTTTAATTGTCTCTTCTCCCGAGCCGGAGTGGGTCGATGGCCTCTCGTTTCGTCAACGGCCCGGGGTTGGTCGATGATCTCCCGATGTTTTACCCCAGGGCAGGATGCCGGCTCGAACCGTCTTCTTCTCCTTCTTCTAGCGATGATGCTACTGATACGATGGTAGCACCACGATGGCTTCCCTCGATGGCTTCTTTCCACAATGGCCGCTCCGTCTATGGCTTCCTCCCGTTTTCTTTCTACCTCTGGGTTCCCAGATATACTTTTCATCAGAAGCCCCTATCTCGCACCAAATCAGGTTAGTCTTTTGTTTTAATTTTGGCGGGCTGGGAGCACAATGGGGTAGTTATTATATTTTAAACTGTTCTTGGATGGCCGGTAACGGGCCATCTCTGGTCTGGAATGACCTTCATTGTTTTTAATGTCCTGGTGATGTCCTTAACGGGTCCTTGATGCTCTTCTCATGAATATGAAACTGTTCCCTTTTGTCTGGTTAAACATTTAGATGGCCTTTATCTACAGGCCGATCTTGACTGGATCTGTATCCAATCAATATGTATATGTGGGTGTCTGGTTTCGTTCTCTCAGAAACGGCTTCCAGAACTTACTGTGGGCTGAATCCACAAAGCTGTCTGAGGACTGCAGGAACCATTTTAAAGTGTCCCAATAAGTTGGTCACGGGGTCTGGCGGCCATTTTGAATGCCCCTTTTTCCTAGGCTTCTTTTAAAACAGTCTTTAAAATCATGGCCTCTTCTGCCATTCGACCCTTTATAATATAAAGTTCAATTTTGCGAATCCTACAACCTCTCAGCCTCACGGATGCACCGCAGTGATGCCAGCTGCTGCTCAAGCTCCGAAATATGGAGCTTGAGCTCCTCCAGCTGACAACACTTCCTGCACATGTGGTTGTCCAGGACACGGGAAGCGTCCTGGAGTTCCCACATGGCACAAGATGTGCATTCCACAGGACTGAGGGGCCCTTCCATGCCTCTATTTAATAGACTATTAACTAACTTAACAGAAATAAACTCAAGACTTAAAAAAAAACAATCACCAGCTCCTTCTCTTGTGCTGACGTCACTTTAGGTTTTTTACCTCGCTCCCTGACGCTCGTGCTCCCTCCAGGCTTTTGGTTCTGGGGCCTACCTTTATCTGCGACTGCTCCTCTCACTCTCCCGCAGGTCCGCTCTCATGCCTATTAATTTAGAGTCCTTGGGTTCTGTGACTCACTCCTCCTTTTCAGTCAGACGTCTCAACCGCCTTCTTCCTCTCCACCAAATTCCTGCTCTCACCAAATTCCTCCACTCTGCTTACGATCCACTCTGACTGCATTCTCCCAGCCCTGTTTCCAAGCTCTGTGCATAAGCTGAGAATTAACCCTTTCTTGCCAATCATCAAAGGAGAGATCAGACAACAAGTCATGCACTAACAATTGTTTATTAACTTCAAAATCAGGATTAGCAATGTTTAAACTTAAACACTGTGGCCTAGAAATTCAGTTAGGGGCGCCCAGCTCGCCTGGGCGCCGGAATTACCGCTGCGCGCGGAGCCACTTGCGCCAGCGGGAAATTCACTTTCAGCGGCCCAAGTGGAAGCCGGCCGCTAAACAAGGGTTTCGGCGCCCCGCTTGGAGCGCTGAAACTGAATAATGGCGTGTAAAGTGCCGCAGCGCCACCCGCTGTGGCACAGCAGCCTGTGGTACTGCAGGCCTTCCTCTCACTCTTAAGGGGGAGGTGCCTGCAACAGCGCGATCCCCGCTCGCGAGTGCCGGCAAATGAACCCGGCACCAAGGAGAAGTGCCGGGCTCTCTGGAAACAGCCGGCAATGCCGTGGGGGGGGGGGGATGTAGGAGGCCGGGGACGGAGGTGCAGGCAGGCGGCAGCCGAAAAAGCGGCCGGCCGCACCTCCACCTTAACTCGCCCCACTACCGGTACAGGTAGGCCCCTGTGTACCGGTCGCTGTTTGCGGCCGGCGCGGAGGAGGCGGCAGCGACCAAATATGGCCAGCGGGGTGATAGCTGGGCGCTGCGCACACCGATGACGTCATCGGTGGCGGCGCAGCGCTACAGGCTAACGCCGCCATTAGCGCCCCGCTAAATATCGCGGTAGGTTTGGCCAGTGGCGCAAAAGCCCTCTTTGGGCGCAAACTGGTGGCACAGGCCACTGAATTTCTAGGCCTATGTATGTAAACAGCTGGAGATAGAAATAGTGTAGGTAAGGTTAACTAACTGAATGAACAACAGAGTTTCTAAAGACATTTCAGTGATATCACCATGATTTAGCATTAAATGGATTGTTATCAAATTACCATCGAGATCAGCGTCTGAGATTGGCATAATTTGGTGAGATTAATTTAGGCTTCAGCTCCCTAATTAACGAACAATTTAACACCATTAAATAGCCAGCCTATTGGACAGATTAAAGTATTTGTGCTAGTGATTAGCGCTTTTCCAGAATTATTTACAAACTTGTCTTTATGGACTGGGTGGTTGAGTTGACTGCTCACCTTTCTTTGGACGATGACTTGACTTTTGGGATGTCAAGTGATGAGTCTCTTCTCTAGGGGTATTTGTCAGTTCCTCTCGGATCCTCTGCTCTGGTTGAATCCACCTTATGTACTAATAACTGTATCTGGATTCCATTGAAAGGACTTTGGATTTCTGCATTCTGTGGGACTCAAGCATAAGTTCCTGCTGCTGCTCAATCCAAGCTGTTCTGCATTGTTGAAAAGCCCTCTCTGATGCTACTGCAAAGAAGGGCATTGGAGTCTGCTATCAGCCCTGCCATGTACCTTACATTTTCAGATAGGCTTTGCACTGCTTTAACATGAGTGTGATGCTCTTTTAGCATTCTTCTTTTCATGGCAAGACCCCTGAGATCACTATCTAACTGTTCTTCCTCCAGGGGCTGATATTTTCTAAGCCTCATTTGACGTACATCATGCTCCATTTCCAAAACCTCTTCCTATGGCAATCCTGTGAGTTGTGAATCACCCTGTATCAATTTCTCAGCTAAACTATCTGTAAACCCTGGATGAATCTATCTGGGCTGGTGAGTGCAAGTGAAAGGATGAATGACAAAATTGGTGACTTTCTGCTGGCATATCAGATGTTGAAGGTCCTGGCATTGGTTCCTTCTTTGCACTCTGCGGCATCTTTCTTGCTTGTGGAGATAAGAAGAATGAGAAATGCAACAAATTTCCTGCTGTCAGGTGCATGTAAAGGTCTCAGAGAAACCATTGCTGATCTTGACCATTTGCTCAAACGGTCTGTGGATGCAGGTCTTTATGAAGTCTCCATTCCCTACACACATTATACAAGCGAGTTCTCATGATTTCCATTGCCTCCTCCTCCTGTAGCATTGGGACATTAATGCCTGCTATCTCTCCTGCTCTAGCCTATCATTCTCAAAAATTCTCAAGAATTGCTTGAGGAAAGAATGCTTGTTACTGTCAGTCACAGACTGTTTTGTCTGACAGCTATTTGATAATTCTCCTCACTTCTCCAATGGAATTCCCACAAAGGTAGTAAGTCTTCAACATGCATTCATATATTACAGAATGCTATCACCATTTCATTTAAGTCTTCCATATGCCATTACCACTACAGTTGATTTAGTGCTGAGGGTAAAGGCTTCAGATTTGTCAATGCACTGTTAGAGTTGGCTTACTGTCTGAAATATCCCAAATATATATTAATGGCAGCTTGAGCCCAAACACTTGTCTTTGCTGACCTTATGAGGCCATTAAATTTCTTCCTGTAACTGGAGTAGGATCCTTTAGATCAGGGAGTTGCTACTCACCACCTGTATCACTTCCTTCTACATGGTTCTTATTGTATTGCTGATCTCTTGTGACACACCCCACAAAGCTATCCTGCCTATGACTAATTTCAATTAATAGATGCTGAATACCACACCTGGTGATATTTGCAGCTGTTCTATTGGTTCCTTTTTCTTGTACCATTTTCTCTTCCTCTTGCCTGCAGTGTCCTCTTTTTATATTAAAAAAAAATCCTGCATTAAATGTTGAAGCTGAGCCTAGCAATACCTTCCACCATCCAGTCCTCCGAGTTTTCTGGGTTTCCTTTGAAATGTTACTCAGGCCCTACCGTTCAATTGGGCAGGGCCTGCGGGTAACCCGTTCTCCCAGGTTTCCCGACCACTTTCTAGTCCCTCTCTCTTCCTACCCGCCTCCAGATTAAAATTCTGGCCTCAGTATCTGAGTGCAGGTCCAACGATTGTTATAGTGCTTTTTTTAAAGAAAAATAAATTCAGCTTTGCCCAAGCCCAACTGAACTGATCCAATTTGTAATCTGGATGTACACTCTGGGCTGGATTTTACCAGCCTTGAGGAGGCGGGTTTGGAGGCGGGACTGGTGGAAAAATTGGAAAAAATGACGGCGGGTTCCAAACCCGCCATCAACCCGCCTCTACGCAACTCTGCCAGAGGCGGGCTTGCCAAGTCAGTTTTGGTCGCACTTCCAGGCGGCGGGATAGGCCCTTAAGGCACTTAACTACCACTTAAGTACCTCTATAATCCCATTTTGAGAGGCCTTTCAAATTTTGCCACATTTCCAGCGTGCTGCATGTCTCTCCTGAAACACGTCTGCTAATCCTGTCGGGTTGACAAGTGGCTGGCTTCCTAACAGCTGCAGCTCCACCATAAAAACAAAGCTCTCAACAGGATCAGTTACAGATGGCAGAACTTTGTTTTTTCAGGTCTTGGAGAACTTTTTGCAGGTCCACTGATCTTGGAAGTGGTGAAGCTGAGATTCATCTCCACTGTGATCACCTGGGAAAACCCTCTCCCCACATTGACTGAGCGCTTCCTCAACGGAGATATCTACCAGCAGCATGGGAAACATTTATTTCCTTTCATCCTGGTCCTCAGATTTGGAGGACGAGCAGCCGTGGCAGCAGCAGAACCAGACACAACAGCAGCACCAACAGCAGCAACAACAGGAACGCCAACCTGCTGCTCACCCACCTGATGGTGCACAGGGCAGAAGGCACCAGCGCAGGGAAGCACATCGCCGCAGGAGATACCTCCAAAACAGTTTACAGGATGAGGATGAGCTTCCTCAACATGAGTGAGCAGCAGTACCAATGGACGCTGAGACTTTCACGAGAGGCAGTCGGTGACATCTGCGCAATGCTGCACCAACACCTGGAGCCCAGAGGAGAGGGTGGACACCCCTTACCAATGGCTGTCAAAGTCACCACCGCACTTAACATTTTTTACTTCAGGCTCCTTCCAGGGATCATCAGCAGACATCAGCGGCATCTCCCAGTCGGCCGCACACACTTGCATCATGCAGGTTACCGATGCCCTCTTTGCAAAGGCACACAATTACATACACTTCTCCATGGATCAAGCAAGTGTAACCGCGCATTCGGTTGGATTTGCTAATATGGCAGGCTTGACAAGGGTGCAGGGAGTCGCAGACTGCACACATGTAGCCCTTAAGGCACTGCATCACACCCCAGCTCTTTTTGTCAACTGCAAGGGCTTCCACTCCCTCAACGGCAGCTGGTGTGTAACCACAAGAAGGACATTTTGCATGTTTGCACCAAGTACCCTGGCAGTTGCCATGACTCATTCATCCTGCGGCATTCTACTGTGCCTCCACTCTTCAGTCCGCCAAACCAACATTGCGGATGGCTACTTGGAGACAAGGGCTATCCCCTGAAGACGTGGCTAATGATACCATTCAGGAATCCATCCAACGAAGCTGAGGAGCGCTACAACTCGAGCTACCTTTCGACCAGATCCATCATCGAGCAAACCATTGAATTGCTGAAGATGTGATTCAGATGCCTTGACAGATCAGGTGGAGCCCTGCAGTACTCAGCAGCCAGGGTCTCCAGGATGGTCGTGGTATGCTGTGCACTGCACAACATCGCACAGCATCGTGGCTTGCAGCTGCCTGAGGAACAAGTGGCTCAGCGCATAGCCTCCTCTGATGAGGAGGAGGATGAGCAGGAGGAGGAGGAGAACGAGAACGAAGACCTTGCGGATGCGCATCAACCAGCTGCAGCAGCATGTGAGCACATTGCTGCCCGGGATGCAAGGGATGCACTCATCTTGGCCAGATTTGCTTAAGTTGCCCATTCAAACACATGTGCCTGGCACCTTCTTACCACACCATAGACAAGGCTTCCTATCACTCTGACCATCATCACGACAAATACAATTCACCATGAGCACTCAATGTGGATCTTCCATTTTCGAAATGACAGAGTCCAGAACTTCAACAGTTTGCCATCACTTCATTTTAATACCTTGACTAACGGATGTCATTAAACAATTAAACACAACAGAACACCCAAGTTACTACCCTTGTGACTACTTGTGCATTATCTTCCTCTTATGCATGCTTCTACGTGGTGCTTCCCCAGTGGCTTCAGCAGATGTGGAGGCCCCTTTCTCACTCTCATGCTGCTCCAGCTTCGACACCTTTGGCGGGCGCCCTCTGGGGTTGCGAGCCTGTGAGTGCTCGCCAACAGTCTGCTCCTCCTGCAGCTGTGCAGGGGCTGAGACGCCCATCTCAGTTGGGTGAGGACTCTGGTGGGACTCTGACCGAAAGTTCTGCAGTGGCATGGGAGTGTGAGTGCTTGGAGAGGAGCACCCACTTCCTTGTTCTCTGTCACCAACATCCCCCTCATGGGTCAGGCGCACTTCAGAGCTAGCAAGTGGCTTGACAGCACCTTGCTGCAATTCAGGGGAGCCATGAGGACCCGTTTCTGCACTGGCAGTCCTACTCCAGAGGATTTCCATGAAGGTCTGGTTTCTCTGATCAATAGCTGTCCATCGCTCCTCCAGAGATGGCATATATTCTGAACATTCACCATGTTTTCCACACTCTGGCGACTTAGCTCCTCCATGGCCTTAGCTATCCTCTCCTCTACTGTAGCCATCCTTTCCACGGAGGTTGCCATCCTTTCCATGGTGATGTGTTGATTCGCCAATGCCTCCACAAAGGCTCTGCTCATGTTAGCGTTGGACTCCTCCATCCACTCCACACTCACAGTGACCCTGGAGACAAAACCTGCCAGAGACTCCTGTACCTGTTCCTGGAGGTCCAGCACCGCTCTCCTTCTGGATGGACCCAGAGGCACAGGGTCCACATGCAGCTGAGCAGAGATGGGAGCACCCTGCGGCCTCTGACGAGGACTCTCCACTGCTGTCCCCGTCTCCACCATCTGCTGATGCTCACTTATGAGCTGTGATACACCAGGTGACAACACTACTCTTTCTCCCGAAGGTCCCACCGAGGTTTGCGTATCTGCGCTGGTGCTGGGTACGCTTAATTCTGCTGACGCTGCGCCCTCAGAGGTTGCAGGTTCCTCTGAGGAGTCTTCCAGTTCAGCCTCTTCCTCCTGGACAGTGGGGAGGGGGGCTGTTGATGGTCCTGTGGGGGAGTAAAGGCATGTGTTAGACATGTGATATAAACGTAACATGCACATGGAATAGTGCAGATGATCATAATTCAATCTGTTTGAGCATCAGAAGCCATATCAGTCACTCATGCAATGTCAATGAGAGAAATGCAAAACTGTTCTATCACCAGCTTGCTCTGATGTGCCCGCCTGTCCATCCCCCACTTCCACATCCTCCTCGGCGCCAATGATCTCCAGTGCCGCCTCCTCTACGCTGGTAAGATGGGCTATTGCGGGTGGCCCTCCTCCGGTCTTCGCCCTTTCCCTCTTATTGTGGTCTCTCTTGTCCTGCAATAAGGGACACAATTGGAGTTGGAGTGAGAATGATGGAGTGAGTGTAGATAATCCATAGCATAGATGCTTAGAAGGACACAAAGACGGAGTTAGGTCCCAATACTAGGCCCTCCCTGTGTGTTGTTAGTTGTTGTCATAGCATAACAGTGATAGGGAGTGTGAGGGCAGCATAGTCGAATAGTTAAGTGATTGTGCACATAAAGAGAGAGGGATGGTTAAGGGTGCAAGGGATGTAAGGGTAAAGTGGGATGTGCAGGAATAGGTTGACAATGCAGAGTGATGGTGCTGAGAGGAGATGGGGAGCAGAATGAGGATAAATGTGATGCTATACTCACTTTGCCTGTTCGGACAAGGTCATTGAACCTCTTTCGGCACTGCAGCCAGGTTCTGCTGCACAACGATCTGGAACTGACCACCTGGGCAACTTGCAGCCACACAGCTTTGGTCTGCTGAGGAGGTTTTTTCCTCCCAGAGGATGGAAAGAGCACCTACTTTTGTGCTCTGGCTCCCTCCACCAGAGCATGGAGTGAGTCATCATTAAAGCGAGGTGAGGCCTTGGGCCTTGAAGTTGACATTGCACTAGCTCCAAAAACTATTTTCAACAGAAGCAAACACAAGCGTTTCGGCACAAAATGAACCAAGGCTGCTTGGAGCCATTAAATGCAGCTGGAGAAATGAGGTCATTGGAGGCGAGTTTCAGGCCCAAAAAGCTAATTGGACCAGGGGTTCGCACACACTGGGAATCAATTGCCCAATTAGGGCAAAATCACAATTTTTTCTCGCCTGACAGCAGAGGTGGGATCGGGACCCGCCGACCACCTGAACCGCACCCAACCCGTCACCAATGGCAAAATCGAGCCCTCTGTAAAAATGTCCAATGAAAGAATTGTTCACTATAAGGTCCCACAAATAGTACTGAGATGAATGACCATTTAATCTGTTTTGTTTTTGATAGCATTGACCAGGTAAAAATGATAATAGGATACAGAGAATAATTCTTTGAGGGGTCCATGGGATCTTTAATGTCCACCTGAACAGGCAAAGGGGGTTTTTGTTTAGCATCTCATCCCTCCAGACAATGCAGCACTCCTACACTGCACTGGAATGATAGGCCTAGACTATCAACTTGAGCCCTGCAGCAGGGCTTGAACCCACAACCCTCTGATTCAGAGATCAGTGATACCACTGAGCCAACCTAAGAAATAGCTTTGTTTACTGTACACACAATTTAGAATAGCGAATGGCTCTTTCCACATGCCATTAAGCAAGCCGAAATGAAGCAATCTTCAAAGCTACTATGTAAAGTGCATAGTTGAATATATTAATGAAATGTGCAAAAATGAATTTACAGTTTAAATCAGTAAACCAGTGGCCATTACCCACTCAAGGCACACTTACATGCAACATTGCTTTTGTGCATTGTTGTAAAATTTGTATTTTTGTTGTTGTTTGTAGTTTAAACTATTCACAGTTGTCTTTTTGTTCGAAATAAATCTTGGCTGCTTCACGTCTTTTGGAACTATTTAGCATGACTTGTGTGACTGCAGCTTTCACAGGGGAGACTAAACCAAATGCTCTTTGAGCCATAAGCCATATGTCATAAGCTTTCACATCCAATACCTGGGGAATCACTCAGACTAATTGATGTGCTTTCCAATAAAAGATTCAGAATGCACCAAATTTCTGAGAAAGGAAGATGGACAAAAGAAGGCATTTTATAACTTTTTTAAAGTATTAAAAATCGAACTCCTTGAATGAGCATAGTCCGAGCAAAATCATTTGCATTTAGATACAAACAAGTCATCTCTTTCTACACAGATGATCACACAGGAGAAATGAAGAATAGTCTGAATGACCAAGTGCAGTTACAAGGTTTTCCATTCTGCCAAGAGCATTTTCTTGCCGTTTGACTGATACTGATAAGAAATTAACCAATATACCATTTGTTGGGGCAATCATTTCCTCTTTTCTGGAAAAGTGAGGATACATACCTTCTTTTGTTACTCATATAATCTGCTAACAGTGATAGGAACCTTTTGAATGTGAATTTTGTGGTGGCGTCAACAAAAAAAGCCAATGACAACACACTTGTAGTAATGCTGAAAACACGCACTAGGCCAGTCAGCATCTTTGGAGAGAACAACAAAGTTAACCCTTCGGGTGTAGACCCTTTGTTAATGTTTCCAGCATTTTCTGTTTTTGTTTCAGATCTCCAGCATTTGCAGTTTTTTAGTTTCTGCACTTACAGTAATGAGGCCTGAATACTTACCAAGCAGCTAATGAGCCACTTGACTGGGTATAAATGATGAAAAGTTCAGCTGTCCACCTGTGAGATCTCTAAATTTGCTGCAATGGCTACGTAGCAATTTTGCAAAGCCCATTATTTCCAATAGACCCTACATTGCTCATGATGGAAAAATGGCAGCAGCTTTCTGATGTGAATGGAAGGCCTCCCAATATGTACTGGAGGCAAAATATATAAGTGCCTGGTGGGAAGAAACTGCAATTTAATAAATCGCACAAAGTTACGGTAAAAAATGAACGTAAAGTTGTTGCATAAAACATATATGGAGAGGAGAAAAACTTCTGTGATGGAAACCACAGTGTGTGCTGTTATTGTATGAACTTCTGACACACTCATTCCAAATTCCTCTTGCAGCTATTTAAACAAAAGCATTAACCTGTTTATTTTGAATGTGTTAACGACTTCATTAAAACAGCAAATATGAAAAAATTTATATGAGTATTTTAAGAGCTCATACAACATTACACATGTTAATTTCCAGGCTCTAGAGGTCAAAGATCTACCATTGTCATTGCTTTTGGCATTTTTATTGCACAGTATTGTGGAGGTGCTCGTGTTATTTTTAGGCTCAGATTCAAGATTATGTCCAGACTCAAATTCCATGATTATGTCAATATTTCTGTGAAAACTGTAAACTATATATTCATTTAACTACGTACTTAAATTGATCTTTTACCGTTTTTGAAGTCCATTATACAGAGAAAGATGTTCCAGTTTGCAGGTAGGTGTGGGAACCAGGGTTCACACTACTTGGTTACCTCGCTATTCTTTCTGTGTGTAGAATTCGCAAAATTGAACATTGTCCTATAAGGGTCTATTGGCAGAAAAGGCATTAACTTTTAAAGACTGTTTTAAAAGAAGCCCAGAAAAAGGGACACACAAAATGGCTGTCAGACCCTGTGACCAGCTTTTGGGACACTTTAAAATGGTTCCTGCAGTCCCCAAACAGCTTTTGTGGATTCAGCCCACAGTAGGTTCTGGAAGGCAGTTTCAGGGAAAACTAAACCAGACAGAGCCCCATACATATAGATTGGATGCAGACCCGATCAGATCGGCCTGTAGATAAAGGCCATCAAAATGTTTACCCAGACAAAGGGAAACAGTTTCATATTCATAGGGGGAACATCAAGCACCGTTTAAGACATCAGAAGGACATTAAAGACAATACAGGGTCATTCCAGTCCAGGGATGACAGTTACCGGCCATCCCAAAGATACTTTAAAAACAAAGAATACCCCGCTGTGCTACAAGCCCGCCAAAAGTTAAACAAAGATTAACCTTGATTTGGCGGGAGATAAGGGCCTCCACGGAAAAGTATAACTGGAGTCCCAGGGTAGCCATCGGTAGCTTGTAGCTTGTAGCTTTTTGGAGCTTGGAGCTTGATCGGTAGCTTTTTGAGCTAGCTTGCTTTTTCGAGAGCCGTGAAGGAACGTCGATCCGGAGACCAGCCAAGAAGGTGATTCGAGTCTGCGTCCCGCCCCGGGGTAACCATCGGGAGATCATCGACAAACCCCGGGCCGTTGATGAGACGAAGGACAGCAGCCCTTCAGAAGAAACCTATCTGAAAATGGTAAACCAGCTGGGCTCTGCGAAGAAACCTATTTGACCATGATCAAATAGGTGGTCTCCGTCCACGCCAATGTCCAGGCCTGCCAGCATCCAGCCTGTCCGTGACCTTCACCTCGAGGAAGAAGAGAGAGTGCCGCAGCCTGCAGCGTTGACCACGTGGAGACGGGACGCCTGAGAGGATCAAAATGCAGACCTTTCAAAATCTTATACTTTCTCATTGGATTGGTGAGCATGTTTCTGGCCCCTCATAATCTGATCTAGCTAGGCTTAGAGGGTGGGCATTTGGGGTATAATTAATTATGAGTTGTTGTCCCTCGATGTTCCGTGTGTTTCCCCATTTCGAGATGACTTTTGTAAAGTATAACATGCCTGTATATACATTGGTTAGTCCTGTATTATGATTTGTTTTTCCCTCCCAGGTACCTCATTGGCTTACATTCAATTTGTTCTTTTATGCAATAAAATTTCATTTTGTTTTCATTAAACCTGATCTATAGAGTATTCTCTACATTGTAGTTCCTGCCTCAAAGGCCAGTGTATAGAACCTAAGGGGCAAGTGGGTCGAACCACTCAAGGTTTTTACTGTGCAAGAGAGAGAGGCCTCTAGAGAGAGAAACCTTGGCGATCTAAAAATCCCTTACAGAAAATGGCGACCGCGGCAGGACACTGGCAGCAGGATTGCAATGTATTAGACCCAGGTTTAAATGGACAAAATGTTATGGATGAGAGGATAGCGGATTATGTTTTTGGCAAGGTAAATCTCACTAAGCAGTGGATTTCTGATCTCTTACGGGATGAGCGTCCGGTAGACGCAGCCATCAGGTGGACAGAGAGCAAAGAACATAAGAAGTCAGTCGAGAAGGCAGTGTGGCTGATGTGCTACAAAAGACAAGTCCAGATTTTGGACAAGGTCATTGCAGCGCAGGCAGCCAAGATCAAAACCCAGGCTTCAGAGATAGAGGAAAAGGCCATGGGTGGGGAAAAACTTATCGCAGCGCTTCACGCGCTGAATCAGGAACGCCAAACTGTAGCCAGCCAACATCAGGCTAAAATAGAGTACCTGGAATGTCAGGTTACTGAGGCAAAGTTGCATGAAGCGAGGGTACGGGAGAAAAACACCCGCCTCGCACAACAGCTAAGAGCGCAGGAGGAGAGAGTAGTAGAGGTCAAGGCAGCTTACAAGCTGGCCATTGAGAACGGGTTTGAAAGCGCAGACCACGGCCCCTGCCAGAAGGCGTTAGAAGACCTAAGAAGGGCCCTGGCAAAGGCAAAAGGCATGGCATGCCTCGTAAGCCCTAAGGCGAGTCAAATAGACTTCCTGAAGGAATCCAAAAGACCGATTCCACATGAAGTAGTTGTGGCACCAGCCACTGAACCCTCAGCACCGCCGAGCTATAATGAGGTTTGGCCCAAAGGGGGGGTGGTAGAAGGGGAGGAAGCCGAGGTAGAGCTGGAGGAGGAACAACCCCTGGTAGTAAAGCCGGAGCCAGCACCAGTGTGTCCTACTCGGCACCAGAGGTACGGTCCCACCAATGCAAATGGCGCGGACGGACCCCATCTGAACCAGATCGTGCTGCCCCACGGTGCCCAACAACTCAGAGCGATGGTGAGCCACCTCCCAAAACTCACCGAGAAGGGAGATCCCTCAGTCCATTTCAGGGAGATAGAGGAGACAGCCACCGTCAATGATTGTGATGATCTTGAACAGGCGAAGATGTTGCTGTTCTCCCTGGATAGCACAATCCTTCAGTGCCTCTCAGACGGGGGTAAGAGGGGACGGAAAGGGTATGTGGAACTCAGGGATGAGGTCCTGGAGGTTATGGGAGTTGACGATGGCAATCGGTTCTTCTGTGTGGAATGGACTGTGCAGCTAACTGGAGAACCCCCACGGGTTTTTGCAGAAAGGCTGTGGCCAGTGTATCGGCGCAGCTGTCCGGGCATGCCAGAACGGGCCGCAATGAACAATGTCCAGCGGGTTCATTGGCTCCGCTACCTGGTTGCCAACAGCTCACCACAGATACAGGCCCAAGCCAAATCTTGGTTTGACCCCCAAGGTCCCGGGATCACGGAGGAGACAGTGCTCCGACAACTCACCATTGCATACAAGAATTGCAGGAGTCAGGAGGCACCTCCCTCTAAGGGAAAAGTGCATGAGGCAAAACCCGCAGCCCCAAGTAAAAAGGAGTGGCATCAGGAGGGGAATTGCCCTCCCCAAGCCAAGCTCAATTGCTACGGGTGTGGGAAGGATGGACATTGGCGCAGGGACTGTAAAAATCCGTGGAAGGATAATAAGGGAAGATCTCCCGCAGCCCAAGCCCAAGCCCAGACCGCCGCCCCAGAAAAGGGAACTGGTGCAGCTATGGATCCCGCTGCAATAGAGTCAATTTTAGAGACAATGCGGTCTCTTATGATCTCGCAGGGGAGGGTAGCAGCTACCACTGGTCCTGTCGTTCTCACAAACCCAACCTTTTCACCCCAATGACTAGAGCCAGCGCAGCCCGTTTACCTGTGTTTGCTGCGATATGATTTATGGAGACGACCCCTTGTGGAGATGGAAGTAGAGCAGGAAAGGGGGACCTATCTGTTGGATACGGGGGCATCGTGCACCGTGATCCACACAGCTAACACTACCACCTCACCTCTGTCCACCAGGGTTCCATATATTCTGTCGGGCTTCACAGGTAAAGAACAGGCTGGCGCATTCTCCATCCCTCTCTCCATTCATTTAGGACCACTCCGCACCACATGGAAGTGTATACTGATGAAGTGGGAGGTGGAGGGTGGAAAAGTGATCCTTGGGTCCGATTTCTTAGTGGAACACAGGATTCTCGTGGAGCTTAGAAATCACTGTCTCTGGGGAGCGAGTACGGGTAAGAGAGGCGAGGTAGTCATCATCCCAGAAAAGGAAGGGAAAGGGACCCTATGCACCGTGAAGCCAAAAGAGGGCTACGACCTCGAGCTCATGGTAGCAAGTGTCCCACAGGATCTGCAGGCATTCGTGTCAGACCACCTGACTACGTTTGCCACTCACAAACACGATTGCGGGAGGGTCACCGGGTTCGAGGTCAGAGTAGACGGGGACCCCATGGCCCGACCCCAAAAACAGTACAACTTCCCCAGGGAAGCGGAGCCCGACATGGAGACAGCAATGTCTTCACTGGTTCAGCAGGGCGTGTTGAGGCTGATAGCCACCCACGTAAACTCTCCTTTGTGGCCGGTGAAGAAGCCGGACAATTCATGGAGAGCCACGGTGGACTACAGAGTCCTCAATAGTAACATCCCAGCCTGCGCGCCGACGGTACCAGCAGTTGCCGACCTGATAGGGAGTATTCCAGCATCCGTGACCACGTTCACGGTGCTAGATATTTCCAATGGGTTTTGATCCACCCCTTTAAGGAGGGAGGATCAGTACAAGTTTGCCTTTACTTTTAAAGGGCAACAGTACACCTGGAACTGCTTGCCACAGGGCTTCCATAACAGCGCCAGCATTTTCCATCAATGATTCAAGATTCAAGATTCAAGATTCAAGATCATTTTATTGCCATATGTAACTAGTACAATGGAATGCTTACTCCCCACTCACTCCCACAATACAAACATATAATATAAAAGCAAAAAAATAAAAACAAGTATAAATAAAAACAATAAGCAAATAAGCAAAAAGTATAGCAAGTCCAAGTTGCAGGATATGATGAATAGTGCAAAAAAGCCTCAATTACCACTGGAAATAATAGTAATGTAATATGATAAATGTATGGTAATATAAGTATATAATATATATATTTACATAAACATATAACTATAATATATGGGGCAGTGCGATTAGCAGTTCAGTAGGCGCACTGCCTGTGGATAGAAACTGTTCTTAAACCTGCTGGTCCTGGTTCGGATGCTGCGGTACCGACGTCCGGACCGCAGGAGGGAGAACAGTTTGTGCCCAGGGTGATTGGGGTCCTGGATGATGGAACGGGCCTTGTTCCGGCACCTGGTCTGGAAGATCTCCTCGATGGACGGAAGTGCGCACCTGATGATCTTTTCTGCCGTATTCACAACTCTCTGGATGGCTTTCTTGTTCTGTGCAGTGGTGTTACCATACCACATATTGACACCACTCGTCAAGACACTCTCTATGGTGCCACGGTAAAAGTTCACAAGCCACTGTGTGCTTATGCCGCATTTCCTCAGGCACCGTAGAGGGTAAAGGCGCTGGTGTGCCTTCTTCAGCATAGCCTCAGTATTATGGTTCCAGGCCAGGTCATCAGAGATCTGCAGACCGAGGAATCGGAAGCAACTGACGACTTCCACTGGTGTCCCGTCTATGCTGATGGGGCGATGGTTCCCTCGGTGGCTTCTGAAGTCCACGATGAGCTCCTTAGTTTTGCCAACGTTCAGGGCAAGGTTGTTGTCATTGCACCATCTCATCAGCTGGACTATCTCATCTCTGTACTCCGTCTCGTCATCGTTGCTTATCAGGCCAATTACTGTGGTGTCATCGACAAACTTGATAATCCGATTATTGCTGTGTATGGCTGTACAGTCATGTGTAAACAGAGAGTACAGCCAAGGACTGAGGCAGCAGCCTTGTGGCACTCCGGTGTTGAGAACCAGAGTGGATGAGGTGTTGTTCCCTATTTTCACCACTTGAGGCCTACCAGTTAGGAAATCCAGAATCCAATTGCAGATGGGGGTGCCCAGGCCTAGGTCCCTCAGTTTTAGGACCAGCTTGGAGGGAATAATAGTATTAAATGCAGAACTGTAGTCAATGAACAACAGTCTGACGTAAGTGTCCCTCCTGTCTAGGTGTTTCAGGGCAGACCTGTTCACCCTATATGCAAACTGGAACGGGTCCAAGGAATCGGATATGATGCTGCTTATGTGTGTCATGACCAGCTTTTCCAGGCACTTCATGGCTATGGATGTTAGAGCCACGGGACGATAGTCATTGAGGCCTGTTACCTTGGTCTTCTTAGGTAACGGCACAATGGTTGTCTCCTTGAAGCACACTGGTACAACAGACTGCTGCAATGAGATGTTAAAAATGTCCGTGAACACAGGAGCCAGCTGGTCTGCGCAGGTCTTGAAGACACGGGGTGAAACCCCGTCTGGGCCGGCTGCCTTCCGTGCTTTCACCCTCCTGAAGGTTCTCCGGACCTCGGATTCAGTCAGCTGTAATGTGTAATCCTCTGGGTGGCTGGGGGTTTTGATGGCCGGCTCAGTGTTCTCCTTCTCAAAGCGACCATAAAAAGTATTCAGTTCGTCTGGTAGGGAGGGATCGGTGTTGGTGACTCCCGCTGAGCTCCCCTTGTAGTTGGTGATGGCCCTTAGTCCCTGCCACATGCATCTGGCGTCAGAGCCCCTGCCATACTGAGACTCTAGTTTGTTCTTATCGTCTCTTTTTGCTGCTTTGATAGCCTTTCTGAGGTCATACTTGGCCTTCTTGTAGAGTTCGGTGTCCCCTGATTTGAAAGCGGTACGCCGTTCTCTTAGTTTGTTGCGGATGTCTGAGTTCATCCATGGTTTGCAGTTAGGAAATAAACGGACAGTCTTGGTAGGAATGCATTCATCCACCAGTCTGTTAATGTATCCAGTAACGTGACCTGCGTACACATCCAGGTCTGGGTTCTTTGAAAACACTCCAGTCCGTTATTTCCAACCCGCCCTGCAGTTGTAGTTCTGTGTCCGCTGTCCAGCTTCGCACCATTTTTACTGTTGTGGGTGTGCTCTTTAACTTCTGTTTGTAAACAAGAAGTAGGAGTATGGAAATGTGGTCTGATTTGCTGAAGCCCGGCCGAGCAATGGCACGGTAGGCGTGCTTAATTGTTGTATAGCAGTGATCTAGAGTTTTTCCATTTCTTGTCGGACAGGAGATGTGTTGAAAGTATTTCGGCAATACATTCTTTAAACTACAATGGTTGAAGTCTCCCGCAATGATAGGAACTGCCTCGGGATACCGGTTCTGAAGTTTACTGACCTCACTGTAAAGTTCACTCAGTGCAGCGTTTGCATCAGCTTGTGGCTGAATGTGGACTGCTGCCATGAGAATAGCAGAGATTTCCCTTGGTAAATAAAAAGGGCGACACTTAATTGTTAGTAGTTCTAAATTAGGTTAACAGTGTTGTGAAAGTACCTGGACATCTGTACACCAGTTGTTGTTGATCAGGCAGCAGACACCCCCACCTCTGTTCTTCCCCGTTGAATCAGCTGTTCTGTCAGCCCGAAACAGAAGGAATCCCTGGGGCTGCACCGCCTCATCAGGTATCATGGAGGTTAGCCACGACTCTGTTAGGAACATGGCATAGCACTCCCTAATGTCCCGCTGTGAGGCGATACGGCAATTCAACTCATCAATCTTATTTGCCAGAGATTGAACATTGGCAAGGAGAATGCTGGGCAAAGCTGGTTTCCAACCCCGTCTGCGTGATCTAACTAGCAGGCCTGCCCGCAACCCCCGCCTGTGGGCTCGTCTGCACCTACTCCCCGGGGCCTGATGGTTCTGGTCGAGGGGTGGACTCCCCTGCCCCCTCTGCTCTCCATTGTCCCTCAGTACCTCCACAGGAAAGTCTTTTGTTAAGTTTCTTGTTGTGATGTCTGTATTTCCGTGAAAAACCACTGGAATATTCCGTAATTCCAAGAGTGTTTGGCGACTATATATAATAACCACTTTCGCACTCAGGATACACATAATAATAAATAAAAAGCAACAGCGAACCTGCAGGAGAGGAGGCGGTCGAGCGTCGGCGATGATAAAAGCAGCGGCGAGGCAGATAGGCCCAGAGTGGCGACGGCAGCAGCAGCGGTCCCGTGGTAGACGAGGCGGCGGCTGTGAGGCAGGTATGCCTATATTCGAGGCAAGTAAGCCCATAGGCGAGGCAGGTAGGCCCAGAGACGAGACAGGTAGGTCTAGAGGCGAGGCAGGTAGGCCCAAAGGCGAGGCAGGTAGGCCCAGAGGTGAGGCAGGTAGGCCCAGAGGCGAGGCAGGTAGGCCCAGAGGCGAGGCAGGTAGGCCCAGAGGCGAGGCAGGTAGGCCCAGAGGCGAGGCAGGTAGGTCTAGAGGTGAGGCAGGTAGGTCTAGAGGCAAGACAGGTAGGCCCAGAGGCGAGACAGGTAGGTCTAGAGGTGAGGCAGGTAGGTCTAGAGGCAAGACAGGTAGACCTAGAGGCGAGGCAGGTAGGTCTAGAGGTGAGGCAGGTAGGCCCAGAGGCGAGGCAGGTAGGCCCAGAGGCGAGGCAGGTAGGCCCAGAGGCGAGGCAGGTAGGCCCAGAGGTGAGGCAGGTAGGTCTAGAGGCAAGACAGGTAGACCTAGAGGCGAGGCAGGTAGGTCTAGAGGCAAGACAGGTAGGCCCAGAGGCGAGACAGGAAGGCCCAGAGGCAGGTATGCCTATATTCGAGGCAGGTAAGCCCAGAGGCTGTGAGGCAGGTATACCTATATTCAAGGCAGGTAAGCCCAAAGGCGAGGCAGGTAGGTCTAGAGGTGAGGCAGGTAGGCCCAGAGGCGAGACAGGTAGGCCCAGAAGCAAGGCAGGTAGGACTAGAGGGAAGACAGGTAGGCCCAGAAGGCAAGTATGCCTATATTCGAGGCAGGTAAGCCCAGAGGCGAGGCAGGTGGTCTAGAGGCAAGACAGGTAGACCCAGAGGCGAGACAGGTAGGTCTAGAGATCTAAAAGCGAGACGAGGCATGTAGGTCTAGAGGCGAGACAGGTAGGCCCAGAGGCGAGGCAGGTAAGTCTATAGGCGAGACAGGTAGGCCCTGAGGCGAGGCAGGTAGGTCTATAGGCGAGACAGGTGGGCCCAGAGGCGAGGCAGGTAGGTCTAGAGGCGAGACAGGTAGGCCCAGAGGCGAGGCAGGTAAGTCTGTAGGTGACACAAGTAGACCCAGAGACGAGGCAGGTGGGCCCAGAGGCAAGGTAGACAGGCCCATAGACAAGGCAAGTAAACCCCCAAAAAGCGGTGCAGCAGCAACGGACCCGCGGGAAACCAAGCGGTCCGAGCGACGGCGGTGAGACAGTTAAGCCCAGACGCAAGGTAGGTAGTCTCTAAAACGGCGGCAGCAGCAACCACCCGCGGGAAATGAGGCGGCCGAACGGCAACTGTTAAGTCTGTGTGTTCCAGTTGTATTAAGATTAATTACTGACACAGACTACAAGAATAAAGTTCAACAGGTCTTTACTAGTTGGAGGTCAGGACTATACTAAATACCATGGCCTAGAAATTAGGTTTGCCTCCGCCAGGGCTTTTGCGCCCGAAATATTGCGCCCGCGATAATTGCCGCTGCGCCCGCCAAAAATTCAGCTGCCCCGCACCCAGACGGCTGCGGGCGCTAATGGAGGGTTTCAGCGCCTCGCTGTGGGCGTTGAATGCAGGTTTGCGGCGCTAATCCCCCGCTGCGGCACCCGATGCGGTGCGGCAGGCTGGGGTACTGCAGACCTCCTCCTTCTGTTAAGGAGGAGCTGCCTGCAACCGACCGCTGACCGGTCGATTCGCCCGACAAATGAGCCCGGCACCTCGGAGAAGTGCCGGGCTCGCGGGCCACACACATCAGTGCCGCGGGGGGGTGGTGGAGGAGTCCGGGGAGGGAGGTGCGGGCAGGCGGCCGCCGGGAAAGCGGCCGGCCGCCGCTCCACCTTAATGCACCGGCGCTACGTGCTGCAACATCCCGTTGAACAATCGTTGGTTGCGGCTGCCACGGGCGAGGCGGCCGCAACTGAATTTGGGCGTCCGGCCGCGTTACCACGGCAACCGGGACGCTGCGCACACCGATGACGTCATCGGTGCCGGTGCAGCGCTACCGGTAATGCCGATGGTAGGGCCCAACGCAATTTCGATCGCGGCTATAATTCCGGCGCAAGGCCCTCTAACGCCTCTAATTGGGCGCTAACCCCACCGAATTTCTAGGCCCATATCACTACACAGTACTTATATACCGGTGGTCACCACCGGTATTACGTATACAGCAGCCAGAGAAAGTAGTACATCTCTTAAGGTGGAACAGGCTTAAGTTCTCTTAAGGTGGAACAGGTTACATACACCACAATCCTCCCTTTTTAGCTTAACAGTCATATCCCCATTTAACATAACATAATAACATATATACATATATAACTTCAGGTATAAACAGTTCAAAGGTTCAGTCTCTCAGGAGGCCTTCTGATTCGGTTTGGATAACGCCTTTCAGTGGTCTCTGATTCTTGTTGCTGAGGTGACTCTTCTTGTTGGTTTCCTATGTATTGGACGTCATCATCAGGTACAGTCCCTGCCGAGGTAGATGCTTCAGGTTCATTAGCGTCTTCCACAGTTGTCTCTGTCGCAACCATGGGTTCGACCCTTGCTCTTGATTCTACCAGTTGATCCGCATGATGCCTTATCACATTGTTACCAATATCTACTGTGTACATCAGAGGTCCTTGTCTGGCCCGAATTGTTCCGGACTGCCATTTTTCGTTTCCATAGCCCCTTGCCAACACTGGTTGTCCTACGTCGAAACTTTGAGTGGACTTGTTATTAATATGCCGGAACTGTTTGTTTTCCACTTCCCTCCGCACATTTGGTTTTAACAAGTCCAACCTGGACCGCAACCTTCTGTTATAAAACATCATGGCAGGACTTTGGTTAGTCACTGCATGAGCGGCGTTTCGATATGCCATTAGGAAATTGTCCACCTTGTGTTGTAACGGAATCTGATCATCGTTCATGGCCTTTATTGCCTTTTTGAATGTTTGGACAAATCTCTCGGCCAACCCGTTTGTCGCCGGATGATATGGAGCAGAGGAATAATGTTTCACCCCATTCTTTTTTAAGAATTTTTGGAATTCTTCCGACACGAACTGTGGTCCGTTGTCCGAACATATCTGTTCTGGCAATCCGTTCCTTGCGAATATTGTTCTTAACACCGCAATTGTCTTTTCAGAAGTAGTGGTATTCATCTTGATCACTTCTGGCCATTTGGAATGTGCGTCCACCGCAATTAGGAACAAGGAGTCCATGAATGGACCAGCAAAGTCAATATGTACGTGTTGCCATGGGGCTGAAGGCCATTCCCATGGGTGTAGCGGTGCGATCGGAGGTGCATTTTGCACTTTTTGGCACCCAGCGCAGCTTTTTGTCAACTCCTCTATCTGTTGGTCAATGCCCGGCCACCATACATAAGCCCTACCAAGACTTTTCATCTTAACTCCCCCCAGATGACCTTCATGCAGTTCCTTTAGAACTCTTTCCCGTAACTTGGGAGGAATAATCACTCTTGTCCCGTACATCAAAGTACCATGGCAGAAGGACAGCTGGTCTCGCCTTGCCGAGAATGCCGGTAACAGAGGATCACCATGTGTTGGCCATCCCTTCACTGTCACCTCGTAAACTCGGGACAGTGTCGGGTCGTTCCTGGTTTCTCTTTCAATACTTGCATTGGTGACTGGTAAACACTCGATGATGGTCGAATGAAATAACTCAACAGGGTCAACTTTCGTCGTCTCTTCTGCTTCAGGTAGTGGCAGGCGCGACAGCCCATCAGCATTGCCATGCTGCTTTGTACCTTTGAATTCTATTTGATATTGATGTGCCCCTAGGAAAAGGGACCATCTCTGGAGTCGCTGTGCTGTCATCACCGAAACACCCTTCTTAGGGTTAAAAATGGATACCAACGGCTGATGGTCTGTCAGAAGTGTGAATTTTTGGCCCTGCAGGTAATGATTAAACTTCTTCACTCCCCATACAAGGCTGAGAGCCTCCCTATCGATCTGCGCATAGTTGCGCTCAGCGGAGGTCAATGATCTGGATGCAAACGCGACTGGCCTTTCCGTGCCATTTGGCAGCTTGTGTGAGAGTACTGCCCCAATACCATATGGAGAAGCATCACAAGCCAACCGAATAGGCAGTGTCGGGTTGAAGTGAGCCAACACTTCCTCTGAGGTGATCAATTCTTTGCTTTTGCGAAATGCCTTCTTACAGTTTTCGCTCCATTCCCATGGTACCCCCTTCTGTAAAAGAGCGTTCGGCGGGTGCAGTACCGTGGATAGATTCGGTAGAAACTTATGGTAATAGTTAATCAATCCCAGAAACGACCTCAACTGAGAGACATTATCCGGAGCGGGAGCCTTTACAACTGCCTCTATCTTGTCAGGAGACTTATGAAGCCCCTCCCGGTCAATGACATGACCACAGTACGAGATCCGCTTCTGAAAGAACTCACATTTCTGCCGATTAACTCTAAGTCCATACTCTTTCAGTCTGTTGAGCACCAGTTCCAAGTTTGCAAGGTGTTCTTCATCACCATCACCTGTAATCAGAATATCATCCAGGTAACATTGTGTGCCTGGAATTCCCTGTAATACCTGCTCCATGGCCCTCTGCCAAATTGCCGGAGCCGATGTCACTCCAAAAACCAGCCTATTATACTGGTACAAACCTCTATGCGTGTTGATCGTGAGGTACTGGCGTGACTCTTCTTCAACCTCCATCTGCAAGTACGCCTGCGCCAGGTCTATCTTGGTGAAGTGTTTCCCGCCAGACAACGAAGCAAAAATACCCTCAATCCGCGGAAGCGGATACTGCACCGTGTGAAGCACCGGATTAACGGTGATTTTAAAATCTCCACAAATGCGAACCTTCCCTGGTTCTCCTGGCTTGTTGCTCGAAGGACGTTTCATAACGGGAACAATGGGCGTAGCCCACTCACTCCAATCTACCTTAGACAGTACACCTGAACGTTCTAGCGCTTCCAGTTCCGCTTCTACAGTAGGTCGTATTGCATAGGGTACCGGTCTGGCTTTGAAAAATTTTGGTTGTGCATGTTCATCAATCTTGATGTTTGCCGTAATTCCTTTCAGTGTTCCCAGTCCTTGCTGGAACACCTCTTTAGCATCATCCAATATTTTGGACAATCGTTTAGGTTTGACATCTGTTTCCCCGGAATCTACCGTTAGTGCCTTCAAGGAGTGCCAGTCCATATTCATTTTCCTAATCCACTCCCGTCCCAGTAGTGGTGGACCTCCTTCAGGTAGCACATATAAGTCCATTACTTGGCTTTCTTCGCCCTTGTGGACCACTTTTACCTCTATCTTTCCGATGGGGTACACTCTTTGCCCCGTGTATGTTTTCAATATAATCTCCGTATCCCATAGGGGAATATGTTGGAATAACCTTTTGTAATCTTTCTTATTCATGACCGTCAATGCCGATCCAGTGTCCAATTCCATCTTTACTTGGACTCCTGCTATCTGAAGAGTGACCCAAATTGTCTGGAGATCTGCATCCTTACCAACGTTGTGTACTCTTAAGCTA
The DNA here is from genome assembly GCF_052327205.1 of Somniosus microcephalus. Taxonomy (NCBI): domain Eukaryota; kingdom Metazoa; phylum Chordata; class Chondrichthyes; order Squaliformes; family Somniosidae; genus Somniosus; species Somniosus microcephalus. The sequence goes on along the minus strand of NC_140996.1, from coordinate 161,879,283 downwards.
CCCAGTTCATTACTGCTAGCATCTGAATCTGACTTCTGTTCGTTCGAACTGGTCTTTGTCACCTTGTGCACCTTTATGTATTTTCCTTGCGGTGACTTTTTGTTGCTGGTCTTCTTTCCTGACTGGCATACTTTAGCTATGTGGCCAAGCCTGCCACACGTTCTGCATTCTTGGTTTTTAAACCAACACTGGTTCTGATCGTGTGTTGTCTTTCCACAACGATAACATTTTACAGTACTCAAACCCAATTTATTTGTACTGAGCTCCGGTGACCGTAGCTGCATTACTGCTGTGCCTCTCGCTGCGGCTTCGTGTGCTGCTGCCATAGTGACCGCTTTCTCAAGCGTCAGCTCATTCTCCTCGAGCAGTCGCTTTTGTGTATCTTCTTTTAATAATCCACACACAAAATTATCTCTTAGCGCGTCTGTTAGTCCCGTTCCAAACTGACAGTACTTTGCTAGCTTACGCAATTCCATTAAATATTCAGCATTGCTTTCATCCTTCAGCTGCCTTCTGCTGTAAAATTTAAATCGTTCCGCTAGCATCAGCGGCGTGGGGTTTAGATGATTTTTCAGGCCAGTAACAATCTCCTCGAACGTCTTATCCGCCGGTTCATCTGGTGATAAAAGGTGTTTCAATTGCCCGTATGTCTTCGCACCCATTAAGTTTAATAAAGTTAGTGCTTTCTCTGCATCTGGGATTTTATTTGCTTTACAATAATTTTGTATGCGTTCTACATACATGGCCCAATCTTCGGTGTCGCTATCAAAGGTATTAATGTTCCCATGTTTAGGCATCATTGCAATTTTTTTTTTTAAATTTTATCCCAAGATGGCGGCTTCCTGCTCTTGTCTTCGTCCTCCGCCTACAAAATGGCGGTTTTCCCGCGCTTGGCGGTCTTCACCCACTGGCTGCAATGGCGTTTGGCGTGCCGCTGCTGCTCCCCTTTCCCAGCGGTTAGTAACTCCCCCGACGCTGTCTCCGCTTCACCGTGGCTCCCTCGGGCATTCGCGCTTCCCCGATGTCGCGCCTCGCAGCCCTTCTTGCAGCCCGGTTATTAGCACCGGCTGCGTTCGCCTTCACCGCGGCTCTCGCGCCTTCAGTCGCCCCAAACGCTGCGCCTTTTTGACCCGAATGCGGCCCGGCCCTTCTCTCCGGTCGCGATCGATCTCACCGCCCTTATTCCTCCGTCTTCCTCCCCCCCGTCTGTACAGCCAACGCAGCCGACTTTCTGCTCGCGTCGCTGACCGGCTTACCCACCACCGAGGTAGAAAGAAGATAGCTGACTGCCGCTGATGGAGGCTTCGAGTTCAGGATGTCTTCTGCACTCCGGGTTCTCGATGCCTGCCGCGCGACGTGTCTTCCAGCAGGGTGATGAGGGTGGATGCCTCTCTTCGACGCCCGTTCTGTGGACGAAGCCGCCGTGGATATAAACTGCCGCAGGGTAAGAATCGGACTCGTCGCCACTGTTAAGTCTGTGTGTTCCAGTTGTATTAAGATTAATTACTGACACAGACTACAAGAATAAAGTTCAACAGGTCTTTACTAGTTGGAGGTCAGGACTATACTAAATACAATATCACTACACAGTACTTATATACCGGTGGTCACCACCGGTATTACGTATACAGCAGCCAGAGAAAGTAGTACATCTCTTAAGGTGGAACAGGCTTAAGTTCTCTTAAGGTGGAACAGGTTACATACACCACAGCAACGGAAAGGCAGGTAAGCCCAGAGGCAAAGCAGGTAAGTAGATAGGCAGGTAGAACGGCAGCAGTAGCGAAAAAAATAAAACAAAGCTGTGGGAGCTCACAGAGACACGTCTGCTCTCTTCCAGCGCCGTGTTCAGTGCTGGCAATGTATGGCAGGAAGCTTAAAAGAGTTCAGCCAGCCCAATCAGCTAGTGCAGTATGTGGACGACCTGCTCCTGTTCACAGATTCCAGGGAGGAGCACGGTCCACTATTGGCCGATCTATTGGATCTGTTAGGTAGAAAGGATTTCAAGGTGAACCCAAAGAAGGCACGGATCGGCCAGCAGGAAGTAAAATTCCTGGGCCTGACCATCCGCGCTGGAGAGAGAGCCATAGACAAGGCTAGTCGGGAATCGGTGCAAGATCTACCGATCCCCACCACTGTAACGGGTGTGAGGTCCTTTCTGGGACTGACCGGGTACTGCAGAGACTTCATTGAGGACTATCCAGCCACAGCAGCCCCGCTGCTCCGACTCTTACACAAGGGAGTGGAGTGGTCCTGGGATGAGGGTTGCCAGGCAGCATTTGAAAAACTCAAGGGGGACTTGCAGACCGCGCCAGCCCTGGGGGCCATAGATGGGGGAGAGGAGTTTTTTCTGGAGGTAGCGGCTAGCGGGGATAGCCTGAGCGCTGTACTGCTTCAAGAGCGACACGGCAAGCTAAGGCCGGTGGTTTACTCCTCCAGGGTGCTCACAGATGTGGAAAGGAGATTTTCCAATTGCGAGCGGCGTCTTCTGGCCACGCATTGGGCTGTGAAAAGGTTGTTGATCTTCACAGGCACCTCTCCCATCACTCTCCTCACCCATCACACACCCACCCGGATGCTTCTGGATGGAAGGATTAAGGATGGGACAGTAAGCAGTGCCCGCATTGCGCGCTGGACCCTCCTCCTTTCCCAGATGGATCTGAAGGTGAAGGGTCTCTGCGAGCCCAAGCTCGCGGCCAACATGGTATATCCTGGAACAGCCCATCGGTGTTCTGTAGCAGGGGTATGGGAAGTGAACGTAGGTTTACGGGCCGGGATACATCCCACAGGCTGCGAGATCTACGTAGATGGTTCCAGCACGGTATCTGCTGGCGAACGACTGACAGGGTGTGGAGTTTATGACCCCGCGGCAGACATTGCCCTGGCGATTAAGCTCCCCAGCGCTGTGAGCACCCAGCAGGCTGAACTGTCTGCAGTAGTGTACGTCGTTACACACCCTGAAATCTTCCCCACCCCATACACGATTTGCTCGGACAGCTTGTTCACATGCAATTCGTGTACGGAATACTTGGCCATCTGGTCTCGCCGCGGATATACCTCTGCGGACGGGCGACCCTTGACCATGAAGCCCCTACTAGAAAAGATCTTGGCCGCAGTGGGAGAGGAAGGGGAAGTCTTCATCCACAAGGTGAAGGCTCATTCCTCCACGGAACCCCGCAACCAGGGTAACCAGCAAGCGGATGCGCTAGCCAGGGAAGGTGCCCGCACCGGCACTTTCTGGGATCCCTATGGGTCCAAACCCGTGTCAGTAATCCGAGGCACGGATGGGAATCAGGGGACCACAGGGGTAACACTGCCCCAAGACCTCAAGACCGTCCAAACCCTAGATCCCGCCCTAAAAACAGTCTTCAATGCCATCACTGAGGGCAAGGAAGTAGAAAGTCCGTACGGTACAGCAGCCCTTTCCATCAAGGAAGGCATGCTGTTCCAAGAGGAACAGTGGGTTGTGCCGCAGCAGCACCGGAGGGAATTCCTTCAACTGGCCCATGAGCGGGACACCCCGGGTCTGAGGTCACCTGGCAATGGGTAGAACAGGTGGGATGGTGGCCAGGACTTCGGGACGATGTCCGCGAGTTCTGTGCTAATTGTCTTGTGTGCGCTGCAAACAACCCAGACCCCCAGAAAAGGAAGGTGCCCATGGGACACATCAGGGGAGTAGAGGGACCATGGCAGTCGATACAGGTCGACTACATCAGGCCCCTGCCCACTGCCCAGGGAGGCTATAAGTATTGCCTTGTCCTGGTGGATGTGTTCACCAAATAGGTAGAAGCCTTCTCATGCAAAACAGCCACGGCACTTAGTACTGCCAGGATCTTGGTCCGGGAAGTGTTCTCGTGGTGGGGACTACCACGATTTGTGGAGTCTGACCAAGGGAGTCATTTCACTGGCCAAGTGATGCAGAACACCCTCATGCTCTTAGGCATCGAAGGGAAGTGGCAAGTGGCCCACAATCCTCAGTCAGCCAGGATTGTGGAACGCATGAACCGCACCCTCAAAGAAAAACTGAGGAAAGAGACGATGGACTCGCCCCAGAAATGGGCGGAGGTCCTGCCTTTAGTCCTCATGGGGATCCGGGATAGCCAGTCTAAAAGTACGGGGTATTCCCTGCACGAATTAATGACTGGGCGAGTCATGCGAACCCCCACCCATGTACTAGCCCCGGTGCTCACTGAAGGTCAGCTCCGAGAGGTAAATCGGGACAAGTTTGCCCGGACCCTTTTTGAGCGCCTAAAACAGGTTTATGGGCAAGCGGCTGGGAACATGGGAAAGCAGCATCAGGGTAACCGGTTGCTGCTCGAACCCCGTAAGACACAGGAGTGGGAAGTAGGAGATCAGGTCATGGTGAGAAATTATGCCCGAGTGGGGAGTTTCGAGCCACTGCACATGGGGCCCTACAGTATTGTAGACAAGGCCAGCCCCATGGTTTACGCAGTGAAGTTGCCATGACACACTAAATGGTTTCACATAAATCAGTGCAAGCTATTTAAGCCGGGTGCAAAAGAAACAGCAACCGAAGCCAGGTCTGAGGGTAAAAATCCTCAACCTGAGGCGTGCAAAGAGTCACAGACCACACAGGCTGGACCCGCAGCCTGCCTGAGGGGAGGAGCTATCCCGCCCACCTGGGAGGTTTCCCCATTGGCCTGGGACTCGGATGGGGAAGAGCCCAAACAGCTAGGCCCCGCCCTTGACACGATTCTGGAGGAGGTGGAGTCGGAGGACGGAGGTCCCACCCTCGACTCAAGCTTAGGGGAGGTAGAACTTGGGGGCGGAGATTCTCCACCTGTAGGGACAGGTAGGGAGGAGTCGTCTGCCACAGACCCAAATCCCGAAGGGGCGGAGCCTGAAGGAAGGGAGCCGAAGCCGACAGTCATGGAGAGGACACGGGCTGTGAGGGCTAAAGTCCCGACCAAAGGTCCACTTGCAAAGGGAGCCCCGCCCGAAGTACCCCCTCGCAGGTCGTCTCACCCGAGCACAGTTAGGGGGGAGCCCGAACAGCTAGGCCCCACCCTTGACACGATTCTGGAGGAGGTGGAGTTGGAGGACGGAGGTCCCGCCCTCGACTCAAGCTTAGGGGAGGTAGAACTTGGGGGCGAAGATTCTCCACCTGTAGGGACAAGTAGAGAGGAGTCGTCTACCACAGACCCAAATCCCAAAAGGGCGGAGCCTGAGGGAAGGGAGCCGAAGCTGGCAGTTGTGGTGGAGCCACGGGCTGTGAGGGCTAAAGTCCCAACCACAGGCCCACTCGCTAAGGGAGCCTCGCCCAAGGCACCCACTCACAGGTCGTCTCGAATGCCTCAGCCAGTAAAGCCCTGGCCCGATTCCCCCTACTTCAGCAGACACCGACTTGGGAAATCCCTAGAAAGATGCAGTCCCCAATTGGCAGCAAAAGGCTGCAGGGGACTCAAGCTACAGGTCAGTGCGGCCCCGCCACAGGGAGCGGTGAGCTGCAGTCCGAACAGGGATTAGGTAGGCCGCCGGGGGACGTGCGGCGCTGTACATAAGTTTAAGTTTGGTTAAGTTTAAGGTGTGTACATTTTTAAGGTGATGGGTGTTATGAGGAGTAGTTTTAGAATCTGCCCAGCATGTGTGTTTGTTTGGATCGAGGTCGAAAGACCCGATCATGCCTTCACCTAGGCCAGAATCTCTCGGGAGCCTGGCTGTATCGCTTAATCTGTTGCAGGAACCTAAGGCACTATGGAAAGGATTCTCATCGCGTTCGCGGTGATCGGGTGTAGCTTGGCCTATCGGGGCTACACCAAGGACTCCATAGTATATGGATGTTCCGGGGACACAGCCCCCATCGCAACCGATGGGACAGGCAAACAGGACGTTGAAGAAACAGCTACCTATTTCCACGAGGGGAGGTGGCCAGGATGGCTGGGGTCGAACTCTACGGAATACTCCAGCCAGTCCGGATTCGCATACGGAGGGACTTCTCTAATGTGTCCCAGGGTGAGGATCATCGCGCCCAGGGTCAGCGCCACCGTCGGAAGAAAGATTTGCTTGGTGTGCCATGGACATGTTCCTTTGGACAGATGGTGGTGGCTCAGGAAGCTGAGCAAGACCATGAAGAACTCCACGGTCGAGTGGGAGTGACTGGGTAACAATACCCATCGGACTATTACGGGGACTCATGGGGGATTGAGTGTCTGTTGGGACAAATGGTGGGAACCAGGTGAGGGAATTTACATCTGTATGTGGGGTTCAGAACGCGTCTGCCCCACAGGCGTCTCCATCTTTTTCTAAAGATAGTGGCAGGATGCTGGGAAAGGGATGAGGTGGGACGTCAACACACGGGCGTGCGGAGTCCCATACTCTCAGATCCCGGTGAATGCCACTGAGCTCATCACCCGCCCCCGCATGCCCCTGCCCACGATTCCGGTAGCCAAAGCCCGCAAGGAAGGGTGCCCCTCCACTACCAAGGGACCCGGGAACGGATTGGTATTAGTGCCCACAGGTCAGGTGCTGTACCAAGGGGTGCATTACGCGGTGGCCTCGGTGATTTTAAACCTCACCGAGGTGCGATTGCCAGAGTGGTGCCCCAAGGAAACGGAGCAATTGTACCAGGTCCTGTTAACAAACATGTTCAGACAATTTTATGAATTCGACTTTGCCGATGTCGACAGAGCTGGATTATACACCACATCACATGAGGTCTTGGACAGGGTAGGGAGACAAAGAAGGGGTACAGGCAATGATATTTTTACAGCCTTAAACACAGGGACTTCCATCATCAACACTCTGGATGGCGTGGAGCTGCAGACTCAGATCAATGATTTAAAAGGGCGGTTACGAAAGATACTGACGGATGAGAATAAGGTAGTGGGTTCTGAGTTACATGAGGACCAGGCCATGACACTACACTTAAAAGAAATTATAGCTGAGCTGGAGAAACACGCTAAAACGGTAAATGCTCTCATCAGAGAGGATCGGAATGCGTCAGACCAGGCTGCGCAGAATGAAGCATGCGTGCTGTACGGGGCGTGGTTACTGGGCGAGGGCCGCAGTAATCTGGAGGATTTAAAACAAGGTTTGGTCCCCTCCTGGATCAGCAATAAGCACCTCGCAGCCCTCCACCCTTTTGAGAACGCATTAAGTCCGTGCCAGCTCAGACTAGCTTCAGAGGCCTACCCAGTCCCAGTGGACTGTGGGCGGCCTAATCACACCATTATGGGTATAGTGGTAAGAATGCCGGTTATGGGAAAGATAGCTAAACCCGCCCCAGTATACAGGGTGGAGAACATTGGAGTCATTCAAAGGGGTGCACAGATTCGCTACACAGCGGTCCCACCGTACGTCATTCGATGGGAGCATGCAATGACGGGTACCGACCTCTCGGGGTGCCGGAGCCGGGGAGCACACATCATCCTGTGTCCCCAGCACTTGAATGCCTATTCGAAACCACAGTGCGGGTTCAGAACTGCTGGCGCGAAGCCTATAAATTGCACCATGGAGGCAATGGCACAAGGCCATGTGCCCCCGCAGGTAGCATATATAGGAGGTGGGACATACTGTGTCACCACTGCAGCACCCCACTACCAACATGGACAGCACGGCTGGTGTCCGGTCAGTGACAGCAGTTTCTGCTTCAAACCCAAGGCAGAAGTTCAAGTGGCCCAAGAGCAAATTGTCCCTATTCCTGAACCTTCCACTGTTCACCTCACTGTCAAGGAAAATTTCACCGATCTGCAACGAATCGTTGCACATTTTGGCTATATCATTCCCCCTCTCCCTGAACACCTCACCAAGATACTAAAAGCCGTTGCCGTTTCACAGAAACATTTTTACACGCTGGAGCAGAAGACATTAAAAATAGGGGCAGACATATTAGATATAGTGACCCCACAGTGGTGGGACCTATTCACTAATATAGAAGTCCCTTCTTGGATTAGGATAGCCTCTCACATCCTCGTAGTATGCCAGATTGTTATTGTGATTTATTTACTCTTCCTACATTGTAAGAGGGACAAGCGTGTCCAGAGGTATGAGAACAGAGGAGAGTGGAGGGAGCATTATGTGCGGGTAGACGAGGAGACACCCGTTTAAATTTTGCTGCTATGTATAGAGTAAAAGTTTCCCTCCCTCCTCTATTTTTGATCGTATTCATGTGTGATTTTGTGTGTATTTTCTTTCTTTATTATTTTTATTGAAGTTTATTATGTGTGTTGTTGTTAATAAAAATAATATGTATGAACCAGGTGGTGTGGGGGTATTAGCCCCCCCCCCATGCCTGGAAATGTGTGTATCAGATTTTAATTCCAATGTATTGCCATCTATAGATGCTTAATGTACACTGTAGGTTTTCTGAAATGGGAAATGCATGTGTCGTGGGGTCATAGATAGGTAAATACAGGGGATGGTTTGATTATGGAGAGTCAGAAAATTTTGCTCACCCAGAATTATGATACTTCAAGCAAGTTACAGTATCATCAGGGAGGACTGTAGAATTCGCAAAATTGAACATTGTCCAATAAGGGTCTATTGGCAGAAAAGGCCTTAACTTTTAAAGACTGTTTTAAAAGAAGCCCAGAAAAAGGGACACACAAAATGGCCACCAGACCCCGTGACCAGCTTTTGGGACATTTTAAAATGGTTCCTGCAGTCCCCAGACAGCTTTTGTGCATTCAGCCCACAGTAGGTTCTGGAAGGCAGTTTCAGGGAAAACGAAACCAGACAGAGCCCCATACATATAGATTGGACGCAGATCCGATCAGATCGGCCTGCAGATAAAGGCCATCAAAATGTTTACACAGACAAAGCGAAACAGTTTCATATTCATAGGGGGAACAACAAGCACCGTTTGAGACATCAGAAGGACATTAACGACAATACAGTGTCATTCCAGACCAGGGATGACAGTTACCGGCCATCCCAAAGATACTTTAAAAACAAAGAATACCCCGTTGTGCTACAAGCCCGCCAAAAGTTAAACAAAGACTAACCTTGATTTGGCAGGAGATAAGGGCCTCCACAGAAAAGTATAACTGGAGTCCCGGGGTAGCCATCGGTAGCTTGTAGCTTGTAGCTTTTTGGAGCTTGGAGCTTGGAGCTTGATCGGTAGCTTTTTGAGCTAGCTTGCTTTTTCGAGAGCCGTGGAGGACCGTCGATCCGGAGACCAGCCAAGAAGGTGATTCGAGTCTGCGTCCCGCCCCGGGGTAACCATCAGGAGATCATCTACAAACCCCGGGCCGTTGACGAGATGAAGGACAGCAGCCCTTCAGAAGAAACCTATCTGAAAATGGTAAACCAGCTGGGCTCTACGAAGAAACCTATTTGACCATGATCAAATAGGTGGTCTCCGTCCACGCCAATGTCCAGGCCTGCCAGCATCCAGCCTGTCTGTGACCTTCACCTCGAGGAAGAAGAGAGAGTGCCGCAGCCCGCAGCGTTGACCACGTGGAGACGGGACGCCTGAGAGGATCAAAATGCAGACCTTTCAAAATCTTATACTTTCTCATTGGATTGGTGAGCATGTTTCTGGCCCCTCATAATCTGATCTAGCTAGGCTTAGGGGGTGGGCATTTTGGGTAAAATTAATTATGAGTTGTTGTCCCTCGATGTTCCGTGTGTTTCCCCATTTCGAGATGACTTTTGTAAAGTATAACATGCCTGTATATACGTTGGTTAGTCCTGTATTATGATTTGTTTTTCCCTCCCAGGTACCTCATTGGCTTACATTCAATTTGTTCTTTTATGCAATAAAGTTTCATTTCGTTTTCATTAAATCTGATCTATAGAGTATTCTCTACATTGTAGTTCCTGCCTCAAAGTCCAGTGTATAGAACCTAAGGGGCGAGTAGGTCGAACCACTCAAGGTTTTCACTGTGCAAGAGAAAGAGGCCTCTAGAGAGAGAAACCTCGGCGATCTAAAAACCCCTTACAGAAGCTGTCTGTGAGAGCTGCACATGATGTGTTAAAAGTTAAAACAGCTTCCTGCTGAGCATGGGTTGTAAATTGGGTAAGAGGGATTTAAAATTAAGGATATCCTCACAGGAAAGAAAAGGATTTGAATGTGTAAGAGTCAGTCAGCCATATCTGTAATGGTCTGGAATATGTCAGCTTGGTCACTTGGATTTATGGCAATAAAACAATTAGAAGTGTTGAGTGCCTGGTTGTTTAGTTTATGATGTTATTCTCTTGGCATTTGTAGGTATCTTTTATGTACCATGATTTATTGGTAGTATGCCTGGAATATCATAGAATCATAGGGCTGGATTTTGCCAACCATAGGGAGGCAGGTTTGAAGGCGGGTCAGGTGGGAAACTTGCAAAAAATGTTGGTGGGCTCCGATCCCACCTTCAACCTGCCTCTGCGCAACTTTCCCAAATGCGGGCTTGCAGAATCCATTTCGGTCCCGCCTCCAAGTGGTGGGATAGGCCCTTAAGGCACTTAACTGCCAATTAACAACCTCTATAATCCCATTTTGAGAGGCCTTTCAAAATTTACCACATTTCCAGCACACTGCACGTCTCTCCTGGAACACGCCAACTAATCCGGTCGGGTTCACAAGTGGTTGGCTTACTAACAGCTGCAGCTCCACCATAAAAATGGAGTTTTCAACAATGATCATTTGCAGGTGGCAGAAATTTCATTTCTCAGGTCTTGGAGAACTTTTTGCAGGTCCACTGATTTTGGAGGTGGTGAAGCTGAGATCCATCTCCACTGTGACCTCCTGGGAAAACCCACTTCCCACATTGACTGAGCGCTTCCTCAACTGAGGTATATACCAGCAGCATGGGAACCATTTATTTCCTTTCCACTTGGACCTCAGATTTGGATGAAGACCATCCGCGGCAGCAGCAGAACCTGGAACAGCAGCAGCACCAACAGCAGCAGCAACAACAGGAGCGCCAACCTGCTGCTCGCCCACCTGAAGCTGCACAGGCCAGAAGGCGCCAGCGCAGGGAAGCACATCGCCGCAGGAGATACCTCCAAAACAGGGTTTACAGACAGAGGATGAGCTACTTCAACATGACTGAGCAGCAGTGCCAAAGGAGGATCAGACTTTCGCGAGAGGTAGTGGGTGACATCTGCGCAATGCTGCACCAAGACCTGGAGCCCAGAGGAGTGGGTGGACACCCTTACCAGTGGCCGTAAAAGTCACCACCGCACTCAAACTTTTGCTTCAGGCTCATTCCAGGGATCAACAGCAGACATCAGCAGCATCTCCCAGTTGGCCTCACTCACTTGCATCACGCAGGTAACCGATGCCCTCTTTGCAAAGGCGCACAATTACATCAACTTCTCCAAGGATCAAGCAAGTGTAACCACACGTGTGGTTGGATTTGCTAATATGCTAATGGCTTGCCAAGGGTGCAGGGAGTCATAGACTGCACACATGTGGCCCTTAAGGCACCCCATCACAATCCAGCTCTTCTTGTCAACCGCAAGGGCTTCCACTCCCTCAACGTACAGCTGATGTGTAACCACAAGAAGGAAATTTTGCATGTTTGCGCCAAGTACCCTGGCAGTTGCCATGACTCCTTCATCCTGCGCCAGTCCAGTGTGCCTCCGCTCTTCAGCCTGCCAAACCAACTTTGCGGATGGCTACTCGGAGCCAAGGGCTATCCCCTGAAGACGTGGCTACTGATGTCGTTCAGGAGGCCATCCAATGAAGCTGAGGAATGCTATAACTCCAGCCACATTTCAACAAAATCCATTATCGAGCAAACCATCGGCTTGCTGAAGATGCGATTCAGATGCCTTGATAGATCAGGTGGAGCCCTGCAGTACTCAGCAGCCAGGGTCTCCAGAATCATCGTGGTTTGCTGTGCACTTCACAACATGGCACAGCATCGTGGCTTGCAGCTGCCTGAGGGACAAGTGGCTCAGCGCATAGCCTCCTCAGATGAGGATGAGGATGAGGAGGAGAGTGAGAATGAAGACCTTGCGGAGGCGCATCAACCAGCGGCAGCAGCACGTGAGAACATTGCTGCCCGGGATGCAAGGGATGCACTCATCTTGGCCAGATTTGCTTAGGCTGCCCAATCAAACACATTTGGCTCGCACATTCTTACCACACCATTGACAATGGACAAGAACCTATGGCTGCCTATCACTCTGACCACCATCCTGACAAATCCAAGTCGCCCTGAGCCCTCAATGTGGAAGGTCCATTTGCAAAATGACACAGCCCAGAACTTCAACAGTTTGCCATCACTTCATTTTATAACATTCAGTAAAGGATGGCATTTCATAATTAAACACAACAGAACACCCGAGTGACTACCCTTGTGACTACTTGTGCTTTATCTTCCTCTAATGCGCACTCCTACGTGGTGCTTCCCTGTGGCTTCTGCAGATGTGGAGGCCCCTTGCTCACTTTCATGCTGCTCCTGCCTCGACACCTTTAGCGGGCGTCTGCTGGGGTTGCGAGCCTTTGAGGGCTCGCCAATAGTCTGCTGCTCCTGCGGCTGTGCAGGGGCTGAGACGCCCATCTCAGTTAGGTGAGGACTCTGGTGGGGCTCTGACCGAGGGATCCGCAGAGGCATGGGAGTGTGAGCGCTTGGAGAGGAGTGCCCACTTCCTTGTTGTCTGCCACCAAAATCCCTTCACATGGGTCAGTCTCACTTCAGAGCTAGCAAGTGGCTTGACAGCACCTTGCTGCACTTCAGGGGGGCCACGAGGACCCGTTTCTGCACTTGCAGTCCTACTCCAGAGGACTTCCATGAAGGTTTAGTTTCGCTGCTCAATAACTGCCATTGCTCCTCCAGAGATGTCAGTCTATTCTGAACAATTACCATGTTTTCAACACTCTGGCGACTTAGCTCCTCCATGGCCGTAGCCATCATCTCCTCTACCGTAGCCATCCTCTCCTCTACGGTAGCCATCCTTACCATGGAGGTAGCTATCCTTTCCACGGATGTTGCCATCCTTTCCATGGTGATGCGTTCATGCGCCAATGCCTCCACAAAGGCTCTGCTCATGGTCGCTATGGACTCCTCCATCCACTCCACACTCGCAGTGACCCTGCAGACAAAGCCTGCCAGAGACTCCTGCACCTGTTCCTGGAGTTCCAGCACCGCTCTCTTTCTGGATGGACCTGGAGGCAGAGGGTCGACATGCAGCGGAGCCAAGCTGGGAGAGTCCTGCGCCCTCCAACAAGGACTCTCCACTGCTGTCCCTTTCTCCATCATCTGCTGATGCTCACTTGTGAGTTGTGATACACCAGGTGACAACACGACTTTATGTCCCGACGGTCCCACCGAGGTGTGAGTGTCTGCACTGGTGCTGGGTGCACTTAATTCTGGTGACGCTGTGCCCTCAGAGGTTGCAGCATCCTCTGAGGAGTCTTCTGGCTCAGGCTCTTCCTCCGGGACAGTGGGGAGGGGGGCTGTCGCAGGTCCTGTGGGGGAGTAAAGGAAAGAGTTAGACATGTGATATAAACGTTGCATGCACATGGAATTGTGCAGATGATCATAAGTCAATCTGTTAGAGCACCAGAATCAATATCAGTCACTTATGCAATGTAAATGAGAGAAGCAAAATTTTCTGTCACCAGCTTGCTCTGATGCGCCCATCTGTCCGTCCCCCACTTGCACATCCTCCTCGGTTCCCACGATCTAGAGGGCCGCCTTCTCAGTGCTGGTGAGCTGGACTATTGAGGGTGGCCCTCCTCCTGTCTTCACCCTTTCCCTCTTATTGTGGGCTCTCTTTCCTGCAATGAGGGACACAAGTGGCGTTTGAGTGATATTGATGGAGTGAGTGTAGATAATCCATAGCATAGATGCTTAGAAGGACACAAAGATGAGTGAGGCCCCAAGGCCAAGGGCCCTCCCTGTGTGTTGTTAGTTGTTGTCATAGCATCACAGTGATAGGGAGTGTGAGGGCAGCATAGTCAAATAGTTAAGTGAATGTGTACATAGAGAGAGAGGGATGGTTAAGGGTGCAAGGGATGTAAGGGTAAAGTGGGATGTGGAGGAGGAGGTTGACAATGCAGAGTGCTGGTGATGAGAGGTGATGGGGAGCAGATTGAGGGTAATGGTGATGTCATGCTCACATTTCCTGTGCGGAGAAGGTCATTAAACACTTTCTGCACTGCAGCCAGGTTCTGCTGCACATTGATCTTGAACTGACTTCCTGTGCCACTTGCAGCCACACAGCTTTGATCTGCTGGGGAGGTTTCTTCCTCCCAGAGGAAGGAAACAACATCTACTTCTGAGCTCTGGCTCCCTCCACCAGAGCATGGAGGGAGTCCTCATCAAAGCGGGGTGCGGACCTGGACCTTGAAGTTGACATATCAGCAGCACAAACCCCTTAGAAGAATCGCTAACAAAAGTTCTGAGGCAGAAAATGAACGAAGGCAGCAGGCCTTAAATGCAGCTGCATAAACGACGTCATCAGAGGCGAGTTTCAGGACCAAAAGACTCAATGGGCCAGAGGTTAGCACACGCTGGGAATCAATTGCCCAATTAGGGCAAAATCGCTAAATTATCCCGCCTGACATCGGAGGTGGGAGCGGGAACCGCTGACCACCTGACCCGCCCCCATCCACCACCAATGGCAAAATCCAGCTCATAGAGTCATAACGGCACAGAAGGATGTATTTGGCCCATCGAGTCCCATTCCCCCGCTCTATCCCCGTAGCCCTGCAAGTTTATTTCCTTCAAGTGCCTATCCAGTCTCCCCTTGAAAACATCTCCGCTTCCACCACTTCCGTCAGCAGCGAATTCCAGGTCATCACCACTCGCTGCGTAAAAAAGTTTTTCCTCACGTTCCCCCCCTGTATCTCTTGCCCAAATCCTTAAATCTGTGTCACCTAGTCCTTGTACCATCAATTAGTGGGAACAGCCTTTCCCCGTTTCGCCTATCCAAAGTCGTCATAATCTTGTACATCTCTATCAAATCACCCCTCAACCTCCTTTGCTTTAATGAAAACAAATACAGCTTCTCCAACCTGTCCTTGTAGCTAAGATCCCCCATCCCCAGAACCATTCTGGTAAACCTCCTCTGCACTCTCTCAAGTGCCTTCACATCCTTCCTAATGTGTGGTGACGAGAACTGGACACAATACTCCAGTTGTGGCCTAACCAGCGCTTTATAAAGGTTCAGCATAACCTCTCTACTTTTGTACTCAATACCTCTATTTATGAAGCCCAAGATCCTATATGCTTTGTTAACCACTCTCTCAATATGTCCCACCACCTTCAGGGACCTGTGCACATTAACTCCCAGGTCCCTCTGTCCCTGCACACTCTTTAAAACTGTGCCATTAAGTGTATATTGCCTCTCCCTGTTCCTTCTGCCAAAATGCATCACCTCACACTTCTATGTATTAAATTCCATCTGCCACTTGTCTGCCCATTCTGCTAGCCTTTCTTTGTCCTGTTGCAGTTGATTGGTATCATCATCACTGTTGCCACATACCCAAGTTTGGTGTCATCGATAAATTTAGAAATTCTACTCTGTATTCCAATATCCAGGTCATTTATATATATCAAAAAAAGCTGTGGCCCCAGCACTGACCCTCGGGGAACATCACTGTCTACCATCCTCCAGTCTGAAAAACAGCCATTTACCACAACTCGCTGTTTTCTGTCCTTAAGCCAATTCCTTATCCAAGCTGCCACTAACCCACCTAGTCCATGAGCCTCAATTTTGTTAACCAGCCTTCTATGTGGTACTTTGTCAAATGCCTTCCGAAAATCCATGTAGGCAACTTCCATTGCATTCCCTTCATCAATCCTCCCTGTTACTTCATCAAAAAATTCAATTAAATTAGTCACACACGATCTGCCTTTTACAAATCCGTGTTGGCTCTCCTTAATTAGCTTAAATCTCTCCAAGTGCCTATTAATTTTTTCCTTGATTATTGTTTCCAAAACTTTGCCCACCACTGATGTTAAACTGACCGGCCTGTAATTACTAGGATTGTCCTTACACCCTTTCTTGAACAATGGTGTCACATTTGCCACTTTCCAATCCTCAGGCACCTCCCCCGCATCTAGGGAAGATTGGAAAATTATGGCAAGCCCTTCCGCTATCTCCTCCCCCAATTCCCTTAGCAACCTGCGTTGCAAGCCATCTGGACCAGGTGACTTGTCCACTCTAAGCATTCTCAGCCTTTCCAGTACATCCTGTCTATCAATTTTCACCTCTTCCATTGCTTCTATCTTTTCCATTTCTACTGATATTTTGTCAGCATCCACCTCCTTAGTAAACACTGATACAAAGTACTCATTGAATATTCTAGCCTTGCCCTGCACCTCTAAGCATATATCACCTTCTTTGTCTCTAATAGGCCCCACCCCGCCTCTTACTACCCGCTTACTGTTTACATGCCGGCAGAAGATTTTTGGGTTCCCTTTTATGTTAACTGCCATTCTATTCTCATATTTTCTCTTTGCCAATCTTATTTTCTTCTTCCCTCTCAACTTATTGTATTTGGTCTGGTTCTCCCTTGAAGAATTCACCTGACATGTATCCTACACCCTCTTTTTCTGTTTCATCATCTTCTCTATCTCCCTCGTCATCCAAGGAGACCTTGCGTTGGTTCCCTTACCCTTCCCTCTTGTTAAAATGTATCTAGCCTGTACTTGGAACATCTCCTCCTTAAAGATCACCCATTGTTCCATTACAGTAGTGAATGTAGTGAGCAAAGGTGAAAATTAGTATGAGAAATGTAAGGGAACACTGTTTAACAGCTTACACTGAAATCGTGGATAGTGTGATGTCTCAAAAACAGCTCGTGCTCACACTGGAATCGTAAAATTTGGTGTCTCAGCATCTCATTCTCATACTGGTTTTGTGTAGTATGAAAAGACTTGTGCATTCATACTGGTTATGGATAGTATGAGATTTCAATAAAGACCTGACCCTGCATTACTACAACTGCATGTGTGTGTAATCTGGCATTTAAAGTAACAAAATGAAAAAAGAACAAGAAAGCAGTCCAACAGTAGTTAGTTAGCAGGTAGGTTGTAGGTATTCCATGTAACAGTGATGGAGAGTGGGAGGGTTTCTCAGTTTGATATTGTTGGGAGGCTAGAACTGGAGTCTGGAGCACTGGGAAGGAGATCGTTGGGTGTGGGACTAGTGAAGGGGAGGGGCTCTGAGAATAGTGGGAATGGTGTATCAGGTTGTGGCAATTGGTGTGATGGGGATTCCAGATTGTAGTAAAGCTGGAAAGGTGTTTGTGGCTGTTGGTGTCAGGATCTAGGAGTACTGGAGAGAGGTCCTGGAATGTGATAGTACTGGGGAAGCAATGGCTTGAGTGCATTGGGAACAAGGGCCCTGGCATTTGGGGGCTTTTGGAAAGGGTTACCAGGATCTGGTAGGAGTGGGTGAGGAATCTTTGGTTCCGGATCACTGCAGCGAGGTCATCGAACGTGGGAGAAGGGTCCCAGTTAGTGGGAGCACTGTGATGGCAGTATGTGGGAGTAATGATGCATTGGATGAAGATACAGAGCAAAAGTATTTTAGCTCTCCCTCTGTCCGATGCTCCCTGTGAGCACAGCTCCCCAATGGGAGATGGGATTGTGCAATCACCCTTTATATGTCTTGGAACAGTTGTCTGTTTTCCTCTAATATTTAAAAAAATCTGTTATAGCTGCTTTTGCCAATCCTCATCATCAATGCTGTGTGTAGAACTGGTTTGAATAAACTTCAAAACAAACCGATCTTTTTAAAAGACCATTGTATCTGTGCCTTTATTCTGTAGCTATGTTCTAATTTTTTGATCCTCAGCATTCTACCCAATAGCTCACCAATTGAATGATGATGTCACCTCTAGGACTAGGGTGTCTCTACCAGATAGGTAAATAACTATTTAATTTAATCTTAAACATTACAGAATGTTATGTACTTTTTAAACAATAATCTAACCCTTTGTAGAAAAAAAGCTTACAAATACCATGGTTTTTGCCTGTATAGCACTCGTCCCTGTCCTCCCTGACCTACATTGGCTCCTGGTCCCCCAACACCTCAAATTTAAAATTCTCGTCCTCATGTTAAAATCCCTGCATAGCCTCACCCATCTCTAAACTCCTGCAGCCTTACAACCCTCAAGAACTTTCCATTCCTCAGACTTTGGCCTCTTGTGCATCCCGCATCCCTTTGCCCCACCATTGGCGGCTATGCCTTCATCCACTTAGGCCCCACTCTCTGGAATTCACTCCTTAAACCCTTCGGCCTCGACACCTTCTTCTCCTCCTTTAAGAACATAAGTGTGGCGTATGTGCCTTTAAGAGCAATTATGGTGTATGTGCCTTTAAGAGCCCCAGGTGTGCGTAATGCCGGTAATTGCCACTTGGGCTATATAAGCCTGTGTATTGTGTATATCCTTTAGAAACCCCCCCACCCCCCCAGACTTGCTTAGTAAATACCTATGAACCAAATCCTGTCTTCAGTGTCTTTATCTACACAGGGACACTACAGTGGCGACGAAGTGGAAATGGACTTACCTGCAATTCGGCAGCACCTCAAGGACATCGATTCCTCCAGCGTCCAGAAGACTCAAGGAAGTAAGAGAAACTGTGGTTTCACCAGCTGGCCAAGCTGGTGACAGGTACTGCGCTAATCCTTCCTGGGCATCAGGCTGGAGCTCCAGCGGCTGGCTCTACAGCTGAGACAGGCAGCGAAATCGGAGGCAAGCAATAACGGACTGGGAGGGTGCACTCGAGAGACGGCCGGCGCGGCAAGCAGGTCAGCGTTTAGACCTCCGTCGGGAACGAGTCTCCAACAGTGAATAAACGGAAACCACAGTAAAACAGCGTTGTTATCGGTAGCAGCGGCGGGAAAGCGCGGGAAGCGCCATATCGTTGCTACAGAGGGAAAAAAAAGCGCGGGAAGCGCCATATCTTTTCTGAAATGCATAAATCTGGTAATATTGAGGCTTTGGATGGCGAAATGGAAGATTGGACCACATACGTGGAAAGAGTAGAGGTTTATTGCACTGCAAATGGAATAACAGATGAAAAAAAGCTTCAGTACTTCTGAACTTAATGGGCACGAAGACATACAGGCTGTTACGAAATTTAATCACTCCAGCCAAACCAAAGGACAAGACTTTTAAAGAAATTGTTGATACCCTGCAGGAGCATTTAAACCCAACACCGCTGCTGATAGCGGAACGATTCAAGTTCTTCAAGAGAAATCAACACAAGAATGAAAGTAACGCTGATTACCTAAACGAATTAAGAAAGCTATCAAAGTACTGCCAATTCAGAGCAGGACTATCGGATTATCTTCGAGACAAATTTGTTTGCGGTCTCTTAAGTGAAGGAACACAAAAAAGACTGCTTTCTGAAAAAGATTTAACATTGGACAAAGCTTTCAGTATGGCTGTATCATACGAAGCAGCAGCAAAAGGAGCTGCAGGGTTACAACAAGAGACACAGGACTTCGGCACCCATAAAATGACACAAGAGTTCGGAAGATGTTATCGCTGCGGCAGATCCACCCATAACCAGAGGGACTGCTGGTTCAAGGGCAAAGCATGCAGGCAATGTGGTAAGATTGGACACATTGCACGGGTATGCCAATCTGGACAAAATAAATCCACTGACAGAAAACAAAAAATCAATAAAGAAAAGTACAGGAAGGTACAAATGATGACAGACAATAGCTCCGAAGACCAGAATAGCGATAGCGACTCCGGAAACAAGAGACTAAGCTGTCTCAAATTACATAATGTACTTGCCAAAGAGGATTACCAAACCATTTGGGTTACCCTCACAATAGCAGGGTCCCCAGTTAAAATGGAGCTAGATACAGGATCAGCTCTAACCGTAATAAATCGACGAGATTACGAGAGGCTATTTTCGCATATACCTCTAAAAGACACATCCATTATCTTAAAAACATATATGGGGCAGAAAGTCTACCCCAAAGGAAAAATAAGGGTGCCTGTGGTATACAATGGCAAAGAAATACAAAAGTTGTATTTATACATTCTACAAGATGGTGGTCCACCGTTGTTGGGACGTGAATGGATAAGGAAGATACGTTTAGACTGGCACTCCATTCAGGCACTGACGGTGACCAGTAAGGAAAAAAACAATGATGACATCATACCTGAACGATTAAAAGACATCTTGGCCAACGCCAAAGAAGTGTTTCAAGAGAAACTAGGAACCTTGAAAGGCATCACCGCCTCAATAAAAGTGGAAGATACAGCAATTCCAAAAATTTTTAAGGCAAGACCGGTGCCATACGCAATACGTCCGGCAGTCGAGGCAGAGCTGAAGAATTTGGAAAAGGCAGGCGTATTATCCAAAATAGATTGGAGCGAATGGGCAACACCCATCGTTCCAGTCATGAAAAAAACATTGAAAAATAACTCTGAGGAACAGAAAAACATTCGCATCTGCGGGGACTTTAAGGTGACTGTAAACCCGGTCCTTCACACGGTACAGTATCCTCTTCCGAGGATAGAAGATATTTTCGCCTCACTATCCGGAGGGAAACGTTTCACAAAAATTAACTTGGCACAAGCATATCTACAGATGGAGGTTGAGGAGACCTCTAAAAAGTATCTCACAATAAACACACACAAAGGCCTGTACCAGTACAATCGACTGGTTTTTGGAATAGCATCAGCTCCAGCTATCTGGCAAAGAGCTATGGAGCAAGTCCTGCAAGGGATTCCGGGGACTCAATGCTACCTAGACGACATCCTTATAACAGGAGAAAACGACAACGAGCACCTTGCCAATTTGGAGCAGGTGCTCACTAGGCTGAAAGAACGGGGCCTACGAGCAAATCGCCCCAAGTGCGAATTTTTCCAAAATCAGATATCATATTGTGGCCACATAATTATTAAGGAAGGGTTGCATAAGTCACCTGAAAAAATTGAAGCAGTTATAAAAGCCCCAGCACCTGAAAATGTTTCACAATTAAGGTCATTCCTGGGATTAATAAATTACTATCATAAATTTTTACCGAACTTATCAACTATTCTACACCCTCTTAATGATCTTCTACAGACAGGAGTGATTTGGAAATGGAACGAAGACTGTAAACGTGCCTTCCATAAATGTAAAGACTTAATCACATCTGAGAAAATTTTGGCTCATTACAACCCATCACTACCAATCAGACTGGCGTGCGATGCATCCCCTTACGGCATAGGAGCGGTATTGTCCCATAGATTCCCTGATGGCTCGGAACGGCCGATAGCTTTTGCGTCACGCTCATTGAACTCAGCTGAGCGTAACTATGCCCAGATAGACAGGGAAGCACTCAGCCTGGTATGGGGAGTGAAGAAATTCAACCATTACCTACACGGACAAAAATTTACCTTGCTGACTGACCATCAACCCCTCATCTCCATATTCAACCCTAAAAAAGGTGTCCCCATTATGACGGCACAAAGACTACAGAGGTGGTCCCTTTTTCTAGGGGCACACCAATACAACATTGAATACAAAGGGTCAAAACAGCATGGGAATGCTGACGGTTTATCACGCCTACCGTTGCCAACGATAGAAGAGGCACCTACAGTAGACCCAGTAGAGATATTCCACTCTACCATAGTGGAATGTCTACCGGTGACAAATTCTGCCATTGAAAGGGAGACAAGAAATGACCCGACTCTCTCACGGGTCTACAATTTAACAGTGAAGGGATGGCCAGCACATGGCGAACCACTGTTGCCAGCATTCTCGCAAAGGAGAGAACAGCTGTCAGTGTGCTGAGGAACCTTGATGTGTGGATCCAGAGTGGTGATTCCACCCAAACTCCAGGATAAAGTACTAAAGGAGCTTCACGAGGGGTATCTGGGTGGAGTGAAAATGAAGAACCTAGCTAGGGCGTTTGTATGGTGGCCAGGTATCGATGGAGACATCGAAGACATGACCAAGAGCTGCCTAGGATGCCAGAAGGTCCAAAATGCTCCGCCACAGGCCCCTCTACATCCATGGGAGTGGCCCTCATCTCCCTGGCAAAGGGTGCACATCGACTTTGCTGGTCCATTTATGGACTCAATGTTCTTAATCGCAGTTGATGCACACTCCAAGTGGCCGGAGGTAATAAAGATGTCCTCCACCACCACGGAAAAAACCATCACAGTATTAAGGACCATATTTGCCAGGAATGGGCTGCCGGAGCAGATGTGTTCTGATAATGGACCGCAATTTGTGTCCGAAGAATTCAGAAAGTTCTTAAAGAACAATGGGGTAAAGCACTACACGTCCGCCCCATACCATCCCGCCACCAATGGATTGGCTGAAAGGTTTGTCCAGACCTTCAAGAAGGCCATCAAGGCCATGGGTAATGAAGACATAAAACTTCAGCACAAGGTGGATAACTTCTTATTTGCATATAGGAATGCAACGCATATGGTTACTAACCAAACTCCCGCCATGATGTTCTACAATAGAAACCTAAGATGCGGGCTGGATTTGGTCAAGCCCAACATCCGAAGGGACGTGGAGAACCGGCAGTTTCAGGGCATGAATGAAAGGCCAACTAGGGCCTTCCAGATAGGCCAACCGGTTTTGGCCCAGGACTACCGTACCGAGAAATGGCAGCCTGGAACTATCTGCACACGATTAGGACCACTGATGTATACCATGGACATCGGAGACAGCATAATAAGGCGCCATGCTGACCAAATCATCAAGTCATCCGAAAAGGGACAACCTACACCACCACTCTATACATCTAACGATGAAGTAGAGATACCCATATCTACCTCCGATCCGGTGATACTAGAGCCCGATGAACCCGACACTGGCCTTCAAGCCGAATCAGCCTTGCCAGAAGAACCTACTACACCACCAGAAACTACTACACCCCCAAGGCGTTATCCGGACCGAGTCAGGAAGCCTCCTGAGAGACTAACTTATAATTAATTAATACAGAAATGTATATTATTTTGCATATAACATGTAATTAATAATTACTTAAAATATGATGTACTAGTTAGCTAGAAGGGGAGGAATTGTGGTGTATGTGCCTTTAAGAGCAATTATGGTGTATGTGCCTTTAAGAGCCCCAGGTGTGCGTAATGCCGGTAATTGCCACTTGGGCTATATAAGCCTGTGTATTGTGTATATCCTTTAGAAACCCCCCCCCAGACTTGCTTAGTAAATACCTATGAACCAACTCCTGTCTTCAGTGTCTTTATCTACACACGGACACTACAATAAGAACATAAGAAATAGGAGCAGGAGTAGGTTATTCGGTCCTTCAAACTTGCTCCGCCATTCAATGAGATCATGGCTGATCTTCTGCCTCAGCTCCATTCACCGGCCCTATCACCATATCCCTTGATGCTTTTACTGCATTTAACTATCGACTTCTGTTTTGAATATATCCAATGACTGAGCCTCCACAGCCCTCTGGGGTAGAGAATTCCAAAGATTCACCACCCTCTGTATGAAGAAATTTCTTCTCATCTTAGTCCTGAATGGCCTACCCTTTGTCCTGAGGCTACGGGCCCTGGTTCTAGACTCCCCAGCCAAGGGAAACATTCTCCCAGCATCCATCCTATCAAGCCCTGTAATAATTTTGTATGCTTCAATGAGATCCCCTCTCATTCTTCTGAATTCAAGAGAATACAGGCCTAGTTTACTCAATCTCTTCTCATACGACAGTCCCGCCATCCCAGGAATCAATCTCGTGAACATTCGTTGCATTCCCTCTATGGCAAATATATCCTTCCTTAGGTAAGGAGACCAAAATTGTACACAGTACTCCAGGTGTGGTCTCACCAAGGCCCTATATAATTGGAGTAAGACTTCTTTACTCCTGTACTCAAATCCTCCTGTAATGAAGCCCAGCTTACCATTTACCTTCCTAATGGCTTGCTGCACCTGCACATTCACTTTCAGTGACTCATGTACAAGGACACCCAGGTCCCTTTAACACTTTCTTTAAACCACACCTCTTTGATCAATGTATTGGATATCCTTCCTAATATCTCCATTTTTGGCTCAGCATCCATTTTTTTATTATGTCCCTGTGAAGTGGCATGGGATGTTTTTCTAGGTTAAAAGTGCTATCTAAATTCATGTGCTTCTTCTTGTCATTGTATAACAGACATTTAAATGATATTTCTGTTGACAGACTGATGTGGAAAAAGTGCATTCTTTTTAATTAAATAACCTAGTGTTTATCCATGACTGAAAATGTATTTGTCCATATTAAATCCGTGTGTTAATGGAGACACGGAATGCAGGAGTTGGTTTAACAAGTCTTTACTGAATGGAGACACTCTGGAAACTGAAACTACAGAAGGCTGCTAGCGCCTTTTATACAGGGGTGGTCACTGCCGGTACTGCAGTCTGAGACCAGTTATTCCCTTAAAGGTACATACACAACAATTCCTCCCCTTTTAGATAAACAGTACATAGCATTCATTTAACAACTAAATGATAACTAATTACAATTACAATTACGATTGCTAGATACATTGGTTGAGGTTAAGCAATTATAAGTTCAGTCTTTGAGGAGGCTTCCTGATTCTGTCTGGATAACGCCTCTTTGGGGTATCAGGTTCTTCTGGTAAAGTTGAGTCGGGATCAATGTCGTTGTTTGGTTCATCTGCTTCCAATATCACCGATTCTGCGGTAGATGCAATTGGTACTTCGGTTTCATCGTCAGGTGTATCAGATCGTGGTGTGGAGTTGACGTTTTCCAGTGACTCTAGAATCTGGTCAGCATGGCGTCTTACAATGCTCTCCCCAACGTCCACGGTATACATTAGAGGTCCTTGTCGTGTACAGATCGTTCCTGGCTGCCATTTCTCTGTGCGGTAGTCCCGGGCCAAAACTGGTTGACCTATCTTAAAACTCCTGGTCAGCTTTTCATTCGTATTCTGAAACTGCCTGTTCTCCACATCTCTTCTGATGTTCGGCTTAACCAAATCCAAGCGGCATCGTAGTCTTCGATTGAAGAACATCATGGCTGGAGTTTGGTTGGTAACCGCATGTGTCGCATTATGGTAGGCAAACAAGAAGTTATCCACCTTGCCTTGATAGCCTTCTTGAATGTTTGAACAAACCTCTCGGCCAATCCATTAGTGGCTGGATGATATGGGGCGGATGTGTAATGCTTAACACCATTGTTCTTTAAGAACCTCCGGAACTCTTCAGACACAAACTGTGGTCCATTGTCAGAGCAAATCTGTTCAAGCAGCCCATTCCTGGCGAATATGGTTCGTAAGACTGTGATAGTTTTTTCTGTGGTGGTTGAGGACATTTTTATTACCTCTGGCCACTTTGAATGTGCATCCACCGCAATTAAAAACATCGAGTCCATGAAGGGACCAGCAAAATCAATGTGCACCCTTTGCCATGGAGATGAGGGCCACTCCCATGGATGTAGAGGGGCTTGTGGTGGGGCGTTTTGGACCTTCTGGCATCCTGTACAGCTCTTGGTCATCTCTTCAATTTCTCTATCGATTCCCGGCCACCACACAAACGCTGTAGCTAAGTTCTTCATTTTTACCCCTCCCAGATGACCCTCATGAAGCTCATTGAGCACTCTATCCTTCAATTTGGGTGGAATCACTACTCTGGATCCACACATCAAGGTTCCTCTGCACACTGACAGCTGTTCTCTTCTCGGCGAGAATGCTGGCAGCAGTGGTTCGCCATGTGCTGGCCATACCTTCACCGTTAAATCATAGACCCAGGAGAGTGTCGGGTCATTTCGTGTTTCCTTTTCTATGTTTGCATTTGTCACAGGGAGACATTCGACTATAGTCGAGTGGAATAACTCCACTGGATCCACTGCCAGTTCTTCTTCCACCGTCGGCAACGGTAGGCGCGACAATCCATCAGCATTCGCATGCTGTTTAGTTCCTTTGTACTCGATGTCATATTGGTGTGCCCCTAGGAAAAGGGACCACCTCTGTAGCCGTTGTGCTGTCATTATCGGTACGCCCTTCTGAGGGTTGAAAATGGAGACAAGAGGTTGATGATCAGTTATTAGAGTAAATTTTTGACCGTGCAGGTAGTGATTGAACTTCTTCACCCCCCACACTAGGCTGAGGGCCTCTCTGTCAATCTGGGCGTAGTTATGCTCGGCTGAAGTTAAGTGAGCCAATACTTCCCTTGAAGTGATTAAGTCCTTACTCTTCTGAAAGGCCCGCTTACAGTCATTGCTCCATTTCCATGCTACTCCCGTTCGTAGTAGGGCGTTCAGTGGGTGCAGAATTGTGGACAAATTCGGCAAAAACTTATGGTAGTAATTCACCAATCCGAGGAATGACCTCAGTTGCGACACATTTTCAGGCGCTGGAGCCTTAACTACCGCTTCAATTTTGTCAGGGGACTTATGTAACCCCTCTTCATCAATCACGTGGCTACAATACGATATCTGTTTCTTAAAAACTCACACTTGGGGCGGTTGGCTCGTAGCCCATGTTCACGTAGTCTAGTGAGCACCTGTTCTAGGTTGTTAAGGTGTTCACTGTCATCTTCACCTGTCACTAGGATGTCGTCCAAGTAACACTGAGTCCCCGGAATCTCTTGCAGGACTTGTTCCATCGCTCTTTGCCATATCGCCGGAGCCGATGCTACTCCGAATACCAATCGATGATACTGGTAAAGACCTTTGTGAGTGTTTATCGTGAGATACTTCCTAGAGGATTCTTCAACCTCCATCTGTAAATATGCTTGTGCTAGGTCAATTTTTGTAAAACGCTTCCCTCCAGATAGTGAGGCGAAGATGTCCTCTATCCTTGGAAGAGGATATTGTACTGTGTGAAGGACTGGGTTCACCGTCACCTTGAAGTCCCCACAGATGCGAACCTTCCTTGGCTCCTCAGACTTATTGGTTAACGTTTTCTTCATGACAGGAATGATGGGTGTCGCCCACTTGCTCCAGCCTACCTTAGACAATACGCCTGCATTCTCCAGATTCTCCAGCTCTGCCTCGACGGCTGGGCGAATTGCATATGGTACCGGTCTTGCTTTGAAAATCTTGGGAATTGCATTCTCTTCTATTTTTATCGAGGCGGTTACGCCTTTAAGAGTGCCCAGTTCTTGTTGAAATACCTCTTTGGCGTCAGCTAAGATTGTTGACAATCGTCCAAGAGTGACGTCGTCATCCTTTTTACCAGCCACCATCAGTGCCTGAATGGAGTGCCAATCTAAACTTATCTTTCTGATCCATTCACGTCCCAATAACGGTGGTCCACCATCTTGCAGAATGTAGAGATACAATTTCCGTATTTTCTTGCCGTCGTATTCGACAGGCACCCTTATTTTTCCTCTGGGGTATACTTTTTGCCCCGTATACATCCTCAAGACAATGGATGTCTCTCTCAAGGGTATGTGTGAGAATAGCCGCTTGTAGTCTCGTCGATTCATGACGGTTAGAGCTGATCCTGTATCCAATTCCATTTTGACTTGGGACACTGCTATCGTGAGGGTGACCCAAATGGTTCGGTGATCCTCTTTTGCGATTACGTTGTGAAGTTTGAGACAGCTTAGTCTCTTGTTCCCGGATTCACTATCGCTCATCTGGTCTTCGGAACTACTGTCCATCATCTTTTGTACTTTCCTGTACGGTTCCATAGTAGCCTTTTTGTTGTCATTGGTCTTCTTCACAGACCTGCGTCAGCTCTTTCTCTGAGAGTAACCTCTTCTGGGTTCCTTCACTCAGGAGTCCACAGACAAATTTGTCCCGTAAGGTATCTGCCAGTCCTGCTCCGAACTGGCAGTGCTTTGATAGCTTGCGTAGTTCCGTAAGGTAATCAGCATTGCTCTCATTTTTATGCTGATTTCTCCTGTGGAATTTAAATCTTTCTGCTATCAGCAGCGGTGTAGGATTTAGGTGTTCCTGTAGGATAGCAACAATTTCGTTAAAACTCTTCGCCTTTGGTTTGGCTGGAGTAATCAGGTCCCGCAGTACGCCGTACGTTCTTGCACCCATTAAATTTAGCAATACCGATGCCTTTTTCTCCTCGGCTATTTTGTTTGCCTCGCAATATACCTCGACTCTTTCCACATACGTGGTCCAGTCTTCTATTGCATTATCGAAGGCAGTGATATCACCAGTCTTTGGCATCTTGAAAATCTAAGATGGCGTCTCCCGCGCTTTTCCTTCGTCCCCGATGGTCAAAATGGCGCCTCCTGCGCTTTTCCTTCTTCCCCGCTGAGTTAAAATGGCGCCTCCCGCGCTTTCCCGCCGCTGCCGCTGCTGTCAACGCCACTCTCCGCGGTATTTTTATTTTTAACCATTCCCGTTGTGCAGCGGACCCTCTGGGACACTTCCCTCCCTCTTCTTAGGTCCGAACGCTGCCCGGCTGCGAAGCACCGGCCGCGCCCTGTGTGCTCCACCCTCTCTCTCTCTCTTTGCTTCCCGACTCGCTGCCCGGCCCCGTTGCAGAGCCACCCAATCGAGCTCTAGCCCGCCGCAGCCCAGGAAGGATCAGTGCACTACCTGCCACCAGCCCGATTAGCTGGGAAACCACAGACTGGGGAACCAAGCCTGGCTCTTGACAGTCTCTCCTGCAAGTTTTCAATCCGATGATTTGGACGGCGGTTGCCCACGGTCGACGCCCGTTTCTCAAGTTTCTTTGGATTATATTTTTTTTCTTTCTTCTGGCTTCGACCTTCAATAACGTCGTCTGAGGTGCTGCCGAGTTGCAGGTAAGTTCGTTTCTTACTCGTCGCCAGTATTAAATCCGTGTGTTAATGGAGACACGGAATGCAGGAGTCGGTTTAACAAGTCTTTACTGAATGGAGACACTCTGGAAACTGAAACTACAGAAGGCTGCTAGCGCCTTTTATACAGGGGTGGTCACTGCCGGTACTGCAGTCTGAGACCAGTTATTCCCTTAAAGGTACATACACAACAGTCCATACTATATTACTGAACAGCATACCCAGGTTTAATCTTTTTTAAAATTCTGTACATTAACCAGGTTTAATTTTCAAAATCTGTCTTTCAGATGAGACGTTAAACCAAGTCCTTTGTACCTCCAATAGAGGGGCAAGGTGCCGCACCAAAATCCCACTGGGAGTGTGAGGTTGGTGCCCTAGTAGTGCCAGTATTGGCACGGGCACCCCCACCCACCCACCCCCATTATTTAAATAGCCCAGTCTCTACAATTTAGAATGGGGTCAAGGCGAGGGAAATAGTGCACCTCTGATTGCATATTAGCAAGACCACAATTTCTGGGCTTATGGGGATTTACGGGGTAGAATTGTGTGGCTGCTCTCACCATTATGCAGTGTGGATATTCAGGCACTCAAAAGCTTGCTTTTCATTTGAACTCAAAGCTAAATGTGTTGCCTGGTCCCTCCTAACACAAAAAGAAAGAGATGTTGAACTCTGCTTAACCTTCAGGGGAAGGGATGGAGAATGTAATAAAATGTTTCCCTGGTCATATTGATTCAAAGAAAGTATTACTAAAATCAATTGTGACCCAATAAAGAAAGCATCATTTAAATTAATATTATTAAAAAATCTAGTTATGTCACGTCATTATTTATTGAAGGTGGTATTAAAATTAATCTGCATAAAGCCTTGTCTCCTGTCACTGGCAGCAGCTGTTTCCCTTGTGCCCTGTATCCCTCAGCCATCATCAAGAATCAGCTGTGAGTGCTCAATTACTTACCTTTGGACAGCCAGAGTAAATTAAAACCAGGCGAAACTTGATTTTATTAATGGCAAGGTTTAATGCTGGGAAATTGAGGTGAAATTTTCTTGTTCAGTGCTAACACTCCACCTAATGAATCTGTTCTTTTGCTTTAATGGAATTGCTTACCACTATCACAAAATGGATACATTTGGTGCAGTGCAGATGTCATTTATAACAAAGAGAAGTGTACTGGCACAAATGCTTACGTTTCTGCACCAGGAGAAACATTATTCCATTTATTAAGTGCACTGATTTTAAATGCTATCTAATGCACTGCTCCCAAATGTACAGATTTGTATATATACAATTGTAAATAGGATTCCCTCAGACCCTATAGGCAGGCAAACACCACCAATGTTCAGTTTTCTTCACCTGCTTCCATGAAGCTGAGGAACCATTTTACAATGGTTGCTGAAATTTGTGTGGAAAATAAATCTGCCATATGGTTATGCGTAGTGCTGGTGCAAGACTGGACAGCTGGGTGGTTGGACTAGGCTGAATTCAAGCAGTGGAGATAAAAGAGACAAGAGCTGGGCTCCCATGATGGTTCAGTGAGGTTATCCAATGAGTAACTGAGGCGTACAAATTGGAAGATGCCAGAAAGAGTAGGGCCTATTAGAGACCAAAAAAGGTATGTGTGTGGAGGCGGAAGATGTGGGTATGGCTCTTAATAAATACTTTGCGTCTGTCTTCACAAAAGAGAGTGACGATGCAGACATTGTAGTTAAGGAGGAGTGTGAAATACTTGATGAGATAAACATAGTGAAAGATGAAGTATTAAGAGGTTTAGCATCTTTGAAAGTAGATAAATCACCAGGCCCGGATGAGATGTAACCCAGGCTGTTAAGCGAAGCAAGGGAGGAAATTATGGAGGCTCTGATCATCATTTTCCAATCCTCTCTGGCTACAGGTGTGGTGCCGGAGGACTGGAGGACTGCTAACGTGGTACCTTTGTTTAAAAAGGGAGAAGGGGATAGACCGAGTAATTACAGGCCAGTCAGCCTAACCTCGATGATGGGTAAATTATTGGAAAAATTTATGAGAGACAGTATTAACTGTAATTTAGAAAGGCACGGATTAATCATGGACAGTCGGCATGGATTTGTTAAGGGAAGGTTGTGTCTGACTAACTTGATTGAATTTTTTGAGGTGGTAATGAGGAGGGTCGATGAGGGTGGCGTGTTTGATATACCCTACATGAATTTTAGCAAGGCTTTTGACAAGGTCCCACATGGCAGACTGGTTAGAAAAGTAAAAGCCCATGGGATCCAAGAGAAAGTGGCAAGTTGCATTCAAAATTGGCTCTGTGGCAGGAAGCAAAGGGTAATGGTCGACGGATGTTTTTGTGACTGGAAGGCTGTTTCCAGTGGGGTACCACAGGGCTCAGTACTAGGTCCCTTGCTTTTTGTGGTATATATCAATAATTTAGACATGATTAAGAAATTTGCAGATGATACAAAAATTGGCCGTGTGGTTGATAGCGAGGAAGAAAGCTGTAAGGGAGATATCAGTGGACTGGTCAGGTGGGTATAAAAGTGGCAAATGGAATTCAACCTGGAGAAGTGTGAGGTAATGCATTTGGGGAGGGCTAACAAGGCAAGGGAATACACAATAAATGGTAGGATAGTGAGAAGTGTAGAGGAACAGTGAGACCTTGGAGTGTATGTCCACAGATCCGTGAAGGTAGCAGGGCAGATAGATAAGGTGGTTAAGAAGGCATATTGGGTACTTTCCTTTATTAGCCGATGCATAGAATATAAGAGCAGGGAGGTTATGCTTGAACTGTATGAAACATTAGTTAGGCCACAGCTAGAGTGCAGTTCTGGTCACCACATTACAGGAAAGATGTGATTGCATTAGAGCAGGTACAGAGGAGATTTACAAGGATGTTGTCAGGACTGGAGAATTTTAGCAATGGGGAAAGATTGGATAGGCTGGGGTTGTTTTCTTTGGAACAGAGGAGGCTGAGGGAAGACTTCATTGAGGTGTATAAAATTACGAGGGGCCTAGATAGAGTGGATAGAAAGAACCTATTTCCCTTAGCAGAGAGGTCAATAATCGGGGGGGCATAGATTTAAAGTAATTGGTAGAAAGATTAGAGGGGAGTTGAGGAGAACGTTTTTACCCAGAGACTGGTGGGGGTCTGGAACTCATTGCCTGAAAGGGTGGTAGAGGCAAAAATGCTCATCACATAAAAAGTGCTTGGATATGTACTTGAAATGCAGTAACCTACAAGGCTACGGACCAAGAGCTGGAAAGTGGGATTAGACTGGATAGCTCCTTTCGGCTGGCGCAGACTCGATGGGCCGAATGGCCTCCTTCTGTGCCATAAATTTCTATGATTCTAGGATTTGATCCCTAATTTGTGCTGCTAGTTAATCTCAGCTAGAGTGGTGGTAGAAGTATTATGATTGGCTCCAGGCTGGGCTGGGGGTGGGGATCGACTAGGTTTCCTACACCTGAGCACTACCCAATGATCTAGACTGGAAGATTGCAGTTGTGGTTGTCAGGTGAAAACAGGACCAAACAGCTGGAATGCCTCCTGCAGTCAAATAACCTGCCAAAACTGACATTGAGGCTCAAACGAGAATAATGGTTACTTGGGTGAAATACCAGAGAGTGACCCCACCAAAAGGCCATAACTTTTCAAGAACAAAGGGGATGGAGCAAAACAATAGGGATCAAGCAAAGGAAATGGGGAAAGCAAACAAAGATACAAAGAGAGAGACTCAATAGAGAGAAGAAAAAATCAGTGGTGGAGACAAGGAAAGAAAAAAGGAGGAATAAAACCAAGGTGTCAAGAAAATAAGTTAGAAACAAGACTATAGAAACCAGAGTAACCCATTAGTTTGACCTATTGAACCCGCTCTGTTATATAAATGATACATCATAGCCAATGGCGGCAGGTGACCTTATTGACAAGTGAGGCACAGCTATACATGCCAAACCAAGCCAGCATGTTACCAGGGCAACAAGCCCTTCCTGTGGAATCCCACCATTTTATAAGCTGTATTTTATCTTTTTCTAACTGCTTTGTTCAGCGGTTGTTTTCTTTTAAACCTTTATATTCAGGGTTGGGCTTGCAACTAAAAATTTGTAGAAAAAAACTAACTGGAGTATCACCAGACTGTTTTGCAGAATGTTGCTGCTCGGCGTTGCGTAAAGCACAGTGATCAATAAATCCATCCTGGAACCTTTCCCACGGGATATCCTCCCTCACATAGCCTTTCAACAAGGAAAAGAAAATCAGATGGGTAACTTTCCACAAGAAGTCTGCAGGATTCCAGACGAGCCACCTTTGATCATAGCCTTGAATTATAATATCTTAAATGGGCATGATCTCACTTTTGGCCAGGCTTAGTCCTCAGAACAACCATCAGAAAGAAATAAAGAACTTGCATTTATATAGCACCTTTCACAACCTCAGGACGTCCGAAAGCGCTTCACTGCTAATTAAGTTCTCTTGAAGTGTAGTCACTGTTATCAGGCTTGCTCCATTTTGATAGCTGTTCAGTTGGTTGCTGAGAAAGGTTGCACTATGGTCGTTGAAAATATGGGCCTTTGAGTCAGATACTAAATAAGTATTTTTGAGCCAATAAAGGTTCTCACTTGGGGTATTGTTTCCACTTAAGAAGCATCACTGCTCACTGTTGAAGTTTAACAAAGCGATGACTGTCAAGTTCCTGGCAGGCTCACTCAGGTTTACATTGCCTGAAGCTAAATGTCTGTCCAGGGTGTTTCGCAGTTTGGAAAAACATCATTCCTCAGACTAGGCTGCGCTGTAGTAAGGAACTGTCACTGTGTATATGAAAATTGTAGGACCATGGCTTTAGCAAGCACTGGAGAGGTCTGTGCTGCAATGGGTGTTAGCTATGTAAAGTTTTGTTTACCTTATCAAGTAAGGTGATATGGTGATCACAGTTTTGTAATTCTGGAGTATGTTTGCATTCACTTACATCTGAATGTCTTACAATTCTCAAGAAAATACTATCCAGCTTATATATTCATAAAGATATATATTTTTTAATTTTCAGTTCCACTTTTCTCCCATTCCCTCATCTCTTGAAGAAGTTAACTCCTTAAAAATTCTGTGAGCATTGGCCATTCCTGAAACAGCATGCTCAAGTGATCATTATTCATCAGTGAGCCTTGACAGTGAGTGTCTGGCTATCTGACTGCAGGGGCATCACAGCTAACCTGCTCCTGTCCTCACATACATACATGTACCTTCATCATGGTTGCTGGATATAGTCAGCAGTGGGAACCCTTGCTGATTCTCCCTTTCATATCTCAAGACCAATCCCTACCACCTCCCTGACTGAGGTAAGCCAACTCAACATTATCTCGGGATCCAACCTTGAACCTTCGTAGTCTGTATGGCTCAGTTACTCACTGAATAAACTTGCTGGGCTAGAAATTCATGTACTCACCGCCACTTTGTAGTGCCCTGAAATGGCGATAAAATGGCGCTCTTTCACCAGCTGGTAGCGGTTCCCATGGCAGCCGCCATATTCCTCTTCCCCTTTGCACTGCCGGTAACTGGCATGCAAGCAGGCTGATAGTGGCGATGTCTGCATGCTCTTAATGGGACACACACATCATTCAAGTAAGTTTGAATTTAAGGGTTTGGACTGTTTTCTTTAATTTTATTGAAGTGGTGGCTTGCTGCAATAGATGTTAAAAGTTTTTTAAGTGTGTAGGGAGTGTTGCTGGATACTTGCAAGGGCTCGAATGGTAAATGATGGCCTTTGAGAAGACAGAACATGCTGCGAATACTCAGCAGGTCATGCAACATCCATGGAGAGAAAAACAGAGTTCATGTCTCAGGCTGACATGTTGCCTGACCAACTGAGTATTTCCAGCATTTTATGCTGTCAATTCACTTTTACAGCATCCGCTCGTAGAGGGAAGAGGAAGACACCAGAAGAGGAGGAAGCTGAAGAAGGGGAATCAGATGGAAGGATGCATCCCAGACAGCACCTTTGTGGCTGCGATATCCGGGTGGAATCATCTGCCTGCAGTCCCACTGGCTGGGCAGGCTGCCTCTTCTTGTTGACCCACTGGCTGGACAGGCTGCATTTCTTGGGTATGTGAAATGAGGAAGGCACAACAGCGGAGTCGTGCTGATGGGAGGGCGTGAAACCAAGAGGTGCACGCCAGAAGGAGGATAACTTATGAGGATACCCGCATCTTGTATCCTTTCAGCCCTGCCGCTGGCCAAGGACTCAACCATGCCCCTGCCAAGAATGGCTGCACCGTCTCCTCTAAGGGGGTGAGGTGAGATAAGGAATGGGAGATGTGCCTTGCCATTGGAGCAGATTGTTGGTAGGTGAGTGATTGGGGGTTGTCCATTGAGCAGTGTGTGAGACTAATGGTGCAGTTGGTAGGAGATGACTTTTGAAGATGCATTCACTGACCTTGACCAGTGGTCTGAGGTCATGAAGCTTTTTTCGGCACTGGAGTCAACTTGTGGGGGTGACACTGCTGGCAGTGACAGCCTTAGTGATGTATTCCCACATCGTTCTTTCTGGAGGGCCTCCTGGCCCCTGTGGGTAGAGGACCGCTCTTGCAGTGTTGACCCCCTGCACAAAGCTGGAGTGCTGCATGTGAGACCCTGGGTGCCCCTTCCCTGGCTTGTTGAGGCATTTGTGTTAGTGCTGAGGCAGTTTTCCCATTTGTGAGGATAGGAAGGTAATTCAGCTTTAACAGCTGAATATTCAGATTTGGAACTTCTTTTCAATATTGAATGTTTCTTAAAAGGCAGAAAGGACTGAAAAATGTATTGATTCACTGCATTGTATTGCTTCAGTGTGCATGGCCCCTTTAAATCGCAGACCTCTTCATTGCCCACAATTCCCTGCGAGCTCCACAGCTTTGCTCACAGAGGCTGTGGAAGCTGCAAGGCCGGAGCTGGACAGAAACTTCATCCTGGATCCCTCCAGCAATGCCACCAGGACTGCACTGCATGGAAGGTGGGCGCTGCACCACCTATCTCCATGCCCCCAGACCAATTTGACTCAGTTAGCACTGCGGCCATTTCCAGCGGCCGTTAACTGCCATTGCCAGTGACACTGGCAACTTTGCTGGTGAACACGAATATTTCCCCCGCTGAGTCTTAGGGTAGCCCATTCGTTAAGACTTTTACAAGTTTGCCGTATTTTAAATAATTACTCCAAATGCTTTTCTGGAGTACAGAAATTGAAGCACTTTAGTATAACATCTGGTTGCTAAACATGGTTAATGAATGACTTAGTAATGGTGAGTGACCTCAGAGATATAAAATGGTGTGAGTTTTCATACCACTCATGGGCAAGCACAATATGGTAATGATTGGTGTCTAATGTG
This sequence comes from Somniosus microcephalus, assembly GCF_052327205.1. Lineage (NCBI taxonomy): Eukaryota > Metazoa > Chordata > Chondrichthyes > Squaliformes > Somniosidae > Somniosus > Somniosus microcephalus. The sequence continues at coordinate 161,843,381 of NC_140996.1, read as the reverse complement.
AAACTTCATTTATAAAACATGAGCAAGCACGGAATGAGAAAAGACCATTTGTCCCACCAATCTCACTCCCTTCCTTCCATAAGACCAGTATATATTTTTTTATTCATTTCATGGGATGTGGGCATCGCTGGCAAAGGCCAGCATTTATTGCCCATCCATAATTGCCCTTGAGAAGGTGGTGGTGAGCCGCCTTCTTGAACCGCTTCAGACCATGTGGTGAAGGTACTCCCACAGTGCTGTTAGGTAAGGAGTTCCAGGATTTTGACCCAGCGACAATGAAGGAACAGCGATATATTTCCAAGTCAGGATGATGTATGGCTTAGAGGGGAACTTGGAGTTGGTGGTGTTCCCATCATAGACTCTACCTAACCTGTTAAATTTCCTGAGGGAAAATTCTGTCTCTGCTGGAAACACCTCAGTGTTTCCCTGTCAGATCTTAAATATCACATATGAGTGTGGAGGATTATAGGTGCAAATCCACATTCCTGCCACAATATATTGGACTGCAGTACAATGTCCCTCTGTACTTTCCTGCCATTGTACAGTTACAGAGGAATAAAATGATAAGTCTTTTCAGTGTTCTTCAAACATCAGATGAGCAAATCATAAATGTTTTGCAGCCCAGTGGGAGTTTGGATATAAACTTATGACAAAAGATATCTTTTGAAAATTCAATTTTTTAGCTGAACTTATTGCTGTGTGTAATATGAGAAAAAATGCAATTATTACTGTCTTTGAATCTTAGAGCCTTTATTTAATTTAAAAGAATTGTAAAAACGAAGTCCTGCCACAAAAATATCTGGTAAAAATCCATTCATTTTCTTAGCGGTTACTACCGAGGTTGAAACTGCTGGAACGTGTCCATGTCTGGACATTGGGTGAAAACCATGATTCCGCCAGGGTGAAATAGTCTGCTAGCACTCATACCTGTAGAATGGCTACGTGGACAAGATACTAGATGGCTGCTGGCACCGAGAAGAATGGAGAACCAAATTAAAGATTTGAAGTAAACCAAGCTAAACTGTTTTATAAACACTTGAATTATCGCGTAAAATTGTTTTAAAGATAGAATTTTAGCAAATGCATAGGGCCAAAGTGTTTTACTGTCCACAAACATCCAGGATCCTTTCAAAAGTTTCTGACTTGGCATACCGGTCTGCCGATGGGGCATGGGAACTCTCCGCCTGGCAGACCCTGCCCCTGACCACATCCATTCCTATGCTTCTGGCTTTGTTTGATGCAGGCAGACTCTCAGTCCCTTCAGTGGCCTTGTGGAAACTCCTGTGCAAGGCCAGAACCTAGCCCTGATTCGTATTCTTCCACCGCACGCCTGCCGGAAGGGTCATATATTTTCAACCTCCTGTGTCTGTGCTGGGGCCAAAGGAAGAAAAGCAACTGGTGGATTCGATGAATTTCAGGTTTGATAAGCTAACAAATAGAGAGGTTGAGGTGGGCTTAAAGTGAATGTCAATGGCATTGGCAAGGATCTCAAAGGATGATGACATTCCCTTTGTGTGAAGCTAAACACTGCTCACTGTCTTTAAGAACTACATCAAAGTTAATGTCCAGCCATATTAGAAGCCAGTAAGAACATCACTGAAACCTATAAACTTCATGGGGATTAACTCTCTCTATGCACTAAAATCAATTGGTTAAATTCCTGTTTGTGTTATTTTGACACATTTACTAACTGATTTAAAATGAATAAATTATGACTGATTTAAAATAATACAGACAGGAATCTAACAGGAATGCATTACCAGGACATTTAGAATAGTGCAGTGAAAATTAAACCCTCTTATGTTAGCCTTTTCTGTTACATATGGATTAAAGTGAAACAATAGTTCTTGGTTTCAGCATACAGTACAGAATGAAAGTTCATAGAATCATAGAAGTTACAGCACAGAATGCCATTCAGCCCATCTTGCCTGTGCTAACTCATCATCTGAGCTACCTAGCTAACTTTTTACCCCTGCACTTTCCCTATATCCTTTATCAATCTTCATTTTTAAATAATTATCCAATTCTGAAATTATAGTCGCTACCTCAATAGCAATTTGTGGTACAGCATTCCATATTCTTTTAGCCCTATGTGAAAACATTTCTACTAAATCCACTGCCCATTCCTCTAGTGATAATCCAATATATGCCCTTTTATTATCAATTCAGCAATGAGACAAAACAATCTTTCGCTATTTACAGCTGTGGCTTAATGGGTAGAACTCTCACATCTGAATCATTTCCCACTCCAGAGTCTTGAGCACATAATCTAGGCTGACACTGCAGTGCAATACTGAGGGAGTGCTGCACTGTCGGAGGTGCTGTCTTTTGGATGCGACATTAAACTAAGGCCCCATCTGCCCTCTGAGGTGGACGTAAAAGATCCCATGGCACTATTTTGAAGACGAGCGGGGGAGTTTTCCCAGTGTCCTGGCTAATATTTATCACTCAGCCAACATCACTAAAACAGATTAACTGGTCATTATATCATTACTGTTTGTGGGACCTTGCTGTGCACAAATTGGCTGCTGCATTTCCCTACATTGCAAAATTGACTAAACTTCAATAAGTACTTCATTGGCTGTGAAGAGCTTTGGGATGTACTGAGGTCCTGAAAGGCGTTATATAAATACAAATTCGTTCTTTAACCTTTCACAAAATTTCATAAGCTTCAAAAATCGCAACTGTTTTCTCCTCTAGAAATTTGTTATAGCCCAGGAATGGGCGGTAAAATTAGAAAAGTTGGAGAATTAGCACCAAGCGTTAATGCTTTAGACTGCATGCAAAATTCGTACTCACTGATCAAATTAATGATTGGAGTCCTAATTCAAATCATTGATGCTGCAGAACCTCAGTCTCAGCATTGCTGGCTGTGCAGCTGCCTCAGCAAACAGCAGCAGGTCAAGGAGAAGGAGCTGGAGGACTGAAGCAGCTGTCCTGGCGGATCCATGTCCCCAGGAGAGAGCCCACAGATTCTGCAACCAAGCATTGGAGGTATTGGTGTCCGCTGTGGAGAGACGGAGGGCGGTGCTCTACCCGACAAGTGGCAGGAGGCCCTCGCCGCAAGTCTTCTGCACCATGTAGAGGGAGGTAGCGCAGCATGTCCCAGGACACCCACACAGTGCAGGAAGAAATTTAATAACCTCACTCGGGTGGTCAGGGTCAGTGAATGCTTCAACAAATGCTATGTACCACCATCTAAACCACAGTTTTCACACACTGCCCAAAGCACCACACCCCCAGCACTCACCCGCCAACAATCTCTACCTACCAACATTCACACCCACATCTCACACCTTGTACACAATGACAGCTATTCAACTATGGCAGGCACATCACCCAAACACATTGCTCCACACTCACTCCACACTTTCCTTTCTCTTGCAACCAAGGTGACTCACTACAGGAGGGAGCAGGAGCGCACAGGTGGGGGATAAGCTGACACACAACCACTGTCTGCGCTGGAGAATAGAGTACTGCAGATTATTGGGCACCAGGTGATGGGTGCCGTGACCACCAGTGACGTTGACCCCCTTGGGGACAACAATGGCATGTTCATCCCGATTCCTTCTTCTCACGTCCCACTTCCCCCTCACCCCACAAACGTTTTGCACCTTCCAGCTAAGCACGCTGTATGCATGCATTTCTCCCATCCTGCCCCTCCCCTCACCTTAATTTGACTTTTGTGTCTTTTTGCTTTCAGATAATGAGCAAGCACCTAAGCAGCCTGTCCCTGAGGGCACCATAGAGTGCGAGGAGGAAGAACACACCACGTCACTGCATGTCTCACCTGCAGGCACCAGCTCAGATACTGGCACTACGCGTTTTTTAGAGGCTAGTATAGTGGCGGAATTTGCATAGGGTGATACACTGGGGATGAGTGAGCTGCAGCAAGGCTAGGGGGAAAGGGTAGCTCGGGGGCCCACTCCCTGGAGGTCGAGTTAACGTGTGAGTTCTGCTGCACAGGACTCAGATGTGGACCTCGATGGGGAGGCGTTTAGAAGAAGGGTGATGGGCATACACACGTAGATGATAGGTGCAATGGCAAAGGTGCGCGAGAGCCTCTCGGCAATGGTAAGGAGTATGGGTGAGCCACAAGGCTCTGCGCACACCATGGAGCCCATCATTCCAGTCTGTGAAGGATGGTAGACTCCCAGAGAGACCGTGGTGACCCAGACTTGATATCATGTGTGATAGGCGATCTGGCAGCTTCCATTGCAGCATAGGTGGAAGCAATGCAACATCTTAGTGCTGTAATGCAGTCTATGCTTGGTGGCATCGAATCTCAGACTGCTCTCATGCAGTCTCAGCTTGATGCCACGCAAGCTCTGACTGCTGCCATTGTGGCTGGATCTATCACCGTCGACTGGGGCTTTCACAGTGTCGCAGCAGGTCAGCAATCAGTGTTTCAACAGATTGCTAGGGATACTGAGGTGCTGTCCGGGGGAGTGGCAGTGGGTCAGTGGAGCAGGAACCTGCTGTCCTCTCTCAGGATGAGTGCATTCCTGCTCCCACCACTGCCACTCTGCCATTGTCCTTGTCGCTGCCTGTCATCCAGTCAGCCCAGATTGCTGCTGCCCATGCTGAGGTGGTGCAGTCTACAGCTGGGCCTTCCAGGTCCAGAGCTGGTCGAGTGCGTCCTGCAAGGTTCACATGGGCACTCAGCAGCCTTCCACCAGCCCTGCTGCAGCCACTGGGCCAACACTTCATAGGAGCAAAGGCACAGTAACGACAGGCACTAAGGGATTGCACAAGGGTGAATAGTTAATATTTTTGTTGTAAATATGTGTTCACTGATTACTGGAGGACTCTTCCTGAGTGGTCAAGATACTGGAACCGTTGCTTCATCAGGCCGGTGGTCTGCTCGATGATGTTCCTGGTGGCAGTATGGCTCTCATTATATGAGTGCTGGGCAGGAGTGTTGGGGTTGCGGAGAAGAGTCATGAGCCAGGTGGAGAGTGGAGAGCCCTTGTCTCTGAGCAGCCAGCTTGACGTGGTGGCTGGATGAGTGCTGGCATTGACATTGAGGATTTGCTGTCACCAGCTGCACATTAAGTGAGTGGTAGCCTTTGCAGTTACGGAAGATCTCAGGATTGTTATGCGGTGCCCGCAAAGCCACGTGGGGGCAGTCAATGGCGCCCTGCATCATTAGCAAATGGGGACAGGATAGGACAGAGTCAACATGGATTTACAAAGGGTAAATCGTGCTTGACTAATCTATTGGAATTTTTTGAGGGAGTAACTGGTAGAATAGATGGGGGAGAGCCAGTAGATGTGGTGTACCTGGACTTCCAAAAGGCCTTCGATAAGGTCCCACATAAAAGATTAGCATGGAAAATTGAGGCTCATGGGATAAAGGGGAAAGTTTTGGCGTGGATAGGGAACTGGCTGTCAGATAGAAAACAGAGAGTTGGAATAAACGGCTCATTTTCTGAATGGCAGGCAGTAACAAGTGGGGTACCACAGGGATCTGTCCTGGGCCCCCAGCTGTTCACAATTTACATTAATGACCTGGATCAGGGAGTCGGATGCAGCATTTCCAAATTTGCAGACGACACTAAACTAGGAGGGGGGGTGGGCTCAGAGGAAGAGACCAGGAAGCTCCAGAGCGATTTGGACAGACTGGGCGATTGGGCGGATAAATGGCAGATGCACTATAATGTGGACAAGTGCGAAGTTATCCACCTTGGGTGCAGGAACGGGAGGGCAAATTATTATTTAAATGGCAATAGATTGGGAGAGGGGGAAGTACAGAGAGACCTGGGTGTTCTTGTACACCAGTCACTGAAGGCGAGCATGCAGGTGCAACAGGCGGTCAAGAAGGCAAACGGTATGCTGGCCTTCATAGCAAAAGGGTTAGAATACAGGAACAGGGATACCTTGCTGCAGCTGTACAGGGCACTGGTGAGACCACACCTCGAGTACTGTGTACAGTTTTGGTCGCCTCATCTGAGGAAGGATGTTCTTGCCATGGAGGGGGTGCAGCGGCGATTCACCAGGCTGATACCAGGAATGGCGGGAATGACCTATGAGGAGAGACTATGTAGTTTAGGGATGTACACACTGGAGTTTAGAAGATTGAGAGGGGACCTCATAGAAGTGTATAAAATTCTGACAGGTCTAGACAGACTGGATGCAGAAGGAATGTTTCCCTTGGCGGGTGAGAACAGAACTAGAGGACATAATTTAAGGATAAGGGCTAAACCATTTAGGACAGAGATGAGGGGGAATTTCTTCACTCAGAGAGTGGTGAACCTGTGGAACTCATTGCCACAGAGGGCAGTGTACGCCAGCTCATTAAATATATTTAAGAGGGAATTAGATATATTTCTACGGGCAAAAGGGGTTAAGGGTTACGGAGAGAAGGCGGGGACGGGATACTGAATTAAAAGATCAGCCATGATCTCATCGAATGGCGGAGCAGGCACGAAGGGCCGAATGGCCTACTCCTGCTCCTATCTTCTATGTATCTATGTATAGGGAATCCCGTTATCCTGGCAAAGCTACATGCACACTCGTCCTGCTTCTCTCTGGTAATGGGGAAGGAAACGTAGCGTCTTCTCCTACTGCAGAGGGCCTCTGTGACCTCCTGGATGCAGTGATGGACGGCGAACTGTGAGATGTTAGCTATGTCTCCTGTTGCAGACTGGAAGGATCCGCTGGTGAAGAAATTGAGGGCGATGGTGACCTTGACTGCTACTGTGAGAGCCGTGGTCGCCCTGATCTGAGGCTGGAGATCTGGTTGCAGGAGGTGGCAGAGTTCTGTGACCACCTCCTTGGTGGAGCAGAGCTTCTAATACACTGCTCCTCGCTAATTGGAGGTAGGAGAAGTGCTCTCGGAATATCCTTGGTGGATAAGGCCTCCTGTTGAGAGCCCTGATAGCCCTCCGCCTCACTCTGGGCACATGTTCCAGTTTTTCTCGCTGCCTTTGCTCCCGCCGCTGTAGATCCTGGAGGGTGAGGTTGACTGCCAGTACAGCCCCCATTAATGTAACCAAGTGTAGCAGTTTGACTTTTTTAAGAGTAAATGCAGCTACTTTTTAGTTGCCACAACACTCCTGATATAAAATAAGCTTGAAATTACTGAATGAAACTGTTGGACTACGTGAAACTAATAAGAAACCACTGAAACTCCACTAACCTGACAGCTGCAAGTCATTGCTGATGATCCCTTCAAATGACGTCCCTGGAGCCAGCTTCCTGGTGCTTCACACCAGCTCTCCCTGTCACTGTTTACTCCAGATGCTAAGATGGGTGGCGACAATCAATTTTGCAGATCGGTCAGTGAACGTTGCACACTCACTGACGTCATGATCCAGCTGGCGTTGAGGCTCCCGGCGATAACTGTTACTGGCAGCACTACGGGGGGTGGGGGCAGGATTTGGCGTGCGGCGTTAGATTCACCTGGCCCTGGCGATAAAGCTCTAGCATCCTGTTAGTTCCATCTGTTGGCGCTAAGGGGATGAATTTTCCCCCCAAAGACTTGCATTTATATAGCGTCTTTCACAACCTCAGGATGTCCTAAAGCACTTTTGAAGCGTAATCACTGTTGTAATGTATTACCTCAATTTATTTAGCCTTTCTTCATAACAATAAATTCTTCTACCTTGTATCATTATAGCTCTAATATCCTTTCTATTCCAACTGTGGTTTAGTCAATTTCTTTTACAAACATCAATGCCTCTTATGCACAAAGCCCATTTGTCTTTTTCTCCTATCCTCCTACTTTAAAGAGATATGCATTGCATCCATACATCTTCAAGACAGAAAGCAGAAAGTGGGAGTAAAGGGTAGCTCTTCACAGTGGCAGAAGGTGGGTACTGGTGTTCCACAAGAATCAGTGCTGAGACCACTGCTGTTCACAATTTACATTAACAATTTAGACTTTGGAATCAAAAACACAATTTCTAAATTTGCAGATGATACCAAATGGGGGTGGGGGGGAGTCAATACTGAGGAGGACTGCAACAAATTACAGGAGGACATTAAAAAATTTGCAGAATGGGCAAATAATTGACAAATGAAGTTCAACAAAGACAAATGTGAGGTATTACATTTTGGTAGAAAGAATAGGAAGGTCACTTATTACTTGGAGGGTGCGAGTCTAGGTGGGGTAGAGGAACAAAGGGATCTCGGAGTACAAATACACAAATCACTAAAAGTTGTGCCATAGGTTAGCAAGGCCATTAAAAATGCAAACCAAGCACTCGGGTTTATTTCTAGTGGGCTAGAATTGAAAAGTAGGGAAGTTATGCTAAACCTGTATTGAACCTTGGTTAGACCACACTTAGAGTACTGCGTACAGTTCTGGTCGCCATATTATAAAACGGATATAGAGGCACTGGAGAGGGTGCAAAGAAGATTTACAAGGATGATACCAGAAATGTGAGGGTATACATATCAGGAAAGGATGAACAGGCTGGGTCTCTTTTCTCTTGAAAAAAGAAGGCTGAGGGGTGACCTAATTGAGGTCTTTAAAATTCTGAAAGGTTTTGATAGAGTGGATACAGAGAGAATGTTTCCACTTGTGGGGAGGAGCATAACTAAAGGCCATCAATATAAGATAATCACCAAGAAATCCAATAGGGAATTCAGAAGAAACTTCTTTACCCAAAGAGTGGTGAGAATGTGGAACTCGCTACCACAGGGAGTGGTTGAAGCGAATAGTATAAATGTATTTAAGGGGAGGCTAGACAAGCATATGAGGGAGAAGGAAATAGAGGGTTATGCTGATAGACTTAGATGAGGAAAGACGGGAGGAGGCTCGAGTGGAGCATAAACACCGGCATGGACTGATTGTGCCAAATGGCCTGTTTCTGTGCCGTATATCCTATGTAATTCTATGTAATTCTCTTTTCCTCCACTCAGTTAAAAAAATTTCCATTTAGGGTATAATTCCTTTCTCTGTTCTTTTGCCCAAAATGTACTAAACACATATCTCCACATGGTTTGAACTGTATCTGCACATATTTTTCCACTTTGCTAAGCTATCTATGTCCTCCGGCAATCTCTTGCATTCTTTCTCCCAGTGTGCAATGCCCCTTCATTTTATATCTGCAAAATTTAATATCATTCCTCTTGTGTCTTTGTAAAACTCAATTATATAAATAGAAAACAAGAGGTATTAACACAGTGCGCCGCTATACCCAGCCCATCAATCCAAAATATATATCCATTTGCTCCTACTCTCTGCTTTCTATCTGCTAAATATCATTCTATCAATGCATCTGCATTTCATTTAACACAATAGCAAAATACTGCGGATTCTGGCAATCTGAAATAACAACAGAAAATGCTGGAAATACTCAGCAGGCCAGGCAGCATCCGTGGAGAGAGAAACAGAGTTAACGTTTCAGACCTGGGACCCTTCATCAGAACTGGAAAAGGTTAGATTTTAAGCAGGTGCAGAGGCAGGGAAAGGAGGAGGGGAGTGGAGGAAAGAATTGAAGGAACATTCTGTGCTAGGGTAGAAGGCAGGAGAGATTAAATGTTGCAAATGCGGATGGCAGAGTCATAAACAGCCTGAAAAATGGGGGCAGGGGTTATGGTCTGAAATTGTTGAACTCGATGTCGAGTCCAGAAGTCTGTAAAGTGCCTAATCGAAAGATGAGGTGCTGTCCCTCGAGCTTACATTGAGCTTCATTGGAACAGTGTAAGAGGCCGAGGACAGAGAGATCAGAGTAGGAGTAGAGCGGAGAATTAAAGTGACAGGTGAACAGAAGCTCAGGGTCATGCTTACGGACTGAACGGAGGTGTTCCGCAAAACGGCCGCCCAATCTGCGTTTGATCTCCCCAATGTAGAGGAGACCGCATCGTGAGCAGCAAATACACAATACTAAATTGCAAGAAGTGCAAGTAAATCACTGTTTCACCTGGAAGGGGTGTTTGGGGCCCTGAACAGTGGGAAGGGAGGAGGTAAAAGGGCAGGTGTTGCATCTCCTGTGCTTGCACGGGAAGGTGCCGAGCGAAGGGGAAGGGCTGTTGGGAGTGATCCTGAAAATTTATTTATGCAATCTCTAACTCATTCCTTTTGTCAATACACTCTGATTTTCTCAAATGTTAAATTCTCTGGACTAAATATTCGGGGGCTTTATGCCATTACCATCAAAAAATGGTGAAAAGAGGGCGGCCGCTGCTCTTTCGCCAACTGGTGGCGAGTCCAGCGGCATCCTCCATTTTCCTAGGTCCAGCAGCACTGCTGTTAGGATGTATTACCCTACAAAGTAAAAAGAGGGAGAGGTGCACGCCGACTTAACGTCACCATGGTGAACTTGGACCTTTGCGCTGAGTTCAGTTCTGAGTCCTAAGCTCACCAGCTAAACCCAGCATGCAAGCAGACTCACTTAAAGGGACACACACATCTTTCAGGTAAGTTTGCATTTAAGCTTTTGGACTTTTATTTTATTTTACTGAAGTAGTGGCTTGCTGCAATATATGTGAAAAGTTTTTTAAGTGTGTAGGGAGTGCTGCTGGTTGCTTGCAAGGCCTCAGATGGTAAAAAGAAGGCCTCTGAGAAGACAGAAAATGTTGCAAATACTCAGGAGGTTAGGCAACGTCCATGGAGCGAGAAACAGAGTTCATGATTCAGGTCAAGATGCTGCCTGTCCTGCTAAGTATTTCAAGCATTTTATGCTGCCATTTCAGATTTACAGCATCCACTCGCAGAGGAAAGAGGAAGATGCAGAAGAGGAGGAAGCAGAAGAGGAGGAAGCAGAAGGAAGGATGCAACCCAGACAGCCCCTTTCTGGCTGGGATATCTGGGATGCAATTATCCGCTTGCGTTCCCAGTGACCACAACCTCAATTTGCCTTTCAACAATAGTCCCACACCTTACTTTCTCTCTGTTATTGACCATCGCAGCGTCCTCTTGCCAACAATGTTGAAATAAAAGCCACCACTAAGCAAACTTTCCAATTCAACTTTATACATCTATCCATCCAACATGACATCAAGAAATCAACTTATGCATTCTGTTAGTGATTGTCTTGTGTGTGCCTTTGCCTCTCCTACTAATGTCAAGCAGTGCTATCCCAGTGGCTGCAGCATGGCTGGTGGAAGGCTGCTGACTTGCAGTGGGGGACACTGCAAATGTCCTTGCTGGTCGACCTTGAGGAGCTGGTGGCTGGGCGTGTGAAATCAAGTGACGGTGTTTCTTCTTCATCTTCACTCTCCTCTCTCTCTTCTTGGTCAACCACTGGTTGGGCAGGCTGCATTTCTTGGGTGTGTGAAACGAGGAAGGCACAAGGGTGGAATTGTAGTGAGGGGAGGGTGGGAAAGCAAGAGGTGCATGCGAGAAGGAGGATAATGTATGAGGATACCAGCAGCTTGTATACTTTCAGCCCCACCGCTGGCCAAGGGCTCAGCCATGCCCCTGCCAAGAATGGCCAGCATCGTTTCCTCCAAGGGGGTGAGGTGAAGCTAGGAATGGGAGATGTACCTCGTGATTGGTACAGATTGTTGGTAGGTGAGTGATTGGAGGGTTGGGGGGGGGGTCGTGCATTGAGCAGTGTGTGAGGTTAGTGGTGCAGTTGGTAGGAGACGGCTTTTGAAGATGCATTCACTGACCTTGGCCAGTGGTCTGAGGTCATGAAGCTTCTTTGGGCACTGGAGCCAGGTCGTGGGGGGCGACACTGCTGGCAGTGACAGCCTTGGTAACGTGGTCCCACATCGTTCATTCTGGAGGGCCTCCTGGCCCCTGTGGGCAGAGGACCTCTCTTGCAATGTTGACCCCCTGCACAAAGCTGGAATGCTGCATGTGAGACCCTGGGGGCCCCTTCCTGGCTTGCTGAGCCATTTGTGTTAGTGCTGAAGCACTTTTCCCATTTTTTTAAGGTTCGGAAGGGAATTCAGCTTTAAGAGCTGAAGACTACCATTTGGGACTTCTTTTTAATGTTATTTTTTCTTTTAAAGGGCAGTAAGGGCTGAAAATTGCATTTTTTCACCTCCTTTTAATTTTTATTAGTTCATTGCCCTTTTCATTCATAGCCCTTTTAATTACCCACAATTCCTTATGAACTCCATATCCTTGCTTCCAGAGGCTGTCAGTTCAGGACGTCGACTCCCAGGCCTGCACTAACACCACCAGGAGGGCATTACACAGTAAGTTAGCGCTGGGCTAAAAATCTTTAGCCCCCAGTGTGAACTTTTCCCCAGTAGTGCTTCGTCCATTTTCAGCGGCCATCCCAAGTTGCCGGTGACACCGGCAACTCTCGTGGCGGCCACGAATATTTCCTCCAGGGTGTCAAGCGCGTCCTGCCTTTTACAAGTTCTATGATCAGTCAGCTGATTAGCCCGTATCCTTTATAGCCTCGATTTTTGACTGGGGGCACGAGCTCGGCATGGGGGCAGCGGGGTGTGCGTCAAGCTTGCCTGGCCACGCTGGAGTGAGGCTAAGGCCATTTTAACACCTGGGTTTCAATTCCATCTCCCAGATGAGTCTTTCACCTGATCCCAGTGGGAATCAGTGTCTGGCCTGTGGGCGGCTGTGGGAGCCGCCAGGAACTCGCAGGCTCGGTCCCCGGCAGTCAGGTAAGTGCACCGGAGGAAAGGTGGTTGGTTCCCGGAAGTGATCGTGGTCAGGGAAGGGGATGGGAAGCCCGGAGCAGGGGAGGCCCTAGGTTCCCTCGTGGGACCCATTGGAGCATTCCTGCTTCATCTGGCCCACAAGGAAACCATAAGCAATTTAAAAGTGTTACCTTCTCGGCCCTCTCGTGGCCTGCTCCTGCCTGCCACCACCTTTCTCTGGCAAGGGTCACACTTAGAATCATGTTGGGAAACTATTCACATCATAGGTCCCTATTATTTTCTCTATGGCGAGGGCTTCACACGCTGCTTGAAACACATCAGTTAAACTGACGTCAGGCGTAAGTGCATTTTCTGGCAGCTGTCCGGGAGGCCTAGTGTTTATGAGTCAGTAAATCAATGGGTGAACTCTATTACAACGATTGAAGATGACTTTTGAAGATCTCTTTTATTTTTATGATGATAGCGCCACCAGAACGTCATCCCCCTAGCAAACCTGGACTCAACTGCTTAAGATTTAATGGAATTATAAATAATTTATTCAAAATTCCATAACCAATTATTTATCAAATAATTATTTTGTGTCCAGTGTGCAAGATCCACTAAAAGCTGCACGGATGACTACAAATTTAAACACTTCCAGGAGTAACTATTGGGGAAAGATTAGTGTTATTGAGAACGCAGATGCATTTGTATCATAAACTATTAAAAAATCCACAAACATCGGGTGACAGCTAAGTACGGCAACTGTTCGGGTCGCTCCTTTCTTCCCCCGTTCCCCTACACTGCAAGTGGGAGACAGAGGCAACCTTTGGCCTCCTTCTGAGGTTAATGCTGCAAAGAGCATGTTACACTAGAAAATCAAAGCCACGCTGATAATGAGCAGGCAGTACCAAAATGTCAGTACTACCTGTGCTCTCTCAGCCGGTGGCCATTATCCTTGGCCACCGATGTTACCAGCAGGTTTCCAGCATTCCCCAATTTCTAGGCCGAAGTATTCACTAATTATCTTGTATTATACATTCAAGAAGTCTAATTCATTTGAATTCAAAAAAATGCTGTAAAAAATCTTTGCAAAAGCTTCACCGAATACTTCTTCACGTCCTTCAACCTGGTACCAGGGAGGTCACATACCATTCTGAACTCCAAGTGATGCCCACACACACACTTGTCTATCCCCTGATCATTGAGTCTTCCATTACTAGTGACTATCTCCTATGCTCACTGCCCCCCATCCCCCAGATGCAATGCACCATGGGTATGGCTCACATAGTGTCTACCAGTCCTCCCGTTTCCTTTCAGAAACAGCATCCTCAACCAACTCAAGTTCCAGACCAGAGAACGAGTTGGTTAGCTTCAGCCCCAGTGGTTCCCACCTTAACTGCCTAGTTATGTAAAAAAAAAACTCACAATTGGTGTTATCTCTATGTTGAACAAGGCTATGGAAGCTAATGTCACCATGGTAGTATAATAGCTATGGTACTGGGCGAGTAACTCAATGGTTGTGAATTCAAAAATTGATCTTAATAAACCTGGTAATTTGTAGACTTGCAACAGAAAAAAATGATCATGAAAGCTGCTGGATTTTCATAAAACCCAGCTAGTTAACTCATGTCCTTCAGAGAAGGGAACCTGCCATCTGTACCCGGCGTGGCCTAAATGTGACTCCAGTCCTCTACTATGTAGTTGGCTCTCAATACCTCTGAGGTGGCCTCGGAAACCATTCAGCTGTAAAAACAATCGGCATGTATGCAGACATTTGACAAGAGTGCCACCATCAGCCTCTTAGAGCAGTGAGGGCTGGACAATAAATGTGGCAGTGTCACCCACATCCTGAGGACATATAGTAAAACAAAGGTTACCCTCTGAGTTGCTGTGTGTAGGATGGTATTGAAGGAATTGTTACAAGAACCTGAATGCTGCAGGAGGATTGAGAAACTAACAAAGGTTTTTAAAGACAATCTTCATTGTGACTATTTGTGTTTCTGTAAACTCTTTAATTTGAAAATTCTACAGATTTCAATGGAATAGAAATCAGACTGGTTCTGGGTGATCCGTTCCACCAGATTACTGCCCACGCGGTGAAGGTGAAAATTTACCCCGATGCAATGTGCATTTTCAACTTATTCACACTTTTTTTGGTCAACCACCAAATTTACAAATATCTCATACTTTCAACTTGCAAATAAAAATGTGGTCAACACTTTAGCACAGTGCTTTGCTTTCAATCCTTATAACATCCTATTTAGTTTTATGTTTAATTGCCTGTTCTTTTGTTTATCCCCTCTCAGCTGATTTTCAGTTTGTTTCAGCTGTGCTACCTTCCAAGGCTTTTAGCTCAATGTACTCTCATGCATTCAGCCTCGTTATATTACCATGGGCCTCATTCCAGCAGTACTTTATGACCAGTTGTTAATGAGAACCATGTGCCTCCTCTTGAAATGATTCCCAGTGGGCCTTGAGATGCCAAATAGCTGCCAACTTGTTTAGTAGTGACCATCTTTTCTACCAGACCTCTTTGAGTACAACCAACAGGTCCATGGCCAACAAAATTGTTAATCCTCTGATCAGTTACTACTGAACCTGACAGCAATGTGTTGGAATCAGTATATATGATGGTTGCCTTCTTCTGGTACAGTACATGCCTGTTAATGGGAGTTTTTGATTAATTTCCTTTGTATCTTCAAGTATTTCCTTACAATGTGGCTGCAGCTCCTCTGAAGGCTCAGATGATAAATGGACTATCTATGTAGAAATAAGACAGGAAGGTCCCCTATCTGCTGAGCTAGCTGAGGTGTGATGGTAGGGATGCTAAAATTGCTCCGTTCTGGTGATCTCTATCTATTGACTTCTGCTAGAAATTTCATATGGACAGGATCAGCCTCAGCGGCAATGTCCCCTACATTAAATAAACTGGCAACACTTACTCTGTAGGCTCCAACCTTCAGTTAGTGAAGGGTTGTCAGCATCCTTGAAACTGTAACTGCATTTGAAGCTATTAGGAAAAATCAATCAGACGGATGAACATGTGGGTGAATTTGTACTTCATATTCTGATTACATTCTCTAGTTCCAGATTTGAGTTCTGAATTTCACATGTCAGTTGGAGAGAACGGCCTTCACAATCAAAAAACCAACAAGAATTTAGACACACGTCCACCTCAAAACCAACTGGAACTGATCTCATCCTAATGTCTAACCATGAGTTCAGATGCACACCCAACACTAGATCACCAAGAACAGAGATTTGCATCCACCACGTGGTCGTCTAAATTCAAATGCATGCACACAACTTCACTATGATGAAGTAAGAGACAACATAACAAGAACATGAGAACATAAGAATTAGGAGCAGGAGAAGGCCATTCAATAAGATCATGGCTGATCTTCAACTTCAACTCCACTTTCCAGCCCAATCTCCATATCCCTTGATTCCCGCGAGAGCAAAAATCTATCTATCTCAGTCTTGAATATACTCTCCCCAATTAAACCTCCAGAAAATTATACACATACAAATAACATTACTGCAGAAGGACACGCAGGGGTTAAAAACTGAAAGAAAAGAAAGACTTGTATTTAAGTAGCACCTTACACAACCTCAGGATGTCTCAAAGCGCTTTACAGCCAATTAAGTACTTTTTGAAGTGTAGTCACTGTTGTAATGTAGGAAGTACAGCAGCCAAAATGCACAGAGAAAGCTCTCACAATAGCAATGTGATAATGACTAGATAGTCTATTTTAGTGATGTTGGTTGAGGAATAATATTGGATAGGACACCCCTGCTCTTCTTCGAATAGTGACATGACATCTTTTACATCCACCTGAGAGGGCAGACGGAGCCTCGGTTTAATGTCTCATCTGAAAGTGTGATGGCAGGCTGGTCAGGTGGCACCAGCTGCTGGTATCACCTTGCTAGAATATAGAGGCAGAGGTGCCCGTACCTTTGCTTGCCCCACTGGGGACATTGTAAATATCAGTCAATCAGCAGTGCATAGGTGTGTGAAGCAAGCTACAAAAATTATTTGCTCAAGCATCATAGTTTACCTCCTTCCCAATGGATAACCCACAGCAGCATGAGAGGTCTCTGCAATGTTATGAGTGACAGAATTGGCAAAAATGAAGAGGATTATCGATTGCACCCAAATAGCTCTTCATGCTTCATTATACAAAGCCACTGCCAATCCTCTCAATATTCAGTTTGTCTGTAACCTCAGCATGATATAACACCAGGAAATGCTCGCCTTCCCAGAAACTGTCACAATGCCTTCATTTTAAAGCAGCCCAAAGTCCCACAATATTTGACACAGAGAAACAAATCTCAGGGTGGTTCCTGGGAGATCGATGCAATCCTCTGCAACTATGGTTCATGAAACCTCCCCAGTATCCCAGGACATCAGCTGCACACAGATATGATGAGGTGCGAACCTATACCAGAGTTATCATCGAGCAAAGCACTGGCATTGCGAAGAAGTGGATCAGTCTGGTAACATTTTACAAAACAGCCTGGTGAGAGTCTCTAGGGTTCTTGCTATCTGCTGCTTGCTGCACAACTTTGCCCTGCAACAGTAATTCTCATGGAGGGCCCAAAGGCACAGCAAGAGGAGCTGGAGCAACATGAGGAGTCAGCGGAAAAGATTATTTTCCGCAAGCTAGCTGAAATCATGCAGAATGCCATCTACCAAACATGAAAACGTGCCCACTGCTTTAATAGTCTTGCCTACATTTTCCTTCTGTATATAAAGCATCAGCCACAGATCCTTCCCATTTTATTAAACTCACAAATTTGCCATTCATGGGACCTGATGAAACCCGCTCCCATTTTTCAGAGAACACTCTGCACAGACAATAATGATAGTACAGCCATATTTTTTAATATTTCTACATGTTGGAGTCAATGTTCCCTCTAAGCTGCGCTTCGTTCTGCGCTGCCTGTTTCTTTCAATGCGTGGTCCCTTTAATTTTCTGTGCATGTGCGATATATCCAATGGAAAGCCTGTGAGCGGCCTGCGCGGAACCTTGCAGATTACTGCCTGGCCGTGCACGCACACAGCTTGGAGGGAACATTGATTGGAGGTAATTTTAACTGTCTCTGACGCCCCCGACCCCCATCTCTGCTCCCAATCTCTTTCTGATCCCCCACGATCACCCCCTGAACCTCCAAACCACGCTGTTCCCACTCGCTCCTCGCAATCTCTACCTCGAGAAGCAAGGAACCTACTTGCTCCTGAACTGCGGTCTCTTCTGGAGCTTTCCCCGCCTGACAGGGAGCCAAGCCTATCAATCAGGCTGGCTTTCTGGCGAGAAACCTGCAGAAAAATACACACACACACGTTGTGGAGACAACGTTCGCCAGATCACACAACCCCCCCGCCCACTTGGAAATCCCACCCCAGTAAATATCGGAGCCATTGTGTGTGTCTATTATTTTCTACTATGGTGCTACCCCTTCGTGACAATGTGTGAAGTATATCATCCTAATTCTAATCAATTGCTTCAGTTAGGTGCTAGCTCAGTGACGGGAATGCGTCAGGTGCCTGGTCACCGTGCATCAAGAACAGCTTCAGGTGGCCCTCATTTCATGGCAGTCGAGTCCTGAGATGGGCTTGCTGCAGGCTGCAGGACTTGCACTGCTGCCTGCTCAGCCTGTGCCTGTATGTTTCCTGTCACCTGTGCAGGTAGTGGAGGACTATTCTAGTCATGCCACTGCCACTGGGCACGGCATCACAACAGACACTTATCAACATGACAGCAGACAAAACGGTACCAATGAGATCAGTAAAGCCCTGCCTCAGGGGTCTCTCTAAATTGCTAGAAGAGATAGCCAGTTCCACTCTGCACCTTAGCCTCTCTGGCAGGAGACTGAGCATCCATGGACCTCTGGTACGGAGGTGGGGCACCACTGCAGATGTCTCTGGAGTTGCTATATGCTGCATGATAGGCTGTAATGGTGTGAAGTAATCCAGCATGCTAGTGCATATGTGGGTAGTGGGATCCTCCACCAGAGCTGCTATCTCCAGCAAGCAACCTTCTTTTAAAATCAGCGCCTGTGAGATCCATATCTCCAGGCTGAGGTGCAGCACAAGCCCTGAGATGGATACATGTGAACCAGCTAGTGCTTTGGACGGAAAGAGTGAGTGACACTGCTAAGTCCTTGGCAAGGCTGGATGCACTGGGCCTGACTTTTCTTCCTTAGGCAAATCTAAAGAAAGAAAAGAGGAACATAGAGCACACTTCACATCTAAGGTATAGTAGAAGGAGTGATATTGTTCAGGGTTTCATAGGAGTGATTTGCTGAAATTTAATAAGGGGTACAGCAGGATGAATTAAAGCTGACCCGTACAGCACCAGAGGTTTCATTGCCCTTATTGGTGATCGCGATCCTCTGATAAACACACAAAGGCATTGAAAACATCTGGGCCCTAAAGGGGGTGAAATTAATCCTGGGCGATAGCGGAAAACAGGCGATTGACTTCAAAGGAAAAGAAAATGATGCGGAGTGTAAAACGGGCTGCCGATTCACTGCTGACCGTTTGTGCTACTGCCCAAGTCGAATTTAGTTCCCTAAGTTCTGTGAGACGATGGCCCCGATATTTACTGGGGCGGTATTGTGAGCGGAAGGGGGGAGAGGAGTTTTGGTCGGGCCCAGAACAATGTTTCCGCTAAGGTGCGCACGCATGGCCGTGCAGTAATCTGAAAGGTCCCGTGCAGGACGCTCCCCAACTTTTACATTGTTAGTACCGTGCATGCGCTGAAATTTAAAGGGGCCACGCATTAAAAGAAACAGGCCACGCAGAACAAAGCGCAGCTTACCGGGAACATTGGCCTGGAAGTCCGGGTTTCCCCGCAGGCTGTAGCGTTTAACTTTCTTTCCCAGTAGGTTCCCCGCCCAGAAGCCAGCCTGATTGATGAGCTTGGCTCCCAGTCGGGTAGGGAACGTTGTGGGGGTGGTCGCAGGCCAGGAGCAGGTAGGGAGCCTGCAGCTGGGCTAGTGGTAATGTGGATCCACATCTTTTTGGGGGGAATGGATGATCACCGATCGCGGGGTGGTGGGGGTCTAATCGTGGGGGAGGGGGGTGGTCGCCGATGCCAGGGGTGTCCGATCGCTGAGGGGATCTGATCTTGGTGATCACGGTGGGGGGTTGCTTTGGATCCGGAAGGGGGTCCGATGGCGGGCAGGGAGGAAGGTAAGCTTAGTGGGCTGGGAGGAAGCACTCCTGCTCCTCTTGCCTACAAGCAGTGCTGGAAAGGCACTTACCTCTTCCACGAAGCAGTCCTCGCCTTCCTTTAGCTGTCGGGTTTCCTGAGGCCCAGGAAACTCGGCCGGCCAGGGTTAAACATGGAAGGCAGGTTAAATCTGAGGCATTCAGCCTCATTATAATAATTAAATAACCAACCTGCCTCCTGGGAGCGGGTTGGTTGCCTGCCCCCCATACCGCCTTCATTAAAACGAGAAGTGGACGAGTTGGAGGTGGGTTAGGGCCGGGTTTGAGACTTTTCAAATTTTCACATTTCACCCGACTGAAACCCACCCGATTTTGGGGATTAAAATTCCCCTCAGTGCAGCTGTGCCCAGTTTATCAATTCTCCCAGCTTCACAGGGATAGAGGAGATGTATGAGATCTTTATGATCGCTAGGTGCCATCGTAGATAGGTCGGTGAAGTGATACACTGACATTCCCTTCGCAGGAAGAAATGTTTGGTGTAAACCTCATGCTCTAACTGTTAGTGTAGGAGTTTATAGTTTCAATTAATTCCTGAAGTCCATCATCTAATTGTGGAAAGAGGAAATACTGCAGAATTGTTAGCTGCAAAAACAAGTTTAGAAGACCACCAACTGTGGAGGGAATGCAACAGTTGATAGAAGAGTCACTCCTTCATTTAGCTAGAAAGTCTTTGTCAGCTCATTAATTTCCCATATGTAAGATGGTTTTCTTTAACTTTCTTTTAGTATACTGAGATGGCTGACAATTGTGTCAAGAGTCACATCGGATCTACTTTCAGGTCTTAAATAGAGGCAGTCAGCAGCCCAGTTGAGTGTGCGCCCCGGGATACGAAGGCTGACAGCTCCAGTCAAGGTGAAGCATCTTCCTGTGCCTCCCAAATTTGATAACTATTAATCTGTTCAGTTTACAGACACAACTTATTAGATGAAGAACTTTCCTACATGTATTGTCTCATTATATGAATCTTATACTAAATGAATAATCGTATTTGTAAGAATCTGTATAACTTGTACTTGTTTTAGAATTATATCACTGTGGAATCTACATCTTAGATGATTAAGTTATGAGGCCAAGTTGCATAATCTTGGCTGGTATTCCTTTGAGTACAGGAGATTGAGCGGTGATCTGATCGAGGTATTTAAAATGTTAAAAGGATTCGATAGGGTAGATACAGAGAAACTATTTCCTCTGGTGGTGGAATCAAGAACAAGATGACAATCTTAAAATTAGAGCTAGGCTATTCAGGAGCGAAATCAGGAAGCACTTTTCACACAAAGGATAGTAGAAATTTGGAACACTCTCCCCAAATGGCTGTGGATGCTGTCAATTGAATCTTTCATGACCGAGATCGATAGATTTTTGTTAGTGTATCAAAGGAGATGGAGAAAAGGCAAGAAAATGAAGTTGAGGTGCTGGTCAGCCATGATCTAATTGAATGGCGGAGCAGGCTCAAGGGGCTGAATGGCCTACTCCTGTTCTTTACGTTCCTACATTTAAAAAATAAAACCTGACCTTAGGGACACTAATACGTGGAATGTTTCATGGAAATTTCAAACCAAGAACCAAGAACCAAAAATATAAGTAGAACTTTGAATCAGTCTAACACCCGCTCCAGGATTTCCTTGGGTTCTTCCTTATGTGGAGTAAGAGGTTGTACGGGTGCGAGGTCGCCACTTATTGTTGTGCTCATGGATTTCTTATTGGGCTGAATCCTAACTCCCAAAAATGGGTAGGTTGGAGTCGGATCAGAGGTTAAAATTTAGAAAAATCTGAAACGAACCCAGCCCATTTCGAACCCGCCCACTTCCAGTTCTAACAGAGGCAGGATGAGGGGCGGGCGACCAATCCGCTCGCAGGAAGCGGTTTGGTCATTTAAATATTATAATGAGGCTGCCTGCCCTCATTTTAAGTCATTCTAGTTTTTACTCATGTCGACCAGGTTTCCCAGGCCTTGGGAAAGATGGCAGGTGAAAGTAGGTGAGAAGGGCTGAATCCATGAGGCAAGTGTCTTTGCGGCACTGCTTATGGGCCAGGAGGAGCTGGAGTGTTTTCTCCCGGCCCAACATGCTACCCAGTAAACCCCCTGTGATCTGTCTGCTGCCTTCCCCCCACCATCAGAACCCCCGACCACCATAAGCTCCCCAGACCACCATTTGCCCCCCGCCCAGACCACCATCTCCTCCCCTGACCACCATCTCCTCCCCTGACCACCATCTGCTCCCACTGACCAGCATCAGACCAGCCCCCCCCCCGACCACCATTGGAACCCCACGACCATCATCAAATCCCCTTGACCACCATCTGCCCCTGGGACCACCAGTGGACACCCCCCCCCAACCACCATCTGTTCCCCCAACCACCATACGACACCCCTCTGACCACCATCGGGCCCTCCGACCACCATCTGCTCCTCCGGACCACCATTGAACCCCACCCCTCGCGATTGGTACTCCCTCCATGATCGGGAGCCACCTCCGCGATCGGAACCCACTCCCCCCCCCCCCCCCCGCACGATCGAGATTTCCTCCCCCCCCCCCCCAGCTAGACCTACCTGGTCTCCTGTCAATCAGGCTGCCTGTGGGCGGGAAACAGACAGAAAAAGATTAAAGGAGCCCTGCAGTTAAAAATGGCAGGACATTCAGGAAACCTGACCTTCCGGGTTTCTGAATCTCAAAACAGTCTCCCCTGCATGGAACTCACTTCCGGGCTAAAATCCAGGTCAATTTTTCTATGGATTCTTTAATTTCTCCACCAGCTATTAGTTTCCTCATTAGAAATCCACTATGTCGCGAAACAGAAGAAAAGGACAATGATGGCCAAGAGATTGCAGCTCCCTGTACGTCTGACAACTCTGGCTCCCACTCAACCGCCCCAGCAATTACCCATGTACTCAACAGCCCAGAGACAGTTGTGTAAGGCATTACAGATCGTGCAGATGAAGAATTGACATATGGTGAAACACAGGGCACAAGGAAGCCAAAGGATACAGATGTGGAAGTGGAGCCTGATGT
Organism: Somniosus microcephalus; assembly: GCF_052327205.1. Lineage (NCBI taxonomy): Eukaryota > Metazoa > Chordata > Chondrichthyes > Squaliformes > Somniosidae > Somniosus > Somniosus microcephalus. The sequence goes on along the minus strand of NC_140996.1, from coordinate 161,820,626 downwards.
AGCTGAGTGGAGGCATAAGACATGTCAGCCCTGGCTACCGAGCATGAGCATGATGATCTCAGGCATTCTGCCATGAAACAAAAGATGCAAGCAGCGCATCTGACCCATATGGAGGTTCTGCGCTACCTCTTCCAAGATGTGCAGCAGATGGCTGGGTTTGCAGTGGAGTCCACTGCCCTGCTGTGCACTAACATCCAAGAAGTTTTCACATCATTGTAGTGCATCCTAGAGAAAGTGGCAGCTCCAGGAACATTTGCCAACCTTCCCGTGCTCCTTGAGAAATCCAGGCAAGTCAGTCAATTCAATGTGAAAGCACTGAATTAAGGACTACGTGGCTTGGGAGTCCATTTGTAGAGGTGAATGTTAACTGTGTTGTGAAATATGCATGGTAGTATCTCGGAGGGACTAGAGGATTGTTGTTTTACTTTCTGTCAGGGATTTAAGGATCTTTCTGCTTCCATAAGGTCAGTTCTCACGCTGATCAGAGTAAGAATAGCAGTGGCGCTGTTGGTAGTCGGGTTGATGAGGCTGCTTTCCCACACAACAGCAGCGTAGAGAGGCACTCCATCAGCTCTTTGCAGTAGCCTTCCACTTTGCAAGAGCAGACTGCCGTGGAGCCCATTACGATGAGGCAGTCTGTCCGGTGCCCATCCCAGGAATCTGGCGACCTGAGAGGAGGACCACTTCTATTCTAAGATGCTCATAGTAGCTTCAACTAGCCATCAGACCCCAGGCCCTTAGGTGGCAGTTACAGAAAGTGTTAGAATAGGGCATAGAAAAGTTTGTGTGTTCACAATGGGTGTGCATGGTGAAGACACCATGTAATGTTTCTTCAATGTTCTGTAATAAATCACTGGAATTATTGATGCAATGATAGCGTGATGTTTGATTATCATATAGGACAATGGGGTACAGGGCTCATGATTATGATGTGATGATTAGCTGTGAAGGACAAGGATTTTACTTACACTCTAGAGGGATTGGCGAGAGGAGGCTGCTGGTCGATGGGTTAAGACCTCAGAAAAATATTGAGCCAGAAATTCGGGTCCCCACGGGTGAGTACGTGCTGAGCTAATGAAAGTGCCGGTTTCGTGCATGCACTGCACATGCGCTGGAAACCGGAACTTCTGTTCCCTTGAAGGAAGGGGTTCACAGGTCAAACGCGTGCGCCAGAGAGGCAGTGCGTACGCCTGTAACTTCCGTTTTTTTTTTACAGGTTTCTCCGGGAGGGTAAGTCTCCAGCAGCTGCGTGTTTAAAAAGCAGTCATAGGGCCTGCTTTTAACAAAGTAAGTGGTGAATTAAGTAAAATTAAAACATTTTTTCCACAGGTTTTATTATTTTTAAATACTTTAAAGAAAGGTAAGTTTATTTTTAGCCCTGTTAGAAACTGTAATTAATTTTTTCAAATAGTTATTTTATGTAATTTATAGTTATTTTAAAAATGTGATTTAAAAAAAAATTATTTGAAAGATTTAGTTAGGTTTTGGGGCCAATCTCTATTCATAGATTTGACAGGTCTTCCTGTCAAATCTATGAATAGAGAGTCCCTGCTACGATTGACTCTCCATGGCCCACGTGATCCCAGGGGACACTTTGAACTAACTGCGCCCCTGGGATACACAAGCACTGCGCGCCGGCAGCTGGAAGAGGCCCAGGATTGGAATCCCACGCGGGCCCACAGCACAATGGCAGGCATGCTAGGTAAGTGCAGGTCAGGGGCTTGCACCCATAGGAAGCCTCCGACCCGAATTTCTGGCCCATTGAGAAATGCATCTGTAAAGATGTCTCAAACAAGTTTGTATCTCAGCTGTCTAGTAGCACTAGCCACTAAATTTGTTTTCTGTTCTTCATCAGCCTGGTCTTTGGAACCAGCAGTGCCACCAGTAGCCTCTTGGCATCCTCTGTGGCATCTATCATCAGTCTTTTTGGATAGTGAAGTATTGAAGCGCACAATCTGCTACCACAATTGACAAAATGGTGCTTGGCACGTATTGAATACAGCCCACGGAACTACACAGGCACCCGAATTTTCCTTTAAACATCCCAATGCTTTTTGCAGTTCTAATTATTGTCCTACTGTGTGCATCATTGTACTGCTCCTCTGCAGGACTGCTGGCCTTACGAAGTGGCATCATGAACCATGAGAGTAGCGGGGATCCCTTGTCATCCACTAGCCATCCTGCCCCTTGCCCCTGTTGAAATAGAGCTGAGGCACTGAACTGACAAAGTACAAAAGCATCATGACAGGTCCCAGCATATTGTAAATTTATGTGCAGGAAGTTGCGCCTGTGGTCACAAATAACTGGCACATTTATGGATTGGAGGCCTTTGCAGTTGATATAAATATGGGGATTTACCATTTTTATTCGTTCCTGGGATGAGGGCGTCACTAGCAAGGCCAGCATTTGTTGCCCATCCCTAATTGCCCTTGAGAAGGTGGTGGTGGGCCGCCTTCTTGAACCGCTGCAGTCTGTGTGGTGAAGGTACTCCCACAGTGCTGTTAGGGAGGGAGTTCCAGGATTTTGACCCAGCGACGATGAAGGAATGGCAATATATTTCCAAGTCAGGATGGCGTGTAACTTGGAGGGGAACTTGCAGGTGATGGTGTTCCCATGCGCCTGCTGCCCTTGTCCTTCTAGGTGGAAGAGGTAGTGGGTTTGGGAGGTGCTGCTGAAGAAGCGTTGGCGAGTTACTGCAGTGAACCTTGTAGATGGTACACACTGCAGCCACGGTACGCCAGTGGTAGAGGGACTGAATGTTAAAGGTGGTGGATGGGGTGCCAATCAAACGGGCTGCTTTGTCCTGGATGGTATCGAGCTTCTTGAGTGTTGTTGGAGCTGCACTCATCTAAGCAAGTGGAGAGTATTCCATCACACTCCTGACTTGTGGCTTGTAGATGATGGAAAAGCTTTGAGGAGTCAGGTAGTGAGACACTCCCCGCAGAATACCTAGCCTCTGACCTGCTCTTGTAGCCACAGCCACAGTATTTATATAGCTGGTCCAATTAAGTTTCTGGTCAATGGTGACCCCCAGGATGTTGATGGTGGGGGACTCGGCGATGGTAATTGAATATCAAGAGGCAGTGGTTAGACTCTCACTTGTTGGAGATAGTCATTGCCTGGCACTTATGTGACGCGAATGTTACTTGCCACTTATCAGGCCAAGCTTGAATGTCATCCAAGTCTTGCTGCATTCGGGCATGGACTGCTTCATTATCAGAGGAGTTGCGAATGCATCTGAACACTGTTCAGTCATCAGCAAACATCCCCACTTCTGACCTTATGATGGAGGGAAGGTCATTGATGAAGCAGCTGAAGATGGTTGGGCCCAGGACACTGCCCTGAGGTACTCCTGCAGTGATGTTCTGGGGCTGAGATGATTGTCCTCCAACAACTACAACCATTTTCCTTTGTGCTGAGTATGACTCCTGCCAGTGGAGAGTTTTCCTCTGATTCCCATTGACTTCAATTTTACAAGGGCTCCTTGATGCCACACTTTTGAAGATATCGCAAAGTTTCTGTTTGAAGAATGGACTCAGTCGAGAATATTTTTGTGGACTTTATGGGCAGAGGGTGTTTTCCCTGTGGTGGGATCGCCCTGTGCAAATGCGGGGGGGGCTGATTTGGTAAAACTCCAGAGAACGCGCGGCAGTTGGCTGTGATAAAAGAACTGTCAGTCATCCAGAATGTATGGGTTCGCCCGACAATCCTGGAAAAAGGAAGGGGGCCATTGAACGTGAACTGATTAAAAGGCCACTCTAATATGCAAAAGCACTTCTCACCTCCCTCTCAGAAGAGAAGCAAAACAATGACCCCACTGGCCTCAGCCAGCCGAGAAGGAGCCAGTTTTTTTCCCAACACAAAGACTGAAAGATATGTCCCAGACTTAGGGCCATTAATCCAATACTCATGGGTCCAAGGACGCCCCATCACTGATTAAGCACTGGAGTGCTTAGAAACAAAAGGATTTTAAAGATTGGTGGGAAAGATAGGGGTAGCCAGACTCCTATAAAAGATCGATTCTTTTCCACCATTCTCTCTCTCTCGCTCCCTGCTCCAACAAGATCGAATTAACAAGAAGTACCAGAGGAAGAAACCGCTGAGCGAAGCGATCGAGCCAAGCCGGTAACCCGATATCCCAGGCAAGCTGGGTGAGGTGTAAGGGGCTCAAGGTTTTTCTCAGAAGTGAAGTTTTTGGGCTATTCTGGGGGGGAGCTTCGTTTGGTTCAGCCAGGTGAAGGGGTTTATGTGACTGGGTAATTCATTGGTAGGGGTGGAATTAGAGTCCATCATAGCAACAAGGGAATTACTGCATGTTATAGTCCCCAGTTGTGTACTGTATGTATGTTGTTTGTAACTTGGATTTTATTCTCCACAGAAACTGATTTCATTTATTAGTGCATGTTTTAGCCAGTGTATGTTAGACCAAATAAATATAAATTTGATTTTTCACCGAAGCAGTCCTGTCCGTGACTTATTTCATTTAAACTCTGAATAATAATTCCCGGGTATAGAGCTTTCGTAAGGCGGGGGCAATTCGAACCGTCTGTCTAGCAATTGGGCTAGGATCTAAAACCGCTTACACTTGGTCAAATGCTGCCTTGATGTCAAGGGCAGTCACTCTCACCTCACCTCTGAAATTCAGCTCTTTTGTCCATGTTTAGACCAAGGCTGTAATGAGGTCTGGAGTTGAGTGGCCCTGACACAACCCAAATTGAGCATTGGTGAGCAGGTTATTGGTGAGTAAGTGCCGCTTGATAGCACTGTTGATGACTCCTTCCATCACTTTGCTGATGACTGAAAGTAGACTGATGGGGCGGCAATTGACATAAGAACATAAGAACATAAGAAATAGGAGCAGGAATAGGCCACTTGGCCCCTCGAGCCTGCTCCGCCATTCAATAAGATCATGGCTGGTCTTGGGCTCAAAGCCGCTTCCCCGCCCGCTCCCCATAACCCTTCACTCCCTTATCTTGTGAAAATCTGTCTATCTCCACCTTAAATGCATTTAATGACCCAGCCTCCACAACTCTCTGGGGCAGAGAATTCCACAGATTTACGACCCTCTGAGAGAAGAAATTCCTCCTCATCTCAGTTCTAAAAGGGCGACCCTTTATTCTAAAACTGTGCCCCTGCGTTCTAGATTTCCCCACGAGGGGAAACATCCTCTCTGCATCTACCTTGTCGAGCCCCCTCAGTATCTTATATGTTTCAATAAGATCACCTCTCATTCTTCTAAATTCCAATGAGTATAGGCCCAACCTGCTCAACCTTTCCTCATAAGTTAACCCCCTCATCTCTGGAATTAACCCAGTGAATCGTCTCTGAACTGCCTCCAATGCAAGTATATCCCTCCTTAAATAAGGAGACCAAAACTGTACACAGTACTCAAGGTGTGGTCTCACCAATACCCTGTACAGTTGTAGCAGGACTTCCCTGCTTTTATATTCCAACCCCTTTGAAATAAAGGCCAGCATTCCATTTGCCTTTTTGATTACTTGCTATACCTGCATGCTAACATTTTGTGTTTCATGCACAAGGACCCCCAGGTCCCTTTGAACTGTAGCATTTTGTAATCCCTCTCCATTTAAATAATAATTTGCTTTTTTATTTTTCCTGCCAAAGTGTATAACCTCGCACTTTCCCGCATTATACTCCATCTGCCAAATGTTTGCCCACTCACTTAGCCTGTCTATATCCCTTTGCAGGTTCTTTGAGTCCTCTGCACAACTTGATTTCCCACCCATCTTTGTATCATCCGCAAACTTGGCTAAATTACACTCAGTCCTTTCATCCAAGTCATTAAAGTAAATTGTAAATAGTTGAGGTCCGAGCACCGATGCCTGTGTCACCCCACTAATTACCTTTTGCCAACCGGAAAATGACCCATTTATCCCGACTCTCTGCTTTCTGTTAGTTAGCCAATTCTCTATCCATGCTAATATATTACCCCCAATTCCATGAGCTCTTATCTTATGCAATAACCTTTTATGTGGCACCTTATCGAATGCCTTCTGGAAATCCAAATACACCACATCCACTGGTTCACCTTTGTCCACCCTGCTCGTTACCTCCTCAAAGAACTCTAGCAAATTTGTTAAACATGATTTCCCTTTCATAAAACCATGCTGACTCTGCTTGACTGCATTAAGATTTTCCAAATGCCCTGCTAGTGTTTCCTTAATGAAGGACTCCAGCATTTTCCCAATGACAGATGTTAGGCTAACTGGTCTATAGTTTCCTGCTTTCTGTCTCCCTTCTTTCTTAAATAGGGGTGTTACATTTGCGGTTTTCCAATCTGCTGGGACCTCTCCAGAATCCAGGGAATTTTGGTATATTGCAACCAATGCATCCACTATCTCTGCAGCCACTTCTTTTAAGACCCTGGGATGCAGGCCATCTGGTCCAGGGGACTTGTCATCTTTTAGTCCCATTATTTTACCAAGTACTATTTCCTTAGTGATAGTGATTGTCTTTAGTTCCCCCCTCCCTATGGCCCCTTGATTATCCATTATTGGGATGTTGCTAGTGTCTTCTACTGTGAAGACAGATACAAAATATTTGTTCAGAGTCTCTGCCATTTCCCCGTTATTAATTCCCCAGTCTCATCCTCTAAGGGACCAATGTTTACTTTAGCTACCCTCTTCCTTTTTATATACCTGTAGAAGCTCTTACCATCTGTTTTAATGTTTCTTGCCAGTTTACTCTCATAATTGATCTTAAAACATAGAAACATAGAAGATAGGAGCAGGAGTAGGCCATTTGGCCCCTCGAGCCTGCTCCGCCATTCAATGCGATCATGGCTGATCATCCAAATTCAGTACCCGGTCCCTGCTTTCTCCCCATACCCCTTGATCCCTTTAGCCTTATGAAATATATCCAACTCCGTCTTGAATATATTTAATGAATTGGCCTCTACTGCCTTCTGTGGTAGAGAATTCCACAGGTTCACCACTCTCTGGGTGAAGAAATTCCTCCTCATTTCTGTCCTAAATGGCCTACCCCTTATCCTTAGACTGTGACCCCTGGTTCTGGACTCCCCGACCATTGGGAACATCCTTCCTGCATCTAGTCTGTCCAGTCCTGTTAGAATTTTATAAGTTTCAATCAGATCCCCTCTCATTCTTCTAAACTCCAGCGAGTACAAGCCCAATCGACTCAATCTCTCCTCATACGTCATTCCTGCCATCCCAGGTATCAGCCTGGTGAATCTTCGCTGAACTCCTTCCATGGCAAGAACATCCTTCCTCAGATAAGGTGACCAAAACTGTACACAATACTCAGGATGTGATCTCACCAAGGTCCTGTATAACTGCAGCAAGACATCCTTGTTCCTGTACTCAAACCCTCTCGCTACGAAGGCCAACATACCATTTGCCTTCTTAACCGCCTGCTGCACCTGCATGCTTACCTTCAGCGACTGGTGCACAAGAACACCCAGGTCTCATTGCACTTCCCCTTCTCCCAATCTATTGCCATACAGATAATAAACTGCCTTCCTGTTTTTGCCACCAAAGTGGATAACCTCACATTTATCCACATTATATTGCATCTGCCATGCTTTTGCCCAATCACCCAACCTGTCCAAATCATCCTGGAGTTTCTCAGCATCCTCCTCACAGCACACACGTCCACCCAGCTTTGTGTCGTCTGCAAGTATGGAGATATTACATCTAGTTCCCTTGTCTAGATCATTAATATATATTGTGAATAGCTGGGGTCCAAGGACCGATCCCTGTGGTACCCCACTAGTCACTGCCTGCCACTTGGAAAAAGACCCATTTATTCCAACTCTTTGCTTTCTGTCTGCCAACCAGTTCTCTATCCAAGTCAAAACCTTGCCCCCAATCCCATGTGCCTTAACTTTACACGCTCATCTCTTATGCAGGACCTTATCGAAAGCCTTCTGAAAGTCCAAATACACCACATCCACTGGTTCTCCCTTATCTATTTTACCAGTTACATCCTCAAAAAATTCCAGTAGATTAGTCAAGCACGATTTACCTTTTGTAAATCCATGTTGACTTTGTCCGATCCTGTCACTGTTTTCCAAGTGCTCTGCTATTACATCTTTTATAATGGACTCTAGCATTTTCCCCACTGCGGATGTCAGGCTTACCGGTCTGTAATTCCCCGTTTTCTCTCTACCACCTTTTTTGAACAGTGGGGTAACATTAGCTACCCTCCAATCCATGGGTACTGTTCCAGATTCCATCGAATGTTGGAAGATGATCAGCAATGCATCTCCTATTTCTAGGGCCACTTCCTTAAGTACCCTAGGATGTAGATTATCAGGCCCTGGGGATTTATCGGCCTTCAATCCCATCAATTTCCCTAACACCATTTCCCTACAAATACTGATTTCTTTCAGTTCCTCCCTTTCATCAGACCCTATGTTCCCGAGATCTCTGGGAGGTTATTTGTGTCCTCCTTTGTGAAGACAGAACCAAAATATGTATTTAATTGGTCAGCCATTTCTTTGTTCCCCATTATAATTTCCCCTGATTTTGCCTGCAAGGGACCTACGCTTGACTTCACCAATCTTTTTCTCTTCACATATCTATAAAAGCTTTTACAGTCAGTTTTTATGTTCCCTGAAAGCTTACCCTCATATTCTATTTTCCCTTTCTAAATTAATCCCTTTGTCCCCCTTTGTTGAATCCTAAACTGCTCCCAATCCACAGGTTTACTGCTTTTTCTGGCCAATTTATATGTCCTCTCCTTGTATCTTATGCTATCCCTAATTTCCCTTGTTAGCCACGGTTGAGTCACCTTTTTTGTTTTATTTTTATGCCAAACTGGGATGAACAAATTCTGTAGTTCATCCATGCGGTCTTTGAATGTTTGCCATTGCCTAGCCACCGTCAACCCTTTCAGTGACATTCCCCAATCAATCCTACCCAAACTATAATGGCCTCAGACCATCGTAGTTTCCTTTATTTAAATTTAGGACTCTAGTCTCTGAGTCAACTACTTCATTCTCCATCTTAATGAAGAATTCGATCATATTATGATCGCTCCGACCCAAGGGGCCTCGTACAACAAGATTGCTAATTAATCCTTTCTCGTTACATAATACCCAGTCTAAGTCTTCACTCTCTTTATTATTTTTTTAGTCATCCTTTGCTGTTTTAAAAAAATTTCCCAATCCTCTGATCTCCCACCAATCTTGGCAATATTGTATGCCTTCGTTTTCAATTTGATACCATCCTTTACTTCCTTAGTTAGCCATGGATGGTGCTCCCTTCTCTTAAAATCTTTCTTTCTCACTGGAATATATTGACCGGATTGGATTTGCCCTGCTTTTTGTGGACAGGACATACCTGGGCAGTTTTCCACTTTGTTGGGTAGATGCCAGTGTTGTAACTGTGGTGGAACAGCTTGGCTAGAGGCCCGGCTGGTTCTGGAGCAGAAGTCTTCAGCACGACAGCTGGGATGTTGTCAGGGCCCATAGCCTTTGCTGTATCCAGTGCGCTCAGCCATTTCTTGCTTTCATGTGGAGTGAATCGAATTGGCTGAAGACTGGCTTCAGTGACGATGGGGACCACAGGAGGAGGCCGATATGGATCATCCACTCGGCACTTTTGGCTGAAGGTGGTTGCAAGCACTTCAGCCTAGTCTTTTGCACTGGCATACTGGGTTCTGCCATCATTGAGGATGGGGATAATCATGGAGCCTCCTCCTCCCGCTAGTTGTTTAATTGCCCACCACCATTCACGACTGGATGTGGCAGGACTGCAGAGTTTTGATCTGATCCGTTGATTGTGGGATCATTTAGCTCTGTCTATAGCATGCTGCTTTCGCTGTTCAGCATGCATGTAGTCCTGTATTGCAGCTTCCCCAGGTTGGCACCTCATTTTTAGGTACGCCTGGTGCTGCTCCTGGCATGCTCTTCTGCACTCCTCATTGAACCAGGGTTGGTCCCCTTGCTTGATGGAGAGTGAGGGATATGCCGGGCCATGAGGTTACAGATTGTGATGGAATACAATTCTGCTGCTGCTGATGGCCCACAGCACCTCATGAATGCCCAGTTTTGAGCTGCTAGATCTGTTCTGAATCTATCCCATTTTGCACGGTGGTAGTGCCACACAACACGATGGAGGGTGTCCTCAGTGTGAAGACGAGATTTTGTCTCCACAAGGACTGTGCGGTGGTCATTGCTACCAATACTATTATGGACAGATGTATCTGCGACAGGTAGATTGGTGAAGACAAGGTCAAGTAGGTTTTTCCCTCATGTTGATTCTCTCACCACCTGCCATAGTCCTAGTCTGGTAGTTATGTCCTTCAGGACTCGGCCAGCTCAGTCAGTAGTGGTGTTACCGAGCCACTCTTGGTGATGGACATTGAAGTCCCCCACCCAGAGTACATTCTGTGCCCTTGCTACCTTCAGTACTCCTTCCAAGTGGTGTTCAACATAGAGAAGTACTGATTCATCAGCTGATGGAGGGCAGTAGGTGGTAATCAGCAGGAGGTTTCCTTGCCCGTGCTTGCCCTGAAGCCATGAGACTTTATAGAATCTGGAGTCAATGTTGAGGACTCCCAAGGGCCACGCCCTCCTGACTGTATACCACTGTGCCGTCACCTCTGGTGGGTCTGTCCTGCCGGTGGGACAGGACATTTGGGGCACACATTGCCAATTTGGTGCAATTAATTTGACCCACAACCTTGAGGAATCTGGCGATTCTGAAAATAAAAATATCTCCCTGTCGGTCATCTGTCTACGATCACTGTCAAAGTGTATAATATGAACTACCCTGCAATGAGAAATTGCCTCATAGATGAATGCATAGAAAATTGATTGATCTGACAAAAATTCCTGTGTCTCCTTGGAATGAGCCTGTATGAAAATGTCACTTTCACTTTGATCACTTTCCCTGCCACAGTCAGAGTTGTCTGTGCTGTGGACTTTGTTTGCAGATCTGGCTGCAGCAATGAACAGAACTCTTCCAAGGCTTCATGACCGAAGCACAATCTGTTGAGACATAGCTAATGAGAAAGAACTTGGAAAGTTCGCATGAGGCAATACTTCCAGCTGATGGGTGCCACCAGGATGGTCTGGCTCTCCTCTGGTGCAAGCCTGATAAATCTGGCTTCCCTTACAGACCCCTTATGCTCCTCTTGGGAACCTATTTTTCAGGCCTCAGTTACTTGCCTTCTAATTCCCCTTCAGTAAAATCTCTTCATGCGTAATGGAGAATGTAGATAAGGCTTCCTGAGTAAATGGTGCAAGAATTTTGTAGATGCCTGCAAGCAAAACCAATAATTCACCAAAAACCTGGAAAAGCAATGTCAACTTCAGCTGCCTCCCTTTAAACAACCAGTTCTGCCTTGATGAGCAGATCCTGGCAACTGTGCCCACTATATCATTATGTACAATTAGAAGGTCATATGGAAAGGCAGAAGTCACTGAATTTAGAATGGCTGACATCACCATGTCTTAACTCCATCATTTACATACCTGTCCCTGAGAGCATGGGCAATTCTTCAGCCCAACCTCAAATGTGAAGGATTTTTTGAGGTTGCACTTTTGGGGCAGAAGCGCAGCCTATCTAGGACCCACCCCAAATTCCCGATCCCACACAGGAGAAAATGCCGAGTTCTGTCCTCCCCCAAACCAAGAATTTCAGGGTCTTAAAGTGCTTTAAGAGAGTGAGAAGGTGGCATTATAAATGTCAGACATACTTCGAACAGTGCATTAAAGGAAGGTCTAGTTGGTTTCTCTTACCTTGCCTGACCCAAATTCTTCTCCAGCACAAAAACTTCCACCTCTGTAACATCACTCGCCTACGCCCCTGTCTCAGCCTATCTGCTGCTGAAACCCTCATCCATGCCTTTGTTGACAATTCCAATGCTTTCCTGGCTGGTCTCCCACTCTCTAATCTCTGCAAACTTTTGCTCATTCAAAATTCTGCGGCCCTTATCCTATCATGTACCAAGTTCCACTCACCCATCACCTCTGTATTGGCTTCCGGTTCCCCAATGCCTCCAATTTTAAACTATTATACTCATGTTTAAATCCTATCACGGCCTCACCCCATCCCTATCTCTGTAACCTTCTCCAGCCGTACAATATACTCATCCAACTCTCTATTCCTCTGACTCTTGTCTCTCCTCTCTTTGCCCCACCATTGGCAGCCGTACCTTCAGCCGCCTAGGCCCCATATGCTATTGAATTCACCCCAAGCTCCTCCAACTCTCCACTCCCACCTCTCCTCCTTTAAGACCCTCCTAAAAACCCAGCTCCTTCTTTGCCTTGACGGCCTGTTTTTTATGATTATGCATCTGTGAAGTTTCTTGGAATGTTTTGCCATGTTAAAGGCACCATGTAAACACGTTGGCCCTGAATTTGCAGTCGGAGGCGTACCTCCGGAGTATGCCTCCGACCTGCAAAATATTTCCGTACTTACATCCTGGCTCCACAGCTGTGGAGAGTTCCCTTCTCGGGCCTGCAGACGTACTCCTGCGTAAAGGCCCACGGAACCCAGGGGTGGACGTGGTTCGCAAGCGACCCTGGGATCACGTGGGCCCAGTCAACCAATCAAAAAGGGTGATTCCTATGATGCTTATGGGGATTGCATTTACATACAGAATCCCCATTAACATATTGGAAATCCCCAAATAAATAAGAATTCACACCACTTAAGTAAAAATAAATGTTCCCATGCTCAAAATTAATTTAAAGACCCTTTAATTAAGCATTTAAAATAAAAATTTAATTTTTTGAAAAATAAATTTAAACATTTTAAAACAGGCCAAAATTTACCTAAACTAATTTTAAATGTATGTGTATGTTTTAATCATTTTAAAAATTTTATTTTAACATTTATTTTAACCCTTCGCTGGTAAAAGAAGGCCTTACGCCTGCTATTACCAGGTGTAAGGATTTTGTGGGCATTCGCTGGGCAGTCGCTCGGCGCCAGTGAAAGAGATTTTGCAGCGGATGCAAATGATCTGTCAATGCAAAACTTGACAGATCGCAAGTTCTGGGTTTTTGCGTATGTGCAGTGCGTGCGGAAACCCCAAACTTGCGGGGCCTTTCAGAAGGCTTCCAACAACGTACGCTGTCAAAACCACTGTAATTTCGGGCCTGCTATTGTTTTTGCCTGACATAGTAAGATCACTAAACTTCTTCCTGCACACTCCCCACATGCATGATGTGGTGTTGGCAGTGCCTTCTGAATTCTTTATCTTGTTCTCTGGCATCTTCTCTTGCCTGGAACCTTTTCAAATGGGAGTACTTAATTGTCAATCCATCCACTTCATTAAAAATGAAATAACATTACTAATTAAGGCTGCAGTTATACTGCTACTTTTAAAAAGTAGTTTCAAATTTGCCCTAATGCAGTATAACTCAGCTAAATACCGATCCCAGACTGCTGTCTCACACTGATTTGAATTTGCTCTGGTTGCATTACAACTCCAGCTAATGCAGAAGGTACATTTTTTCCAAACCATGGCCCCAAGTCTGCTTGGCATATCGCAATCTGAATGTCGGTAATGACTTTCACACACTACAGTATCTAGCTCTGATTGAATCCCTCTTTGATGTTATTTTGAGAAATGCTTTTAAACTAAATTAAAAAATTTGTTGATAAATTACATTTTAATTTTTTTGCTCCAAGTCTGACTTTTTCTCATTGGCCTAGAAATTTGGGGGTTTAGCGCCGGCCGTTAAGGCATGTTTTGATGAAAAATTGGCGGCCGACTCGCTTCCGGTGGGTCCTGCCGCGCCCGCCATTTTGGGCAGGTCAGCAGTGCTGCCATTGCCAGTATTCGCTGGAGAAATGGAAATAAAGCAGATCATGACGGCAATGAGTGTGCAACGCTGATTTGATGCACGATCTTCCATTTTCGACGTCGCTGGTCCACTTACCACACTCTCTTAATCACAACCAGCTGACCAAGTGTTCAGCAGCAGGAAGGAACCCCCAGCAGCGCTATTTAAAGGGATCATCAACAACAACGTCCTGCTGACATGGTTTCTGTGTTTTACTGGCTCTGTCTAAGTTTCTGCAACTCTAGCAGCTTTCTAAACTTGTTTAAAGTTGCTGAGGTCACAGGGAGTGTTGCTATAAGTGGAGAGCGTCATTTAAAGGCTTCTGCTCACAGCACTTGTGTTAAGTCCGTGAATAATTGAGACACGGACCAGCAGGAGTGAAAACAAACAAGTCTTTACTGGTGGAAGTCAATAGTGAAAACTAACAAACAGAGGCACTCTAGCGCCTTTTATACAGGGGTGGTCACTGCTGGTACTGCAGTCTGAGACCAGTTATTCTCTTAAAGGTACATACACAACAATTCCTCCCCTTTTAGATAAACAGTACATAACATTCATTGAACAACTAAATGATAACGAATTACAATCACAATTACTGTTGCTAGATACATTGGTTAAGTTTAAGCAATTATAAGTTCAGTCTTAGAGGAGGCTTCCTGATTCTGTCTGGATAACGCCTCTTTGGGGTATCAGGTTCTTCTGGCAATGTTGCGTCGGAATCAATGTCTTTGTTTGGTTCATCTGCTTCCAATATTACCAGTTCTGCGGTAGCTGCAATTGGAACGTCGATTTCGTTACCAGGTGTATCAGATCGTGGTGTGGAGTTGACGTTTTCCAGTGACTCTAGAATCTGGTCAGCATGGCGTCTTACAATGCTCTCCCCAACATCCACGGTATACATGAGAGGTCCTTGTCGTGTACAAATCGTTCCTGGCTGCCATTTCTCAGTGCGGTAGTCCCGGGCCAAAACTGGTTGACCTATCTTAAAACTCCTGGTCGGCCTTTCATTCATATTCTGAAACGGCCTGTTCTCCACATCTCTTCGGACGTTTGGCTTAACCAAATCCAAGCGGCATCGTAGTCTTCGATTGAAGAACATCATGGCTGGAGTTAGGTTGGTAACTGCATGTGTCGCATTCCGGTAGGCAAACAAGAAGTTGTCCACCTTGTGTTGTAGGGGTATATCTTCATTACACATTGCCTTGATAGCCTTCTTGAAAGTTTGGACAAACCTCTCGGCCAATCCATTAGTGGCTGGATGATATGGGGCAGATGTGTAATGCTTAACACCATTGTTCTTTAAGAACCTCCGGAACTCTTCAGACACAAACTGTGGTCCATTGTCAGAGCAAATCTGTTCAGGCAGCCCATTCCTGGCGAATATGGTTCGCAAAACTGTGATCGTTTTTTCCGTGGTGGTTGAGGACATTTTTATTACCTCTGGCCACTTTGAATGTGCATCCACCGCAATTAAAAACATCGAGTCCATGAAGGGACCAGCAAAATCAATGTGCACCCGTTGCCATGGAGATGAGGGCCACTCCCATGGATGCAGAGAAGCTTGTGGTGGGGCGTTTTGGACCTTCTGGCATCCTGCACAGCTCTTGGTCATCTCTTCGATTTCTCTATCGATTCCCGGCCACCACACAAACGCTCTGGCTAAGTTCTTCATTTTTACCCCATCCAGATGACCCTCATGAAGATCATTGAGTACTCTATCTGTCAACTTAGGTGGAATTACTACTCTGGATCCACACATCAAGGTCCCTCTGCACACTGACAGCTGTTCTCTTCTCGGCGAGATTGCTGGCAGCAGTGGTTCGCCATGTGCTGGCCATCCCTTCACCATTAAATCATAGACCCGTGATAGTGTCGGGTCATTCCGTGTTTCGTTTTCTATGTTTGCATTCGTCACAGGGAGACATTCGACTATGGTCGAGTGGAATAACTCCATTGGATCCACTGCAAGGTCTTCTTCTTCCACCGTCGGCAACGGTAGGCGTGACAATCCATCAGCATTTCCATGCTGTTTAGTTCCTTTGTACTCGATGTCATATTGGTGTGCCCCTAGGAAAAGGGACCATCTCTGCAGCCGTTGTGCCGTCATTATCGGTACGCCCTTCTGAGGGTTGAAAATGGAGACAAGAGGTTGATGATCGGTTAGTAGAGTAAATTTCTGACCGCGCAGGTAGTGATTGAACTTCTTCACCCCCCACACTAGGCTGAGGGCCTCTCTGTCAATCTGAGCGTAGTTACGCTCGGCAGAAGTTAACGAGCATGACGCAAAAGCTATCGGCCTCTCTAACCCATCAAGGAACTTATGTGATAGTACCGCCCCAATGCCGTAGGGAGACGCATCACACGTCAGTCTGATCGGCAGTGCTGGGTTGTAGTGAGCCAATACTTCCCTTGAAGTGATTAAGTCCTTACTCTTCTGAAAAGCACGCTTACAATCATCGCTCCATTTCCATGCTACCCTCGTTCGTAGCAGGGCGTTCAGTGGGTGCAAAATTGTCGACAAATTCGGCAAAAACTTATGATAGTAATTCACCAATCCGAGGAATGACCTCAGTTGCGACACATTTTCAGGCGCTGGGGCCTTAACAACCGCTTCAATTTTGTCAGGGGACTTATGTAACCCCTCTTCATCAATCACGTGGCCACAATACGATATCTGTTTCTTGAAAAATTCGCACTTGGGGCGGTTGGCTCGCAGCCCATGTTCCCGTAGTCTAGTGAGCACCTGTTCTAGGTTGTTCAGGTGTTCACTGTCATCTTCACCTGTTACAAGGATGTCGTCCAAGTAACACTGAGTCCCCGGAATCCCTTGCAGGACTTGTTCCATCGCTCTTTGCCATATCGCCGGAGCCGATGCTACTCCGAATACCAATCGATGATACTGGTAAAGACCTTTGTGAGTGTTTATCGTGAGATACTTCCTAGAGGACTCTTCAACCTCCATCTGCAAATATGCTTGTGCTTGGTCAATTTTTGTAAAACGCTTCCCTCCAGACAGTGAGGCGAAGCTGTCTTCTATCCTTGGAAGAGGATATTGTACTGTGTGAAGGACAGGGTTCACCGTCACCTTGAAATCCCCACAGAGGCGAATCTTCCTTGGCTCTCCGGACTTATTGCTTAACGTTTTCTTCATGACAGGAACGATGGGTGTCGCCCACTCGCTCCAGTCGACCTTAGACAACACGCCTGCCTTCTCCAGATTCTCCAGCTCTGCCTCGACGGCTGGGCGAATTGCATATGGTACCGGTCTTGCTTTCAAAAACTTGGGAACTGCATTCTCTTCTATTTTTATCGAGGCGGTTACGCCTTTAAGCGTGCCCAGTTTTTGTTGAATTACCTCTTTGGCGTTAGCTAAGATTGTTGACAATCGTCCAGGAGCGACGTCTTCATCTTTTTTACCGTCCACCGTCATTGCATGAATGGAATGCCAATCCAAGTTTATCTTCCTGATCCATTCCCGTCCCAATAACGGTGGTCCACAATTTGGCAGTATGTAGAGATACAATTTCCGTATTTTCTTGCCATTGTATTCGACAGGCACCCTTATTTTTCCTCTGGGGTATACTTTTTGCCCCGTATACATCATCAAGACGATGGATGTCTCTCTCAAGGGTATGTGTGAAAATAGCCGCTCGTAGCCTCGTCGATTCATGACGTTTAGCGCTGATCCTGTATCCAATTCCATTTTAACTTGGGACCCTGCTATCGTGAGGGTGACCCAAATGGTTCGGTGATCCTCTTTTGTGATTACATTGTGAAGTTTGAGACAGCTTAGTCTCCTGTTCTCGGATTCACTATCGCTCATCTGGTCTTCGGAACTACTGTCCGTCATCTTTTGTACTTTCTTGTACGGTTCCTTAGTAGCCTTTTTGTTGTCGCTGGTCTTCTTCCCAGACCTGCAAACTCGTGCAATGTGTCCAATCTTCCCGCATTGTCTGCATATTTTGTCTTTGGACCAGCAGTCCTTCTGGTCATGGTTAGTTCTGCCGCAGCGATAACATTTTGCAAATCCCCGTGTCATTTCGTGGGTGCCGTATTCCTGTGGTTTTTGTTCAATTTCTGCAGCTCCCCTGGCTGCTGCTTCATACGAAAGTGCCACGCTGAAAGCCTTATCTAGCGTCAGCTCTTTTTCTGAGAGTAACTTCTTCTGTGTTCCTTCACTCAGGAGTCCACAGACAAATTTGTCCCGTAGGGTATCTGCCAGTCCTGCTCCGAACTGGCAGTGCTTTGATAGCTTGCGTAGTTCCGTAAGATACTCAGCATTGCTCTCATCTTTGTGCTGAGTTCTCCTATGGAATTTAAATCTTTCTGCTATCAACAGCGGTGCAGGGTTTAAGTGTTCCTGTAGGACAGCAACAATTTCGTTAAAACTCTTCACCTTCGGTTTGGCTGGAGTAATCAGGTCCCGCAATAGGCCGTACGTTCTAGCGCCCATTAAGTTTAGCAATATCGATGCCTTTTTCCCCTCCGCTATTTCGTTTGCCTCGAAATATACCTCAACTCTTTCCACATACGTGGTCCAGTCCTCTAATGTATTATCAAAAGCAGTGATACAGCCAGTCTTCGGCATCTTGCAAATCTATAATGGCGCCTCCCACGCTTTGCCTTCTTCCCCGATTTAACAAAATGGCGCCTCCCGCGCTTTGCCTTCTTCCCCGCTGTTGTTAGCGCTGCTTTCCACAGTTTCTTGCGCGTTAAATATTGATTCTTTTTCTTTTATTATTTTCCCGTTGTGGAGCGGACCCTCTGGGACACTTCCCTCCCTCTTCTTAGGTCCGAACGCTGCCCGGCTTCGAAGCACCGGCCACGCCCTGTGTGCTCCACCCTCTCTCTCTCTCTTTGCCTCCCGACTCACTGCCCGGCCCCTTTGAAAAGCCACCCGATCGAGCTTCAGCCCGCCGCAGCCTGGAAGGATCAGAGCACTACCTGCCACCAGCCCGACTAGCTGGGAAACCACAGACTGGTGAACCGAACCTGGCTCTTGACAGTCTCTCCTGCAAGTTTTCAAACCGATGATTGACGGTCGACGCCCGTTTCTCGAGTTTCTTTGGACTCAATTTTTTTTTTTCTTTCTTCTGGCTCCGACCTTCAACAACGTCATCTGAGGTGCTGCCGAGTTGCAGGTAAGTTCGTTTCTTACTCGTCGCCAGTGTTAAGTCCGTGAATAATTGAGACACGGACCAGCAGAAGTGAAAACAAACAAGTCTTTACTGGTGGAAGTCAATAGTGAAAACTAACAAACAGAGGCTCTCTAGCGCCTTTTATACAGGGATGGTCACTGCCGGTACTGCAGTCTGAGACCAGTTATTCTCTTAAAGGTACATACACAACAACTTGCTCACAGTCATGGGGGCTCTACTTGCAGTCCCCCTTGCGCTTGAGTATTTTCTTTTGCATAGGCAGCAAAGAACAGGAGAGGATACTCGCAGAGGAAGGAAGAGGAGGGCCATGGGGACTTTCAGCAGGAGGCCATACCCACCTAGGGTCTACCGAGAGGACTTCTCTTACCTCCACTTAAGCGAGAAGCAGCTCCGCTTCACCAAAGAGGTGGTCACAGAACTCTGCCACCTCCTGCAACCAGATCTGCAGCCTCAGAGTGGGGCATCCGTGGCTCTCCCAGTGGCCCTCAAGGTCACCGTCGCCCTCAATTTCTTCGCCCGCGGATCCTTCCAGTCGGCAGTAGGAGACGTAGTTAACATCTCCCAGTTCACCATGCATCGCTGCATCTGGGAGGTCACAGAGGTGCTCTACTCCAGGAGAAGGGATTTCATTGGCCCAAAAATTGCGGTCGGCAGCATAGCTATGGAGTACGCTGCCGACCTCCGAAAAGAATAGAAACTTACCGTGTGCGAGGCCCAGAAAGTAGACCTGCTGTTGGCACTGCGGAGTTGTGCGCAGCGTATTACATCACTGAGCTCAGGAGTGCAGCGTGCAGCCTGTGCGTAAGGGAAGACACGCCCACAAAACTGGTCTAAACGAAGCCACGCCCACAGAAACTTCTTTCAGTCTCTTCCATTGAAATTACATTTTAAAAACTTTGAAAAACTTTTAATTAAACCGGTACTTGGACTGATTTCACATATCAGCATTTTGTTAAAATTATGTAACAAACTACCAGCAATAATTTGGCACCTGTTTTCCACTTGAAAGTTAAAAAAGATAATTTGAGATCAATGAAAAGATTCTCATCTTTTGATGGTTTACTAAAGTGAAATAAATTGTTTAGCTGTTTAACTTTCTATTGTGGTTAAAACAGTTTCTATCACTTGGGAAGTGTATTAAACATTACATTATTTATATTTCATACGAAGAAACATGTTCCTTTTGATATTTGCACTAAGGAGCATTGTAGAGCGTTGTAGAGTGTTTTGCTAGCCCAAAGAATTACCTGTGCTGTACTTCAAACATCCCAGCTTTTTAAATTAAAGTTGTGTTTGGAATTATTTTATGTAAATCAGGTAAGTTTTTTATTCTTTTAAGGCTAGCATTTAATATCCTGTTAAAGGTCGCAGCATATGCCGTCCTACCCACCAGAAAATCTGCCCCATTGTCTTCTCTTTGAACAGAGAGAAGCAGGACGAGTGCACATGTAGTTTTGCCAGGATAGCGGGCTTCCCCATGGTGCAGGCACCATCGACTGCACACATGTGGCTTTGGTGGCACTGTATACCAATCCTGAGATGTTCTGTAACTGCAAAGGCTACTTAATGTGCAGTTGGCGTGCGACCACGTCCAGTGCATCATGATGGTGAATGCCTGCTATCCTGGCAGCAGTCATGATGCCATCACCCTGGGCCAGTACGTGGCTGCTCGGAGACAAGGGCTATCCACTGTGCACCTGGCTGATGACTCCCCTCCGCAACCCCAGCGCTCGTGCCCAGCACTCCTATAATGACAGCCATGCTGCCACCAGGAACATCATTGAGCAGACCATCAGGGTGCTCAAACAACGGTTCTGCTGCCTTGACCCAGTACTCGCTGGAGCACGTGTCCCATTTTGTGGTGGTCTGCTGCACACTCCACAACTTGGCCATCATGAGAGTGCAGCCCTTGCCACCAGGGATTGCGGGACCACCTGTGGAGGAGGAGGGAGAGGAGGAGAAGGAAGCATTACCATGTTGTTCTGATTCTGGCGAATGATGTCCTCCATGGAGGTTGCCATCCTTTCCATTGCGGAACCCACATTTGCCATAGCGTGCGCCATGGCATTGCTCATGTTTGACATGGACTCCTCCATTCTCCGCACACTCGCAGTCACTGTGCTTGCAAAGCCACTCAGAGCCTCCTGCACTTGTTCCTGAAGGTCCAGCACTGCTCTCTTCTGGATGGCCCCAGAGGCACGGCGTCTACATGCAGCTGAGCAGAGCTAGGAGCACCCTACGGCCTCTGACGAGGACTCGCCACTGCTGTCCCTGTCTCCACCATCTGCTTTTGCTCACTTGTGAGTTGTGAAATGCCAGGTGACAACACTACTCTATCTCGCAAACTACCCACCAAGGTGTGCATCTCTGCACTGGTGCTGGGTGCACTCATTTCTGCTGACGCTGCTCCCTCAGAGGGTGGAGGTCCCCCTGAGGAGTTCTGCTCTTCCTCCTGGACAGTAGGGAGGGGGGCTCTTGATGGTCCTGTGGGTGTCAGGGCGAGGCTGGTTCTGGACCCAAGTGCAGACAGACGAGGCGAGAAGCAGGTATGCAGTCTTAAATAAAAGTACTAGAATCACACAGGTAAACAGTTACAAACATAGGAGCTCAAGACAAGCTACCACTAGGCAAGCGGCTTGTCAAGACTGAGCACAGAGGGAAGAAACCACAGAACTTAAATACAAGCAAAAACAGGTGAAACCAATAAACCTGATAAAAGGCAGTTAAGTAAACTAGTAACAATTTAGCAAAGGGAAACAAACAAGTGAAGGTGCCATCTAGGGGTTACTGAGGGAATTAACCGGCACCCTCACAGGACCCCCTCCCCTAGGAACGGCTCCTAACGTTCCTCCTGGATGATCAGGGTGGCGACGGTGAAAATCCCTGATGAGTTCAGGATCCAAAATGTCCCGGGCCGGAACCCAGGGATGCTCTTCAGGACCATAACCCTCCCAGTCGACCAGGTATTGAATGCTCCTCCTAACCCGGCGACTATCAAGGAGGCGACAGACAGTGTAGGCTTGTTGACCGTCAATCATGCGGGGCGGGGGGGGGGGGAGGTCTGGAAGCAGGAACCAAGGGACTGGTAAGTACCGGCTTGAGGTGAGAGATGTGGAATGTGGGATGTATCTTCATCGACCGAGGAAGGAGGAGCCTGTAGGCCACAGGGTTTACTTTTTCCAACATCCTAAAAGGTGCGATGAACCGGGGAGCCAACTTGCAGGACTCCACATGGAACGGAAGATTCTGGGTAGACAGCCAGACCTTCTGTCCGGTCCGGAACCGAGAAGCTGGGCGGCGGTGTTGGTCAGCCTGCACTTTCTGCCGAGAAGAAGCGAGCTGCAAGGCGGATCAGACCCTCCTCCAGGTACGGCGGCAGGATTGGACGAACCCCTGGGCAGCCGGGACTCCTACCTCCCTCTCCTGTTCAGGGAAGAGTGGCGGTTGGAAGCCATATTGACATTCGAAAGGTGAGAGGCCAGTGGAGGAGCTCTGAAGGGTATTGTGCGCGTACTCTGCCCAGACCAGATACTTGCTCCAGGTGGAAGGATTGGAGGACACAAAGCTTCTTAGCACCCTCTCCAGATCTTGGTTGGTTCTCTCAGTCTGGCCGTTAGACTGTGGGTGGAACCCAGAGGAGAGACTGACAGAAGCGCCCAGGAGGGAACAAAAGGCCTTCCAGAACCTGGATGAGAACTGGGGACCATGGTCAGAGACGACATCCAGGGGCAAGCCATGGAGGCAGAAGACATGCTGAACAACCAGCTGGGCAGTCTCTCTGGCAGAGGGAAGCTTGACAAGAGGGACGAAGTGAGCAGCCTTGGAAAAGCGATCGACCACAACCAGGATGGTAGTGAATCCCTCAGATGGAGGTAGCCCGGTGATGAAATCCAGGGTGATATGAGACCAGGGATGGCTGGGGATGGGCAAGGGATGCAGGAGACCAAGCGGAAGTTGTTGGGATGTCTTGTTCTGGGCACAGACGGGACAAGCGGAGACAAAGGCCCGGGTGTCGGCTTCAATAGAGGGCCACCAGAACCTCCTCTTAAGGAACTCGAGAGTCCGATGGATCCCAGGATGACCACTCAATCGAGAAGAGTGCCCCCATTGAAGGACCTGGGCACGCACCTGACTGGGGACATAAAGGCTATTAGTAGGGCCTCCTCCAGGGTCAGCCTCCTGATGTTGGGACCCTTGCACCACAGTCTCAATCTCCCAAGCGACGGCAGCAACGATGCAGGAACTGGGGATGATAGGTTCCGGGGTCCGGTCTTTTTCCGAGGGGTCAAACTGGTGAGAAAGGGCATCCGGTTTGAGGTTCTTAGACCCTGGGCGGTAAGAAAGGAGAAAGTTGAACCGGTTAAAGAAGAGAGCCCACCTGGCCTGCCGTGGGCTGAGGCGCTTGGCGTCCTGGATATATGTCAGATTTTTATGGTCGGTCCAGACGACAAAAGGATGCTCTGCTCCCTCCAACCAGTGTCTCCACTCCTCCAAGGCCAACTTAACTGCCAAGAGCTCCCTGTTGCCGACATCGTAGTTACTCTCTGCTGGATTCAGGCGACGGGAAAAGAAGGCACAGGGATGTAGCTTTTGGTCCTTAGGGGAGTGCTGGGACAGGACAGCCCCGACTCCAATATCCGAGGCATCCACCTCTACGATAAAGGGCAGGGTGGGGTCCGGGTGTACCAGAATGGGAGCAGAGGTGAAACGTTGTTTGAGCTCCTGGAAGGCCCGTTCCGCTTCAGAAGACCAACTGAACCGTAAAGACGAGCCCTTGGTCAATGCAGAGAGGGAGGCGGCAATGGAGCTGAAGTTGCAGATGAAGCATCTGTAAAAGTTGGTGAATCCCAGGAACCGCTGAACCTGCTTAACCGACGTGGGACGCAGCCAGTTCAAGACGGCTTGAACCTTGCTAGGATCCATCTGGACGCTTTCACAGGAGATGACGTAGCCCAGGAAGGTGACCTTAGAGATCGGCGACCGGTGGGGTAGCACCCAAAGGAACTGACTGAGGAGGAACATCCTGAGCAGAAGCCACAGCGGCTGGGTGTTGAATGGTCTGAGTCCACGTATCTACCTTGTCCGAAATGCTTTGGAGAAGTTGCTCAAGGCGGCCGAGGAAAACACCTTGATGGGAGAGAATTGAACGAAGTTCCTCCATCACTGCTGGGTCCATACTGGCTCAGTCTTGCTGTCTGCTGTCAGGGCGAGGCTGGTTCTGGACCCAAGTGCAGACAGACGAGGCGAGAAGCAGGTATGCAGTCTTAAATAAAAGTACTTTACTAGAATCACACAGGTAAACAGTTACAAACATAGGAGCTCAAGACAAGCTACCACTAGGCAAATGGCTTGTCAAGACTGAGCACAGAGGGAAGAAACCACAGAACTTAAATACAAGCAAAAACAGGTGAAACCAATAAACCTGATAAAAGGCAGTTAAGTAAACTAGTAACAATTTAGCAAAGGGAAACAAACAAGTGACGGTGCCATCTAGGGGTTACTGAGGGAACTAACCGGCACCCTCACAGTGGGAGAGTAAAGCTATGAGTTGCACATGTGATATGTAGATTGCAGACACATACTATTGTGCACATGATCATGGCCACATTTATATGAACATCAGATCCCATAATCATCACTCATGAATGCCAAATCAGATGTCTGGAAAATAATTCTGCCACCAGGTTGCTCTACTGAGCCCATCTCTCTGTCGCCCACTTCAAGCTCCTCAGGACCTCCAGCAATGTCTAGAGCTGCCTCCTCAGCGTTGGTCAGTTGAGCTACAGACGGTGGTTCTCCTCCTGTTCTCCCCCTCTCCCTCTTTTTGTGGGCTCTCTTTCTCTGCAATGAGGGAAAGAATTGGATTTTCAGTGAGTGTATAGAACGGATAGGATAGCTGTTTAGAGGGAAACTGTGATGGAGTGGATACCCATTACCAAGTTCCCTCCTTTTGAGTTGCTAGTTGTTGTTATTGCATAGCCATGAGGGTGGGTGTGAGGGGTGCATAGTTAGATGGGGTGGTGATTCTGTACATAGGGAGAGAGGGAAGGTTGATGGTGCAAGTGATGCTGGGTCGAGTGAGGATGTGCAGGGGTAGGGTTGACAATGCAGAGTGATGGGGATGCGATGACAGGCACAGCAGAATGAAGGGAATTGTGCTTTTATACTCACTTTTCCTGTGTGCAGGAGATCATTGAACCTCTTCCTGCATTGAATCTAGGTGCATGCTCCCATTGACCTGGCATTGACATCCCCAGCTATTCGCTGCCAGGCTGCCTTCATCTGCTGAGGAGGTTCCCTTCTTCCATCTCCCGGGTACAGGATGAGCTCTGACTCCCTCAACAAGAAAATGCAGGGATTCCTCATTGAAGTGGGGAGCTGCCTTCTGTCGCTCTGCAGACATATTGAGCACCAGCAGCAGTCAGGAACAGCTTAAACAACTTCAGATGTAACTGTGGAATGGCCCCCTTAAGTACTCAGGCTCCACACGCATCAGCAGAGCAGCTGAACAGACCCGCACCTTGTGCTGAGGGCACGTAATCCACACGGCAGGCTCAATTAACCCAATGAAACCAAAATTGTGTCGGAAGGCCGGCTGGAGCCGGCAGTGGGTCTGGAACCCGCCGAGGTCCATTCCCGACACCAACCCGCCTCCATGAACAGAATTGCGGCCTTAGTGTCTGTCTTCCGTGTGCCTTTACCTATTCTAGTGCTCCTAGGCAATGCTCCCCCAATGGCTGCAACATGGCTGGTGGAAGGCTGCTGACTTTCAGTGGGCGAGACTGCAGATAGCCTTTGAGGATGACCTCAAGCACCTCTGGACCTAGAGGGCCCGGCTGTGGACTGCACCAACCCGGCATGGGTGGCAGCAGTCTGGGCTGGCTGGCCGACAGGCAACAGCAAGGGCGCTGGCAGAGTGGCAGTGGTGGGAGGATGAATGCTGTCATCCTGAGAGAGGACAGCAGGTTTGTGCTCCATGGAGCTACTGCCACTCCCCCGGGGTGGCACCTCAGCATTCCAAGGAATCTGTTGGAGGACAGATTATTGGTCTGCTGCGACACCCTGCAAGTTCCTTTCGAGACTTGTAAACCCAGTGATGATGGCAGAATCTGAGCTTGGGTGGCAGCAAGCTGATCCTGCAGGAGAGCCGTCTGCAGTTCCACTGCAGCACTGAGATGTTGGGTCACTTCCGCCTGTGCTGCAATGGAAGCCATGAAATCGCCCATCACACACAGCATCATGGCTGTATCCACAAGGCCTCTACTAGAGTTGTCCATCATTCCATCCTGGAAATCATGGCTCCAAGCTCTGCATAAAGCACCGTCCAATGTTGGAGTCTAACTCCTCCATGCGCCTTGACATTGACAAGAGGCTCTCTGGCAGGCTTGCCATTGCACCAAGCATTTCCATTGCATGCCCAGCACCCTTCTTCTGAAGATCACCCCATCAAGGTCACCTGAGTCTTGTGCAGCAGAATTCATGCACTCACTCATTCTCTGGGGAGCTGGCACCTGAGCTTCCCTTTCCCCTGGACTGGCTGCAGCCCACTTGTGCCTGGTGATTCACCACGTGCAGATCCCGCCTCTATACTACCCTTTAAATTCCGCGTAGTTTCATTTTCAGAGCTGGTATCTACAAGTGTCAAATGCAGTGCCGGTGTCACTTCTTCTTCTTCTTGTTCGTCTCCTCCTTCAGTTTGCTTAACATGAGGGACAGGCTGGCCTGCTGGCAGTTCTTGGGTATCTGAAAGCAGAAAGGCACAAGGGTCGGGTTGTGGTGAGAGGAGGGGGGGAAAGCAAGATATCCTTGCATACAAAATCAGAAGCTTGTAAGTGAGAAGAGATTGTGTGATGAGGGGGAAGTGGGATGTGAGAAGAAGGATTAGGAATGAGCATACTGTCATCATTAGCAAGGGCTTCAACTTCTCCGCTGGCCACAGACTCCGTCACTGCCCCTCCAATAATGTCAAGCACCGATTCCTCCAGGTCGGTCAGATTCTCTATTGCGGCTTGGCTGCATCTGAAAACCTTCTTGCTTGTTCCCTTGGTTACTGTGCAATGGCTTGCTCTACAATGACAATGAGGTGCTTCTGCAACAAAGCACCTTCCCTTTAAGTAGTCCAGACAATTGGCCCCCCCATTGAGTGTTAAAGCCAATCAGCAGTGCATTATAATGAGCAGGCAGCATGAACGGATGGTAGTGGGCCACTGTAGTTTTATGGGGCACAGAGGAGCACTCCTTCTCCTCCACAAAAATTCCCCCCGTAAAATTTCCCATGTCGTTTTTGGAACCGCCACTAATGGACCCTTTAAGGACCATCGTTTAGGCTGCTGAACGCCTCGTACAATTGGGCTTAGCATGCACAGCGCGCGCTCTGCCCAGTTATAAATGGAAATGGCAATCGTGGATCTACAACCAGTGCAGGAACCTGATTTGCATATTTAAACAGCCTTCCTGGTGAGGAGTGCTTGGCGCCCATTTAAAAGCCTGCTTGAAAATTGAATCAGGGTATCAGAGGGGTGTCCAAGTTGACTACCTGATTTTCATCTGCCTGTCGGCCATTTATCAGGTGAGAAGCAGGCGAGCAGAAGTTGAAAATTGCCCTCTACATGTTTACTGGTTCTAGCTTTGTATTTTGCTGCTGATTTGTTTTTCCGTGCCAGAGTTTGTGCATATATGTGAAGTATAGAATGCCAGAGCTGACATCTGCCGTTTGAGATCTAAACATTGTTACAAGATTATTTCCACTCAGTGGCAGATTATGATTTATTAATCCTGATTGCTGATCACATTTCCTTGGGTTAGAGGGGTAAATTGACAGACTCAGCATCACATCTGTCATTTTTTTAGTTTAGATCTCAGCTGGATTCAGTTGAATGCTATTGAAGCTCATATTTCTACAGGAAATGAATGAATAGAAGCAAAAAAATAGAACACATCTTCAGCAAATACATTTTAAATGCTTTTCGGTGATGTCCAATTGTTCCCCAACATGCTGTCATGCCTCTAGAACTGAAATGCAAGCATAAAATTGGGGAGAAAACAAAGAGACATAAAAAGTAAAGCATACATAACTGAGGAAAACAGGGAATGCAATAATTAGACCCTGTCCTTTCAACTAGGGACCTGGATTTGAATCCAGCCCAAAATGATGGGATGAAAATCTGCTTTCTGCACCATTTGTAAGGGTCCTATATGAAATGAGTTCAGGCATTTTCAACCCACATCGTAACTTATGCAAGTCTTAAACACAAAACTGCCCATATTTCACGGTATCAGGGAGGCCACAAGGATACAGGAAATTGAACTGTCACACTGGTGCAATGGGGAATTCTGAAATTGGGATTAAGATAAATAGTTTGGGCACAGTAGAAGGAGCATATGGTCCATGCTATACCCAACCTGTGAGTTATGATACTAGCTGCAAAATAAAGTACAAAAATGTTCCATTTCCCAGCACTGGCATACCTTGCCGTAATGACACCAAAAATTGACATCCATTAAAAAAAAAAATTAAAATAGCACACAAATATATAGTTTCTTTGCTTTGGGAATTGATTTGCTAAAGATTTGCTCAACATGGGGAAGATATATTCTGGTCACAATTTCTAATAAAATGGCAAAATCATTCAAAAAACAGGTTTACAGTTTCAGCACAAATGGAGGTTATATTCTCACTATGTTTACAATGCTGTTGAATATTATTATGCAGGTGGTCATGCACAGGAGAATGAACATTCACAACAGCATCTTAACTTTAGTCTCACTCAGTTCCACACACATATAGGAGTATCAATGCTAATCTTATAAATATTCCCACTGCACTCATCACTGCCAATACCACTGAGACACGTGCTTAATGACCATAGTATAAATGATAGTGCTGTAATATGGAGATCAGGGAAGCATGTCGCAAAAACGATGTGGTTATAATGGGAGATTTTACTTTTAACATAGACTGAGAGATGCAGAACAGCTCAATAAAGGCAGTGGGCCAGATTTTGTTGGAGCAGGCATTCTCACGGTGTGCCCGGTTAGTTAGACTTACAATTGTATGTTTAGGTTTTTAAAATATTTGTCCACAAAGTTGCTGAAAGTGCGAGCTGATAACGGTGCAGCGAGGGCAGCAGGGCATTTGGGATCTTGATGAACAACGGGACAAGTAGAGACGAGGCCCGACACTGGAGGAGACAGACCTGTATGGGAGTGGCAGCGGGACCTGAGAGAAGGCGGAGTGGCCATAAAAGAGTGCGGCAGATGAGGCTCGACACTGGTGGAGGCGGACCTGTGTGGGAGCAGAAGCGGGACCTGAGAGAAGGCGGATTGGCCATAAAGGAGCACTGCAGAGGAAGCCTGACACCGAAGTGCTGTGAGTTGGGAAAGAGTCCGAGAGCGGGAGCAGTCAAACAACAACTGCGAAACCGCTGAAGTGATGTCACAACCAGGGAAGGAGCTGATTGGTAAGTAGGACCTTGTGAGTATTTCTACAGTCCAGTCGTTGAAGTAAAAGTAAGGTCTCTAGTTTAGAGTAAGTAGACCTAGAAATTCAGTGGGCTGCGCCACACGTTAGCACCCAAAGAGGGCACTTAGTGGGTTTTACACCACTGGCCACGCCTCCCGCTAAATTTAGCGGGACGCTAATGGCGGCGCTAGCCGTTAGCACTGCACCGCTACCGATGACATCATCGGTGTGCGCAGCACCCCGCTACCACCCCGATCGCGAAATTTGGTAGCGCCGCCTGCTTTAACGCCGGTCGCAATTTGCGACCGGTTCAGGGGGGCCTACCAGCGGCGGTAGAGGTGCGGAGGTGCGGGGCGGCCATTTTTTTTGCTGGCCGCCTGCCAGCACCTCTTTGTGATGCCGTCCCCGGCCTCCTGAGCACCCCCCCCCCCGCGTTGTGCCAGCTGTGTACCAGGAGCCCGGCACTTCTCCTCGGTGCCGGGCTCTTTTGCCGGCACTCGCGATCGCCGATCGCACTGCAGCAGGCTCCTCCCCTTTAAGAAGGGGAGGAAGGCCTGCAGTATCACAGCACGCCGTGCCGCAGCGTGTAGCGCTGCGGCACGTTGCACTGCGATTTTCAGTTGCAGCGCCCCAAGAGGGATGCGGGGCGCCTCGAGTAGCGCTGCGCTTCCGTCTGGGGCGCTGAAACTGAATTTCCGGCGGGCGTTCGCGACTCCTTCCGGGGCGGTACTTATGGTGAATTTCTAGGCCGTAGTGTTTAAAGGGAAGTAAGATCCCTAGGCCTAGAAATTCAGTTGCGTGCGCCAGCCGTTAGCGCCTTAGGAAGAGTAGATCTCGAGCGCTAGGCGCTTAGCGCCCGGGCGCAGCGCGATCTGCGCCTCGCCCCAACTTCAGTAGACATTTAGCGCTGGCGCAAAGTCTTTGCGCGCGCCCTGCTGCGCGCGCAGATTATGACGTCATTTCCTCGTGCAACGCCCTTTGTGCGCCCCAAACCGGAACTTCAGTCGCGCCGGCCCATTGTGCGCCGGGCGGCCCTAACGACTGTGGAGTGGAACGGTGCACAGCTGAAGCGGGCCGCGGGGAGCGCAAATTAAAGGGCACTTACCCTGCACTATAAAGGGCAGGCATTTTGCAGCAATCACTCTTGTGCAACGGATTTTTTGAAAAAAACCAAGGAAGGGAGCTTACTGCTTTGGGCCAACACTAGGACAGGTATTTTTGGCTTCAGGCCAGAGCTTTGCAATTCGCCTTCACTGATATCTCATTGTTTGCCAGCATATTATGGGGGCTGCATGGGGTGCTAATGCTGAGTTTCAGGATTATGTCGGAAGGGCTCGCAGACGCTGTGCTAGAGGGGCAGCCCTGGCTAGACGCAGAGGGGGCAACAGGCGTCGGCAATGTGGACCTTACCCACTCAGGCAATACCGCCAGCAGGTCTCGTATCTCAACATGACTGGCGCGCAATGTGTTAGGAGGCTGCGATTCAGAAGGGAGGTGGTTGCAGAGATCTGCCATCTGCTTCACAGGGATCTGTAGTGTATGTACCCGTCTACCTTTAAGGGAACTATTGAATGTAACCGTTCACCTTTAAGAGAACTACTTTAGGTGTGGCACTATTTGTTTGGCTTCTGTATACTGTAATACCGATAGTGACCACACCAGTATATAAGTGTTGTGGCAGGATTGCTGGGGCAGATTCGCCCTGACCTTCGAATAGTAAAGACCTGTTTGTTTGTTATTCCTGAAGTCTGTGTATTTATTAACTGTACAACCCACAGACTTTACAGTGGCGACGAGTCCGATCGTACCCTGCGGCAAGACTACCAAAGCAACGAAGAGCGTCGAAGAGAGGCAACTGCCCTCGTCGTGCTGCTGGGAGAAAACACGAGGCTGCAGCAGGAGGACGGAGGAAGACTTTAGCAACAAAAGCTTCCATTAGCAACAGGCACTGACTACCCTTCTACCACGGTGTGGAGTGAGCCGATCAGCAGGAAACAAGGCGGCCGCGGAGACTGTGAGTAGGGGAAGGTGTAGAGAATATCCGAAGGATAAGGGCTGTGCACTCGACCACGGTCGAGGGGGGAACGGAGCCGGTCAGAAAGTCGGGTCCAACGGCGTCGTGAGACAGTCGGACCTCGATCGGCGGGAAAAGCCGGGCAGCGACCGCAGCCACGAAGCGCTGAGACTGGGAGTAGGCGCGGGAAGAGAAACCCAGCCGCAGCTGGGGGAGGGAAACACCGGTCTGCGAGAGGGCTGGGAGGCGAACAGGAACCGCGCGGGTGGGAGAGAGAGACAGAGCCGAGCAAGGGGAGAGAGACTGCGCGAGAGCCAGTCCAGCGGCTGAGCTGTTCTCCACCAATGGGGTACCCAGAGCCGGTAGAACCGAACGTGCGGGAGAGGGAGAGACAGAGCCGAGCAAGGGGAGAGAGACTGTGCGAGAGCCAGTCCAGCGTCTGAACTGTTCTTCACCAACGGGGCACCCAGGGCCGGTAGAACCGAACGTGCGGGAGAGAGAGCGACAGAGCCGGGTACGGAGAGAGAGACTGCGCGAGAGCCAGTCCAGCGGCTGAACTGTCCTCCGTTAACGGGGTGTACCCAGCGCCGGTAGAGCCGTGCGGGCGGGAGGAAAAGACAGAGCCGAGTAAGGGGAGCTGTGCGAGAGCCAGCCCAGCGGCTGAACCTGTCCGCTGTGGGGAAAGCGTACCCCTTCCACCAGGAAGAAACGCGGGAAGCCGCCATTAGGCGGAGGAGACGACAGAAGCGGGAAACCGCCATTGAAGGGGGCGGGGAGAGAAAGGAAGAGCGGGAAACCGCCACTTTCGCGGGAAAACCGCCATCTTAACGGACATACCGCCAGTGAAGTGGGCGGGGAGAGAAGGAAAGAGCGGGAAACCGCCATTTTCGCGGGAAAACCGCCATCTTAAAAATAAACAAATAAATAAGAATACTTAAAGAAATACTGGTGCTGCTCCCAAGGGAAGAAAGATGCCTAAGAGAGGGAATATTAACGATTTTAATTCTGAAATAGAAGACTGGGCCACGTACGTGGAACGCATAGAGATCTATTGCGAAGCCAACAAAATAGAGGAAGACGACAAGGCGATAACATTGCTAAACTCGATGGGGGCAAAAACATACGGGCTCTTGAAGCATCTAATAGCACCAGATAAACCAGCGGATCAGACCTTTGAAGAGATTGTGGCTGTGCTGAAGGACCACTTGAACCCCACACCGTTGATGCTGGCTGAACGATTCAAATTCTACGCAAGAACGCAGAGGAAAGATGAAAGCAATGCGGAGTACTTGGTCGAACTGCGTAGGCTAGCGAAATACTGCCAGTTCGGAGGGAATCTGACAGAAGCACTGTGGGACAAGTTCGTATGCGGATTGTCCAAAGAAGGGACGCAGAAGCGACTACTGGAAGAGAACGACCTCACACTGGACAGGGCTGTCCTTATAGCTGCATCGCACGAAGCCGCAGCGAAAGGAACGGCGGAAATGCAACTAAAGGCGGCGGCACTCGGGGTGGACCAAATTACTTCAAGCACAACAAAATGCTACCGTTGTGGGAAGACAACGCATGACCAGAATCAATGCTGGTTTAAGAACCAAGAGTGTAGGAAATGTGGCAAACTGGGTCACATCGTCAAGGTATGCCGGTCCGGGAAAAAGACCAACAATCAAAGGAAGCCACCACAAGAAAAGTACAACAAGGTACACAAGGTGGCTGAGAAGAGTTCAGACGAACAGAATTCAGACTCAGACCCAAACAACCAAGAGCTGGGTAGTCTGAGAATCCACAATGTGGGTAAAGAAACGGATCTACAGACCATCTGGGTCATACTAAAAATAGCTGGAGTCCAAGTAAGAATGGAGCTGGACATTGGATCAGCTCTATCAATCATCAACCGAAGGGACTACCACCGGCTATTCTCTCACATACCTTTAAGAAATACCAAGTTCGTATTACAGACATACACGGGGCATAACGTATACCCCGTGGGGAAAATAAGAGTCAAGGTGAGAGATAGGGGTAAAGAACACCCAAGAATGAACTTGTACGTATTACCTGAGGGAGGACCACCACTTCTAGGACGGGAGTGGATTAAGAAAATAGACATGGAATGGCATTACCTAAAAGCCATAATGAGGGAGGACTCGGTGCAAGCTATTAGCTCAGATTCTGAAATGGATGATGATAAGACCAATTTGAATATGGAAGACAAGGCTAAAAGGGACTTGCCGACGATGGGGAAGAAAACGAAGACATGCAGAAGGACTTATGGTACCAAGAAGAATAAAGCGGCAGAGCAGAACTCCAGGTTGACAGAGAATTCTGAGCCGGTTCAAGCAAAGGATTCATCCACGACGGGAGAACACCGAGCTCGGACGCAAACTTATGTCAAAATACGACAACAATTAGAACAGTTGCGTGACCGTCTCGTACAAGAGATGACAAATATGGAAAGGTTCTGGGACACCGAATGGGAGAACCTAGAAAGACTACAGAGACAGCTAGCTCAAGCAGAGAGCGACCATAGAGCCATCGTGGCCAAATACCAATCACATTCCCCTGATGCTGTTCAGGAACTAGAATATTTACAGAACGAACCAAAGCAAGAGGAATCTTCAGGAAGCCAGGATTTTATTCCAGTTCTTCTCTACGACTCCTTACAAGCAGAGTGTGAGAAGTTGAAAGAACAGTATGAACAGGCCCAGGCTACAATTCTGGAGGGGGTTAGCTCGGCAACCTCCGAAAAGCTAGTTTCAGTAGAAGCATATGAACAACTAAAGGTTGAACATGAGCAAGAAGTCCAAAGGCTGCAGGAAATTCTTGATGAGCTCAAGGCCAAGACAGACTCATCGGTAGAAGTTCCATCCATAGATGAGAAATTAGAGGTGAAAAACATGGCAGAGCATGAAAGACAGGATGTCCAAGAACTCATAAAAACATTGAAGGACACCCAAGACAAATATGAGGCGGCAATGACCGAGGTTCAACAACTTGAAGAACAGATTCAACTGGGAATCCTTTCAGTGGAAGAAAAGGAAACTGTAAGAAACTCAGAGACTGTAAGAATGGTCCCTGAACATGAACTAGAGAGCATCAGGGCGCAGCTTTTCTGAGCGTTGAAAGCCAAAGTTCAAGAGGAACAGAAGGTGGAAGTATTGGAGGAAAAGGTGGATGAAATGGAGAAGACTCTGATCCACCGTGTTCCCAGGGAAGAGTTAACGGTCAGCCAACTCCTTCATATGCTGAAGGACAAGACTCTGCAAGGGGAACAATCTGAACACGAGCTTCAATCTTCAGGGGGAACGAGTTCGGAGCTCTCAAAAGTCACGGAGATAGCTGAGGTGGCAACACAAATTTTACAAGGATGCCAAAAGTACGTTGAATCACGTCAAGGTGAACAGAAGAATGTGGAAACCGTTACTTCAGTAGAAGGATTAAATAGCCTGATAACGCAATTCCCGATGGAAGGGAAGGTATTGAACTCACAAATGAGGTCCGTCGTGAAGGAATGGCAGATAACCCAGGAAGAGCGGGATGAATATGAATGCATGAAGAAGTCTTTTCAAGAAAGATGTCTAGGGAAGGAACCATCGTCAGCTAACGTCCAGACGGGTGAGGAGGAAGAAGAAGGCTCTCTCGCTGGCCTAACTCAGGACGAACCCGAATATTACCATGACCTGTTGAGTGACACTGAATATTACGAGGATGTGGTCTGCCCAGCTTGTGATGAAAACTCCCGAAGTGCTGAAATCCGGATGAAGCACTTAAGGTCTAAGGAACATAGAGAGTTGGTGGCGCTACAGCTGGCAGCCGAGAAAGGAGCTCCGAGAGTTTCAAAAAGGCAGAAAAGAAAAAGAAGAAGCAGAAGATAATAACTGTCTAAAATATTAGCACTTCTACCATCTCAGGCGGGACACTACGAAAGGAGCTAAATTAGTTGAAAAACTGGAAAATGTCAAGACAGCCAGTTGGTTGTAAAAGTCCGCACTGCTGGTTCAACAGGACGAAAGTTCAAGCTGTTACGTCAAGAAAAAGGCTATGGAGGAGTCACGCTAGCCAGGTGAACCGGCTACACCAAAGAAATGTTGTTCGGAATGAGTCAAGATCAGAGACTGAATCTATGAACTGTTTCCGCAGAGACTGAACCTGTGAACTGTTCCCACCGAGATTATATCTGTAAATTGTTGATATGACATTGACTCCACCGAGATTATATCTGTAATTTGTTTTATAGGAAGTTGAAGATATGTATGTTTAACGGGGACTCTGTAAGTAATAAGCTAAAAAAGGAGGATTGTAGTGTATGTACCCGTCTACCTTTAAGGGAACTATTGAATGTAACCGTTCACCTTTAAGAGAACTACTTTAGGTGTGGCACTATTTGTTTGGCTTCTGTATACTGTAATACCGATAGTGACCACACCAGTATATAAGTGTTGTGGCAGGATTGCTGGGGCAGATTCGCCCTGACCTTCGAATAGTAAAGACCTGTTTGTTTGTTACTTCTGAAGTCTGTGTATTTATTAACTGCACAACCCACAGACTTTACAGGATCTGCGTCCACAGCTGAGTTGCAGGACGTCTCTGTCGGTGGAAGTGAAGGTGACGGTGGCTCTGAACTTCTATGCCACCGGCTCCTTCCAATCAGCTGCTGGGGACATTGCTAACATATCCCAGTTCGCCGTCCATTGCTGCTTCCACCAGGTCACCAATGCCCTTTTCAGAAGGAGACGCCAATTCATCTCCTTCCCCATGACCCTGGAGAGGCAGCAGCAGCGTGCAGTGGGATTTGCAAGAATCGCGGACTTCCCCATGGTGCAGGGCGCCATTGACTGCACGCATGTGGCTTTGCGGGCACCTCTGGACCATCCCGAGGATTACCGCAACCGGAAGGGCTACCATTCCCTCAACGTACAGCTGGTGTGTGACCACAGGCAGCGCATCCTAGCTGTCAATGCCCGCTTTCCAGGCAGCAGCCACGATGCCTTTATCCTGCGACAGACTACTGTGGCTGACATCTTCCAGGCACAGCCTCACCCAAGAGGATGGCTTATCGGGGACAAAGGCTATCCTTTGTGTACCTGGCTCATGACCCCGCTCCGCGCGCCCAGGACCCCTGCTGAAGAGGCATACAACGAGAGCCATCAAGCGACTAGGAACATCATAGAACAAACAATTGGCGTCCTCAAGAAACGGTTCCGCTGTCTGGATCGTTCCGGCGGATCTCTGCAGTATTCGCCAGAGCGAGTCTCCCAGTTCGTGGTCGTTTGCTGCATGCTGCACAACCTGGATATCCGCAGGACTCAGGCACTGCCACCTCACACTGGAGCACCACCTCAGGGGGAGGAGCAGGAGGAGCATGAGGAGGAGGAGGAGGAGGAGGAGGAGTACCAGGCCAGGAGGGAGGCACAAGGTCCAAGGGCCGCCCGTCGGCGGCTTATTGAACGTCACTTCTAGGCCCCCTGTCAGGGAATGGCTTGTGCCAATAAAAGAACATGAATGCAGCCACTCCGCAAGCCCTCAGCCACTTAAGGCAACAAACACTTCAAAGATCAAACATGGACAATATGAATAAATAAAATGCTTTATTGAACAAACTCAGGGCCCTTCCCACATGAAACCCAAAAACAGACAACACCTCCCAAAAAACAGCCACACACATGACTCACTCCCACAACCTGGGGAGGAATAACAAAACATTTAAACAAAAATGGCCTTCATCCTCGGCCTTAAAAAAACAACCATCCCCAGAAACAAAACAACCATCGCAAAATAAACAAACATTTGTCCACACCCTCTACTTTGTGGCCCGCGAGGGCGATTCCTTGTCCAGCCTTTGGCGGCCCCTGGCCGCCCTGCTGCTCCTCCTCAAACCGTGCCCAGTGGCTGCTGCAAGGCTGGGGGAAGGCTCCTGAGGGGCACATGTCGTCATGGCAGATGCCCTTGGGGGTCGGCCTAGACGAGGTCTGGGCCTCGAGGGGCCGGCTGGTGAATGCTGCAGCTGTGGCTGGCCAGCATCAGTCGGACCAGCGTCTCGTGGCAGCTCCGCTGGGGGAGTGACAGTGGCGGCTGGAGGAATGGGGGCAAGCTGGCGTATGGCAGGCGGCCGCTGGTCAAGTGACACACTGACACTCGCCCGGGCCCGCACTGCAGCATGCGCTGCAATGTGCCGAACGACAGACCGCTGTGCTGCTACAGCGCGGCGGGTGTCCTGGCGATGCCTGGCTGACGCAGAGAGTGTGGCAGCAGTGAGTGCCCGTGCTGCCCTGGTCTGTGACCGCATCAGACCAGCCAGTGACTGCACGGCACCACTGATCACCTGCCCACTCGCTGCGTGAGCTGCCCCGAATTCCACCCAACTCGCTGCCTGTGCTGCCACGAATAGCTCCAAACTCTTGGCCTGTGAGGCCCCGAACTCGGCCACACTATGAGCCAGGGACTCGATGGCCTCAGGCATCCGTGCCACAACCCCCATGAGCTCGGTGTGCCGGCACTCCGAGTCCACGGACATTTGATCGAGGAGGCGCAGCTCCTCGGAGTTGACCGTAGCCGGACTGGAGGCCGGACTCTCCCTCTGGGGAGAAGGCCGCCGAGCTGGCCGACCCTTCCCGCGTTGCTGGATGCCACTGGGCCCAGCAACTACACCCCTCTGGGAAGAAGGCCGCTGAGCAACCGCACACCCACTGCGTTGCTGCACGCCACTGGTCCCAGGAGCGACACTCCCCACCGACACTTCCCCCACGCTCTCCTCCAGGGAAGACGTGTCCCCTACATTGGCATCCCCTGGCGCGGGTGAAGGTTCCCCTGATGGGCCGCCTTCCTCTTCCTCTTCCTCCTCCTCCTCCTCCTCCTCTTCTGAGGGGCTGTCACTGGCAGCTTCAGGGACCTCCTCCTCACCATCTGAAAGCAGGAAAGGACAAGAGTAGCTTTAGATTGAGGAGAGGGCGTCAGCGAGGGAGGCATGAGTGGTGGCATTCAGCACATTGGTCGGACAGTGGCAAAGGATGTAGATCTGATGCGCAAGTGGGACGAGAGAGGTCCAAAAGGTGATGTCCTTACCATTGGTGCCCAGAACAGGGTCGGCATCTCCACTGGCAACGGGCCCAATCACCCGGGCTCCCATGAGGCGACCCACGCGCTCTTCCAGGTCAGTGAGCTGCTGGATCTGGGGACCGCCTCCCCCGGTCTCAGTCCGGCTCTTCTGATTGTGGGCCAGCTTGGCCTGCAAGAGAAAGGACGGCCTCTAAGTACAGTGCGTAACCCTGATCTGGTGTGCACTGCCTCCCATGGTCGAATAGCTTGGCCAGTGTGGAGCCCTGATCTGGTGTGCACTGCCTCCCATGGTCGAATAGCTTGGCCAGTGTGGAAAGTGCAGAATGTGCAATTGATGTTCATGCCAGTCCCATAGCTGCTGGATGAGGGCTGGCCATTAGGGCTTTCAGGTCCCTTTGCCCATAATGTGAGGTGCACATGCAAGGATGAGGAGGACACTGGAAAGGGTACTCACCCTGACAATCCTGGTGAGGTCATTGAACTTTTTTCTGCATTGGACAGAGTTCCTGGGGACCTCGCTGTTGGCTGTCACCCTGATGGCGACCTCCCTCCAGGCTTTCCTGTAGACGCTGGTCGCAGGCTTCTTCCCACTGTCCGGGAACAGGTGTTTGCGTCTCCTCTCCAAAGCCCCAACCAGCAGCTTCAAATCATGGCCAGAGAAGCGCTGCGCTCGTTCACGGGCCTTCTGCATCTTTCCCGGCGCTATTTCTGTTCAGCAGCAGTGTTTAGGCCTAGCTGGAGGGCTGCAGTGTCCAGTCCAGTGGCAGCAGACGAACTCGACCCTTCCCCCTTTAAGAGCTGGCCGGCGCCAGGGTGTCTGCTGTCAATCAAGAAATGACCGCACCTGCGCTGCGCCCGGCCTCAGCGGCTTAGCTCAGCACCGCCGGCTTTGCGCCTAAAGTTAGTTGTGGAACGCCAGTTTTAGCGCTCGAGCAAACTCTTAGGGTGAAGCTACTGAATATCGGCGAAGTGGCCTCGACTTTGCGCCGGGCGCAAACTTTAGCGGCCGCCCGACTTTTCCGCCCCAAAAGTGGCTATACTGAATTTCTAGGCCCTCGTGTATTTAATATTCTTTAATTTAAAGGAAGTAAAGGGAGTAAATTAAGGGTAGGACATGGCAAGGCAGCTCGGCAGCGTGGAGTGCTCCTCCTGTGCTATGTGGGAAGTCAGGGACACTTTTGGTGTCCAGGGCGAACACATGTGCAGGAAGTGTCTCCAGCTGCAGCTACTCAAAATCTGCGTTTCAGAGCTGGAACTGTGGCTGAAATCACTGTGGACCATCCGCGAGGCTGAGAGCTTCGTGGATAGCACGTTTAATGAGGTGGTCACACCGCAGGTAAAGAGTACACAGGCAGACAGGGAATGGGTGACCGCCAGACAGAGTAAAAGAACTAGGAAGGTAGTGCAGGAGTCCCCTGGGTCCATCTGGGTAAATCGTGCTTGACTAATCTATTGGAATTTTTTGAGGGAGTAACTGGTAGAATAGATGGGGGAGAGCCAGTAGATGTGGTGTACCTGGACTTCCAAAAGGCCTTCGATAAGGTCCCACATAAAAGATTAGCATGGAAAATTGAGGCTCATGGGATAAAGGGGAAAGTTTTGGCGTGGATAGGGAACTGGCTGTCAGATAGAAAACAGAGAGTTGGAATAAACGGCTCATTTTCTGAATGGCAGGCAGTAACAAGTGGGGTACCACAGGGATCTGTCCTGGGCCCCCAGCTGTTCACAATTTACATTAATGACCTGGATCAGGGAGTCGGATGCAGCATTTCCAAATTTGCAGACGACACTAAACTAGGAGGGGGGGTGGGCTCAGAGGAAGAGACCAGGAAGCTCCAGAGCGATTTGGACAGACTGGGCGATTGGGCGGATAAATGGCAGATGCACTATAATGTGGACAAGTGCGAAGTTATCCACCTTGGGTGCAGGAACGGGAGGGCAAATTATTATTTAAATGGCAATAGATTGGGAGAGGGGGAAGTACAGAGAGACCTGGGTGTTCTTGTACACCAGTCACTGAAGGCGAGCATGCAGGTGCAACAGGCGGTCAAGAAGGCAAACGGTATGCTGGCCTTCATAGCAAAAGGGTTAGAATACAGGAACAGGGATACCTTGCTGCAGCTGTACAGGGCACTGGTGAGACCACACCTCGAGTACTGTGTACAGTTTTGGTCGCCTCATCTGAGGAAGGATGTTCTTGCCATGGAGGGGGTGCAGCGGCGATTCACCAGGCTGATACCAGGAATGGCGGGAATGACCTATGAGGAGAGACTATGTAGTTTAGGGATGTACACACTGGAGTTTAGAAGATTGAGAGGGGACCTCATAGAAGTGTATAAAATTCTGACAGGTCTAGACAGACTGGATGCAGAAGGAATGTTTCCCTTGGCGGGTGAGAACAGAACTAGAGGACATAATTTAAGGATAAGGGCTAAACCATTTAGGACAGAGATGAGGGGGAATTTCTTCACTCAGAGAGTGGTGAACCTGTGGAACTCATTGCCACAGAGGGCAGTGTACGCCAGCTCATTAAATATATTTAAGAGGGAATTA
Source organism: Somniosus microcephalus (assembly GCF_052327205.1). Taxonomy (NCBI): domain Eukaryota; kingdom Metazoa; phylum Chordata; class Chondrichthyes; order Squaliformes; family Somniosidae; genus Somniosus; species Somniosus microcephalus. The sequence goes on along the minus strand of NC_140996.1, from coordinate 161,779,605 downwards.
GATATATTTCTACGGGCAAAAGGGGTTAAGGGTTACGGAGAGAAGGCGGGGACGGGATACTGAATTAAAGGATCAGCCATGATCTCATCGAATGGCGGAGCAGGCACGAAGGGCCGAATGGCCTACTCCTGCTCCCATCTTCTATGTATCTATGTATCTCCCTCTCCAACAGATTTTCCGTTTTGGATGCTGCTGGGGGAGATGGTTTCTCAGGGGAGATGGTTTCTCAGGGGAGATGGTTTCTCAGGGGAATGCAGCAACAGCCAAGTCCGTGGCACTATGAGCGGCTCAGCTGCACAGGAGGGGAGGAAAAAGAGTGGGAGAGCAATAGTGATAGGGGATTCTATCGTAAGGGGAAAAGATAGATGTTTCTGTGGCCGCAGACGTGACTCCAGGATGGTATGTTGCCTCCCTGGTGCCAGGGTCAAGGATGTCACTGAATGGCTGCAAGGCATTCTGAAGGGGGAAGGCAGACAGTCAGAGGTCATGGTTCACATTGGTACCAATGACATAGGTAGAAAGAGGGATGAGGTCCTGCAACAAGAATTTAGGGAGCTAGGTAGCAGATTAAAAAGCAGGGCCTCAAAGGTTGTAATCTCTGGATTACTCCCGGTGCCACGTGCTAGTGAGTATAGGAATAGGAGGATAGAGCAGATGAATGTGTGGCTAAAGAGTTGGTGCAGGAGGGAGGGCTTTAGTTTCCTAGATCACTGGGTCTGCTTCTGGGGAAGGTGGGACCTGTACAAGTCGGATGGGTTGCAACTGAACCAGAACGAGACCAACGGGGAGCTTTGCTAGTACTGTTGGGGGGGGTTTAAACTAACTTGGCAGGGGGATGGGATACGGGGTGGAGCTATAGTAGGGGGTGATGCACAGTCAAATATAGAGGAAAAAATAAGTCAGCCTGGAAGGCAGAGCAAATATGTAATGGCACAAGGGAGTATGGCAAGGCTGGATGGCATTTATTTTAATGCAAGGAGTCTTGCGAGTAAGGCAGATGAATTGAAGGTGTTGATGAACACATGGGCTATGATATTGTTGCTATTACAGAGACATGGTTGAGGGAGGGGCATGACTGGCAGCTCAATATTCCAGGGTATAGAATCTTCAGGCGAGACAGAGTGGGGTGTAAAAGAGGTGGTGGTGTCGCAATATTAATCAAGGAGTCAATTACTGCTGTAAGGAGGGATGATATCTTAGCAGGTTCCTCTAATGAGGCCATATGGGTAGAACTTAAAAACAAAAAGGGGCAAGCATTTTGCTGGGAGTGTACTATAGGCCCCCAAACAGTCAGGGGGAGATAGAGGAACAGATATGTAGGCAAATCTCGGAGAAGTGTAAAAATAATAGGGTAATAATAGTAGGGGATTTCAACTTCCCCAATATTAACTGGGATAGTCAGAGTGTGAAAGGGGGTGCGGAATTCTTAAAGTGCATCCAGGAGAGCTTTTTGAGCCAGCATGCAGAAAGTCCTACAAGAGAGGGGGCAGTACTGGACCTAATTCTAGGGAATGTAGCCGGGCAAGTGGTAGAAGTGTCAGTAGGAGAGCATTTTGGTGACAGTGACCATAATTCGGTGAGATTTAAGGTAGTCATGGAAAAGGACAAAGATGGCCCAGAAATAAAGGTTCTAAATTGGGGGAAGGCTGATTTTAATATGATAAGGCAGGATCTGGCCAAAATGGACTGGGATCAGCAACTTGTAGAAAAATCCACATCACAGCTGTGGGAGTCTTTCAGAAAGGAAATAGAGAAAGTACAACGCCAACATGTTCCCGTAAAGGTCAAGGGTGGGACCAAGAAGCCCAGGGAACCCTGGATTTCAAGGGATATACAAGAATGGATTAGGAAAAAGAGGGAGACTTCTGGCAGATACAAAGGATTGAAAACAGTGGAAGCCCTAGAGGAGTATAAAAAGTGCAGGGGGGTACTTAAAAAAGAATATGGAGAGCGAAGAGGGGGCATGAAAAAACACTGGCGGGCAAAATAAAGGAATATCCCAAGGTGTTTTATAAGTATATTAAGGGCAATAAGATAACCAGGGAAAGAGGACCAAAGTGGCAATTTGTGTGTAGAGCCGGAAGATGTGGGTGAGGTTTTAAATGAATATTTTGCATCTGTGTTCACTATGGAGAAGGATGATGTAGACATAGAAATCAGGCAGGGGGATTGTGATATACTTGAACAAATCAGTATTGAGAGGGAGGAGGTACTAGCGGTTTTAGCAGGCTTAAATGTGGATAAATCCCCAGGCCCAGACGAGATGTATCCCAGGCTACTGTGTGAGGCAAGTGAGGAGATTGCAGGGGCTCTGACACAAATTTTCAGAACCTCTCTGGCCACAGGGGAGGTGCCAGAGGACTGGAGGACAGCTAACGTAGTACCATTATTCAAGAAAGGTATTAGGGATAAACCAGGGAATTACAGGCCAGTGAGCCTAACATTAGTGGTAGGGAAATTATTGGAAAAAATTCTGAGGGACAGAATTAGTCTCCACTTGGAGAGTCAAGGATTAATCAAGGATACTCAGCAGGGCTTTGTCAGGGGGAGATAATGTCTAACCAATTTGATTGAATTTTTTGAGGGGGTGACTAGGTGTGTGGCTGAGGGTAGTGTAGTTGATGTAGTCTACATGGACTTCAGCAAGGCTTTTGACAAAGTCCTGCATGGGAGACTGGTCAAGGAGGTAAGGACCCATGTGATTCAGGGCAATTTGCAAAGTTGGATCCAAAATTGGCTTAGTGGCAGGAGGCAGAAGGTGATGGTTGAAGGTTGTTTTTGTGACTGGAAGCCTATGTCCAGTGGTGTACCACAGGGATCGGTGCTGGGTCCTTTGCTGTTTGTAGTGTACATTAATGATTTCGATATGAATGTAAGAGGTATGATCAGTAAGTTCGCAGATGACACGAAAATTGGTGGAGTGGTAAATAGCGAGAAGGGAAGCCTCCGGCTACAGGACGATATAGACGGGTTGGTTAGATGGGCAGAACAGTGGCAAATTGAATTTAACCCTGAAAAGTGTGAGCTGATGCATTTTGGGAGGACTAACAAGGCAAGGGAATACACAATGAATGGTAGGACCCTAGGAAGGACAGAGGATCAGAGGGACCTTGGTATGCATGTACATAGATCCCTGAAGACAGCAGGACAGTTAGATAAGGTGGTTAAAAAGGCATATGGGATACTTGCCTTCATTAGCCGAGGCATAGAATATAAGAGCAGGGAGGTTATGATGGAGCTGTACAAAACGCTAGTTAGGCCACAGCTGGAATACTGTGTGCAGTTCTGGTCGCCACACTATAGGAAGGATGTGATTTCATTGGAGAGGGTGCAGAGGAGATTCACCAGAATGTTACCTGGGCTGGAGCGCTTCATCTATGAAGAGAGACTGGACAGGCTGGGGTTCTTTTCCTTAGAGCAGAGAAGGCTGAGGGGGGACCTGATTGAGGTGTACAAAATTATGAGGGGCATAGATAGGGTGGATAGAAAGGAACATTTCCCCTTAGTAGAGGGGTCAATAACTAGGGGGCATAGTTTCAAGGTAAGGGGCAGGACATCTAGAGGGGATTTGAGGAAAAACTTTTTCACCCAGTGGGTGGTTGGAATCTGCAACTCACTACCTGAAAGCATGGTAGAGGCAGGAACCCTCACAACATTCAAGAAGCACTAAGATGAGCACTTGAAACGCCATAGCATACAAGGCTACGGACCAAGTGCTGGAAAATGGGATTAGAATAGACAGGGCTTGAGGGCCGGTGCGGACACGATGGGCCGAAGAGCCACTTTCTGTGCTGTATAACTCTATGACTATGACTCTATAAACAGTGCATCGCCTTAACCAATGAGATTAAAAGATTGAGAAATAAACAGAGGAAGGACTGAGAAGGAGGGTGAATTAGAGTGGGTAAATTCAATGCCAAATCAAGTACAGAAACAGAAATAGAGGGAAAGAATTACATAGAAAATGTACAACACAGAAACAGGCCATTTGGCCCAACCCATCTATACTGGTGTTTATACTCCACACATCTCCTTCCATTCTAGCTACCTCATCTCAGCCTTTCAGCATTTTTTTCTATTGCTTTTTCTCTCATGTACTAATCTAGTTTCCTTTTGAAAACATCTAAGCTGCCTCAACCACTTCAAGTTCCACAATCTAAGTACTCTCCGATTAAAGAAATTGATCCTTAGTTCCCTATTGGTTTTATTAGTAACTACCTTGTATTTATGGCCCCTAGTTTTGGATTCACCCACAAGTGGCAACATTCTCTCCACATCTACCTTGCCCAACCCATTCATAATTTTAAAGACATCAATCAGATCACCTCTAAATCTTCTCTTTTCTAAAGAAAAAAGCCCCAGCCTGTTCAATCTTTCCCCATAGTTGTAATCTCTCAGTTCTGGATTGGATTGATTGAAAATAAGAAATATTGAATTAAGAGAGAGAGAAAAAAGGCAGAAAGGAAAAGTAAAGAAAATATGCAAAGAGTAAAATTTTGACCTTTTTAAAATCTACTAAAACAATTCATAACATGAAGGAATGAGACTCCACACTTATAATTGTTTACTTTCTGGGCAAGAGAGGCTGATTGGCAGTCATTAACATTGATCATATTGTTAAAGGCTAGTTATGCTGATAATTACTAGACTTAACTTGTGGCGAGGTTAGTGAGCAATACCTCATGAAAATCACGGGGAGGTTAAAATGATTTTTTTGCGAAGCTAACGGTGAAGTGGCGCAAACCGGTTAGCAACTTGCGTTGATTCGCAATTCATGGGATATCTCTTCCTCGCTACATGTTGCTGACTGATTTGCACATTAATAATGTTGTGCATCATCAATACACCGTATTTTTTCAGCAAAATCTGACTCTATGGCCCCGATTTTCGGCTTGTGTGGGAAATGGTCGGGTTCCCCGAATGTGGGGCTTCTGACACACATAAAAAGTGTCAGCCAGCTCCACGCAATTTTCCCTCAATTGGCCAATTAATTCCCAGCATGTGGATAGCCTTGCTAATTGTCCAATTCGAGTCAGAAATCCCCACAGTATGATGTCATCATTCGTGGTGCTTTCAAGGTCCATAGCAAGCACTGCATCCTCTGAAGGCTTCCAAATGAACCATACAGGATGGCAGAGGAGCCTGCAGCAGCTGTGGCCAGTGCCAGACCCCAAGCTGCCTTCAAATTCAATGAGGCTTCACTGCAGGCATTATTGGATGGGGTTAGGGCCCACAGGGAGGTCCTCTTCCCTAGGTCAGGGAGGAAGAGGCCTCCCACTGAGACCAATGCTGCATGGATGCAGGTGTCAGCAGATGCCAACTCGCTGTGAGTCACCACAAGAACCTTGGCATTACATCTCTAACTCCTTCCATTACTCCCCCACAGTACCATCCAGAGCCCCCATCCTCACAGTGGAGGAGGAAGAGGCTGTGCAGCCAGACTCCTCAGAGGAAGCTCCAACCTCTGAGGGCACAGCGACAGCAGAAGGACATAGAGTAGTGTTGTCTCCTGGTGTTTCACAGCTCACAAGTGAGCCTCAGCAGATTCTGGAGACAGGGACAGCAGTGGAGAGTCCTCGTCGGAGGATGCAGGACTCTGCCAGCTCAGCTCAGCTGCGCTGCATGTTGACCCTCTGCCTCTGGGTCCATCCGCAAGAGAAGAGGTGATGGATCTCCATGCACAAATGCAGGAGTCTCTGGCAGGTTTTGTCTCCAGGGTCGCTGCGAGTGTGGAGCGAATGGAGGAGTCCATAGCGACCATGAGCAGAGCCTTTGTGGAGTCATTGGCGCATGAACGCATCACCATGGAAAGGTTGGCAACCTCCATGGAGGAGATAACTTGCCAGGTACGGAAAACATGGTGAGTGCTCATAAGAGAATGACATCTCTTGAGGAGCGTTGGCCATCTGTTGAACAGAGAAACCAGATCTTCATGGAAGTCCTTCTGAGTAGGACTGCAAGTGCAGAAACGGGTCCCCATGGCCCCCTAAAGTGCAGCAAGGTGCTCTCAAGCCACTTCCAAGCGCTGGCCCCTTCTGGCTTGTGCAGCTTCAGGTGAGTGAGCAGCAGCCTTGTGCTCCTGGTGCTCATCATGCTGTTCCTGGTTCTGCTGCTGCCGCCTCTGCTGCTGGAGATCCTGTAATGGCAAGAAGGGAAGGAAAAAAAGGCATCCCATGTGTTGTATCTGTAATGATCAATAACATGTCATTCTATAGTGGACACTAGGTGGAGCCGTAGAGCTGTGTAGAGCTGTATATAAGACTACACTACTCAGCTGTATATATATTAAGACTACATTACCCATGAGGCACTAGGCTACCCACAAGGCAGCAGTCAAGATGGAAGCCCCTACAGATACTGTACCTAGTCCACATGTGCTCAATAAAAGTAGCTAGCAAAAGCTAGCTGTGTTCATAATAAGAATGTCTATTTATTAATGAACATAACATGGTACCAGGGTGGTGAAGATCTCCTGAAAATTGTGAAAAGCGACATGGAGAATTTGAAGCCACCAGAGCGTTTGAAACTCACAGAAAAAATCGACTACAATTGGCAGACTTTTAAACAGCAATTCGAACTCTACATTGCAGCCATCGGATTCGGTACAAAGCCAGACGCAAGGAAGATAGCATTGCTGCTTACGGTTGCAGGCCCACAGGCGATAGAGGTATTTAATACATTTGTATTTAATCCAGAGGAGAACATAGTAAAATTAGAAGATGTGCTAAAAAAATTTGATGCACATTGCTCTCCCAAAAAGAATGAGAACTATGAAAGATACATCTTCTGTTCTCGGACACAGCAGCAAAATGAGACTTTTGATAGCTTTATAACTGATCTGAAACTGAAAGCACAGACATGTAATTTCTCTGAGCTCAAAGCATCCATGATTCGTGACCAGATTGTGTTTGGTATTCATGATAAAAAAGTCAGGGAACGTCTGTTGAGAGAAACCGAACAAAATTTGGAAAATGCGGTGAAAATATGCCAAGCCAGCGAGCTAGCTCGAAAGCACGCGAAGACTTTCAGTGAAATCAATAATGATGTGATTGTAATGAGTGATAATGCTGCTGTCGGTGCTGTGTCCTATAAGGGGAAGAAACATGGGCAGAACAGAAATGAAAAGCAATCGGAGGATGAAATGTTTAATTGTAAACGCTGTGGTTACAAACACCAGTTAAGACAATGCCCAGCGTTTGGAAAAATATGCACAAAGTGTAATGGAAAGAATCACTTTGCTAAACAATGCTTTTCAAAAGTACAAACTAAGAAAGGGCAACGAGTTAATGTAATTGAGGACACTGATTTAGGTGAGACATTTTTTGTAGGAATGGTGTCATGTGACAATATCAAAAAGGATACAGAAAATGTGCAGCCCTCAGAAATGGACAATGCTGAACATAAAGTTAATGCAGTAAAAGAGGACAAATGGATGATCCCACTGCAGGTAAATGGAGCATTAGTTACCTTGAAACTAGACACTGGGGCAAAAGCAAACTTAATCAGTATGAGTGACATTAACAATATGAAAGAAAAGCCCAAAACACAGAAAAAGTCAGTACTACTGAAGGACTATAATGGACAGAAAATAGATAGCTTAGGTGTATGCAGACTTAAAGTGACAGTCAAAGACAAAGTGCATCATCTCATGTTTTCTGTTGTGGCTGAAAGGCTTGATTCACTACTGGGTGACAAAGCTTGTGAGGACTTAGAACTGGTCAAAAAAGTCTACCGTATAAACTGTGCCATAAGCAGACCAGATGACTCGGTGGATTCTGTAGTGAATAATTTCCAGGATGTGTTCAAAGGATTTGGAGTTCTACAATTCACTTACAAGATCCAGCTAAAGCAGGATGCTCAGTCAGTGGTACAATCTCCACGAAAAGTTCCAGCACCCCTGCGGGACCGGCTCAAGAATGAACTGGACAGAATGACCACACTAGGAGTCATCAGGAAAGTCGAAGAGCCAACAGACTGGGTTAACTCCATGGTATGTGTAAAGAAAAAGAACAATGATCTAAGAATATGCATGGATCCAAAGGACTTAAATGCAAACATAAAACGTGAACACTACCAGATTCCCAAGCGAGAAGAAATCACCAGTGAAATGTCAGGTGCCAGATACTTTACAAAGCTCGATGCCTCACAAGGATTTTGGCAACTAAAACTGGATAAAGAGAGCACCAAATACTGTACCTTCAACACACCATTTGGCAGGTATTGTTTCCTCAGAATGCCTTTCGGGATAATATCTGCATCTGAAATCTTTCATAGAGCGATGGAACACATAATTGAAGGTCTGGAAGGAGTTCGGGTCTATGTTGATGACATCATCATCTGGGGCTCCACACTGAAAGAACACAATGAGAGACTGACTGAAGTGCTACAGAGCATACGCCGGAATGGACTGAAGCTCAACAAAGCCAAGTGTCAGTTTGGCGTCCAGGAAGTCACTTTCCTAGGAAATAATCTATCTGGTAAAGGAATAGAGCCAGATATGGAAAAAGTAAACGCCATACTCAAAATGCCCCGACCCACTGACAAAAAAGGAGTGCTACGCATCATGGGGATTATAAACTTCATTGGAAAGTTCATTCCTAACTTGTCAGCCAAGACAGCCTGTCTGCGAGACCTGCTACATAAAACAAATGAGTTCGCATGGACAGAAAGACATGAACAAGAGTGGATAAACCTCAAAACAGTGCTGACAACCACACCTGTACTCACCTTCTTTGACCCAACAAAAAGAATCAAAGTTTCAATGGATGCATCAAAAGATGGCCTAGGTGCGGTCTTGCTACAAGCAGAGGGTGAAGATTGGAAGCCTGTTGCCTATGCCTCCAGGTCTATGACTGATACTGAGTGTCGATATGCCCAGATTGAAAAGGAATGTCTAGGCTTGGTAGTTGGACTAGAAAAGTTTCATGGCTACATATATGGACTTCCCACCTTCACAGTTGAGACAGACCACAGCCCTCTGGTTGCCATCATAAAAAAAACCTGAATGAGATGTCTCCAAGGATTCAACGACTCATGATGAAGCTGCAAAGATATGACTTTGAACTGATCTACACACCAGGCAAATACATAGTGTTAGCAGATGCACTATCCTGAGCACCCACAATGAGTCATGTGAGCTCTACTGAGGAAGACGTGGATGTTCATGTGAGTATGGTCACTGCTGTGCTGCCTGTGTCAGACACAAAATCAAAGCAAATAGCAGAAGAAACAGTAAAAGATACAGTATTACAAACAGTAATAGAGAACATTCATCATGGTTGGCCAAAAGGTTCCTGTCCAAAATATTTTCACATAAAGTCAGAATTGAGTGTCGCAAGTGGACTATTACTAAAACAGAACAGAATAGTCATTCCACAGGCTCTACGTCAAGACATGCTCAAAAGGATTCATGAGGGACACCTCGGAATTGAAAAATGCAAAAGGAGAGCAAGAGACACTGTTTATTGGCCTGGCGTAAATAAGGACATTGAGAACATGATAGGCAAATGTGAGACATGTCAGAAACACCAAAACAAACAAGCAAAGGAACCATTGATAGTAGCTGACATACCAACAGCAGCATGGCAAAAGGTTGGTATGGATCTTTTTCATTTAAATGGTAAAGACTATCTAATAGTGATTGACTACTATTCTAACTATCCTGAGATGGCGCTGCTCTCAAGCACCACAGCAAGCAGTGTCATAATGCATGTGAAATCCATCTTCGCCAGACATGGAATTCCCAGGATTGCCGTTAGCGACAATGGTCCGTGCTTCAACTGTAAGGAGTGGCAACAGTTTGCAGCACATTATGACTTTCAGCACATCACATCCAGTCCTTTGTATGCTCAGTCAAATGGTAAGGCAGAGAAAGGTGTTCAAGTTCTCAAGCAGCTACTGAAGAAAGCGACAGAAAGCAAGTCTGATCCTTATCTCGCCCTGCTGAGCTACCGAACCTCACCTTTAGACTGTGGTTCTGCACCTGCTGAACTACTAATGGGTCGCAAGTTGCGCACCACGCTACCCTGCTGTGCAAAAGAACAGCAAAGTGAGGAACTGAGACAGAGACTTCAACTGTTAAAGCTGAAACAGAAATCATACTATGACAAGTCATCCAAAACTCTAAAACCATTGACAAGGGATGATGTTGTCAGGATTGAGGATCCAGATGCATGGAACAGGAACGCTACAGTTCTTGAGGAAGTAGGACCAAGGTCATACACTGTTAGAACTGAGGAAGGACAGATTCTCAGGAGGAACCGCCGTTCCCTCCTAAAAACACAAGAGACTATTCAAGACCAGATTGATGACAATGCTGCAACTGCATCTTGTCATTCACCACCAGAACAATCTCATGAAGACACATCAGACTTACCCGTGTTGAGAAGATCCACACGTGAAGTAAAAGAGCCTGATAGACTTAACCTTTGAGTACAATGTAAAACTTTGAAAATGTGTTGACTGTTTTGAAAATGTTTATGTTTATAGAGCACTAACAAAAGTGTTACTGATATTATCTTTATTGTTTTCTTGAAAGTTGATTGATATTGATTTTGTTAAACCTCAAAGAAAGGGGGATGTAATGATCAATAACATGTCATTCTATAGTGGACACTAGGTGGAGCCGTAGAGCTGTGTAGAGCTGTATATAAGACTACACTACCCAGCTGTATATATATTAAGACTACATTACCCATGAGGCACTAGGCTACCCACAAGGCAGCAGTCAAGATGGAAGCCTCTACAGATACTGTACCTAGTCCACATGTGCTCAATAAAAGTAGCTAGCAAAAGCTAGCTGTGTTCATAATAAGAATGTCTATTTATTAATGAACATAACAGTATCTATGCTTTAATGCGTCCAATCAAGCATGTAGATACGTCGAATTAAATCAGAGTCAGGCAGACAGGCTTCTAACTGTGATCTTTACTTTATTGGTAAAATGGCTGACTGCTGCTTTCCTGGGTAATTCCCATAATGCATTGCACATTACATTACCGTATTTACTGGTGTTAAACTCGCAAATTACATTACTGTATTGACTGATGTCAAACTCGCAATCAATACACGACACCATGCTTCTTGCAGATGCCTCCGCTGAGGAAGCGCTGAGTGAGGGTGGCGAGAGTGGCTTCCCAGGAGATTGCATTGGAGAAGTGTGTGAGGCTCCAACCTTCCACAGCTGTGCCTAAGCCTTGAAGAAGTAGCCCCAAACCTGCAACAACAAGGTCCTTCAACATACAAGTGCTGTCCCTTTAAATTGCAGCTTTCCCTGACCTGCAGCTGACAGCAAGCAAACCGGCAAGCTTCACGCCAGGTCTCATCAGCGGGGCTCCCCGCAGGCGTGTTTGATGTGGGGAAAGCCCCAAAGTCGCAACGGCCCCGGAAAATCTTCTTCAACAAGGTAATTATTGGTCATTAGTGTGCCGATGACCAGTCCCGCCAGCGGCGGCCGGGACTGAAGTGGGTCGCGGAGAAATGGCGGTCCGAAAGTCGGACGGGGCGGGGAATCAGGCGGGGGGGTCCCGACCCACTATTTCGGCGATTTTCAGCCCCCGGCCGCCTGAGAAGCCGCCCAACGGCGGACAGAAAATTGACCCCTATGAATTTCTAGAATGTCTTTGGGAAAGTTTTCTGGAGCAATATGCTTTAGAACCGAAAAGGGAACAGGCCATATTAGATTTAGTGATGAGTAACGAACCAGAATTAATTAACAATCTGACGGTAAGGGAATATCTTGCAAATAGTGGCCATAGTATAATTGAATTTAATATTAGGTTTGAGTGGGAGAAGGAAGAGTCACAAACAAAGGTTTTAAATTTAAATAAGACCTACTTGAAAGGGTTAAGAAATTAATTGACCACAGTAGAATTTCCATGGGTATTCCTCGATCTCCCATTGTATCTTATGCTGAAGATTGAAAATGCTGGAGAAATGGCAATCACAGCTGTTTATGCTGTTTCTCTGGGGTATCTGCTGATCTTATGCCAAGTTGCAGTGGTAGATTGCAAGACCTCCTATGGAGGTGCCAGGCAAAAATGTTTAATATACTGTTTAATTTTAATATTTGAAGTTAAGTATTTTTCTGCCCCACTTTATTTATTGTGGTAGAATTGGGTCCAATGTATTACTAAGGGTGAGCAGTCCTTTTCCTTCAGGTTCTTCCATAATGAATGGATTATGCATTAAAATAAAACTGATCAATCAACTTTTCTATTGTCTCCTGTTAATATCACTTCAGCCATTTAATCGACTCTTGTTTTCCATTTAATAACAGTATAGGTCATTCTACATTCTCTCTCATGTGTACATGTGTGTGTGTTTTCCCCTCCTTCTTTATTTTATTATTTTTTAAATGCTGCTCATCTGTAACTTATTCCAAATCTGATGAAGGGTCTACACCTGAAATGTTCACAGATTTTTTTTATTCATTCACAGATGTGGGCATCGCTGGCAAGGCCAGCATTTATTGCCCATCCCTAATTGCCCTTGAGAAGGTGGTGGTGAGCTGCCTTCTTGAACCGCTGCAGTCCGTGTGGTGAAGGTACGCCCACAGTGCTGTTAGGTAGGGAGTTCCAGGATTTTGACCCAGCGGCAATGCAGGGTTTTGACCCAGTGACGATGAAGGAACAGCAATGTATTTCCAAGTCAGGATGGTGTGTGTCTTGGAGGGGAACTTGGAGGTGGTGGTGTTCCCATGCGCCTGCTGCCCTTGTCCTTCTAGGTGGTAGAGGTCGTGGGTTTGGGAGGTGCTACCGAAGAAGTCTTGGTGAGTTGCTGCAGTGCATCTTGTAGATGGTACACACTGCAGCCACGGTACGCTGGTGGTGGAGGGAGTGAATGTTTAAGGTGGTGGATGGGGTGCCAATCAAGCCGGCTGCTTTGTCCTGGATGGTGTCGAGCTTCTTGACTGTTGTTGGAGGTGCACTCATCCAGGCAAGTGGAGAGTATTCCATCACACTCCTGACTGGCCTCTGAATTACTAGTCCAGTAATGTGACCATTATGTTACCGTACCCCATGGATGTTGATTGACCTATTAAATGTTTCCAGCAGTTCTGTTTTGGTTTCACATTTCTTTTCTTGCGTATGCTTAGTGAAGGCTAACAATGTAGTAAAATGGAGCCCTCTTTTCAGTTTCTTCAGTTTGATACTGAAATTAGTTGTGGCATAGATCATGCACAAAGCATATTGTATATTGCTTTAATACCAGCACCTCCTTCTCAAGATACCAGTATAACATATCCACTTTTCACATTCTTTATTCAGAGTTAATTTGAAATACATAGAACCCTCGTTCTCTCTTTTTAGTTTTCTATTTCTGTGTATAGCATTACACGTCAAATCCAATAAAAATTCACTTAGGGAAACATTGGGGGCAATTTTAACTTTTATCGCTGGGTAAAAAATGGGTGATAGCGAAACGGCAGGTGTCAGTCGTAGTTCAGTTGGTCACACTCTCGCCTCTCAGTCAGAAATTTGTGCGTTCAAGTCAAATGGCAGAGACTTAAGCACAAAATCTAGGCTGACACTCCAGTGCAGTACTGAGGGATTGAGGCATTGTCAGAGGTGGCGTCTTTCAGATGAGATGTTAAACCAAGGCCCTGTCTGCCCTCTCAGGTGGTCGTAAAAGATCCCATGGCACTATGTAGAAGAAGAGCACGGGAGTTAGCCCTGGTGTCCTGGCCAATATTTATCCCTCAACCAACATCACTAAAACAGATTATCTGGTCATTATCACATTGCTGTTTATGGAACCTTGCTGTGCTCAAATTGGCTGACGTATTTCCTACATTACAACAGTGACTACACTTCAGAAGTCATTAATTGGCTGTAAAGCACTTTGGGATGTCCTGAGGTAGTTAAAGGCACTATATAAATGCAAGTCTTTCTTTTCTTTCTTAAAATTCTCTAAAATCGAACGTGGTGTAAAATGGGCTGCTGATTCGCTCTCATCCATTTTTCACCTGGACATAGAAGTTAAAATTAGCCCCATGCTCCGTGGCTCTGTCAATGTGCTCTACTATGGTAAGCACAAGGGTTCAAAACTCAAGAATATAAACTGCTGATAACTATTTTGATGGTTCCCAAAAGACAGTATCAATAAAATTTGTGGAACCTTTCGAGGGGTCGAAAGTCTGTTGTTGTGTCCTGCCATTGATCCCATGCAAATCCCTCTGGGATCGATTATCCATTCTTTTCTTAACTCCTGATGCCTTTATAAGGCCCCAAAAGGGACCAATGCCTGCTGTCAACAGGCGTAAGTCCTGCTGGGCCTATCGGGAGTGAGGTGAGCAACATTCCCGGGATAGCCCAGGAATGGCCGTACAATTGTCCCTCAATGTAACTTGAACATGCCTAAGAAGCCTCCAACCCTATTCCCTGGATTGCAATGTACTGGGGAAGTTGGAAGAAATGGAAACTGCAGATGCAGGTTCCACCCCAAAATACACCCCTCCACCCCTGCCCCCCCACTACCCCCGGGTAGGATCACACCCCAGTCCCGCTCCCCTCTGCAACCAAAATTCCTATCTTAATATTCATCTTGACGAAGTTTGGCTCTTATTGCTTTCCCAGTTCTACTCTATCGGTACAGTTTCAAACACTCTAGGAGATATTAATCTGTGGGTCAGTTTTTACATAAAAGTAAATGTGAGTTGACAGGTGAGCAATATTGGGAAGAAGTAATAAATGACATTTCATCCACTTGCACTGAGTCCTGCTCCCATCCTGAAAAATGTTGACAAAAAACTAGCAGGGGAAACAAATCCTTGTTAAGGACTGTTCAAAGCCAGTTATTGAAAACTTGTATAGAATTGTGCTGGTTGAGTGGGAGAAGTGAGTTCTGAACTCCAGGTCAGACCTGCAGTCAGTACTGTTAACAAAGGGTAAAATTTCAAAGTATCATCGCTGTACTGACAGAAGTGAATTGTACAGGGGAGTCCTCAGCTGCACAACATGGGTGCAGTGACAGTTGTTGGCACTGTTTCTTCAGCAGGAGGAGAAAATGGGCCGGGAGCAGAGAGAGGAAAAAATACACATTCCAGTGTATGGATGTACCACCTCAGAGTCAACTACATGATCATCATAATGAACCAGTGTATGATGAGGTTTAGCAAGGAAGATATGATTATAGCGTGTAGCATCTGGTCCATGAAGACCTGCAGGCACAGTCAACCATCTGCACTATATTACTAGTGACAGTAATGGTCACCACTGTTTATACTACATGATATTTCAAGGCTCCCATCAATGGGACAACACAGGAATTAGATGCTTTGCTGTCCACCACTGCATTAAGAAGACAACTGGACCCCTCTTTCATGGCCTACTCATCTACTTTGCTGAGGCAGCTGGTTTTTCCACATTAGTGGCTTCCCTGAGGTTCAGGGCATCATGGGCTATATACATGTAGCCATTTGTGCCCAACCATTAACCCTATAGCATACATTAATAGGAAGGACTTTGATTCTATGAACGGGCAAATGTTATTTGGCCCTTAACAGAAACTAATCCATCTCAAAGCAGGATCCTTTAGTAGCACAGATGCTGCTTTCATTCTTATGCAATCAAGCGTTACACATCTCTTTGAATGGAAGGCAGGTTAGGCAGTGGGGTCTTCAGAGATGCAGGAGACAAGTTCCTGAGTATCCGGTGGTAGTAGTGAGGAACCCTGCCCTTTGCTAACTCATAGCAGAAAATCAGACAACATGTCCGCAATTTCCCAATATGCATTGCCAGTGAGTTAAGCTCCTTGATCCCAGTATGTACTTGGAAATTATCCCCCTGAACTACACAGTGCAATCATGGCTAATGACACCTCCAAGCAACTTCCATATCCCAGCAGAGGACAGGCACAATAAGGCATGCAGGCAAACCAGAGTCTGACCTGAGTAGACATTTAGTATGGGGCGGGGGGGGGGCGGTCAGGGGTGATGGTGAATATCCTTACAATACCACTCAGTAATAGTTGATAAAATCACACCATTATGCATCTACATGTTGTACAATATTGTCATGAATGGAGCCTCACTGTGGACTTGAATAAGGAGCAGCTACACGCCCTGGAAGACCCAGAAGATGATGCTATGCAATGTCACCACCAGTGGCAGATCAGTACGTGACGGCTGGGACCCAGGTGTATGAGGATATTTAAAATGCACCTGTTTTGTTTTTGCTGAGAACTGCATATATTGTGTTTTACTTTTGGACTTGTGATACTATGTTTTCTGGAAAAAATAAAATTATGGTATAATGCAAGATGAATTAAAAGTGAATTCATTTTATTCTGTTAGAGTGCATGTATGTGACTCATTATTTTTTTCTGCAGCATTTAACCCTTCTTGCTCATCAACTTGTGTGTGTGTGTGTGCTGATTTGGGAGCTCTGTTCCCAAGTACTCCCCTAGTTGTTCTTGCTCCATTCTAATACACAAGAAATTGCACGGTTGGACTACATTGTCCAATTTGCAGCTTTCTTCATGTGTTTTCTTATTCACAATCAATTCATTTTGCTTGTTAGTCATTAACAGAGAGGTGGATACCTTTGTCTGCTTGAATATTCAATTCTCAGAGATGTAAAGATTGTTCTAACACATTCATGACAGTCTTCCTTTCATTAAGTCTGTTGTGGCTGTGTGTTGATAGAGACACTGAAGACAGGAATTGGTTTGATAGGTGTTTACGAAACAAAGTCTGGAGGGGAACTAACTGATACAACACAATATACAGGCTTATATAGCCCGAGTGGCCATTACCGGCATTACAGTACACATGGGGCTCTTAAAGGCACATACACTACAATTCCTCCCCTTTTAGCCAACCAGTACATAATATTTTAAGTAATTATTAATTACATGTTACAAGAAAAATAATCTACACATTGCTGCAGTTAATTAATTATAAGTCAGTCTCTCTGGAGGCTTCCTGACTCGGTCCGGATAATGCCTCGGTGGTGTAGTAGTTTCTGGTGGTGTAGTAGGTTCTTTTGGCAAGGCTGATTCGGCTTGAATGCCAGTGTCGGGTTCATCGGGTTCCAGGATCACCAGATCGGAGGTAGATATGGGTATCTCTACTTCATCGTTAGGCGTATAGAGTTGTGGTGTAGGTTGTCCCTTTTCGGATGACTCTATGATTTGGTCAGCATGGCGCCTTATTATGCTTTCTCCGATGTCCACGGTATACATCAGCGGTCCTAGTCGTGTGCAGATAGTTCGAGGCTGCCATTTCTCGGTACGGTAGTCCCGGGCCAAAGCTTGTTGACCTATCTGGAAGGTTCTAGTTGGCCTTTCATTCATGCCTTGAAATTGCCGGTTCTCCACATCCCTTCTGATGTTTGGCTTGATCAAATCCAGCCGGCATCTTAGGCTTCTATTGAAGAACATCATGGCGGGAGTTTGGTTTGTAACCATATGTGTTGCATTCCTGTATGCGAACAAGAAGTTATCCACCTTGTGCTGAAGTTTTATGTCTTCATTACCCATGGCCTTTATGGCCTTCTTGAAGGTCTGGACAAACCTTTCAGCCAATCCATTGGTGGCGGGATGGTATGGGGCGGACGTGTAGTGCTTAACCCCATTGTTTTTTAAGAACTTCCTGAATTCTTCGGACACAAATTGCGGTCCATTATCAGCGGCACGGTGGCATAGTGGTTAGCACTGTTGCCTCACAGCACCAGAGACCCGGGTTCGAATCCAGCCTCGGGCGACTGTCTGTGTGGAGTTTGCACATTCTCCCCGTGTTTGCGTGGGTTTTCTCCGGGTGCTCCGGTTTCCTCCCACAGTCCAAAGATGTGCGGGTTAGGTTGATTGGCTATGATAAATTGACCCTTAGTGTTAGGGGGATTAAATACGTGGGGTTACAGGGATAGGGTGGGATATGTGTTGGTGTAGGGGTTACGGGGATCGGGTGGGATGTGTGTCGGTGCAGGCTCGATGGGCCGAAATGGCCTCTATCTGCACTGTGGGGTTTCGGTGATTTCTGTGAACAGATCTGTTCCGGCAGCCCATTCCTGGCAAATATGGTCCTTAATACTGTGATGGTTTTTTCCGTGGTGGTGGAGGACATCTTTATTACCTCCGGCCACTTGGAGTGTGCATCAACCGTGATTAAGAACATTGAGTCCATAAATGGACCAGCAAAGTCGATGTGTACCCTTTGCCAGGGAGATGAGGGCCACTCCCATGGATGTAGAGGGGCTTGGGGTGGAGCGTTTTGGACCTTCTGGCATCCTAGACAGCTCTTGGTCATTTCTTCGATGTCTCCATCGATACCTGGCCACCATACAAACGCCCTGGCTAGGTTCTTCATTTTCACTCCACCCAGATGCCCCTCGTGAAGCTCCTTTAGAACTTTATCCTGGAGTTTGGGTGGAATCACCACTCTGGATCCACACATCAAGGTTCCTCGGCACACTGACAGCTGTTCTCTTCTTTGCAAGAATGCTGGCAACAGTGGTTCGCCATTTGCTGGCCATCCCTTCACTGTTAAATCGTAGACTCGTGAGAGAGTCGGGTCATTTCTAGTTTCCCTTTCAATGGCAGAATTTGTTACTGGTAGACATTTGACTATGGTAGAGTGGAAAATCTCCACTGGGTCTACGATAGGTGCTTCTTCTACCATTGGCAACGGTAGGCACGATAACCCGTTAGCATTCCCATGCTGTTTTGATCCTTTGTATTCTATGTTGTATTGGTGTGCCCCTAGAAAAAGGGACCACCTCTGTAGCCTTTGCGCTGTCATAATGGGAACACCCTTTTTAGGGTTGAATATGGAGATGAGGGGTTGATGGTCAGTGAACAAGGTAAATTTTTGTCCGTGTAGGTAATGGTTGAATTTATTCACTCCCCATACCAGGCTGAGTGCTTCCCTGTCGATTTGGGCATAGTTACGCTCAGCTGAGTTCAATAAGCGTGACGCAAAAGCTATCGGCCGTTCCGAGCCATCAGGGAATTTATGCGATAATACTGCTCCTACGCCGTAAGGGGATGCATCGCACGCCAGTCTGATTGGCAGTGATGGGTTGTAATGAGCCAAAACTTCTTTGGATGTGATTAAGTCTTTGCACTTATGGAAGGCACGTTTACAGTCTTCGCTCCATTTCCAAACTACTCCTGTTTGTAGCAGTTCATTAAGAGGGTGTAGAAGAGTTGATAAGTTCGGTAAAAATTTATGATAGTAATTTATTAATCCCAGGAACGACCTTAATTGTGAAACATTTTCAGGTGCTGGGGCTTTTATGACCGCTTCAATTTTTTCAGGTGACTTATGCAACCCTTCCTTATTAATTATGTGGCCACAATATGATATTTGATTTTGGAAAAATTCGCACTTGGGGCAATTTGCTCGTAGGCCCCATTCTCTCAGCCTAGTGAGCACCTGCTCCAAATTGGCAAGGTGCTCGTTGTCATTTTCTCCTGTTACAAGGATGTCGTCTAGGTAGCATTGAGTCCCCGGAATCCCTTGGAGGACTTGCTCCATAGCTCTTTGCCAGATAGCTGGAGCGGATGCTACTCCGAAAACCAGTCGATTGTACTGGTACAGACCTTTGTGTGTATTTATCGTGAGATATTTTTTAGAGGCCTCTTCAACCTCCATCTGTAGATATGCCTGTGCCAAGTCAATTTTGGTGAAACGTTTCCCTCCGGATAGTGAGGCGAAAATATCTTCTATCCTCGGAAGAGGATACTGTACCGTGTGAAGGACCGGGTTTACAGTCACCTTGAAGTCTCCACAGATGTGAATTTTTCTCTGTTCTTCAGATTTATCATTATTCAATGCTTTCTTCATGACTGGAATGATGGGTGTTGCCCACTCGCTCCAATCTATTTTGGATAATACACCTGCCTTTTCCAAATTCTCCAGCTCTGCTTCGACTGCTGGACGAATTGCGTATGGCACCGGTCCTGCCTTAAAAAACTTGGGAATTGCTGCATCTTCCACTTTTATTGAGGCGGTGATGCCTTTCAAGGTTCCTAGTTTCTCTTGAAATACTTCTTTGGCGTTGGCCAAGATGCCTTTTAATCGTTCAGGTATGACGTCATCATCGTTTTTTTTCTTACTGGTCACCGTCAGTGCCTGAATGGAGTGCCAGTCTAAACGTATTTTCCTGATCCATTCACGTCCCAACAGCGGTGGACCACCATCTTGTAGAATGTATACATACAACTTTTGTATTTCCTTGCCGTTGTATACAACAGGCACCCTTATTTTTCCTTTGGGGTATACTTTCTGCCCCGTATATGTTTTCAAGATAATGGATGTGTCTTTTAAAGGTATATGCGGAAATAGCCGCTAGTAATCCCGTCGATTTATGATGGTCAGAGCTGATCCTGTATCTCGCTCCATTTTAACTGGGGACCCTGCTATCGTGAGGGTAACCCAAATGGTCTGGTAATCATCTTTGGCAATTACATTATGTAATTTGAGACAGCTTAGTCTCTTGTTTTCGGAGTCGCTATCGCTCTTCTGGTCTTCGGAGCTACTGTCCGTCATCATTTGCACCTTTCTGTACTTTTCTTTATTGATTTTTTTTTTCCTGTCTGTGGATTTTTTTTGTCCAGATCGGCATACCCGTGCAATGTGTCCAATCTTTCCGCATTGCCTGCATGCTTTGTCCTTGAACCAGCAGTCCCTCTGGTCATGGGTGGATCTGCCGCAGCGATAACATCTCTCGAAACCCTGTGTCATTTCATGGGTGCCGAAGTCCTGTGTCTTTTGTTGTATCTCTGCAGCTCCTCTTGCGGCTGCTTCGTATGATACAGCCATACTGAAAGCCTTTTCCAGTGTTAACTCTTTTTCAGAAAGCAGCCTTTTCTGTGTTCCTTCACTTAAGAGACCGCAGACGAATTTGTCTCGAAGATAATCTGCTAGTCCTGCCCCGAATTGGCAGTGTTTTGATAGCTTTCTTAATTCGGTGAGGTAATCAGCATTACTTTCATTCTTGTGTTGATTTCTCTTGAAGAATTTGAATCGTTCCACTATCAGCAGCGGTGTTGGGTTTAAGTGCTCCTGTAGGGTATCAACAATTTCTTTAAAATTCTTGTCCTTTGGTTTGGCTGGAGTGATTAAATTTCGTAACAGCCCGTATGTCTTTGCGCCCATTAGATTTAGCAGTACTGAAGCTTTTTTTTCATCCTCTATTCCATTTGCGGTGCAATATACCTCCACTCTTTCCACATTTGTGGTCTAATCCTCTATCTCGTTATCAAAAACATCAATATTGCCAGACTTAGGCATCCTAGAAATAAAATGGCACTTCCCACGCTTTTCTTTCTTTTCTGCCGAAAAGATATGGCGCTTCCCGCGCTTCTCCGCCGCTGCTGCCGATGACAATGCTGTTTCCCACGGTTTCCGTTCTTTTTATTTATTTATTTACAGTTGGAGACTCGTTCCCACCGGACCCTCTCTCTAGGTCTGAACGCCTACCTGCTTGCAGCGCCGGCCGTCTCCCGAGTGCTCCCTCCCCGCCTGTTACTGCTTGCCTCCGCTTTCGCTGCTTGGCCTAGCTGTAGAGCCAGCCGTTGGAGTCCCAGCCCGACACCCAGGAAGGATTATTGCAGTACCTGCCACCAGCTTGGCTAGCTGGTGAAACCACAGCTTTTTCTTTTTCTTGATTTTTCTTCAACTTTGGACTCCAGAGGAATCGATGTCCTTGAGGTGCTGCCGAATTGCAGGTAAGTCCGTTTCCAATTCGTCACCACTGTTGTGTCTGTGTGTTGATAGAGACACTGAAGACAGGAGTTGGTTTCATAGGTGTTTACTAAACAAAGTCTGGAGGGGAACTAACTGATACAACACAATATACAGGCTTATATAGCCCGAGTGGCCATTACTGGCATTACAGTACACATGGGGCTCTTAAAGGCACATACACTACAAAGTCAGTGAAACATTGGCTAAGTTTTTGAAATGCAATGCTTAGGCTGACAGCATGAGATCAGCTTGCAAAATTGTGCTCTAAGTCTTGCACTCTTCTTTCCATCGCAGTGCTACCTATAAAAGATTTAAGGTCTCAGCCTGAAACATTTAATAGGTAAAGATCTGCAACACTGCATCTTCCTGTCGTTAGGTCAGAGTGTTCCTTTGGCTCTGTGTCACATTTTTTTTCAATATAATTTTCTACTGCCTATCTGGAAACTGTTCTCATGACCAAAGCTGGTTTATCCCTCAACCATATATTATCCACAGATGTGTAATGTCAAATGGCATATGCAGCAAATCAGATTACAGATGTCAGTAGTTATCTGTCCGTGACACTTTTTTTTGCATGAAGGTGGACGAGCAGATCAAACACGTCACCCTACCAGTTTCAGTTATGTTGATTTCTGAAAATTTAACAGCATATCTTGAAAAATCTTTTCTTTGATATGCTTGTCTCGAAAACCCTTGGGAAAGGTAGCTGTTTTACAGAGGCTTGTAACAATTGTCAATGTAATCCAGCAAAACAAATACGTCGACAATGAGTCAAATCAGGTAAATATATTTCTCAAAAGCCCAACACAATGGTAAGATCATCTTAACAACTGACTGTTTTGAAAGCGTGTCAAAAGATATTAGCTTAGAAATTTTTGTCAGCAAAAAGCATTACACCAGTGACAATCCAACAATACTCACCACAATATGAACAATGGGAGTTCATTGGATTGCATGATCTCTGCACTTTGTTTGCACTTGGCCTGAAACTCTTGTGCAAACATTGAGGATGCCGTGCACTGTTGTTGCACCTAAACTGTGTATCAGGCTTGTTGCGATGATTAATTCATGAATAACTGATGCTTAAGGGGCTAGCTCACCAAAATTCAATCAATTGTTGCTGAGATTCTGAAGGAAACCGCAGTATCAATGAGTTCTTGCTGACACAGAATAACCAAGCCCTCTTCAGCACTAGACACTTGTGGCAGCTATGACTCGTCCTTATCTCAGGGACTGTATTTACAGTCCCAGACAGTCCTACCTAAGCATATCAGAGGAGATGTGTCTTTGCTTCATTCGACAGACTGTCACTGAGCTATGCCATCTTGTTCAGGCTGACTTGCAGATAAACTCCACCACTGGGACAGCTCTTCCCATAGTAGTGAAGGTCAACACTGCATTAAGATTTTATGCTACTGAATCCTTTCAAGCCAACTGCCAAAACAAGCAGTCTGCTGTCCGTAAATGTATCAAGTAAGTGACAGATGTAATGTTTGGTGGGGAAAACACCTTAACCTTTTTTGTGGAAATGAAATATCAGTTGGTCAGGGCACAGAACTTTTGCCAATGGGCAGGATCCCCCAAGAGTGCAGGGTGTAGTACATGGTCCCCATGTGGGCACTCATACTAGATAACAACAGAAAATGCTGGAAAAACACAGCAGGCCAGGCAACATCCGTGGAGAGAAATTAGAGTCAATGTTTCAGGTCAAAACCCTTTATCAAGACTAAGGAGGCACAGGGAATGAAATAGATTAAGAGGCCGGGCTGGGAGAGAACAAAAGAGAAGAAGAGACATTAAGAGGTATTCAAAATGAGACGAGATGGTGATAGGACTAGTGGAGACAAAAGACAGCTCTAGATTAGGTGTGAAATGCGCTGGCAGAATGGGAGACAGCTGCCATGTGGGAGAGAGAAGCAAAAAGAAAAAAAAAGAAGGAAAAGGGGGGGGGGAAACCATAACAAAGGTGTGGATAAAAAAAAATGGTGAAAATGTAATAGGGGCCTGTTAGATCCGTGGTTCAATGGATAAATAATCACACGGATGCTGTACATTAACAAATAACAGGTCTTTACTGGAGGAGGGTAATCTCTAGACTGGGGGTACAGAGGCATGCACAAAGCTTATATACTGGTGTGGTCACTGCCGGTACTACAGTATACAGGAGCTGTAAAAGTTGTTCTGACTTAAAGGCACATACACTACAATTCCTCCCCTTTTAGATTAATAATACTCCCCAATATTCAAATAACAATTACATTTTTACATGTACATTAAATAACAAAAGTCCATTTATAGATTCAGTCTTTGGGGCGGCTTCCTGACCCTTTCGGGATAGGGCCTTTCCAGAGGTTCTTGTTCTTGGTGCAGAGGCGATTCTGACCACTTTTCATCGGGTAGTTCATCAGGTTCCACTGCTACTGGGTCTGAAGTAGATGCTACCGGTATGTCAGGTTCATCCCCAGGTACTCGAGACATGGGGTTGATGCGTTCCTGTGACGCTAAGATCTGATCGACGTGGCGTCTCACAATGTTCTCCCCGACATCCACTGTGTACATTAAGGGCCCCTGCCTTGTACACATCGTTCTGGGTTGCCACTTCTCTGTTCGATAGTCACGGGCCAAGACTGGTTGCCCTACATTGAAGCTCCTTGTCGGTTTCTCATTGATGTGCTGGAATTGTTTGTCCTCAACATTTCTTCGCACATTTGGTCTGAGCAAGTCCAGACGAGATCTCAACCTTCGGTTAAAGAACATCATGGCCGGGGTCTGGTTGGTAACTGCATGTGTTGCGTTTCGGTAGGCTAATAAGAAATTGTCCATCTTATGCTGTAGTGGAATTTCATCGTCGGACATGGCCTTTATCGCCTTCTTAAAGTTTTGTACGAACCTCTCAGCCAATCCATTTGTGGCTGGATGATACGGGGCGGATGTGTAATGCCTTACCCCATTCCTTTTCATGAATTTTTGGAACTCGTCGGACACAAACTGTGGTCCATTATCAGAGCAAATCTGCTCTGGCAAACCGTTTCTGGCAAATATGGTCTGTAGGACTGCAATCGTTTTCTCTGTAGTGGTTGAAGACATTTTTATCACCTCAGGCCACTTTGAATGAGCATCCACTGCTATTAAGAACATTGAGTCCATGAATGGACCAGCGAAATCAATATGCACCCGTTGCCATGGAGAGGAGGGCCACTCCCATGGGTGTAGAGGGGCATGTGGTGGTGCATTTTGGACCTTCTGGCATCCTAAGCAGCTCTTAGTTAGGTCTTTGATTTGTTGATCGATTCCCAGCCACCACGCATAAGCCCTAGCAAGGCTTATCATTTTCAGTCCCCCCAGATGACCTTCATGTAGCTCATTTAGCACTCTCTCCCTTAACTTGGGTGGAATCACCACTCTGGATCCACACATCACTGTCCCCTGGCATACTGACAGCTGTTCTCTTCTGGATGAGAATGCTGGCAACAGTGAGTCGCCATGTGTTGGCTATCCCCACACCGTCAATTCATATATCCGTGACAGCGTCGGATCATTGCGGGTCTCCTTCTCTATATCCGCATTTGTTACTGGCAATCGTTCTATTATCGACGAATAAAATATCTCGATCGGGTCCACTGCTGGTGCTTCCTCCACAGTAGGCAGTGGCAGGCGCGATAGCCCATCAGTGTTCCCATGCTGTTTTGTGCCTTTATATTCTATTTCATATTGATTCACCCCTAGAAACAGGGACCATCTTTGTAACCGCTGTGCAGTCATTACTGGAACGCCCTTCTTAGGATTAAAGATGGAGACAAGTGGTTGGTTGTCAGTCAGCAAGTTGAACTTCTGCCCATGCAGATAGTGGTTGAATTTTTCTACTCCCCATACTAGGCTGAGGGCCTCCCTGTCAATCTGGGCGTAGTTGCGCTCGGCTGAGGTTAGTGACCAAGAGGAAAAGGCTACCGGCCTCTCCAGCCCGTCTGGGAATTTGTGCGACAGCACCGCTCCAATCCCGTAGGGTGATGCATCACATGCCAAACGAATTAGTAGTGCTGGGTTGAAATGGCCCAACATCTCTTTTGATGTGATCAATTCTTTACACTTCTGGAAAGCTCATCTACGTTCGTCATCCCACTTCCATGGTACCCCTGTTTGCAGTAGGGTGTTCAGCGGGTGTAATACCGTAGACAAATTTGGTAAGAACTTGTGGTAATAGTTTACCAGCCCGAGGAACGACCTCAGTTGTGACACATTTTCCGGTGCTGGAGCCTTGACTACTGCCTCAATCTTGTCAGGGGACTTATGTAACCCCTCTTCATCGATGACGTGGCCACAATACGAGATCTGTTTCTGGGAAAACTCACACTTGTGGCGATTAGCTCGTAGCGGATACTCCTTTAATCTGGTGAGCACCTTCTCCAAGTTGGCGAGGTGATCACCGTCATTTTCGCCCGTGAGCAAGATGTCGTCCAAATAACACTGGGTCCCTGGAATCCCTTGCAGGACCTGATCCATTGCCCTTTGCCAGATAGCCGGCGCCGAGGCTACTCCAAACGCCAGCCGGTTGTATTTATAGAGACCTTTATGAGTGTTCATCGTGAGGTAATGTTTCGAAGCTTCTTCTACCTCCATTTGCAAGTACGCCTGGGCTAGATCAATTTTGGTGAATCGTTTACCTCCAGATAGCGAGGCGAAAATATCCTCAATTCGTGGAAGCGGATATTGCACCGTGTGAAGGACTGGGTTCACTGTCACCTTAAAATCCCCACAGATGCGGACCTTCTTTGGTTCCCCAGGCGTATTATTCAACGACCTCTTCATTACAGGAACGATGGGTGTAGCCCACTCGCTCCAGTCCACTTTGGACAGTACTCCTGAACGTTCCAAGCCTTCCAGCTCTGCTTCAACAGCGAGAGAGAGCGAGCGAGAGCCGCGCGACCGGAGAGACAGAGCCCGAGCGAGGAAGGCTGAGCGAGATCCAGCCCAGCAGCTGAAACTGTTCGCCGCCAACGGGTTGTACCTGCCCTACCGAGAGAAGGGAACGCGCTGAAGCCGAAGAGCAGGCTGCGAACCCCGAAAGCCAGCGGCCATCGCCCGAGGGAAAAGCTTACCCCTCCCACCAGGGGAAGAAAAGGGGAAACCGCCATCTTGGAAAAAAAAAGTTAAAGAAATATTTCGTTGTTGTTTATCAGGGAGGTGAAGATGCCTAAGCGTGGTAACATCAACGATTTCGATTCCGAGGTAGAAGATTGGGCCACGTATGTAGAACACATTTAGATATATTGTGAGGCCAATAAAATAGAGGATGATGATAAAGCTATAACCTTGCTAAACTCGATGGGGGCGAAGACATACGGGCTATTGAAGCATCTTCTAGCACCAGTTAAACCGGCGGATCAAACCTTCGATAATATTGTTGCTGTTCTGAAGGATCACTTGAACTCCACACCGCTGATGTTGGCGGAACGATTCAAATTTTATGCGAGAACGCAACGGAAAGAGGAAAGCAACGCGGAATACTTGGTCGAACTGCGTAGGCTAGCGAAATACTGCCAGTTTGGAGGAAATCTGACAGAGGCATTGCGAGACAAGTTCGTGTGCGGGTTGTCGAAGGAAGGAACGCAAAAGCGACTGCTCGAAGAGAACGACCTTACACTGGATAGGGCTGTCCTTATTGCAGCATCACACGAAGCCGCAGCGAAAGGAACTGCGGAAATGCAGCTGAAGGCAGCGGTCCTCAGTGTGGATCAAATTACTTCGGGTGCAACGAAATGTTATCGTTGTGGGAAGACAACACACGACCAGAACCAATGCTGGTTTAAAAACCAGGACTGTAGGAAATGTGGCAAACTGGGTCACATAGCCAAAGTATGCCGGTCAGGGAAGAAGACCAACAACCAAAAAAAAAAGCCATCACAGGAAAAGTACAACAAAGTACACAAGGTGGTTGAGAAGAGTTCAGATGAACAGAATTCGGATTCAGACCCAAGCGGCCAGGAACTGGGTAGTCTGAGAATTCATAATGTGAGTAAGGAAGCTGACCTACAAACTATCTGGGTCATGCTAAAAATAGCCGGAGTCCAAGTGAGAATGGAATTGGACACTGGATCAGCCCTATCAGTCATAAATCGAAGGGATTACAACCGGCTATTCTCACATATACCCTTGGGAGATACCAAGTTCATATTGCAGACATACACGGGGCATAAAGTATACCCCATGGGAAAGATAAGAGTCAAGGTGAGAGACAGGGGCAAAGAACACCCCGGAATGGACTTATACGTACTACCTGAGGGAGGACCACCACTTCTAGGACGGGAGTGGATCAAGAAAATAGACATGGAATGGCACTACCTCAAAGCAATAACGAGTGAGGACTCGGGGCAGACAATCAGCTCAGACTCTGAAACGGATGACGATAAGACCAGCCCAAGCATGAAAGACAAGTCTAAAATGAACTTGCTGACTAAGGTTGGTAGAACGAATGTGGGCATAAAGGCTTATGCTCCAGAGGAGAACAAAGTTTCAGAACAGAATTCCTCTGAACAACAACAACATAGCTTGACAGAGAATTCTGAGTCTGTTCAAGTTACAGACATATATATTACTGAGGAACATCGAGCTCGAACGCAAACTTATTTCAGATTACGACAGCAATTAGAACAATTGAATTGCCGTCTCGAGCAAGAGATGAAAGCAATGAAAAAGTTCTATGATACCGAATGGGAGAATCTGGAAAGACAACAGAAGCAGCTGGGGAAGAAAAGGGAGCAGGAGCACCCAAACCGTCTGCACGAGGAGGCCAAACGAATCAAAGCTGATTCGGCTTCTGAAGGGGCGTGCTCCAATCCGGTGGAACAAGATGTGCCGCAACTGAAGGCGCTGGTTAGCAGGTTGCAGGCAGAAAAAGCTGAGTTGGTCGACATGACTTCCGAGCTCCTACTGAAGTTGGGTGTAGCATCACCGGACGATTCATTTGTGGAAATTCGAATGATGGGGGCTGCGGATGATGGCGAAGTAGAAGCAGCAAAGGAGCCCCAGGACAAGGTTCTAAACAGCCCTGCAGCTAATGGAAAAGGGATGAGGACAGAAGAGTTAACAGTCAGCCAACTCCTCCAGGGCAAGGTTATAAACAGCCCTGTAGTTAATGGAAAAGGGATGATGGCAGAAGAGTTAACAGTCAGCCAACTCATTCATATGCTGAGGGATAAAACTCTAAAATGGGAAAAACTTAAATACGAGCCTCAATCTTCAAAGGGAAGGGAGCTCTCAAAAGTCATTGGAAGAGCTGAGGTGGCAACCCAGACTGAGAAGTCTGCAGCAGAACAGCCCTTGGATGCCAAAAGTACGCTGACGCACGGCAATGTAGAACAACAGAATACTGAAACAGCTACTTCAGTAGAGGGATGGAATAGTCCGATCAATCAATCTCCGAATGAAGTTGAAGTGTTGAAATCACAAATGAGGTCATTAGTAAAAGACTTGCAGGAAGCCCAGAAAAAGCGGGATGAATCTGAACGCATGATGAAGTCTCTTCAGGACAGATGTCGGGATTTGGAACAAAAGTCGGCTAACGTCCAGCTGGGTAAGGAGGAAATAGAAGACCCTCTCGCTGGCCTAGCTCAGGACGACACCGAATATTACCATGATCTGTTGAGTGACACTGAATATTACGAGGACCTGGTCTGCCCAGCTTGTGCCGAGAACTCCCAAAGTGCCGAAATCAGGATGAATCACTTAAAGTCTAAGGAACATAGGGAGATGGTGGCGTTACAGCTGGCAGCTGACAATGGAGCCCCGAGAGTCTCCAAGAAGCAAAAAAGGAAAAGACGAATCAGAAGATGATAACCATCTGAACCATTATTACCTCTACCCGATCACACACGTGGTCCCCCGAACGGAGCCAAATCAGTTGGAAAGTAGGAAAATTTCCCAAGGCAATCCAACTGTTTTTTGTTTGTTTTAAAAAGTCAGCAATGCTGGTTCCGAAGTGATGGAAGTAAAGCTGTTAAGTCTAGGGAAGGACTATGGGATGAGTCCCTCTAGCAAGGTGACCCGACTACACCACGGAGGCGTGGTCCGGACCGAGTCAAGAAGATCAGAGACTGAATCTGTGAACTGTTTCCCGCAGAGACTGAATCTGTGAACTGTTTCCGCAGAGACTACCTCTGTGAACTGTTGTAACATGAAGTTGGATATGTTATGATGTTATGTTAATGGGGAATAAGTATGTTGTAAGCTAAAAAGGGAGGATTGTAGTGTATGTAACTGTTCTACCTTTAAGAGAACTATTGTATGTAACCGTCCACCTTTAAGAGAACTATTTTAGGTGTGGCACTACTTTATCCTGGCTGCTGTATACTGTAATACCGATGGTGACCACACCGGTATATAAGTGCTGTGGCAGAATTTATTGGGCAGATTCGCCCTGACCTTCGAATAGTAAAGTCCTGTTTAAGTTACTCTTGTAGTCTGTGTATTACTTCGCTATACAACCCACAGACTTTACATCCTCCAGATCCATTCACATTCTAGCAGTGGTGGTCCTCCATTTGGCAACACATATATATCCATTTTAGGTATTTCCTGGCCTTTATATGTCACTTTCACCCTTATTTTTCCTTTGGGGTAGACTTTTTGCCCCGTATATGTCTTCAAGACAATCTCTGTAGCTTTCAAGGGTATGTGTGAAAATAGCCGCTTGTAGCCTCTTTGATTTATGACTGTTAGAGCTGACCCTGTGTCCAATTCCATTTCCACTTGGACTCCGTCTATCTTGAGTGTAACCCAGATAGTCTGGTGATCCTCCATTTCGGTTACATTGTGTAGTTTCAGACAACCCAGCTCCTTGCTTCCGGAGTCTATGTCACTTTTCTGTTCGTCTGAACCACTGTCCATCACCTGGTGTACCTTTTTGTACTTCTCCTGTGGAGATTTCTTACTGTTGGTTTTCTTCCCAGACCTGCAGACTCTTGCTATGTGTCCTGCTTTCCCACACTGTCTGCACACTTGGTCCTTGAACCAACAATCTTTCTGGTCATGTGTTGTTCTGCCGCAGCGATAGCACTTCCCTGTTCCATAGGACATTTCATTGGTGCCATATTCTTGCGGTCTCCGTTGTATCTCTGCAGCACCCCTTGCGGCTGCTTCATGTGATACTGCCATACTGAAAGCTTTGTCCAGCGTAAGGTCCTTTTCTGCTAGAAGCCGTTTCTGGGTTCCTTCACTTTGTCGCCCACACACAAACTTGTCCCTTAATGTGTCTGCTAGTCCCGCTCCAAACTGGCAGTGTTTCGATAGCTTGCACAGTTCCGTTAGGTACTCAGCATTGCTTTCATCTTTGTGTTGGTTCCTTTTATGGAACTTAAATCGTTCTGCTATCAGCAGCGGTGTGGGGTTTAAGTGGCCCTGTAGGATTTCTATTATGCTTTCAAAATTCTTGTTTACAGGCTACTCTGGGGTTATTAGATTTCACAGTAACCCATAAGTTTTTGCACCCATGGAATTTAACAGAAACAGTGCTTTATTCGTGTCTGGCACTTCATTCGCTCTGCAGTACACCTCAATACGTTCCACATATGTCGCCCAATCTTCAACTTCATTGTTGAACGCAGAGATACTGCCACTCTTCGGCATCCTTGGGTGTGCGTTAACTACCACCAATGGCGCCTCCCGCGCTTCCCCTTCTTCTCCGCTGGCACAAAATGGCGTCTCCCGCGCTTTCCTTCCTTCCCGCGCTCGCCCATCTTCTCCGCTGCGGCTTCTCAAAATGGCGTCTCCCGTGCTCTTCCTTCTTCTCCGTGGCTCAATGGCATCTCCCGCGCTCTCCCTACTTCTCCGCGGCTCAATGGCGTCTCCCGCGCTCTCCCTGCTTCTCCGCAGCTCAATGGCGCCTCCCACGCTCTTCCTTCTTGTCCACGGCTCAATGGCATCTCCCCTTTCTTCGCCCCGCGGACCCTGTTCAGCTTGTGATCCCTGGCTGTGCTCTGCGCGTTCTTCTTTTTATATTTTTCGACGCCGCTCACTCTTGAACCCGACTGTTTCTTACCCTCTCTCTCTCCAGTTTGTTTTATTTTCCTCTACGCCGCTCAGTGTTCAACCCCCAGCTGCGCCCTGTGCGCTTCACCCTCTGTCTTACCCCGTCGACGCTGCTCGGCTCTCTCTCTGCCGTCGGTCGGCTCCAGCCGCTGCTGCTCGGGAAGGGTCTGTGCTGGACCTGTCGTCGGTCTCTTATTGCTCGTTGTGGCTGGGGAACCAAGCCCGGCTCTCCACAGCCTCCCCTGCGAAGTTGGATCTCTGCCTGACTGCTGGGCGGTTGCTCGTGGTCGACGCCCGTGTTCCTGGCCTCGACTATTTTTTTTTTCTTTCTTTTATGTTGCAGGTAGATTCGAATCGACACTCGTCGCCACTGTTAGATCCGTGGTTCAATGGATAAATAATCACACGGATGCTGTACATTAACAAATAACAGGTCTTTACTGGAGGAGGGTAATCTCTAGACTGGGGGTACAGAGGCATGCACAAAGCTTATATACCGGTGTGGTCACTGCCGGTACTACAGTATACAGGAGCTGTAAAAGTAGTTCTGACTTAAAGGCACATAAACTACAGGGCCGAGGTTATGATCTGAAATTGTTGAACTCGATATTGAGTCCGGAAGGCTGTAAAGTGCCTAATCGGAAGATGAGGTGCTGTTCCTCGAGTTTACGTTGAGCTTCAGTGGAACAATGCAAGAGGCCAAGGGCAGTGAGGTCCGAGTGGGAATGGGGCGGTTAATTAAAATGACAGGCGACCGAAAGCTCGGGGTCACCCTTACGGACTGAACGGAGGTGTTCTGCAAAGTGGTCACCCAATCTGCGTTTGGTCTCCCCAATGTAGAGGAGACCGCATCA
Organism: Somniosus microcephalus; assembly: GCF_052327205.1. Taxonomy (NCBI): domain Eukaryota; kingdom Metazoa; phylum Chordata; class Chondrichthyes; order Squaliformes; family Somniosidae; genus Somniosus; species Somniosus microcephalus. Next base: position 161,747,036 of record NC_140996.1, on the reverse strand, counting down.
TGAGCAGTGAATACAGTATACTCGATTGCAAGAAGTACAAGTAAATCGCTGTTTCACCTGGAAGGGGTGTTTTGGGCCCTGGACAGTGGGAAGGGAGGAGGTATAAGGGCAGGTGTTACATCTCCTGCGCTTGCACAGGAAGGTACCAGGAGAAGGGGAAGGGGTGCTGGGGGTGATAGAGGAGTGGACTAGGATGTCTCAGAGGGAGCGGTCCCTACGGAATGCTGAAAGGGGAGGGGAGGGGAAGATGCATTTGGTGGTGGGATCACATTGGAGGTAGCGGAAATGGCGGAGGATGATACGTTGAATGTGGAGGTTGGTGGGGTGAAAGGTGAGGACAAGGGGAACCCTATCGTGGTTCCGGGAGGGAGGGGCAGGGGTGAGGGCAGAAGTGCGGGAGATAGAATGGACACGGTCGAGGGCCGTGTCAACCATGGTAGAGGGGAACCCTCGGTTGAGGAAAAAGGAAGACATGTCAGAAGCACTGGTGTGGAAGGTGGCATTGTCGGAGCAGATGCGGTGGAGACGGAGAAACTGGTAAAATGGAATAGAGTCCTTACAGGAGGCGGGGTGGGAGGAAGTGTAGTCCAGGTAGCTGTGGGAGTCAGTGGGCTTGTAGTGAATATTGGTCAATTACCTATCCCCAGAGATGGGGACGGAGAAGTCGAGGAAGGGAAGGGAAGAGTCAGAGATGGACCATGTGAAGGTGAGGGAAGGGTGGAAATTGGAGGCAAAGTGAATGAAATTGTCTAGTTCAGGGCGAGAGCAGGAAATGGCACCGATACAGTCATCAATGTATCGGAAAAGAGGTGAGGGAGGGGACCCGAGTAGGACTGGAACAAAGAGTGTTCCACATATCCCACGAAAAGGCAGGCATAGCTAGGACCCATGCGGGTACCCATAGCAACACCTTTGATTTGAAGGAATTGAGTGGAGTTAAAGGAGAAGTTGTTTAATGTGAGAACAAGTTCAGCCAGGCAGAGGAGGGTAGTGGTGGATGGGCCTACCAGGGCAGTCCTGTTTGTGGATCTTGGGAAGGAGGTAGAAGCGGGCTGTGCGGGGTTGGTGAACTATGAGGTTGGTGGCCGTGGGGGGAAGATCTCCAGAGGAGATGAGGTCAGTGACAGTCTTGGAAACGGTGGTTTGATGTTCGGTAGTGGGGTCATGGTCCAGGTGGAGGTAGGAGGAGGTGTCGGAGAGTTGGTGTTCAGCTTCCGCTAGGTAGAGGTCAGTTCGCCAAACAACAACAGCACCACCCTTGTCAGCAGGTTTAATGACAATGTCAGGGTTGGATCTAAGAGAATGGAGTGCTGCAAGTTCAGAGGGAGGTAGGTTGGAGTGAGTGAGGGGAGCAGAGAAATGGAGACGGCCAATGTCACGGCGGCAGTTAGCGATGAAAAGATCTAGAGAGGGTAAGAGGCCAGGGGGAGGGGTCCAGGTAGAACGGGAATTCTGAAAGCGGGAGAAAGGGTCAGTTGTGCGGGGGGAAGACTCCTGGCCAGAGAAGTGGGCACGGAGATGAAGGCAGTGGAAAACGATCTCAACATCGTGCCGAGCTCGAAATTCATTGAGGTGGGGGCGTAAGGGGATGAAGCTCAGTCCTTTGCTGAGGACTGATCGTTCGGGGTCAGGGAGGGGATGGTCAGAGGGGATAGTGAAAACGTGGCAGGGGGTGAGATTGGGAGAAGGGGGGTCAGAGGAAAGTGACGGGGAAGAAGATTCCGGAGGGGCATTGGTGTCCAAGAGTTGATGAAGCTTGCGATCCTTGACATCGGAAAGGAAGAAAAAAAGTTTTTTGTTGACGCATCGGATGAGTCGAAGGATGAAATGGAACTGTGGACCCGAATAGCTTTGAGATAGAGTGCGCCAGTGTTGCTGAAGAGAGAGGTCGAGAGTGTTCATGTGGCGCCGCATGGCGTTGAGCGTGGACCTCAAGATGCAGCGAGAGCAGTAGTTCGAGGAATGATGAATATCTTGGAGATATTTGTAATCCTGGGTGGATCTGAAACACGAAGGGTGGAAGTTTAGTTGGAATCCACGTGGAATAAGTCGGAACCGGAGACAGTTGCTGAGGGAAATTATGTGGCTGTGAAACCGAGTCTTGGCGGATACCTGATCAAACACGAGAAGGGAAACTGAAAGAAATGAAGATGAACAAGTTTGAAGAGCCAAACAGAGATCCCATCGAAGAGAAGAGCAGGACTTCTTCAAGGTAGGCATTCCTAGAAGAGGTGTGGCAGTGAACCAAACACTAGTATGATAGCAAAATACTGCAGATGCTGGAAATCCGAAATAACAACAGAAAATGCTGGAAAAACTCAGCAGGCCAGGCAACATCCGTGGAGAGAAATTAGAGTCAACGTTTCGGGTCAAACCCTTTATCAAGACTAAAGAGCACAGGGAATGAAATAGATTAAGAGGCCGGGCTGGGAGAGAACAAAAGAGAAGAAGAGACATTAAGATGTATTCAAAATGAGACGAGATGGTGATAGGAATAGTGGAGACAAAAGACAGCTCTAGATTAGGTGTGAAATGCGCTGGCAGAATGGGAGACAGCTGCCATGTGGGAGAGAGAAAAAAAAGGAAAGCGGGGGGGAAAAACCAAAACAAAGGTGTGGATAAAAAAAATTGTGAAAATGTAATAGGGGCCGAGGTTATGATCTGAAGTTGTTGAACTCGATATTGAGTCCGGAAGGCTGTAAAGTGCCTAATCGGAAGATGAGGTGCTGTTCCTCGAGTTACATTGAGCTTCCATGGAACAATGCAAGAGGCCAAGGACGGTGAGGTCCGAGTGGGAATGGGGCGGTGAATTAAAATGACAGGCGACCGGAAGCTCGGGGTCACCCTTACGGACTGAATGGAGGTGTTCCGCAAAGCGGTCAGCCAATCTGATTGGGTGACCGCTTTGTGGAACACCTCCGTCTTTTGTCTCCACTAGTCCTATCACCATCTCGTCTCATTTTGAATACCTCTTAATGTCTCTTCTTCTCTTTTGTTCTCGCCCAGCCCGGCCTCTTAATCTATTTCATTCCCTGTGCCTCTTTAGTCTTGATAAAGGGTTCACCCGAAACTTTGACTCTAATTTCTCTCCACGGATGTTGCCTGGCCTGCTGAGTTTTTCCAGCATTTTCTGTTGTTATTTCGGATTTCCAGCATCTGCAGTATTTTGCTATCGTACTCATACTAGATATCCTGGAAAAGCCAATGAAGCGTTGATTATGCACCAGTCCACAGATTATTTGAAAGCCCAGATAGGCTGGATCGATGGCTATCATCTTTCTTACACTTTCATCTCATGATGATGAGTACAAAACTGCAGGGCATTTAAAAAGTTCTCAATGCCTTTTCAATATAAACATACGCAAGACAATAAATCTTGTCTCTGCTTTACTCTGAAAGCTACTTTATAGAATTTAGTAGAAACACCAGAGCCCTTGGGGGGAATTGTAGCCCCCAAGCATGGGTGGATTGGGAGCGGGTGGTTTGGGAGTCAGTGGGAGGATAATATTGTAAAAAATTCAAGCGCAACCGCAGCCCGCCTCCAACTTCTGGGTTTAATGGAGGCACATTTGGCTGCGGACAAGTAACCAGCTTGTCGAAGGCAGGTCGATCTTTTGGACAGGTGGTTCAAACATTAGCACATGACAATGAGATGATTTTCAAATCATTTCAACAGGGATTTGAATTTAACACCTCCAGCAAGAGTTTCCTGGGGCTTGGGAAACTCGACAGTGAAACGGCGGCGAGAGTGAGCGGCACTTTATGGGGTCTTTAAAGTTCAGATTGCCCAGTCTCAATAAAGGCTCAGCTGCTTTGTCAGTTTCCTCTGGCAAACGTTTAGCAGAGAGTTTCTTGAGATCATAGACATTTTTGAGAAGTTTGAAGGCTTTCAAACTGATAACATCTGATGCGGGGGGGCGCCATGGGTGTTTTTGATAGGGCATCGGACGAGGAAGACAGCCATCATCCATGGCAGCAACGTTGCGTGGTGGGATCTGCAGGTGCGCAAGTGAAAGCTGCACAACACAGATCTGGAGAACAGAATGGAAAACTGTAGAGAGCAGAACAAAGTGGAGAACAGCAAAGAGGAGAGCAACAGAGGAGGTCGCAGGAGGCACTACCCATGTGAGAGGGTTTACAGATAGAGGCTCAGCTTCCTTGATGTATCTGAAGAGCAGTGCTTCCGCAGGCTCAGATTCCTTCATGAAGAGCTGCTCCCTGCTGGACCTGGTGGCCACACATTACCTATTGCTGTGAAAGTCACCACTGCACTCAATTTCTTTGCCTCTGGAGACATCTCAAGGGTCTCTCAGATGTCTGCACATAACTGTATAAGGCAGGTCACAGATGGGTTGTTTGCCAGGGCGTCAACATATGCCACCTTCCCCTTCGACGACAATAGCCAGAATGAGCGGACAGTCAGATTTGCATCACTGGCTGGCTTCTCACAGGTACAGGGTGCCATCGATTGCACACACGTGCACATCCACCCATGTGAGAATGTCTACAGACAGAGGCTCAGTTTCCTTGACCTATCTGGGTCCCGTTATGTATTGACATTTATCATGAAGCAATTGAAAGGGCGAGTTGTCACTCGGGACGTAATAATGGGCAAGTGCTTCTTTTTAATAAAATTTATGAGCCGTTATAAAAAAAGAAACTTAACACAACATTTTGTTGAAAAACACTGATGTACATACACTTGGTGAATTACAATTGTTTTATCTTACACTTCCTACCGCTTCTACTTGGTGCATTCCCTGTGGCTTCAGCAGAGGCAGAGGCAGGCTGCTCAGAACCCTGGCTACTAAGATGCTTTTGGCCTATGACCTCTGGGTTTTGGTGCCCCTGAGGGCCCCAACAAAGACTGCTCCACCTGCACTTGTGCAAGGGCAGGTTCGGCCATTGAGAGATGAGGCAGCATGTCGGGTACTGGCTGGGGGGTTGGGAGTGCAATGAGTAAGAAGGGGAAGTGCCTTGACTGAAGTTCTCACTTGCATGTCCTCTTTTGTGATGCGTTGTAAGACCACAGATAAAATATCTGTCATCCTGTTTACGGTGACAGACATCTTCTGCACGGTCATGGTTATGGACTGCATAGACTCATTTGAGAGCCATGCTTGAAGCTTCACAGAGGTGGCCACTTTCTCCATGGCAGACATTCTCAAATTACTTGCGACACCATTTCACTACTGTTGGAGTTGGACTCCTCCATCCTCTTTGCTATTGTGGAGACAGTGCCTGGTACTTTTGCCAATGATGGCCCATGTGGTTCAGCATCTGTTTCCAGCTGAGCGGAGCTTGGAGAGGATTGCGCCCCCGACGCGGACTCTCCACAGCTGTCCCTGCCACCAGTGTCTGCTCAAGGTCACTTATGAATTGTGAATCACCAGGTGAAAACCCAACTAGCTGTCTAACGGGACCCACCGAAGTGTGAGTATTTGTGCTGGTCCATGGCTGTACGTCCTGTGACGATGCACCCTCGGAAGGAATGAGATCCTCTGAAGAATCATCGTCATGCATGTCCACAGGCTCTTGCTCAATGCGTAAAGGCCCTGGAAGACAAAAGAAAGATATGAATTGGATTTGGCAAAGTAACAATGTTGACAATCATCATACTTAGGCTTCTCAAAGTTTAGTCATTGATGAAATAAAGTCAACATGCCCGTCAGAGATATTTTTAATTCTGTCAACAGGCATCTGTGAGCTCCCAGTCTCTCCATCTCTGATTGACAAGGAATGCAGATGTACCACTTATGTTCATGGCATCCTCCTCTGCATCTATGAGCTGCAGAATTTGTGGCGGCCCACCCGCCCCCCCATCCCCCCGGGCTCGGAATCCACCCTTGCATTAACATCAGGACCCTTGACTTTTGAAATGTAGCCAGAATTGTTAGTACTCACTAAAGACTTTGAAAGGCTACCTCTGAAGTAAGCAGTCTTTAATAATGTAAGATTTCTCTGACAACTGTCATCCAGATATATAGTTCCTGCAAAAAAAATACATTCGTTCAACATCAAAAGTATGAATGTTTTCAAAGTTGACATTTGATCTAAAATCATGCATATCAATTTGTTCTTTTCATTTTCCTATCTGAAATGGGAGAAAATCAAGTGATGAAAACAATAAGAACACTTTGAAATGTGATGTTGAGGTCTACTTTTCCTCTGTAGTTACCTGCAGTGATGACTTATATGCTTTTAAGTTTACCCTTGTGAAATTCTATTATTCAAATACTTGAGACTGCATATTGTTGAAATTTTGTCCTGGTTACTGTAGTAACTCCTCATGAATTATCAACTAGAAAATTGTTCCACCCTCATTTAACAGTCACTAATTAACATGAGAGGACCTGCGTAATGAATGAAGAATCTCAAGTTGAGATTCATTCTGCCTCCAACTGCTACATCAGTGAGTACCATCTACAAAGGTTATTATTGTGAAATGCATTCAACACAGGTAGACAGGGATCCAGAAAAGACAGCTGGAGCTTAAGTTAAGGGGATGAGAATAAGGCAACAATCAATCTGGGGTAAAATAAAATAATATTAATCATAGGACTGAGTCGCATAGCTGCTTTGAACACCACCCTTTTATCTCTATGCCCTTGGTTCTGATACAGTGAGTGAGGGGGCCAGTAAATAATTTGTTTTGTCCTGGTCCATATAAACCTGCCAAGTTTAGATTAGCTGAGATTTCTGGACTGCAACTGAAATTGCAGATTCAGTTGGCAATTTAATTTGGCAATCTCAATAAAAGGACCAGTGGACACAATTTCACAACACATAACTATTCCAACAAATCTCGGTTATTGTAGAATTATTGTAAAGCACAGATTTATTTGAATGCATTTCCTTTAGAAGGACAAAGAATTCTAACAGTCTTGTGGAAAGGACTTACCTTTGATCTTTCCCTGCAATTCATTATCCTTGACACGTCTGGAAAGTCCTATCATGACTTTCATCAAGGGAGCCTTTAAAAGAGTAATGTCATGGAGTTTGCACCTCCCTTTGTATAGTACAGTTCAAATGACTTTATCTCAGATAACTTATCTGGAAACGTATCTAGACATCATTAAACTGGCTGGAAAAGCTTTAGTTTGAAAGGATGTGCAATTAGGCTAATTTGGCCTTGAAGTTGCATTTAGCGCCCCCAGTATCTGGGTATTCTTAACCTTGCATCCATTAGAACATAATGTGGCAGTATAAGCACATATACATTTCCTAAAATCATTTTCTAACTGGAAAAAAATTACAAACTCTTCTAAATCCATAGTCATCCAAAATATCCAGATTCTGATTTAACCAAAGCAGATGAGTATGGATAGTACAGAGTTCAATCAAAGATTCAGTCTTCTCTATTATCCTGTAATACCTCAAGCCAGGCTAGAATGCTTCTCTTTAGTGTGTATGGATCCCTGCCATGTTCTCAGTTTGCAATTGTTTGTAGAACTAAAAATACATACTAGAATCTTTGAATACATTCTATCACATACAGTCGTCATTGCTAACTTATCCCAAAGTTGCCACCATCTGTTGATACCCTCTCAAACTATTAGAGTAATATAGTCCTGACGAAGGGTTTCCTGCAATCCTGGCCTATTTTCAGCAATTTCTGTTTTTATTTTTTATTTAAATCATCATTGACTGCTCCAAATTTACTGATGATCTTTGAGATTTGTACAATTAAGAAGTGCAACAAACATATTTTTATATCTCTCCCCAAACAATTTTCAAATGAAAATTGCCTCTCATTGATCAACGCAGCCAAATTAAAAAAACTGAAGATGAATGATCACTTTTCTGTCAAGCTTTAATCTTCCTTGGGTTATTATCACTATATTAGCTTAATATAGTGGAGGATACTTTGGATGAATATAATGGAAGTTTTTTGAGATGGATGGAATATCATTAAACGGTGGTGATAAAGAAAGGTATCTCATTGGAGAATTATTCTAGGAGAAAATCTGTCTTACCAAGTTGTGATCCTGAATAATCTGGGGTCAATTCAAATAAAGCAAATGTTCTACCTTGTTTGGATTGGCTGAGATTTATAATCTTGATCTGAGTTGAACTCTACTAAAGAAACAGTGACAGCTTACTTGACCATTCAAATCAGGGAACAATGTGTTGAGTGCATATGTGTTAGTCTATCATCTATAACTTAATTCAAATTCAGGAGCTGATTCACATTCCATACTATACTCAGATCTTAAAATAAACTCAGTTAATGTTACGAAAATAATGTAATTTGTCTCAGACTGAGGGGGTGATTTTCTGAGTCCACCCTGCCGGTGGGGAACCATGTCCGCCAGCATTGAAATTCAGGCACACATTGACCAAAAGTTAAATCTGTGGTGTCAGACCACAGAAATGTGATCCTGCATGTTAATACCCATTATCCAGGGAGCACACATGATAGTTTTATTATGCAGCAGTCCACAGTGCTTGCATTATTTAATGGTTTGAAGAAAATGAATAGATGGCCATTGGGAAACTAGAGCTACCATGGCTGATGACTCCAATTAGAAATGGAAAACATTGGGATTGGTACCCTAATAAACCTTGCAAGGGATATTAATCAAAGGGCATTGGATGAATCATTAACCCTTTCACCTTAACTTCTCATCAAAGAACCATCTGGAAATTCATTGTCCTTCCCCTTCCCAGTTTAGGGAAGTAATAGAATTTGCACTGCTCAAACCATTTTACATCTGTAAAGTCTGTGGGTTGTGCAGTTAATAAATACACAGACTTCAGAAGTAACAAACAAACAGGTCTTTACTATTCGAAGGTCCGGGCGAATCTGCCCCAGCAATCCTGCTACAACACTTATATACTGGTGTGGTCACTATCGGTATTACAGTATACAGAAGCCAAACAAATAGTGCCACACCTAAAGTAGTTCCCTTAAAGGTGAACGGTTACATTCAATAGTTCCCTTAAAGATAGACGGGTACATACACTACAATCCTCCCTTTTTAGCTTATTACTTACAGAGTCCCCGTTAAACATACATATCTTCAACTTCCTATAAAACAAATTACAGATATAATCTCGGTGGAGTCAATGTCATATAAAACAATTTACAAATATAATCTCGGTGGAAACAGTTCACAGGTTCAGTCTCTGCGGAAACAGTTCATAGATTCAGTCTCTGATCTTGACTCATTCCGAACAACATTTCTTTGGTGTAGCCGGTTCACCTGGCTAGCGTGACTCCTCCATAGCCTTTTTCTTGACGTAACAGCTTGAACTTTCGTCCTGTTGAACCAGCAGTGCGGACTTTTACAACCAACTGGCTGTCTTGACATTTTCCAGTTTTTCAACTAATTTAGCTCCTTTCGTAATGTCCCGCCTGGAATGGTAGAAGTGCTAATATTTTAGACAGTTATTATCTTCTGCTTCTTCTTTTTCTTTTCTGCCTTTTTGAAACTCTCGGAGCTCCTTTCTCGGCTGCCAGCTGTAGCGCCACCAACTCTCTATGTTCCTTAGACTTTAAGTGCTTCATCCGGATTTCAGCACTTTGAGAGTTTTCATCACAAGCTGGGCAGACCACATCCTCGTAATATTCAGTGTCACTCAACAGGTCATGGTAATATTCAGGTTCGTCCTGAGTTAGGCCAGCGAGAGAGACTTCTTCTTCCTCCTCACCCGTCTGGACGTTAGCTGACGGTGGTTCCTTCCCTAAACATCTTTCTTGAAAAGCCTTCTTCATGCATTCATATTCATCCCGCTCTTCCTGGGTTATCTGCCATTCCTTCACGACGGACCTCATTTGTGAGTTCAATACCTTCCTTTCCATCGGTAATTGCGTTATCAGGCTATTTAACCCTTCTACTGAAGTAACGGTTTCCACATTCTTCTGTTCACCTTGACGTGATTCAACGTACTTTTGGCATCCTTGTAAAATTTGTGTTGCCACCTCAGCTATCTCCGTGACTTTTGAGAGCTCCGAACTCGTTCCCCCTGAAGATTGAAGCTCGTGATCAGATTGTTCCCCTTGCAGAGTCTTGTCCTTCAGCATATGAAGGAGTTGGCCGACCGTTAACTCTTCCCTGGGAACACGGTGGATCAGAGTCTTCTCCATTTCATCCACCTCTTTCTCCAATACTTCCACCTTACGTTCCTCTTGAACTTTGGCTTTCAGCGCTCGGAAAAGTTGCGCCCTGATGCTCTCTAGTTCATGTTCAGGGACCATTCTTACAGTGTCCTGTTCTTCCACTGAAAGGATTCCCAGTTGAATCTGTTCTTCAAGTTGTTGAACCTCAGTCATTGCCGCCTCATATTTGTCTTGGGTGTCCTTCAATGTTTTTATAAGTTCTTGGACATCCTGTCTTTCATGCTCTGCCATGATTTTCACCTCTAATTGCTCATCTATGGATGGAGCTTCTATCGATGAGTCTGTCTTGGCCTTGAGCTCATCAAGAATTTCCTGCAGCCTTTGGACTTCTTGCTCATGTTCAACCTTTAGTTGTTCATATGCTTCTACTGAAAGTAGCTTTTCGGAGGCTGCCGAGTTAACCCCCTCCAGAATTGTAGCCTGGGCCTGTTCATACTGTTCTTTCAACTTCTCACACTCTGCTTGTAAGGAGTCGTAGAGAAGAACTGGAATAAAATCCTGGCTCCCTGAAGATTCCTCTTCCTTTGGTTCATTCTGTAAATATTCTAGTTCCTGAACAGCATCAGGGGAATGTGATTGGTATTTGACCATGATGGCTCTATGGTCGCTCTCTGCTTGAGCTAGCTGTCTCTGTAGTCTTTCCAGGTTCCCCCATTCGGTGTCCCAGAACTTTTCCATATTTTTCATCTCCTGTACGAGACGGTCACTCAACTGTTCTAATTGTTGTTGTACTTTGACATAAGTTTGCGTCCGAGCTCGGTGTTCTTCCGTCATGGATGAATCCTTTGCTTGAACAGGCTCAGAATTCTCTGTCAACCTGGAGTTCTGCTCTGCAACTTTATTCTTCTTGGTACCATAAGTCCTTCTGCATGTCTTCATTTTCTTTCCCATCGTCGGCAAGTCCCTTTTAGCCTTGTCTTCCATATTCGACTTGGTCTTATCATCATCCATTTCAGAACCTGAGCTAATAGCTTGCACCGAGTCCTCCCTCATTATGGCTTTTAGGTAATGCCATTCCATGTCTATTTTCTTAATCCACTCCCATCCTAGAAGTGGTGGTCCTCCCTCAGGTAATACGTACAAGCTCATTCTTGGGTGTTCTTTACCCCTATCTCTCACCTTGACTCTTATTTTCCCCACGGGGTATACGTTATGCCCCGTGTATGTCTGTAATACGAACTTGGTATTTCTTAAGGGTATGTGAGAGAATAGCCGGTGGTAGTCCCTTCGGTTGATGACTGATAGAGCTGATCCAGTGTCCAGCTCCATTCTTACTTGGACTCCAGCTATTTTTAGTATGACCCAGATGGCCTGTAGGTCCGTTTCTTTACCCACATTGTGGATTCACAGACTACCCAGCTCCTGGTTGTTTGGGTCTGAGTCTGAATTCTGTTCATCTGAACTCTTCTCAGCCACCTTGTGTACCTTGTTGTACTTTTCTGGTGGTGGCTTCCTTTGATTATTGGTCTTTTTCCCGGACCGGCATACCTTCACGATGTGACCCAGTTTGCCACATTTCCTACACTCTTGGTTCTTAAACCAGCATTGATTCTGGTCATGCGTTGTCTTCCCACAACGGTAGCATTTTGTTGTGCTTGAAGTAATTTGGTCCACCCCGAGTGCCGCCACCTTTAGTTGCATTTCCGCCGTTCCTTTCGCTGCGGCTTCATGCGATGCAGCTATAAGGACAGCCCTGTCCAGTGTGAGGTCGTTCTCTTCCAGTAGTCGCTTCTGCGTCCCTTCTTTGGACAATCCGCATACGAACTTGTCCCGCAGCACTTCTGTCAGATTCCCTCCGAACTGGCAGTATTTCGCTAGCCTACGCAGTTCGACCAAGTATTCCGCATTGCTTTCGTCTTTCTTCTGCGTTCTTGCGTAGAATTTGAATCGTTCAGCCAGCATCAGCGGTGTGGGGTTCAAGTGGTCCTTCAGCACAGCCACAATCTCTTCGAAGGTCTGATCCGCTGGTTTATTTGGTGCTATTAGATGCTTCAAGAGCCCGTATGTTTTTGCCCCCATCGAGTTTAGCAATGTTATCGCCTTATCGTCTTCCTCTATTTTGTTGGCTTCGCAATAGATCTCTATGCGTTCCACGTACGTGGCCCAGTCTTCTATTTCAGAATTAAAGTCGTTAATATTCCCTCGCTTAGGCATCTTTCTTCCCTTGGGAGCAGCACCAGTATTTCTTTAAGTATTCTTATTTATTTGTTTGTTTCTAAGATGGCGGTTTTCCCGCGAAATTAGCGGTTTCCCGCTCTTTCCTTCTCTCCCCGCCCACTTCAATGGCCGTATGTCAATCAAGATGGCGGTTTTCCCGCGAAAATGGCAGTTTCCCGCTCTTCCTTTCTCGCCCCGCCCACTTCAATGGCGGTTTCCCGCTTCTGGCGTCTTCTCCGCCTAATGGCGGCTTCCCGCGTTTCTTCCCGGTGGAAGGGGTACGCTTCCCCCACAGCGGACAGGTTCAGCCGCTGGCTGGCTACCGCACAGCTCCCCTTACTCGGCTATGTCTTTTCCTCCCGCCCGCACGGCTCTACCGGCGCTGGGTACACCCCGTTAACGGAGGACAGTTCAGCCGCTGGACTGGCTCTCGCGCAGTCTCTCTCTCCGTACCCGGCTCTGTCCCGCACGGTTCCCGTTCGCCTCCCCAGCCCTCTCGCAGACCGGTGTTTCCTCCCCGGCTGCGGCTGGGTTTCTCTTCCCGCGCCTACTCGCAGGCTCAGCGCTTCGTGGCTGCGGTCGCTGTCCGGATTTTTTTTTTCCCGCCGATCGCGGTCCGGCTGTCACCCGACGCCATTGGACCCGACTTTTGGCCGGCACAGCTCCCCCTCGACCGAGGTCGAGTGCTCTGCCCTTATCCTCCGGATACTTCTACACCTTCCCCTACTCACAGTCTCTTTGGCCGCCTTGTTTCTTGCTGGTCGGCTCACTCCGCACCGTGGCAGAAGGGTAGTCAGTGCCTGTTGCTGATACAGCTTTTGTTGTTAGTCTTCCTGCTTTCTGTTGTTGCAGCCTCGTGTTTTCTTTTGGTAGCACAACGAGGGCGGTTGTCTCTCTTCGACGCTCTTCGTTGCTTTTGGTAATCTTGCCGTAGGGTACGATCGGACTCGTCGCCACTGTAAAGTCTGTGGGTTGTGCAGTTAATAAATACACAGACTTCAGAAGTAACAAACAAACAGGTCTTTACTATTCGAAGGTCCGGGCGAATCTGCCCCAGCAATCCTGCTACAACACTTATATACTGGTGTGGTCACTATCGGTATTACAGTATACAGAAGCCAAACAAATAGTGCCACACCTAAAGTAGTTCCCTTAAAGGTGAACGGTTACATTCAATAGTTCCCTTAAAGATAGACGGGTACATACACTACAACATCAACCGGGTCAAATTATATTAACATTTACATGACCAACCCCCTATTAGGAAATAAGCTAATAAACTCCCAAAGCTGTCCACCAATGGGGGATTCCTCATCTCATGTCTGTGTCTGTTACAGTCTAATTGAAAGAGACTGATTGTCGTGATTAGTCAACAACTCCATTATTGCTGTATCATGTGACTATCAATGGATGATAGAAGGTGAACTAGATAGCCCTTGGGTTTTTTTCATTGAGTATCTCCTATATGTCTATGAATGAGGTAACCTCTTCTTGCCAAAGTCATTAAAGAAGTCAGATGATGAAATCATGAAGTAACATTTCTTTTATTAGCATACTAGGGATAATACAATTAGTAGCATCTTAATATTAAACAGTAAGAGTAGTCAAGGTATTGAGATCAATATTGTTAACTGAAGGAATTAATAACTGAGGTTACTATCTGAGGTTACAATGACATTTCAAGTGTATCATGGTAACTCAGCAACAACTAGGCTCTACTTATTAGAAGTTAATATTGTAAATGTCCAGGATTAACATAAATTCAGCAAGGAAAGTTGAGATTATACTCCATGTGTAGCTGACAGGTTAATAGTATTGAATAGCAAGTGTTTTGATATATTAAGGTCAAGTCCAGTTCTACGTCACCAGCACATCTCTCAATCCCTCCACAGTTTATGATTTGTCATGCTGCTTGTCCAACATCCAGTATTGGATGAGTAGAAATTTCCTCCAATTAATTACTGGGAAGACCGAAGCCATTGCCTTTGGTACCCACCACTGTAAGATTCGAACATTTTTCATTATATAATCACACAAGACAACAGGATTAATAATACAGCTTTATTGACCAAACGAAGCTTGTACAGATAAAACCTTTGATAAAAGGGCATACAAAATGGCCGCCGGACCTCGTGATCAGTTTCGTGAACCATTTGATTTCTGTTACTGCAAGCCAGACAGGCTTGTGGATTGAGAGCAGTAAGCTCGCGAAAGCCAGTATCGGGAAACTGAAACTCAGGGAAATGGGCATACATATTCAATTGGATTCTAAGTACAAGACAGTTTCAGGCAACAGGATGGGGCCCATCAAGATATGGGCGGACAATGAATGAACATTTAAACCCATTTAATGTACAAAGGAAAAACTGTTTAACAGCCATCAAGGGAAATCTCCAGACCGATCAATATGCGAACCGAGTTACGGTGACAAAGTAAAAGACATTATCGGCCAGGAAGGCCAGTTAAGCTATCACTGGCCCCGTTACAAGACAAAGCGCCCCTGCAGAGATTTCTGCCCGCCAAAACTATTACAAAGACTGGACTATGATCTGGCGGGAGATAAGGCTGGCCCAAAAGGGTATAACTATGGATTTTGAAAAGTCCATCAGCGCCTCTTCTACCTCGGTAGCTTCGGAATTCGATCAGGACGTTTCTTCTTTTAAAGACGCTTCGGACGGACAGTTCGGAAAAAGCCAGACAAGGCTCGGCCACGACGGGAAGACGACGAGGGTGGCCCGGGTACCGTTGTCGGGAGATCATCGACGACCCAGGCCGAAGAAGAAGACACCCTCAGGAAAACCGACGATCCAGGCCGGAGGAAAAGGACACTCCGGGCCTAGCACTCCCGTGCCTCAACGTTCCATGAATCCAAATCCACAACAGATCTAAACTGATCCATCCTTGACGAGCGCTCATCAAGGCTGCGTCCACTGCCTCACCGCCGGAGAGAGAGAGAGGAGAAAAACAAGCTGCGCCAGAAGTTTCCAAATCCACGTGACGACGGAAAGCTGTGCCGAAAGGCTGCGAACCCCCTCTTTTGCGAATCTGAAAGTGGTGAGCATGATCCCGAGTTCCTCAAGTCGAAACTTAGTTTAGGTATAAGGGGAGGGAGAGGGTAAGGGTAATCGTAATGTGTTTCCCCTTTTTCGATGTGCCGTGTGTTTCCCATTTCCATGGAATCAAGTTTATAGGTATGTGCATGCTTGTAGTCGCTTTGATTTGTGCTTATGATATGTATTTTGTAATGCTGCAAACTGTTTAATAATAAAAGCATCCATTTCGTGCTATTCAACCTGGTCTATTGAGTCTTTCTCTGCACTACAGTTCCCTGCACCTAAGTCCAAGGTCTAGAACCGTAGGGAAGAGTGGGTCGAACCACTCAAGGGTAATTATTGCACGAAGCCTGGTAGGAGACCAGAACGAGCAAGAGAAACCCCCTACACCACCAATTCTGTTCCCTAGCCATTGATTACATTCCCCTTCCTGGCCACTATCTGAGGCTGAACCAAACTGTTCACAACCTTGATGTCCTTATTGACCCTGAGCTGAGCTTCTAACACCATATCCTCTCTATCACCAAGACTGCCTACTTCCACCTCCGTAATATCATCCGTCTCCATCCCTGCCTCAGCCCATCTTCTGATGAAACCCTTATCCATACTTTTGTTACTTCTAGACTCGACTATTCCAATGCTCGCCTGGCTAGCCTCCCATCTTCCACCCTCCGTAAACTTGAACTCATCCAAAACACTGCTGCTCATATCGTAACTCACACCAAGTTCTGTTCACGCATTACCCCTGAGCTTGCTGACCTACATTGGCTCCCGGTCCAGCAATTACTTGAATTTAAAATTCTCATCCTTGTGTTCAAATCCCTCCATGGCCTAACCTGTCCCCATCTCTTAACCCTCCATGAACTCTGTGGGCTAAAAGCTTGGTTGCGTAGTGCCCATTGTTTGAGCGCTAAGGGTGCCGTTTGGGTCAAAAATGGTGTCCAAACAGTGTGCGTGGACTTCTAGTGTGGGCCGCACCAGACGCCATCTTGGTGAGAGTGCTATCGTCGATGCTGGGAGCGTGCGCCAGAAGTGTGTAGAGTAGGCAAATATTGACGTCAATCAACATGCAATGCTGATTTGATGCCAGCGCTGTCATTTTCATCCGCAACGCTGAAACTAATGCCCTGTGTTAACCTCACACATGTATTCAGCAGCTGCAAGGACCCCCTACCAGTGATATTTAAAGGGATCATCAACCTCTCTCAGGTGAGTTGCTGATTAATTTCTACCAGCTCTGTGTAAGTTTGTGGAAGTGTTTGGAGCTTTCTAGAGTTGTTTAAAGTTGGTGAGGTGGCAGGGAGTGGTGCTGCAAGTGGAGAAGGCCTTGGTTCTGACTTTAAGGGTTCTGGTCAGACCGCTTGCTCCCAGTCATGGGTGCTGTAGTTGTCATTCCCCTTGGCCTGCAGCATGACAGGGAGATGGATGAGGCAGCAAAGAAGAGGACAAGCTGCTCACAGAGAGAGGAGGAGGAGGGGGAGAAGGACTCTCACCAGGAGGCCTTACCCACCTAGGGACTTCTGAGAGCATTTCTCTGACCTCAACCTGAGCTAGGAGCAGTGTGTGAGGCATCTGCGCTTTTCAAAGGAGGTGCTTACTGAACTCTGCCACCTCATGCAGCCAGACCTGCAGCCTCACTTCGGAGCAAGGACAGCGCTGTCAGTGTCTATGAAGGTGACCGTGGCCCTAAATTTCTCCGTGTTGGGATCCATCCAGGCTGGAGCAGGCGACATCTGTAACATCTCCCAGTTCACCGTCCACTGCTGAATATGAGAGGTGACAGATGCTCTTTATGCCTGGAGAGGGGACTTCATTGTCTTCTCTCTGACCAGAGAGAAGCAGGCGGAGCATGCACGTAGCTTTGCCAGGATAGCGGGCTTCCCCATGGTGCCATCAACTGCACGCACGTGGTTTTGTGGGCGCCGCCTCTAAATGCTAAGATGTACCGCATCTGCAAAGGTTATCACTCACTGAATGTACAGTTGGTGTGCGACCATGCTCAGCACATCATGATGGTGAATGCCCAGTATCCTGGCAGTGGTCAATGTGCTTTTATTCTGCATCAGCCCACTGTTCCCTCAGTCTTTGAGCCACCAAGACAAACCAGAGAGTGGCTACTGGGCGACAAGGGCTATCCGCTGACCACCTGGTGCATGGCTCTGCCAGCATGGTTACAATGAGAGCCATGCTGCCACATGGAATCTGACAGAGCAGATTATTGGCGTCCTTAAACAATGCTTCCACTGCCTGGACTGCTCTGGAGGAACCCTGCAGTACTCACCAGAACATGTCTCAAGATTTGTTGTGGTCTGCGGCATGCACCACAACCTCGCCATTATGAGGGCACAACCCTTGCCACCAGGCATCTGGCAACCAGCTGAGGAAGAGGAGGAGGAGCAGGAAGCAGAAGAGGAGAAGGTGGAAGAGGAGAAGGAATTGGAGGAGGAGGAAGCGGAAGAGGAGGAAGTGGAAGAATCATAGAAAGTTACAGCACAGAAGGAGGCCATTTCGGCCCATCATGTCCGTGCCGGCCAACAAAGAGCTATCCAGCCTAATCCCACTTCTCAGCTCTTGGTCCGTAGCCCTGCAGGTTACAGCATCCCAAGTGCACATCCAAGTACTTTTTAAAAGTGGTTAGGGTTTCAGCCTCTATCACCCTTTCAGGCAGTGAGTTCCAGACCCCACAACCCTCTGGGTGAAGACATTTCCCCTCAAATCCCCTCTAAACCTTCCACCAATTACTTTAAATCTGTGCCCCCTGGTTTTTGACCCTTCTGCTAAGGGAAATGGGTCTTTTCTATCCACTTTATCTAGGCCCCTCATCATTTTATACACCTCAATAAGGTTTCCGCTCAGCCTCCTCTGTTCCAAGGAAAATAAACCCAGCCTAACCAGTCTTTCCTCATAGCTAAGATTCTCTACTCCCGGCAACATCCTTGTAAATCTCCTCTGTACCCTCTCTAGTGCAATCACATCTTTCCTGTAATGTGGTGACCAGAACTGTATGCAGTACTCTAGCTGAGGCCTAACGTGTTTTATACAATTGAAGCATAACCCCCCCTGCTCTTGTATTCTATGCCACGGCTAATAAAGGCAAGCATTCCGTATGCCTTCTTAACCACCTTATTATCAACCTGGCCTGCTACCTTCAGGGATCTGTGGACATGCACTCCAAGGCCCCTTTATTCCTCTACACGACTCAGTGTCCTACCATTTAATGTGTATTCCCTTTCCTTATTAGTCCTCTCCAAATGCATTACCTCACACTTCTCCGGATTGAATTCCATTTGCCACTGTTCTGCCCACCTGACCAATTTATTGATATCTTCCTGCAGTCTACAGCTTCCTTCTTCAGTATCAACCACACAGCCGATTTTAGTATCATCTGCAAACTTCTTTATCATACCCCCTATATTCAAGTCTAGATCATTGATATATACCACAAAAAGCAAGGGACCTAGTACTGAGCTCTGCGGAACCCCACTGGAAACAGCCTTCCAGTCACAAAAACACCCATCAACCATTACCCTCTGCTTCCTGCCTCCGAGCCAATTTTGAATCCAACTTGACACTTTGTCCTGGATCCCATGGGCTTTTAACTTCGTGACCAGTCTGCCATGTGGAACCTTATCAAAAGCCTTGCTAAAGTCCATATACACTACATCAAACGCACTAGCCTCATCTACCCTCCTTGTTACCTCCTCATAAAATTCAATCAAGTTTCTCAGACATGACCTTCCCTTAACAAATCTGTGCTGACTATCCTTGATTAATCCGTGTCTTTCTAAATGAAGATTTATCCTGTCATTCAGAATTCTTGCCAATAATTTTCCCACCACCGAGGTTAGGCTGACTGGCCTGTAATTACTCGTTCTATCTGTTGTGCCTGTCAGTAATAAGACACAAGACTGCAGGAGAACGGTACAACAGGTGTTTACTCAACGTGGCTCACTCTGGAACTGAACTGTACAGATTACTACTCAGTGCTATATACAGGTGTGGTCACTGCCGGTACTGCAGTATACATGAGCTGTAAAAGTAGTTCCCCCCTTAAAGGTATATACATTCTATATATACATTACAATTCCTCCCCTTTTAGATTAACAGTACCATAACACTCATTTAACAATTAAATATCAAACTAATTACAATTAACACTTTTAACATACAACGTTAGCTGAAAATAGTCCATTTATATATTCAGTCTTTGGGGAGGCTTCCTGATCTTTTCTGGATAGCGCCTTTCCCGAGTGTCTCGCTCTTGGTGCGGAGGCGATTCTGGCACCCTGTCGTCGGTTGGGTCATCAGCTTCCGATGCTACTGTTTCTGAGGTAGATGCGACCTGTACGTCGGGTTCCTCACCAGGTACGTATGGGCGAGACATGGGGTTGACTTGTTCCTGTGACTCTAGGATCTGGTCAGCATGGTGTCTCACGATGTTCTCCCCAACGTCCACTGTGTACATTAGTGGGCCCTGCCGTGTGCATATCGTTCCTGGCTGCCATTTTTCTGTTCGGTAGTCGCGGGCCAAGACTGGTTGCCCTACCTTGAAGCTCCTTGTTGGCTTCTCATGGATGTGCTGGAATTGCTTACTCTCAACATCTCTTTGTACATTTGGTCTGAGCAAATCCAGGCGAGATCTTAACCTTCGGTTAAAGAACATCATGGCCGGGGTCTGGTTGGTGACTGCATGTGTCGCATTCCGGTAGGCGAAAAGGAAATTGTCCACCTTAAGCTGCAGCGGAATGTTGTCATTGTACATAGCCTTTATTGCCTTCTTAAAGGTTTGTACGAACCTCTCAGCCAATCCATTTGTGGCTGGATGATACGGGGCGGATGTGTAATGCCTTACCCCATTCTTTTTCATAAACCTCTGGAACTCTTCGGACATAAACTGTGGTCCGTTACCGAAGCAAATCTGTTCTGGCAAGCCGTTCCTGGCAAAAATGATCCATAGGACTGCAATAGTTTTCTCCGTGGTGGTGGAGGACATTTTGATTACCTCAGGCCATTTCGAGTGCGCATCCACAGCTATTAAAAACATTGGCCTAGAAATTCAGTTGCGTTCGCCAGCCATTAGCGCCATAAGAGGGGTAGATTTCGAGCGCTAGGCACTTAGCGCCCGGGCGCAGGCCGATCTGCGCCTACGCCCAACTTCAGTTGACATTTAGCGCCGGCGCAAAGTGTTTGCGCCCGCTCAGCTGCGCGCGCAGCTTATGACGTCATTTCGTCGTGCAACGCTGTTTGTGCGCCCCAAACCGGAAATTCAGTGGCGCCCGCCCAATGTAGGCGTGGCGCTGTTAAGAACTGTGAAGTGGAACGCAGCAGAGGCCCTGCGGGCCTCGGGGAGCGCTAATTAAAGGGCACTTAGACTGAACTATAAAGGCCAGCCATTTTGCTGCAATGACTTTAGTGCTTTGGATTTCTGGACAGAGACCAAGGAACAGACCTTACTGATTTGGGACAACATAGGAGAGGTATTATTGGCTTCTGGCCAGAGCTTGGAAATTTGACTCATTGTGATTTCACTGTTTGCAAGTTTATTATGGGGGCTGCATGGGGTTCCAACCCTCAGTTCCAGCATTATGTGCGAAGGGCTCGCAGACGCTGTGTGAGAGGGCCAGCCATGCCTAGACACAGAGGGGCCATCAGGCGTCGGCAACGTAGGCCTTACCCACTCAGGGAATACCGGCAGCAGGTGTCCTATCTCACCATGACTGCCGCGCATTGTGTTAAGAGGCTGCGCTTCAGAAGGGAGGTGGTTGCAGAGATCTGCCAGCTGCTTCACAGAGATCTGCGTCCACAGCTGATGTGCAGGACGTCTCTGTCGGTGGAAGTGAAGGTCACGGTGGCTCTGAACTTTTATGCAAGCGGCTCATTCCAAGCCGCTGCTGGGGACATAGCGAACATCTCCCAGTTCGCCGTGCATCGCTGCATCCGGCAGGTCACCGATGCCCTTTTCGCAAGGAGACACCAATCCATCTCCTTCCCCATGACCCTAGAGAGGCAGGAGCAGCGTGCAGTCGGATTTGCCAGGATCGCCGACTTCCCCATGGTGCAGGGCGCCATTGACTGCACGCATGTGGCTATGCGGGCACCTATCGACAATGCCGAGGATTACCGCAACCGGAAGGGCTACCATTCCCTCAATGTACAGCTGGTGTGTGACCACAGGCAGCGCATCCTAGCTGTCAATGCCCGCTTTCCAGGAAGCAGCCACGATGCATTTATCCTGCGCCAAACTACTGTGGCTGACATGTTCGAGGCACAGCCTCCACCAAGGGGATGGCTTACTGGGGACAAGGGCTACCCTTTGTGTACATGGCTCATGACCCCGCTCCGCGCGCCCAGGACCCCTGCTGAGGAGGCATACAACGAAAGCCATCAAGCCACAAGGAACATCATAGAGCAAACGATTGGCGTCCTCAAGCAACGGTTCCGCTGCCTGGATCGTTCCGGCGGATCTCTACAGTATTCGCCGGATAGAGTCTCCCAGTTCGTCATCGTTTGCTGCATGCTGCACAACCTGGCTATCCGCAGGACTCAGGCACTGCCACCTCACGTTGGACCACCACCTCAGGAGGACGAGCAGGAGGACCATGAGGAGGAGGAGGAGGAGGAGGAGTACCAGCCCAGGAGGGAGTCCCAAGGTCCAAGGGCCGTCCGCCGGTGGCTTATTGAATGACACTTCTAGGCCCCCTGTCAGGGAATGGCTTGTGGCAATGAATGCACCTGAATGCAGCCGCTCCGCAAGCCCTCGGCCGGTTAACGCAACAACCACTTGAAACATGACACCTGGACAAGCTGAATAAATAAAAAGCTTTATTTAACAAACTCAGGGCCCTTCCCACATGAAACAGAAAAACAGACAAGACCCCCAAAAAACAGTCAAAAACATATCTCACTCCCACAACCTGGGGAGGAATAACAAAACTTGTCCATCCAATTGGCCTTCATCCTCGGCCTAACCAAGACAAACCCCCCCATACAGAACACAAACACCCCCATATAAAAAAACATTTGCCTTCATCTTCGGCCTTACCAAAATAAGCCCCCCCATACAGAACACAAACACCCCCATATAAAAAAACAGTTGGCAACACACTCTACTTGGTGTGCCGAGAGGGCGAGTCCTTGTGCAGGCTTCTCCGGCCCCTGCCCGACCTGTTGCTCCGCCTCAACCTGGGCCCTGTGGGTGTTGCAAGGCTGGGGGAAGGCTCCTGAGGGGCACAATGCGTGACGGCAGATGCCCTTGGTGGTCGGCCTAGACGAGGTCCGGCCCTGGAGGGGCCGGCTGCTGACTGCTGCAGCTGTGGCTGGGCAGCATCAGTCTCTCCAGCAGCTCGTCGCAGCTTGGCTGGGGGAGTGGCAGTGGCGGCTGCAGCAATGGGGGCAAGCTGGCTGATGCCAGGCGCTCGCTGGTCGCCAGAGACACTGGCACTCGGCCGGGCTGGCACTGCAGCCAGCGCAGCAATCTGGTGAAGGCCAGACCGCTGTGCTGCAGCAGGGCAGCGGGTGCCCTGGCGATGCGTCCGTGACACAGCGAGTGTGGCAGAAGTGAGTGCCCGAACTGCCCTGGTCTGTGCCCGCATCAGACCAGCCAGTGTCTGCACGGCACCACTCATGAACTCTCGACTCACGTCCTGTGCTGCCGCGAGTTGGTCGACACCCCTGGCCTGTGAGTCCCCGAAATCGGCCACACTATGAGCCAGGGACTCAATGGCCTGAGGCAACTGTCCCACAACCCCCATGAACTCGGTGTGGCGCCGCTCCGAGTCCGCGGACATTTCATCAAGGAGGCGCACCTCCTGGGCGAGGACCGTCTCCGGACTGGAGGCCGGACTCTCCCTCTGGGGAGAAGGCCGCCGAGCTGCCCGGCCCTTCCCAGGTGCCTGGACGCCACTGGGCCCAGGAACTGCCCTCCCCTGCAACACTTCCCCCCTCTGGGGAGAAGGCAGCCGTGCTGCCCGACCCTTCCCGCGTGCCTGGATGCCACTGGGCCCAGGAGCTACACCCCCCTGCAACACTACCCCCTGGCTCTCCTCCAGGCAAGACGTGTCCCCTCCATTGCCATCCCCTGGCGCGGATGAGGGTTCCGCCGGTGTGCCGCCTTCCTCTTGGTCCTCGTCGTCCTCCTCTTCCGAGGGACTGGCACTCTCAGCTTCAGGGACCTCCTCCTCACCAGCTGAAAGCAGGAAGGCACAAGAGTAGCTTTAGAGTGAGGACAGGGCAGCAGCGAGGGAGGCATGAGTGGTGGCATTATGCGCATTGGTCGGACAGTGGCAAAGGATGTAGATCTGAAACGCAAGGGGAACGAGAGAGGTCCAAACGGTCATGCCCTTACCATTGGGGCCCAGCACAGGGTCGGCATCTCCAATAGCACCGGGGCCAACCACCCGGGCACGCATGAGTCGAGCCACGCGCTCCTCCAGGTCACTGAGCTCCTGGAACTGGGCACGGCCTCCCCCGGTGACAGTCCGGCTCCTCAGATTCTGCGCCAGCTTGGCCTGCAAGAGAAAGGATAGCCTCTAAGTACAGTGTGGTGCCCTGTTGTTGTGTGCACTGCCTCCCATGGTCGAATAGCTTGGCCAGTGTGGTGTCCTGTTGTTGTGTGCACTGCCTCCCATGGTCGAATAGCTTGGCCAGTGTGTAAAGTGCAGAAAGTGCTATTGATGATCATGCCAGTGCCATAGCTGCGGGAGGAGGGCTGGCCATTAGGCCTTTGAGGTCCCTTTGCCCATAATGTGAGGTGCACATGCAAGGATGAGGAGGACACTGGAAAGGGTACTCACCCTGACCAACCGAGTGAGGTCGTTGTACTTCTTGCGGCATTGGTCACCAGTCCTGGGGACATCGCTGTTGGCTGACACCCTCTGGGCGATTTCCCTCCAGGCTCTCCTGTACTGCCTCCTGGGAGCCTTCTTGCCACTGTCCGGGCACAAGATCTCTCTTTTCTTTTCCAAACCCCTAAGCAGCACCCTCAAAGCATGCTCTGAGAAGCGCTGCGCTCATTCACGGGCCTTCTGCATGGCTTCAGGCGCTATTTGGGTCCACCAGCAGTGTTCAGGCCTAGCTGCAGGGCTCCACTATCCAGGGCGTGGCAGCAGACAAAGTCGACCCTTCCCCCTTTAAGAGCTGGCCGGCGTCAGGGTGTCTGCTGTCAATCAAAACATGACCGCAACTGCGCTGCGCCCGGCCTCGGTGTTATCAGTCTGCACCGCCGGCTTAGCGCCTAATGATAGGAGTGCAACGCCAGTTTCAGCGCTCGCCCAAACTCCTTGGCCAAAGCTACTGAATATCGGCGAAGTGGCCTCCACTTTCCGGCGGGCGCTAACTTTAGTGCCCGCCCGACTTTACCGCCCCAAAAGTGGCTATACTGAATTTCTAGGCCAATTGAGTCCATGAATGGACCAGCAAAATCAATATGCACCCGTTGCCATGGAGATGAGGGCCACTCCCATGGGTGTAGAGGGGCATGTGGTGGTGCATTTTGGAATTTCTGGCATCCTGAGCAGCTCTTTGTCAGGTCCTCGATTTGTTAATCGATTCCCGGCCACCACACATAAGCCCTGGCAAGGCTTTTCATTTTTACCACTCCCAGATGACCCTCATGAAGCTCATTGAGCACTCTATCCCTTAACTTGGGTGGATTTACCACTCGGGATCTACACATCAATGTCCCCCGGCACACTGACAGCTGTTCTCTTCTTGACGAGAATGTTGGCAACAGTGAGTCGCCATGTGCTGGCCATCCCTTCACCGTCAAATCATATACCCGAGACAGTGTCGGGTCATTTCGGGCCTCCTTTTCTATACGAGCGTTAGTTACCGGTAGGCATTCAACTATAGTTGAGTGAAATATTTCGACAGGATCCACTGCTGGTGCTTCCTCCGCAGTAGGCAGTGGCAGGCGTGATAGCCCATCAGCATTTCCATGCTGTTTTGTGCCCTTACATTCAATCTCATAGTGGTGCGCCCCTAGAAAGAGTGATCATCTTTGTAGTCGTTGCGTAGTCCTCACCGGAACACCCTTCTTCGGATTAAAAATGGAGACAAGGGGCTGGTGGTCAGTCAGCAAGATAAACTTCTGCCCGTGCAGATAGTGATTGAACTTTTTCACTCCCCACACCAGGCTGAGGGCCTCCCTGTCAATCTGGGCGTAGTTACGCTCGGCTGAGGTTAGTGATCGTGACGCAAAGGCTATTGGGCTCTCTGAGCCGTCCGAGAATTTGTGCGACAGCACCGCTCCAATGCCGTAGGGTGACGCATCACACGCCAACCGAATTGGTAGTGCTGGGTTGAAATGGGCCAATACCTCTTTCGATGTGATTAGTGTTTTGCTCTTCTGGAAAGCTCGTTTACATTCGTCACTCCATTTCCATGGCACCCCAGTTTGCAGTAGGGTGTTCAGTGGGTGTAGTATTGTAGACAAATTTGGCAAGAAATTATGGTAGTAGTTTACCAGCTCGAGGAACGACCTCAGTTGTGACACGTTTTCCAGTGCTGGAGCCTTGACTACTGCCTCAATCTTTTCTGGGGACTTATGTAACCCCTCTTTATCGATAACATGGCCACAATACGAGATCTGTTTTTTAAAAAACTCGCATTTGTGGCGGTTAACTCGGAGCCCATATTCCTTCAATCTAGTGAGCACCTGCTCCAGGTTGGTGAGGTGATCGCTGTCATTTTCGCCCGTGACCAGGATGTCGTCCAAAAAACATTGGGTCCCTGGGATCCCTTGCAGGACATGTTCCATTGCCCTTTGCCAAATTGCCGGAGCTGATGCTACCCCGAATACCATCCGGTTGTATTGGTAGAGACCTTTATGGGTGTTGATTGTGAGGTATTTTTTTGATGCTTCTTCTACCTCCATTTGCAGATACGCCTGGGCCAGATCAATCTTAGTGAAGCGTTTCCCTCCAGATAGCGAGGCGAAAATATCTTCAATCCGCGGAAGTGGATATTGTACGGTGTGAAGGATTGGGTTCACTGTTACCTTAAAGTCCCCACAGATGTGAACCTTCCTTGGTTCCCCAGGCATGCTGCTCAACGACTTTTTCATCACAGGGACGATGGGCGTAGCCCACTCGCTCCAGTCTACCTTGGACAGTACTCCTGAATGTTTCAAACTCTCCAGCTCTGCTTCGACGGCTGGGCGGATCGCATAAGGTAGCGGTCTGGCCTTAAAAAATTTTGGCCTTGCATTTTCTTCGATTTTAATTGTTGCTGTCATGCCTTTTAGTGTTCCGAGTCCTTGCTGGAACACTTCTTGCGCGTCAGTTAGGATCTTTGACAGTCGCCCAGGTGTGACATCGTCATCCTTTTTGGCAGCCACAGTCAGTGCTTGTATGGAATGCCAATCCAGTTGTATTTTCCGGATCCATTCACGTCCCAGTAATGGTGGTCCTCCATCTTGCAATACATACAGGTCTAGTTTTGGTGTTTCCTTACCGTTATGTATAACGGTCACCCTTATTTTTCCTTTGGGGTAGACTTTTTGCCCCGTGTACGTCTTCAAAATAATTTTTGTGTCCCTCAAGGGTATGTGTGAGAATAGCTGCTCGTAGTCCAGTCGGTTTATGACTGTTAGGGCTGATCCTGTGTCCAATTCCATTTTTACCTGGACTCCTGCTATCTTGAGAGTGACCTAAATGGTTCGGTGATCCTCCGTTTTGATCACATTATGTAGTTTCAGACAACTCAGCTCCCTGCTTTTGGAGTCGGTATCACTCTTTTGTTCGTCTGAACTATTCTCCATCACCTTATGTACCTTCTTGTACTTTTCTTTTGGAGATTTCTTATTGCTGGTTTTCTTTCCCGACCTGCAGACTCGTGCTATGTGTCCTACTTTTCCACACTGTCTGCACACTTTGTCTTTGAACCAGCAATCATTGTGGTCGTGTGTTGTTCTGCCGCAGCGATAGCACTTCTCTGTTCTGTATGACATTTCATTTGTGCCATATTCTTGCGGTCTCTGTTGTATCTCTGCAGCGCCCCGTGCTGCTGCTTCATATGATACCGCAATGCTGAAAGCCTTGTCCAGCGTAAGGTCCTTTTCAGATAAAAGCCGTTTCTGGGTTCCTTCACTTTGAAGCCCACACACAAACTTGTCCCTTAAGGTATCTGCCAGTCCTGTTCCAAACTGGCAGTGTTTCGATAGTTTGCGCAGTTCTGTTAAATATTCAGCATTGCTTTCATCCTTATGCTGGTTCCGTTTGTGAAACTTGAATCTTTCTGCTATCAGCAGCGGTGTGGGGTTTAAATGTTCCTGTAGTATCGTCACTATGTCTCCAAAACTCTTTTCCACTGGCTTCGCTGGGGTTACTAGATTTTGCAACAAGCCATACATCTTTGCACCCTTTAAGTTTAACAATACCAGCGCTTTCTTGTCATCTGGCACCTCATTTGCCTTGCAGTATACCTCTATTCGTTCGACATATGTAGTCCAATCTTCGACTTCATTGTCAAATGCGGTGATACTGCCACTCTTCGGCATTTTGGGTGTGGTTTAAAATGGCTTAAAATGGCGTCTCCCGCGCTTTCCTTCCTCCCCCGCTGCTGCCAACGAGTTTTCCGTGGGCCTTCCTACGCTGCTGCCAACGCCGCTCTCGGCGGTCCTCGTGGCAATGGCGGCACCTTGCGGGTTTCTGCGCATCTCGGTCTCTCTCTCCTCGACACTGCTCGGCCCCTGAACACCGGCTGCGCCCTGTGCGCTCTGCCCTCGCTCTCTCTCTCCCCCGTCGACACTGCTCGGCCCTTTGCTGTGCCGCTCGGTCGGGCTTTAGCCCGCCGCTGTCCGGGAAGGGTCTGCGCACTACCTGTTGCCAGCCTGTTTCGCTGGACCACCGCAACTGGAAAGCCAAGCCTGGCTCTCAACAGCCTCCCCTGCAATTCTCGAGTCTCTGCTGCTCTGATGGATGACTGGGCGGTTGCCCGTGTCTCTGGCCTTGATCTCCAATCTTCTGGTCTCCAGGAACAAATCCCTGGGAGGTGATGCAGAGTTGCAGGTAGGATTGAATTTTTCTCGTCGCCAATGTTGTGTCCGTCAGTAATAAGACACAAGACTGCAGGAGAACGGTACAACAGGTGTTTACTCAACGTGGCTCACTCTGGAACTGAACTGTACAGATTACTACTCAGTGCTATATACAGGTGTGGTCACTGCCGGTACTGCAGTATACATGAGCTGTAAAAGTAGTTCCCCCCTTAAAGGTATATACATTCTATATATACATTACACTATCCTTTTCTCACTTTTTAAACAAGGGTACCACATTAGCAGTCCTCCAGTCCTTTGGCACCACACCTGAATCCAGAGAGGATTGGAAAATGATGGTCAGGGCTTCTGCTATTTCCTCTTTTGCTTTGCTTAACAGCCTGGGATACATTTCATCTGGGCCTGGGGATTTATCCACTTTTAAAGCTGCTAAACCCCTTAATACTTCCTCTCTCACTAGGAGGAAGCAGAAGGGAGGAGGCAATCCAGACAGCCCCTTCCTGCCTGGACTGTCCGTGATAGACTCATCCAACTGCGGTATGAGTGAACACAACCCCAATTCCCCATTCAACAACAGTCCCACACCTTATCATCCCTCTATCACTGAGCATCACAGCGTCCTCTTTACCACTATGCTGAATTAAAAACCACCACAAGAGAAACATTCCAATCTTACTTTATCCATCTAATATTACATAATGAACTCAATTAATCACCCTTGTGCATTCCCTTAGTACCTGTCTTCCATGTGCCTTTGCCTGTCCTAGTGCTCCTACGAAGTGCTACCCCAGTGGCTGCAGCAATGCTGGTGGCAGGCTGCTGACTTTCAGTGGGGAAGACTTCAGATGGCCTTGCGGGATGACCTCGAGCATCTCTGGGCCTAGAAGGCCCGACTGGATTGCACCACCTCAACATGGGCGGCAGCAGTCTCGGTTGGCTGGCTGACAGGCAACAGCAAGGGCACTGGGGGAATGGCAGTGTTGGGAGGATGAATGCTGTCATCCTGAGAGAGGACAGCAGGTTTGTGCTCCACCGAGCCATTGCCACTCCCCCGGGGTGGCACCTCAGCATTCCTAGGAGTCTGTTGGAGGACAGATTGCTGGACTGCTGCAACACCCTGCAAGCCCCTTTACAGTTTACAGACTAGTAAACCCAGCCTCGATGGCAGCAGTCCGAGCTTACGTGGCAGCAAGCTGAGCTTGCATGACAGAAGTCTGAGCTTCCACTGCAGCACTCAGACGTTGGGTGGCTTCTGCTTGTGCTGCAATGGAAACTGAGATATCAGCCATCAGACACTGCATAAGAACATAAGAAATAGGAGCAGGAGTAGGGCATTTGGCCCTTCGAGCCTGCTCTGCCATTCAGTATAATCATGGCTGATCTTCTACCTCAACTCCACTTTCCTGCACTATCTCCATATCCCTTGTTTCCCTTAATATCCAAAAATCTGTTGATCTCTGTCTTGAATATACTCAACGACATGATGGTTGGGTTCACAAGCGCTCTAATGGATCTGCCCACCCCTTCCATGCCGGAAATCATGGCTCCAAGCTCTGTGCAAAGCCCTGTGCAAGGTTGGTGCCGGACTCCTCCAGGCTCCTTGACATTGCACTCAGGCTTTCTGGCAGGCCTGTCAATGCACCAAGTATTTTGTTGTGCATACCCATCAGTGTTCCTCTGTAGGCCGCCCCATCGAAGTCCTTATCTGCAGCAGAACTCATGTGCGACTTCGCCTTCCGGCGAGCTGACACCTGAGCTACCCTTTCTCCTGCCCTGGCTGCAACCCACTCGTGCCCAGTAACTCACCATGTGCAGATCCAGCCTCTAAGCTACCCTTTAAACTCTGCACAGTGCCAGTATCTGACATGGTGGCTGCGAGTGTCAGATCGAGTGACGGTGTTGCTTCTTCTTAAACAACTCTCCTCTCCCTCTTTTTCTTTCACTATTGGCTGGGCAGGCTGGATTTCTTGGGTCTCTGAAATGAGAAAGCACAAGAGTAGGGTTGTGGTGAGGGGAGAGGGGGAAAGCAAGAGGTGCATGCTTACACCATGTGCAGCTTGTAAATCAGAAGAGATTGTGGGATGAGGGGGAAGTGGGATGTAAGAAGGAGGATTAGGTATGAGGATTCCGGCATCTTGTATTCTTTTAGCACCCCCGCTGGCCACGGGCTCAGCGATGCCCCTCCCAAGAATGGCCAGCACCGCCTTTCCATGGGATGAGGTTCTGCAGGTGAGCCTGTCCCCCATCAGTTTTGTGCTGCTGGCACCAGCTATGAGCCACCTTTTCCTGTAAGAGAAAGGGAAATGTGTCAGTGAGTATGGTGCAATGTGTTTGGGTGAAATGCCTGTCATAGTTGAATAGCTGACAGTGTGTGCAAGCTGTGAGATGTGGGTGTGAGGCTTGCAGCAATGGTAAGTGTGTAAAGGTGAGGTGAAGCTATGAGCCATGCTTGGTAGAGATTGTTGGTAGGTGAGTGATGGGCATGTGGTGCATTGAGCAGTGTGTGAGTCTTGTGGTGCATATGGTGGGATATGACATTTGAAGATGAATTCACTGACCTTGACTACTCGTGTCATTAAACTTCTTCCTGCACTGCGCCCATGTCCTCAGGGCTACACTACTGGCATTCATCACAGTGGCTGTCTGCTCCCACTGCACTTTGCTCTGTTGCCTGGAGGGCTTCCTGGCCCCTGTGGAAAGAGGACCACTCTCCTCCTATTGACCTCCTGCACCAAGGCCTCCAGTGCTGCATTGGAGAACCTTTGTGCATGCTTTCTCCCCTGCTGTGCCATCATTACTTCTTTTCCACTGTCTACCCCAGCCAGTTCAATGATCTGCAGCAGGCAGAATGCACCTCCCCTTTAAGAGGTACAGACTGCCTTTAAGTAGTGCAGGCTAGCTTTAAGTGGTGGTAGCCTCCCACAAACCTAAGCCCCCTGCTGAGCATTCAGCCACTCAGCAGCGAACAAAAGGGATGTTAGCCTTGAAAGTCTCAATTGACCCCACATCCACAGCCTTTGGAAGAGACAGTTCCAAATTTCCACTACCCTTTGTATCAAAAAGTGCTTCTTGATCTCACTCCTAAGTTTAAGATTGTGCCCCCTTTGTTCTAGATTCCCCCACCAGATGAAATAGTTTCTCTGTATCTACCCTATCAATCCCTTTATCGTTTTAAACACCTCGATTTGATCACCTCTCAACCTTCTAAGTACAAGCAACGTTTATGCAACCTATCTTCAAATTTAAGCTTTAAGCCCCAGTATCATTGTGGTGAATCTGAGCTGTACCCCCTCCAAGAGCATTCCTGAGGTGTGGTGCCCGAAATTGGTTGTTTTGACTCTTTTTGAGATGCTTGGGCCCACCTCTGGGACATCAGGCTGTTGAATCTCTGACTGTCATCCTAACAGTTCAACTTTCTTCTGGTATCTGTTCTCTCTTGATTGCATTAACCTTTTGTTATCAGGAATTTACCTCTTACATAAATATGCTACACAGGATTATTTACCTATTTCTGGCGAGCGGAGTTCTCCTGTAATCTTTGTCTGTCTCTCTTTCTCTTTGGTCAACCTGTCTCCCACACTTTCTGTTCCTGATCTTTTGTGTCAGAAACACCACCTTTTACATCTTTGATTCTCAAAGTAAACCTCTTCTATTTCATTTGAACTGATCTCTGTGATGCATCTTGTTGCAAGGATTCCTTTATTTGGTCACAATAGCTTCCCTGCTCACTCCTAGGGATTTCACTGGCCTTACAAGGCTCGTGCAATCCCTGACGCAGGGTTAGAATTCGGCATAACTTGGTCCTGGACTAATTTCCGTCCTGTCCAGAACACTCCCGCTACAGTTATGGTGGGAGTGCTCCAGAAGGGCTGTAGACTTTCAGCCCCATTGCATCCTCAGAAATTGGAAATTCCATAACACCCTTGTTATTGCGATTTAATTATTGGGTTATTAATTATCGAGAACAGCTACCATGTTTCATTGAGAGGAATTTTGACCTTACTTGCGGCTGTTCTTTAACAAGACTTATCAGCAGTTTGAACCATTTGCACTGTGATGTCAGTTTGAGGCAAAGATTTTTATTCTAAATTAAGTTCGTTTCAGTAATATTAGTTTGCCTGCACAATATTTTCATGAGTTCACAATCAGACACTGAGGTGTAGCAAATTGGTTCACAGTGCACTGGTGCAGAATTTGGCTTGAATGGGAACAGTTCTTTTAAGATGCCACCTTATAGTTACCAATTTCATAGTTAACAAACTGATTTCACTGGGACTACCCAATTAGCAGTTAGCTGCGAATGGCCGAGCTGATCCTGTGCAGTTAAATTCCGATAAACATAGACAGATTGGAAAATGTCTGCTTGAATCAGGGTTATAATCTTGTTCCGCAACAGAAAATACATAAAAATATTTATTTTACATAAAGTAATTACATTTCTAAAGTGTTGCTGCATCCAGTGCAGTTTGGCAGTAGACTGACTATATTTGTATTTTTATAAGCATTAAATAACAGAAAATTGTAGAACATTTTAATGCTTGGATCAGGATTTTATTCCAACACAGTATTACTCCAATATTTGCATTAATACAAAATGATTTAGGCTTGGCACCAACACAAAATTTACAGAACAATTTGCTGTGAAGTTGCTCAGGTCGAATTCAACCAGACAGTGAAGATTTATTTAAATTTCACCTTTGATCTCTATGATGTCAGCAAAGAGTTGACAAAAAGTATGGATTTCTAACCTTATAGGGTCATTTTACAAAATCATGCTCCTAATGCAAAGCCTTTCCTGCCGGAAGCATATCTCAGAAATAAGGGTGCCGGCATCAGTAGAGATTTACTCATTCAAAACGGAAGACAGAAGGTGGTCAGTGTATAAGAAGTGACAAACACCCCTTGTCCAAAACTAAAAACATAAAATGCTGAGAACACTTTGATGACTAACAAATGCAGTTGAAAAATGTAATTTCTAATTGGTTAGCTATTATTAGTGTCAGCTTCCCCAAACCTGCCAGGAGCCAGATCCTGTGCCAGAAGAGGCCCAGCAGGTAAGTTTAAAATTTATTTTCCAGGTCTTCCTGTGGGCCAGGAAGGGCAGGCGCGCTCCTCCGAGCCTCGTAAGGAATCCTTAGGCATCTCTCCGCTGTCAGGGTGACCACCCCGCAACACCCGCCCCTCCCCCACCCCCTCGATTGCTAGCCTGACCTCCCAGCACCCCCTCTCCCCTTCTGATCGTGACCCCAGGCCCCACTAACTGCTGGGGACTGTCGCCACAGGTCCCCAACTGCGGCCTTCTGCCTCTTGCTTGTACTCCCGCCCACTGGCTAGGCTGACAATTTGGCCAGCTGTCGGGCGGGAGACTGCAGCATGCTAATTAAATAAGAGCTTGCTGTTAAGATCGTCAGGGCCACCATGTCCCCGGCCTTGTTGGTTTCTTCAGCTGATTACGGTCTCCCCCGCACTCTCCCTGCTAATATCGGTGCCACAAAGTCTATCCTATGGTGTTATTTAAATGCGGTAATGAATGGCATCCTGTCAATCTTTCTGCTTCTGTGTAGTAAATCTGTTTAGCCTTTACCTCAGGCTTCTCTTCTCCACTATCAATGTCCTCCTTACACTCCTTTCTTCTGCTCCCTTCACCCTCACTTCAAACACCCATAGCAAGAAGCTCACCGTATTCTTGGTCATGAAGATCAAAAACACCTGTGCAGTTGCCCCTGCTGCAGCTTCCTCTCTTTAGCTCGAGTCCTCGGCCTAGAAATTGGGTATAGCCCCGCTTGAGGCGTTAGAACTGGCGCTGCGCAAAGTTTATAGCTAGACGAAACTTATCGCCCCCAAAGGCGATTGAGGCGTGAATTCAGACGTTGCACGGGCCTCCTAAGGCGCAAAACTTCTGGTGCTACCCAATATCGGCGCGGACGGGCGCAGCGCAGGTGATCTCAATTACCGATAACCACGAGACTTCCAGGCACCAGCCGGCTCTTAAAGGGGTGGGTCAGTCAGCCTCAGCTTCCACACTCATCGCCCTGTAGGCCTCAGAATCGGCGCACGCCCTTCTCTGGCACAAAAAACTTGGTCAAGATGGAGAAGGTGAGACAGAGAGCAGAGCGCTTCAGCACTGAGGCTCTGGAGCAGTTGGTGGCCGCAGTGGAGCGCCGTCGAGATGTTCTCTGTCCTGACAATGGCAGGAGGCCGAATCAAAAGGACTACCACCGAGCTTGGAGGGATGTTTGTCAGAGGGTCAACTCCAGCAGCATGGCGACCAGGAGCCCTGTTCAGTGCAGGAAGAAATTCAACGACCTCACTCGGGTCGTTAGGGTGAGTGGTGTTTATGCAAACTTCTGATTCCCTCCCTCTGCACCTGACCTCATGGCTACAGGGTGCGCGATGCCCCAATGGCCATGTGTCAGCAAGCACCCATGGCCCTTTCTGGGCACACACATGCACATTTGACTCAAGGCGTCATGTAAGGGCTCTTGCACCATGGGGGGCATGAGATGATCACTCAGGGCATCATGTAACAGTGCAGTCCCCTGCAGCCCAAGCTGGCGATGATTCGCAAGGACCAGCTTCGAACCGGTGGAGGACCTCCACAAGTGGTCACTCTGACGGATCTCGAGGAGAGAGCGCATCAGATTCTTGGAGGACGTCTGAGTGATCCTGTTACCCCATTGTCGACAGCGATGGTAAGGATCTCACCTTTTTCAGCTGTCTCCTTCCACTTGGTCCCCCCGCCAGCATGCTTTCTCACTGTGGAGCCATGTCATAGCCTTGCCGCAATCTGGCATGCCTTGCTGCCAACCTGTCCTTTTGCTGAAGCCACTCTTCCACCTCCCTGCTTTCAGATGCTGCATCACCAGCTCGGGGTCCGGGCCCTGAAGCTGCCAGTGCCAGTGGCTCCGGAGGCGAGGATCAGGAGGAAGCCACACCATCTGTTCCAGCCACCGGGGAGCCAACACATCTGCAGACTGGGGATAGTAGCTCCCTGGAGGGGAGGGGGGGTGCTCTGATGAGGAGCCAGTTGCCAGAACAAGCGGCCTGCATCAATGCAAGGGGGGTAGGCAAGTTCGGGCCCCGGCTCCCCGGAGGGTAAGGCAAGGAACGATGATTGCTGCACAGAGTGCAGAGGAGGTGCATAGCCTGGCTGAAATGAGCACCCAGGCCCGGCTCAGGCACACTGAGCTTATGGCTGCAGTGGGGGGGATGCCTCAGTCGATAGAAATACTGGCAAAGTGTGTGCTGGACTTTGGCGCTGCAATGGAGAGGACTGTCCAGGGCTTCGGGGCAGCAATGGAGAGGACTGTCCAGGGCTTCGAGGCCGCTATGGAAAGGACTGTTCAGAGCTTCGGACAATCCCTGGAAAGGTCTGTCCAGGGCTTGTCCGAGGCAGTGGAACGGACTGCTCCGGCCTTGTCCGAAGCAATGGAGAGAACTGTCCAGGGCTTCTCCGAAGCACTGGCACCTGCCACACAGGTCCTCACTGCTGCCACGCAGTCACTTGCTGGCCTCATCCAGACCCAGATTGAGGCAACGCGAACTCTCACTGCTGCCACCCTATCTGCATCAGCTAGGGTCACCCCGGGCCCTTCCAGTACCACACGAGGCCAGGAATCAATGGAGCAGTCGCTTGTGGCGGTGGAGCCGAGTCGGTCCCCTCCGAGAGCCAGTATGTCATCCGACCATGGTGCAGGTGAACTCTCTCGGCAGGTGACCATTGCTCATGCCACCGCTGGAACGTCTGCAGTGCAGCTGCCACCACCTGCAGTGCACACTGCTTCCAGCCATGGCCAGATCAAGCAGCCAGCCTCCGCACCCTCGAAGCCCAGAGGTCGTCCAGGCCGTCCATCAGGGGCTTCTGCGATTCCAGACAGTCACCAGGCGTCCCCCAGCCTTGACCCCACCACTGGGGTTCAATTACATAGGAGCAGCAGGGAGGGAAGGGGCCGACCGCGAAAGAGAAGTTGGTCTCCATCAAGGGGCCAGCAGTAGAGGGAGTTGCTGAGATGTTTCTTCCTCCAAATTCAAGGACGCCCTCACCTGTTGTCATTGTTTGTGATGGTTTGTTTAGTTTTGCGGCTTTGCCAGAGAGTTGACTGTTATTTTGTTAGTTATGGTTTCTGTTGACATGACGTTGTTATGCTGGAAGGAAGCACTTTTTTGACAATAAAGATTTTTTTTTATTTACAATGGTACTCGTAACTATTTACACTCATGGTGGACTTCCTAGGCTTTGAACGATCCGAAGTACGCAGGACGAATGACAGCCACCATTCCATCAGAGGGGCCTAGAACCGAGTCCTTATGAGCCTCTGACGGACGGCCCTTCCACTTTCAGGAGCCCTCCCATCTTCCTCCTCCTGCTCCTCCTCCTCCTCATCCGCATGCTCCTCCTCCTCCTCCTCGTCCGCCTGCTCTTCCTCCTCCTCCTCCTCCTCCTCGTCCACCTGCTCTGCTGGACCTTGAGGGTCAACTGGCATTGGCTGGGTTCGTCGAATGGCCAAGTTGTGGAGCATGCAGCAGACAACGACGATGCGACCCACTTGCTCCGACGAGTGCTGCAGGGCTCCCCCCGAATGGTCCAGACAGCGGAAACGCTGTTTGAGCATGCCAATAGTGTGCTCAACAATGTTCTTGGTCGCCTGATGGCTGCTGTTGTAAAGCTCTTCTGCCGGGGTGGCGGGCAAACGGAGTGGGGTCATGAGCCATGGGCAGAGAGGATCGCCCTTGTCGCCCAGAAGCTAGCCTCGTGGGTGAGCCGGGCCCTCAAAAAGGTCAGAAACTGAGGTGTGCCGCAGGATGAACGCATCGTGGCTGCTCCCAGGGAATTGTGCGTTGACTACCATTATCATCTGGTGGTGGTCACAGACCAGCTGGACATTGAGGGAGTGGAACCCCTTTCGGTTGCGGAACTCCTCTGGATTCTGCAATGGCGTCCGCAGAGCCACGTGTGTGCAATCTATGGCCCCCTGCACCATGGGGAAGTCCGCGATAGCAGCGAAGCCCTGCGCGCGCTCCACCTGCTTCTCCGGGGTCACAGGGAAGGTGATTAATTGACGCCTCCTTCTATAGAGGGCAGCTGTCACTTGCCGGATGCAACAATGCACTGCAAATTGTGTTATATTTGCGATGTCCCCAGTGGCTGACTGAAAGAATCCACTTGCGTAAAAGTTCAGGGCAACAGTCACTTTGACGGCAACCGACAGAGAGGTCCTGCACCATAGACACGGCTGCAGGTACTCAGCAAGCAGGTGGCACAGCTCAGTCACAACCTCCTTACCGAATCTGAGCCTTCGCAGACACTGCTCCTCGGACATGGTAAGGTATGACACCTGCTGCCTGAAAACCCTCGCAGCGTATCGTCGGATTGGCCGACCTCCATTGCCCCTCCTCCTTCTGGCCAATCCCAGCCCTCTCTCCCGCCGTCTCTGTGCCCCTTCCAAGTGTCCGGCCATGAGGACATTCCCCTCCAAAGCAGCTCCCATTGCTATGCCAGACGGGCAACACGCAGTAATGTCTAGCGCTCCAACTGCTCCGGACAGGCCTGCAGGTCCCAAGTCTTTGAAGGCTAAATCCGAAAAATATTGTGCAACAGTAGTTCACCAACTCCCTCCAGCAACGAACAGAATGAACAGGCCAAGTGGCTGCAGCTTTTATACTAGAGCTGTCCCCCGACTCCGAGAAGGGCCTGGGAATGTTCCATCCAACTGTCACTAATAGCGCCAGGCGGAAAGGTTCCGGGCGCCACCGAATATCCAGTCAGGGGCGCCAAAAAGGCGTTGCACACTGAAATGACGTCATTAACTGCCAGCGCACGCGGGCGCACGCTACGAGTTAGCGCTGACGCTAAATGGATACGCAATATGGGAGGTGTCGCTATCTTCATTGCGCCCGCCTGAACATTGGGTAACGCCCCAATTCTTGGCCTCTTTAGGCACTAATCGCTGGCGCAATCAACCGAATTTCTAGGCCGCAAGTCCAAGCTCATCTGGCCCAAGAGACCCACCTCCTTTCCCTTCAACTCGTGACCAATCAACTCCCCTTCCTGGCTGCAGTTTTAGAACTGTCCCTCTCCCCTTCAAAACCACTCAAATCAACCCTCCTCAAAAATTCCACACTGGACCTGCCTGTTCTATCTAACTACCATCCTGTCTCCAACCTACCTTCCCTCTCTGTGCTTCTTGAATGTTGCCAACTCCATGCCAATCTCTCACCTAACTCTCTGTTCAAGTTCCTCCAATCTGGCTCCTGCCCGTCTCACATGTACTGAATTGGCTCTAATTGAAATCACAAATGACACCCTCTGTGACTGTGACCAAGGTTTATTATCCCACCTCACTCTCTCTACAGTATTTGACATGGTTGACCACACCATCTGCCCCAGTGTCTCCCCTCAATTGTCCAGATTTACGGGCTGTCCTTGCATGATTCCTGGTAGACAGAGCATCTCCAGGAATGGCAAATCATCATCTCCAGAGATCGCCAAGGTCTTATCTTTGCCCCCTCCTCTTCCTTACTCATAAGCAGCCTCTAGGTGATATAATCTACAGGCAGGGGTTATCTTCCATCTATATGCTGATGACACCCACCTCTTGACTCATGACTACCTATCCCCATGCCCTTGCTTCTGTGCACTTGTGCTCATTGAATCTCACAGTACAGACCCCTCTACATTGCCAGTTTCTGCCTGCAAGAGTAAGGCCAACTAACAGTGTGTGCTCTGGTAGGCTGTCCTCCTCTTCCTCTGTTCCAACAGAAACCTAATAAAAAAATGTAAATGATGTCCTACAGGACGTCTGGGAAATCCTTCATTCCGGGTTTCCCTTCCAGAAATCCTCCTCCCACCACCCCCCCCTCCACCCACCCCCACTCTCTTCACAGCCCCGAGTAAATATCAGGGCCAGTACTCCAGCTGGGGTCTAACCAGTGGTTTCTAAAGGTTTAGTATAACTTCCTTGCTTTTATACTTTATGCTTCTATTTATTGATCCTGAGCATTGCCCAAATGAATACCAGCCCAGAAGCAAGCACACAGATGATTAACTTGTTTTAAAATAGTGCATCCACACTCAGCAGTAATAAATAAATCAGATCCATTCCTTTACAAGTGCATCGTTCTCTCTCATTTGTTATTGCTGGAATTACTTAACTCTTTGAAAGCTGGATGACTTTTTGAGTACAAGGAAATAAATATATTTTCCTTACATTTTGGCAAAAAGAATATATTCCAGAAAACAAATGAAACAAACACAACATTGAGGTATGTGAGTGTTTACTGATAATCTAAAAACATTAACAAGATTTACATGGCTATCATATCCTTGGCCAATGGACAGTTACAGTGCAGCACTCTTTAGAGGTTGGGATTTATATAATAAAACAAAAGTGGGATGAGAATTTGAAGCTGGTTCTGTTATGTCGAGAACTGAGAGAGACGCTCGATCTGTTCAACAGAGCACTGCCCGAAATAACATGATTTTTGAGGGGCAAAAGGTGTATTTGTGGCATAGGATGCCAGAATATGGGGCATAAATCAGCTACATCAGAGTTACACCCATTCTAAAATACGCACTCAGGGTTGATTTTAACCTTTGGGTGGTTGACTGGCAGCCCGTCTGTTTCCAGGGGCAACGAGGCCAGAGCCATTGTGAGGCCCCAGCCTCAATTAAATGGAACTGCCGAGCCGCTGGCACCAAACAGGTGTGATCACGTCAGGCATATCGGGCTGCCCAGAGGCCACCTCGCTGGCAGGAAGGAATATCCAGGGTTGGGGGTCAGGATATGATCGCTGATGAGGCGGGGAGTCTGAGCCAGCAGCACCCCTGATTATTTTTGTGGTGTGCAGAGGAGCACTCCTGCTTCTCCTGGTCTCTTGGGCTCTATCGCCAGTGAAACTGGCCAGAGTGTGCACGGTGCACGGCCAGACCTGTTCTATCTTAAAATGACAATCGGAGTCTTATGTATCTCTTAGGAGCCTGATTTACACGTTGAAAGAGGCCTACTGACTGAACAGGTAGGAACTTCGGCCGCGCAGTGGTAGACCACAGTGAAAGTGGCAGCGGGTCAATTGGCACTGTTAATGGGGCGGTTAGTCTACCAACTTCATTTTGAGGCCATTATCACCCCGTTAACACTGATTTCGGCAAGTTAAAATTGACCCCAAAATTTTGGCGGAACAGGAAATTAGCCTGCCCTCAAAATGATACATATATGCAAATTATTGGCAAAATCTGCAGCCTCAGAAATGCGATCATTTACACCAAGGGTGTCAAACAAGCAGCCCACAGAACAGTTTCATCTGGCCCGCAGACTTCCAATGAATCATCATTTCACTTGTTGGAGTGGCACCCCTGGTCAAGCTTGCCGGACGAGTTTTATAACATGTTGCAATCACTTACGAGCACCACCCCCCCCCCCACCCCGACATCTAATAGCCAAAAATTATTGTCAAGAGATGGCAATCGCATCTGCCACTCTTTGTCTGACCCAGTTTTTCCAAATGTCTCATAATATGGATTCCTGATTTTTAAATTCTGTAGCGAAAAGTGGCCCTGATGTCTTTATCCAAGAAGCGAAAGGTAAATCAAGAGGGTTGTGTGCTTCAAAAGAAATGGAGCATTTTGTATTTCTTTGCAGACATGAACAGAAAGTCCACCTGCTTAATTTGTAAGCAATAGGTAGCTGTGATGAAAGAATGCGACTTTCAAAAACTCTTTATTGCAAGGGGGTTGGAGAATAAGATTAAGGAAGTCTTGCTACAATTGTACAGGGCCTTGGTGAGACCACACCTGGAGTACTGTGCACAGTTTTGGTCTCCTTATCTAAGGAAGGATATACTTGCCTTGGAGGCGGTGCAATGAAGGTTCACTAGATTGATTCCTGGGATGAGAGGGCTGTCCTATGATGAGAGATTGTGTAGAATGGGCCTATACTCTCTGGAGTTCAGAAGAATGAGAGGTGATCTCATTGAAACATACAAGATTCTGAAGGGGATTGACAGGGTAGATGCTGAGAGGTTGTTTCCCCTGGCTGGAGTGTCTAGAACTAGGGGGCATAGTCTCAGGATAAGGGGTAGGCCATTTAAGACAGAGATGAGGAGGAATTTCTTCACTCAGAGGGTTGTGAATCTTTGGAATTCTCTGCCCCAGAGGGCTGTGAATGCTGAGTCTTTGAGTATATTCAAAGCTGAGATTGATAGAATTTTGGAGTCTCGGGGAATCAAGGGATATGGAGATCAGGCGGGAAAGTGGAGTTGAGGTCGATGATCAGCCATGATCTTATCGAATGGCAGAGCAGGCTCGAGGGGCCGTATGGCCTACTCCTGCTCCTAATTCTTATGTTCTTATGAAGCAAACCATGGTGAGAAATATAATCAGTAAACAGGGAAGATAAGTGAAGGTAAATTTTCTGAATTAACACAGTCATTGGAAAAGCATCAATGTTTACTAATGCTTGCCAGCCACAACTGATGCTGCTGTTAGGGTGAGCAATGGGATTCCCTGTGAAATAGCTGTGTCAGCAAAAGAATGTTCTGAGGGAGGAACTTTGAAGAACTACTAAAAGCTGCAGAAAAAAGGCCTAAAAATGCGATTGCGCCCAAAAAGGGGCAACACTTAAAGGACAGACAACGTGCAAGCTCGGACAACTGCCGTATTGACTCTGGGGGCCAGTGTTGATCGGAGCTTTCAGAGCGTCACATCACTCCTACATTCGGTTCTCATGCAGAGCCGTACAAGTGCTGAGGCGCAGTCCCAGGACATTGCTCTTGGTTCGAATGGAGAGGCATTTGTTGTCCCCTCTCAGGATGACAGAATGCCTGATCCCCCCGGCACTCACTCCACCAGTGCCCTTGTCAGTGCCACAAAACCAGCTGGGCCAGGTTGCCCCAGCTCACTCTGAGATGCTGCAGTCTGCAGCCAGGTCCTCAAGGCCCAGAGGTGCTTACAGTTGCCCACCACAGCCATCTGAAGTGTCCTCAACAGTCTTCCACCTCCAAACCTATAGCCATTGGGGAGAATCCTCATAGGACCATTAGGACCAGTAAACAAGCACACAAGACAGGTTCTAAGGGGTTACACAAACGTGATTGTTAAATTATTTCTGGTCACTGTTAAACAAAGATGAAATTGAGTTGTTTGATAATTTTTTTTCTGGATTTGATGTTGGGGTTTATATTTACAGTGGAGTGAGGGCAAGTCTCACAAGACTGGACTGAAGGAAGACAATTGGATGGTGGTAGTAAGGACGGTGGTGATAGGGTTGTGGAATTGTTGGTGTATTGGGAATGGGAGAGATGGTTCACGTGAACATAGGAACAGGAGTAGGCCATTGAGCCCCTCGAGCCTGATCCGCCATTCAATAGATCATGATGGATCTGCACCTCAACTCCATTTACCCACCTTGGCTCCATATCCCTTGATATGCCTACCGAACATACATCAACATCAGCACTCTTAGATAGCTGCTCTCAGAGCTCTGGTAGCTGGGGACATTGGTGGTCAGTGCCACTCTTGCTTTTCATCCCCTTCATGTTGAACCTCATGCTTCCTGAACCTCCCGCACCTGTTACTCCCCAGGTGGTGGCAAAGACTCGTCCCTCATGATGCTGCAGCTATGGAGCATGCAACAGACAACCGCTAATCTGGATAGGTGCTCAGGGGTGTACTGGAAAACTCCTCCAGAACGGTTCAGGCAGCGGAAGCAGTGTTTGAGCACACAAATTGTTTGCTTGATGATGTGGTGACATGGCTCTCATTGTAGGTCAGCTCTACAGCTGTGCATGGGTTCCTGACAGGAGTCATGAGCCATGTCCAGATGGAATAGCCCTAATCACCCAATAGCCAGCCTTTAAATGGTGGCCTGGCTGAAATAAAGGAGGCACAGAGGACTGGTGCAGGATGAAAGAGTCAAGGCTGCTGCCAGGGTACCAGGCACAGGCCTGTATGATGCACTGCACGTGGTCACAAACCAGCTGCACGTCGAGGGAGTGGAGTACATTACAATTGATAAAGATGCCAAGCTGGTGATAGAGAGCATGTAGGACAATGTGTGTCCATTTAAATGGCCCAGACACTCCCCTGATGCAGGTCACACCCTGGCAGGGCTCAATGCCTGGAAATGGGAGGAGGAAAGTCAGCATTTGCTGGAGGCCTGAATGAAAATAATTAGTGGTTGGGGCCTTCTGGCTGCTGTCCAAATACATGATTTTATACACACCTCCCTTCTACAACATCATAGAACTACTAAAGTTTAGAGCACAGAGGGATGACATTCTACCCATGATGTCTGCATGGTCCTTGCTAGACCTCTCTTTCTATTGCCCTGTATCTTTCACTATTTCAAACATATTTCCAATTTTCTCCTAAAAATGCAATGGTCTCTGCCTCAACCAGTCGTAGTGGCAAAGTATTCCATGCTCAACAGCCCTTCTGCAACAAAAATTCTTCTAACACTCAGTGATAATTTTAAATGAATAATCCCTTGTCATTGACTCCCCAACCGGAGGATTGGCCACTCCATATTCATTATAAAAACCTCTGATGATTTTAAAAACCTTTTTTATATCACCCCTTAGCCTTCTCTTCACCAGCAGAAAGAGTCCAATATCTCCTCTTAAATATAATTTCCCATCCCAGGTGTTACCTTGGTGAATTGAAGCTGTCTGCTCTCTATGGCTAATGTCTTTTTAAAAGGGGAGCACCCAAAAATGCACTCCTAGCTGTGGCCTAACCAATGTTTCACCGAAACTCAGCAATACTTTTTTATTCTTGTACTCCATGTCCTTACTTATAACACAAAAAACCTTTTTTCGTTCAACAGATTTATTTAACTCCACTCACAGGTATCTTTGTTCAACCACACCCTGGCAGCGGTCAGTGCCCCCAAGTGGTTTCTCTACCACTGCGAGAGCCTCGCTCTCTCCCTTGACTTCAGGAGGTTCACATGGTATATCTGCTCAAGCTTCCTTCTGAGGTTGTCTGATCTTATAGGTCACTGGGCCCACCGACTCTTTAACCTTATAAGGTCCCTCCCTGCCACCGTACTTAGGTGTGGAGACTAGTACCATAACACGGTCACCTAGTCGGAACCTCCTGACCACAACCCCTTTATTATACTGGGCTCTCTGGTTTTCCTGCACCTTCTCTAAATGAGCCCTCACTATGGGCATAAACTCCTCTATCCATTCCCTCATCATTACTACATGTTCAACAATATTTTTGGAGGAACGGTTTTGTTCCTCCCATTCCTCTTTCGCGATGTTGAGGATTCCACGAGGCTGTCACCCATACAGC
Source organism: Somniosus microcephalus (assembly GCF_052327205.1). Classification (NCBI taxonomy): domain Eukaryota; kingdom Metazoa; phylum Chordata; class Chondrichthyes; order Squaliformes; family Somniosidae; genus Somniosus; species Somniosus microcephalus. Next base: position 161,702,412 of record NC_140996.1, on the reverse strand, counting down.
AGCTCAAATGGGGAAAACCCTGTAGAGGACTATGGCACCTCCCCAACTGCAAACATGAAATACGGTAGTAGGGTATCCCAGTTTCTCCCATCCTTATCCACAACCTTTTTTTAAGCATACTCAAGGGTTCTATTGAACCTCTCCACAAGGCCATCGGTTTGAGGATATTACACAGAGGTCCTTAGATTCTTAATGTGGAGTAGAACACAAAGGTCTTTCATCAGTTTGGGCACAAAGGGAGTCTGTTGGTCCATTAAGGTCTTATTTGGAATCCCTAACCTGGAGAAAATCTTTATTAATTCGCCCACTAAAGTTTTAGAGATTGTGATCCTTAGTGGAATCACCTTGGGATATTGCGTGGCATAGTCAATGACTACTGAAATATATTGGTGTCCTTGTGCTGAACTCTCTAGCAGTCCTACTAGGTCCATAGTGATCCTTCCAAGGGCACCTCAATTACTGGGCAAGGGACTAATGGAGTGCAATAGTGAGGCCTGGGTCCACATCTGACGCTCTAGACAGGAGGCACAGAACCGGCGTATTCCATACACCCCTGGCCAGAAGAATCACCTCAGCAGCGACTCCAGAGTCTTCTCCGTTCCCAGGCGATCTCCGAATAGGTGCTTGTGGGTCAAGTCAAAGAATGTCAGTCTGTGTGTCCACGGCACCAGAAATTGCTCAACTTCCTCCCGCTGGCCAAGTCACTATAAAAAAAAGTAATTCTTTACTATTTTGTTTTACCCTCAACAGGGTGCCCATTTATCATCACTACCTCTTGCTTCACATTTTGTAGGACTGGATCATTTATCTGCTCCCACTGACAGTCAGAAGTACACATATCTGGACCCTCGAAATGTATCCCGTCCTCCCCTGGGCGGTCGACCAGAGGAACTCCTCTCTCCCTCCATGTACCAGGTCCTGGTTTGCTGTCTGGGGCTGGAAAAGCAGAGGGAATGTGGTTTTGGTCCCCTACTAAAACATTAGGCAACTCCAGCCCACTTCCTCTTGCCTTGTCTTGCCTCTGTTCCCTTTTTGATTTTTTGGGTTTCCCAGAGCCGATATAACTTGGGATTTGAAAAGGGAATCACTTGGGAGAGGCTCTCAACCTGCCCCCTTTTCGGTAGGCAGTCCAAATCCCCTCCCTTCGAATCAGGCTATTAACCCCAGGAAGTCCCGCCTCAGTGTTACAGGCCAAGGAAGCTTGGGTACCACCCCAGCCAATGTCCCCATGTTCGCACTTTATTCCCATTTTATCCACCTTATCTAGATTTGAAGGCCATACTGGAGCCAAGGAAACTAAGGTTACTGCTTTCCCTGAGTCAGTAAGGGTCATCACCTCCTTTCCATTAATCTTTGTTGTTTCTAGGAAGCGGTAAACAGCCTCCACATGGCTCACAAGCTGCACTACCCAACTCAGATCATTCCTACTGGCAAGCCCGGATTCCCCGAAGCTACGTTGCATGGGTTCCGCCTGGTTTGGGCAGTGTGCCGCTATATGTCCCCCAATCATAACATCGGTAACACCGATACATTTTCCCTGGTTTCCTGTTTAGATCCAGATTTGTAGCTACAAGGGCTGCACCCACAAGTCCCTTCATGGCCCTTTGGCATTCTTCACCACCCCCTTGCCTCCCTAGAATTTTATCCGCTCGGTATCCAGTCGTATTCTTTGGACTCAGGGGTCGCCCAGGGTTGCGTGGCCTATGGAACATCAGGGATCTGACCAGTTCCTTGGCAGAGAGTTGTCTTTCCACCAGCACGATCAACTCTTGGGCATTTGCCCGGTCCCCTTGACCTACCCACTTACTGATCTTGGGTGGGACGGCTCGTAAATAGGGGTCCATTACCAGCAACCCCACAATCCTTGCAGGGCAGTTGCTGCCAGATTGAAGCTACTGCTTGGCCATAGGGATTAAGTCAAACATTTGCGAGCAGGGTGCCTTGCCCTCCTGGTATTACCAGGCGTTGAATCTCTGAGCCCATACAGTTAAGGTGAAGCCAGCCCTGGCAAGGATCTCCACCTTCAACTGTGAGTAGTTGACCGCTGCCTGCGGCTCCGGGTCAAAGTAGGCCTTCTGAGCATCGCGCACGAAGAAGGGTGCCACAATGCCAGCCCATTGGTCTTCTCCCGCTCAACGCATCTTTCAAAGGCCAAGAGGTATTCCTCTAGATCATCCTCTGGGGTCATTTTGTGTAGCATTAGACTTACTCAGATAGGTTGGATGGGGGATTCCTGACCCTCCATCTGGCCCCGCTGCTGTCTCGATTCAGCAATCTCTACCTGACTCTGGGTGATGTGGTTCACTAGTGGCTGGGTGGTTTCTTGTGTGGCCCAGTGGCCATCTTGCTGAACCACAAGAATCAGAGTGTTCCTCTCGTGCGGCCCCATGGGCCTCTTGCAGAGCTCATGTGGTCTGCACCACTTCTCTAAACATTGCCTACATTGGGTTGGTCTCTTTCTTTCTTTCTTTCTTTCTTTCTGTATTTCTTTCACAAATCCCAATTTTGACATGACGTGTTATAAGGTCCTACCATCTCAGAGCCTCCTTCTCCTTACAAACACGTGTTCTTGAACAATCCATAGAATTACATTCGATATACAGGCCAGAAACAGGCCATTCGGCCCAATCAGTCCATGCCAGCGTTTATGCTCCACTCGAGCCTCCTCCTGTCTTTCCTCATCTAAATCTATCAGCATAACCCTCTATTCCCTTCTCCCTCATATGCTTGTCCAGCCTCCTTTTAAATGCATCTATACTATTCGCTTCAACCACTCCCTGTGGTAGCGAGTTCCACATTCTCACCACTCTTTGGGTAAAGAAGTTTCTTCTGAATTCCCTATTGGATTTCTTGGTGGCTATCTTATATTGATGGCCTTTAGTTATGCTCTTCTCCACAAGTGGAAACATTCTCTCTGTATCCACTCTATCAAAACCTTTCATAATTTTAAAGACCTCTATTAGGTCACCCCTCAGCCTTCTTTTTTCAAGAGAAAAGAGACCCAGCCTGTTCATCCTTTCCTGATATGTATACCCTCGCAATTCTGGTATCATTCTTGTAAATCTTCTCTGCACCCTCTCCAGTGCCTCAATATCCTTTTTATAATATGGTGACCAGAATTGTGCGCAGTACTCCAAGTGTGGTCTAACCAAGGTTCAAAACAGGTTTAACATAACTTCCCTACTTCTCAATTCTATCCCTCTAGAAATAAACCCTAGTGCTTGATTTGATTTTTTTATGGCCTGTGTCACAACTTTTAGTGATTTGTGTAAATGTACTCCAAGCTTCCTTTGTTCCTCTACCCCACCTAGACTTGCACCCTCCAAGTATTGGGCCAGAAATTCCAGAACGGGGCTTGCAGCGCGTGCAAGCCCCGTATTTACACTTACCCCGCGCTCGTGCCGATCAGCTTCTGGGACGCCTGAACTTGCAGAAATAGAAAGCACATTCCCGGGCAGCGTATGACATCACGCCGCCCAGGAGTGCAGCCAGCGCGAAGCCAGGAGCGTGCAGTGTAAGTGAGACACGCCCCTTGAGGTCTCAGTTTCACTGGACACGCCCCCAATGTTTCTGTCAAGCTGCTAAGGATTTTTACATGCAAAGCAGCAGTTTAAATAGGTTTTTGGAAGTTTTTTGAAGAATTTGGTAACTTTTATAAACTTTTTAAAATGTTTACATTATTTTGAGTAATCTGAAGTAGTTTTAAAGAGAATTAAAGCAATTTAAAGACTTTTAAAAGCCCTAAAAGAATTTTTTAAATTCCATTTATTTATTTCGCAATGTCGTCGTCATACGTGTCTTCACACTGTTCCCTTTGGGGAACTGTATGAAGTGGTGGAAGGATTTATGGCCATGATTAACGCTCATTCCGTGACCGTAACCATCTTTGAACCAGCCATTAGGGCGGTTAGTCTTATGGCGGGAGGGTTTTACGGGCTCCCACAAGCTATACAAGGAGGGGGGGCCACCCACACCCACAGACGCAAATATCCCACTGGATGTCAACCCAGAATTTAGAGCCGGAGCTCCGACTCCACTTGCCGGGACTGTCTGGAGCGGGGTTCGAAACCCTACCCTGATCTGGCCCAACGGCGGGGATCCTACCGCTATGACAAAGGCCCAATCCAATTAGCAACGTGAAATGGCAGCATAGGGCTCCAGTCACGGGGAGGGAAAAGGCGCAGGAAACGTATGGGTGTCACCTTTTGTGCGGAGTGGGCCTTTTGCGTAGCAGTAAGCATCCCCGCCGCTGGGCCAGAAGGAGTAGGGTTTTGAACCCCACTCCAGACAGTCCCGGCAAGTGGAGGCGGAGCTCCAACTTTAAATTCTGGGTGGACATCCAGCGGGATGCTTGCGTCCGTAGGTGTTGCTGGCCCCCCCCCTCAGATGGGTTGTGGGAGCCCGTAAAACCCGCCCGCCATAGGACTAACCACCCTAATGGCTGGTTCAAAGATGGTTACGGTCACGGAATGAGCGTTAATCACGGCCATAAATCCTTCCACCACTTCATACAGTTCCCCAAAGGGAACAGTGTGAGGATACGTATGATGATGACCTCTTGCACAATGCACCTCCTTGGACCCTCAGTCGCAGATGCGAGGGGGCAAGTTGTGCAATTGTTAAATTTTTTATTTTATTGACATGTAAAATGTTGGCCCAGTAATTCCCTTCCAAATGCGCTAGTACGGTCGGGGTACTTACGCATCTGGCCGGATGAAATGCCGGTTTTCAGCATGCACAGTGCATGTGGGGAAAACCGGCATTTCCTGTCCTCTGAACGAAGGGGTTCAGAGGCAGAACGCGTGCGACTGCACAGGCAGCGCGTGCGCAGTATAATTCGCCGCTTTCATTAATGCTTTCAGTGAGGTCCAGTCATTACAACTTACACATGAAAAAAGCATGGGTACAGTTGCTCCAGAGGCTGCGGAGGAAGATATTTCTTATCGTGGAGCTTCTGAAAGTATGTATGTCTGTATATATTCCTTTGCGTGTTATGTATATATTCCTTTACTTATGTGTATGAATGTATTATTTAATTATGACTTTCAGAGAAAATAACTTATTGGAAAATCATAATTAAAAATATACATTCATACACATTAGTAAAGGAATATAAAACATACATACATATACGTAAAGGAATATATGTGGACATACATACATAACTCATTCTCACATTCCATTCACACAGCCACAATTGCTCCTTCTACCTACCGTTCTGAAAACCCGTTTAAAAAAAAAAAATTAAAGTTTAAAACTTAGTTAAAATTTCTTAAAATAACTTCCCTCCCTTTCCCAAACCTAAATATTGCATTTCATAAGCTCCTCCATAAAATATATCTCCTTCCCCAGCCAATGAACAACTTTACACTTGCTTTTTTCAAGTGCAAGTTCTAGGGACTTACCCTCACTCAATCCATCAGTGAAATCTACAAAGTTCACTGCGCAAGCGCTGCCTGTGCAGTCGCACGCGCTGTGAATAGACCTCGGGTCTGGAAATGCTGGCGTTCCCCGCATGCGCTGTTCCTGCTGAACGCCGGCATTTCCAACGGCCAGATGCGTGAGTAACCCGACCGTACTCACGCTTCTGGCCTGGAATTTCTGGCCCAATGAGTGACCTCCCTATTCTTCCTACCAAAATGTAATACTTCACGTTTATTTGTGTTGAACTTCATTTGCCAATTATATGCCCATTCTGCAAGTTTATTAACGTCCTCCTGTAATTTGTTGCAGTCCTCCTCAGTATTGACTACCCCCCCCGCCCCAATTTGGTGCAAGTGCCTCACACCTTTTAATGCACATAACACAAAGCAAGACAACACAGTACATCTTCCATCTCTTCAAATCCCAGCCTTTTTTCAGGGCCAATTACCTTCAACCTCCCCTTTTCTGTTCAGCTGGCTGGGGACAGTCTCCTCCCACTCCAGGTGCTCCTACTCCAGGTGCAATTATTTTTAAAGGGGAGGTTCTTAAAGGGGCCATAACCTGCCTCTGGGGTCAGGGCCCTCAACAGCCTGCGGCTGACATACTGGCCCTCAATCACCCTGCTACAATACCAAGAACACAAGTGAGCCCAGCCCTGACCCCTGGAGTACACCAGTTCTGACTCTTGTCTTTTTTTGCTGTCCATCAACTAACTTTCTATCCATGCAGCTACAATTCCTCTTATATCATACTGCTGAATTTAAGTGAGTCATCTTATCAAGCATTTTCTTGAAAGAACGTACACTCTTTCCAGGACTGTTCACTTTTAGGTTAACCCTTTGACTGCTGCACTTGTTTGTCTGTTTTTTATCAGATACATATCGATTCACATGATTGATGGAGATACAACTGTCCCAATTACTGATGTGTTATAAAATAAACAAGCAATGCAAAAATTCAAATTGAAATTTCACTTGTCACACATGACAGGAAACTGCAATTGCTCGGCCCATGATTTTCCATCTATTCATTTTAATGGTTGGTAAACTCGCAGGCTACATGTTCAGAATTTCCCACAAGACACTCCACTCCCAGCTAAAAGTGAAAAATTGGCTTCAGTATCTCATCCTCACAGTTTTTTAGAAGAAGACGGTACTGGGATTCACGACAAGTTCATCTGCATTTTGGGGGAAGGGAGGCAGGCTGTTGCTTCAAATGTAAGCCTTTCAGAATACAGTTTTGAGGAGTTTTTATGGCCGGGGCATTGGCCATTTTTTGGGCAATGATGGATCTGCTGTGTGTGTCCTGCATATTCTGCTATTATTTCAAAATTCATATATTTGCAGTTGTTTTTCCTTTCATTTCTCACCTTTTCCCTACCCTTTCTGTTATTATGTGTTTTTTTCCCACTGCCCTTTCACTGTCTCACTTAGCTACTTTCACAACTTTTGTTAATTTGATATCTTTTCATTATTTGAATGAGATGATCTTCGTATATCATCCACCAGTTTTCACCTTTTCCAGCGTTACAAAAAATCTGTTTGCTTTGCATTAAATCCAATTTACTCTCCTTTGCTGAAGATGTTCACTGCTGCCAAGGAGAAGGTTCCACAGGCACCAGTCACCTTCCTGTACCTATTATTCATTAGTTAGGGTAGATTTTCCAAGTCCTAACTTATGGCGAGGTACCTGACCTGTTACGTGTGCTGATTATAAAATTGGGCAGTGCTCCCCTGATTTTCTAGTCCCTTGCCACCTTGGAACGAAATCTTGCCTCGGGCAAAGACTCAAAAAATCTACCCTTAAGTGTCAGCAGGTTGTTGAACCATGCTAATAATGGGGGAGGGGGTGGGGATGGTGGGGGCGGCGGGGGGATGGTGTGGGGAAATCACATCCGAACACACACTTCCAGAAGGGGTCATTGGCTGGCGATCAGGAGTAAGAAATCTGTCTGATTTTCCCCTTCCCTGAGGTGTTAAGATGCCGCAGCTGAGATCTGGTGCCTCAGCACAGACTAAGGATTGGATTTGGAACCTTCACAGTCTGTATGGCACAGCTATTCATTGCACAAGTGCACTGAGGTCGATCTTGACTTTGACCGCTAGTGTAAAATGGGTGACAGTAAGCCGGCAGGCTGTTTCACATCTCTCCTGATTTTTATTTTCATTGACTTCATGGAAATGAAAACCAGGAGAGATGTAAAAGGGGCTGCTGACTCACTGTCACCCGTTTTACACTATCGCACAAAGTCAAGATTGACCCCAGTGAATCATCGGGATAGCCATATTCATCTACCTAAATATTTACACAGCACATTTTCAGGGGAATTTGGGTGGGGTGTAAAATGGGCTGTCGACTCTGTAGGGGGTGGCGTGTCGCGTGCGCCCAGTCAGTTATGCCCCTGACTGTTGGTGAGCGGTTTGAATTGCTCCCACGCCCCTGGGTTCTAGGCACCGGACTTAGGTGCAGGCAGCGATACAGAAAACTCGAGTAGACAAGTGGTTTGGTGTAAGAAAACCAAGATTTTATTGAACAGAGATAAAATACAGTCTTATGGGAAATTACTGGTAAACAATTACAGGCATAAACAAAATAACTATACTTATACAGGGAATGGGGAGCACACGGCACATCGAGGGAAAACAAACTACATTAACAATCCCCTTATCCTTATCCCACCCCTATACCTAACTAGATTAAGCTATGAGGGGCCTGGAATTCATGCTCACTGAGTCAAAATCTGCTGAGTTCAAAACAGCTGTGGGGTTTGGGGTTCGCTCTTTGTGCTCTCTGGGGCCTGCCATCATCACGTGGTCTCAGGGCGCTGCAAGGGCGTCGTCCAGGTAAAGTACCCCGAGGTTAAAGTCTTTGCTTGGGTACTTTACCTCGCAGGGATGATGGTTCCTCTTCCTCGGGCGGCAGTTGGAGTTTGCATGAAGATAGTCAAAGGTCAGCTGGATTGAAGGCCCGATTATTCGAAGCGCTCTTCAATCTTCACCTCATTCGTCTCGTCTCATCTCATCTCATCTCACCTCACCTCGTCTCATCTCGTTTCGTCTCGTCTCATCTCACCTCGCCTCGTCTCGTCTCGTCCCACCTCGTCTGGCCTGGTTTGCCCGTGTTCGCCTGGCGCAATGCCGGGCGTCCCTGATGGAGTTGGGAAAGGCACGGGCAGTGGCCAGGCGGCAAGCGCGGGAGGGAAAAAGAGCAGGAGCCACGAGGGCAAGGAGCGTTGGTTACTGGGCAAGAGAGGAAGAGAGCGATTGCTACTGAGGGCCTACAGTTATACTCCTTTCGATGGCACTTATCTGCACGCCAAATCAGGTCAGTTCATTGTTTCACTTTTGGCGAGCTGTTTTAAATGATTATAGCAATCTAAACTAACTGTTCTTAGATGGCCGTTTATCGCACCTAATGGCCTGATGTCTGGGCTGCATTGTCATTAATGCATTTTAATCGGCCTGTGCAGCCTTGGTCGCGTCCCTAAGCTGTTTCCGATTATTTATGCGGACAAACTAATGGCCTTGCGCTTAGGCCTAACTGGGGTGATTTGTTCTAATCCGACGAAAATGCGTTTGCTTAACTGTCTAGGTTTTCAAACACAAAAGTCCTTTTTCACAGAAATGCATTTTAAGTTTTGATTTCCCAAAACAGCTTGTTCTGTGCTGCAGAGTCCAAGCTTTAAAATCTTACAGGCTTTTGGTCACGAGGTGCGGACGCCATCTTTTGGGTACCCTTTTTAAATTGTCCATAGGGTCCCTTTATTAATAACCTTGGGGGAAATGTGGGAATTTTGCGAATCTTACAACTCGCTATCGTCCATTTTGCGCTACCGCCCACGATGAATTTCGCCCCTCCCCTGTCGGTTCGCTTGGTTTACTTTTTATTTCTATACCGAATGCTTTTTCAGTTGTGACCCTAATATAGGGGCAACTAAATCACTTTATATGGAATTGATAACCATGTTGATGAATTGTATGTCAACCGTTACATTTGCAGCAGTGAGCAGAGTGATTCATTAAGTAACAGTTGCTGTTGCCTTCATCTTGTTAAAGCAAACATGTCACTAAAATATGTGACAACCTGAATTCATGAATATGTAATTTTTAGCTTTTGAGCTACTGCTATTTGCAGTGCTCGGTTAATCAAGGTCAACCTCTCCCTACCTTGTGGGGTTCACCAGTCTTGTAATTAAATGGAGATTGCCAAATAGTTAAACTGTTGTAACGAATCCTGCCAAAACCAGAAAACAGGAATTGAAACCACAGACCATTACGGGGAGGTAGCAAATCCTCTTTGAATTGTTTACGGGGATTGACAATGTGAATGTATAAGCTCGTGTATGTTAAAAGTAAAAATGGACAGTTTTTGTTTTGACTGAGATGATCGCGTACTCCACTGGGCAGAATGGTCCGGTGCTGCCGGCCTGAATGAGGAGGCAAGGGCTTTGCAAGGGTGGAACTATGATGATGCAGACATATTCTGCAGTTTTCCAGGACTAGCAGTTAAAGACTATTTATGATTAAACAAGTGGAACAGATGGTACATGGTCTGGAGAAGACAAAGGCTTGACTTCCACATTGACGTTGTCACCCCGTGGCTTCATATATGTAAAAAATGTGCCAGAGAGCAGTATATTAGTTATGAGTCTGTCCTAGAAAACACTTCACTAAATTAAACATGAGTGAATACAGGGAGTGTGTACAGGGTGAATGATGGTGAATACAGGGAGTGTGTACAGGGTGAGTGATGGTGAACACAGGGAGTGTGTACAGGGTGAATGATGGTGAATACAGGGAGTGTGTGCAGGGTGAGTGATGGTGAACACAGGGAGTGTGTACAGGGTGAGTGATGGTAAATACAGGGAGTGTGTGCAGGGTGAGTGATGGTGAACACAGGGAGTGTGTGCAGGGTGAGTGATGGTGAACACAGGGAGTGTGTACAGGGTGAATGATGGTGAATACAGGGAGTGTGTGCAGGGTGAGTGATGGTGAACACAGGGAGTGTGTACAGGGTGAGTGATGGTGAACAAAGGGAGTGTGTGCAGGGTGAGTGATGGTGAACACAGGGAGTGTGTGCAGGGTGAGTGATGGTGAACACAGGGAGTATGTGCAGGGTGAGTGATGGTGAACACAGGGAGTGTGTGCAGGGTGAATGATGGTGAATACAGGGAGTGTGTGCAGGGTGAGTGATGGTGAACACAGGGAGTGTGTGCAGGGTGAGTGATGGTGAATACAGGGAGTGTGTGCAGGGTGAGTGATGGTGAACACAGGGAGTGTGTACAGGGTGAGTTGTTGTGTATGTACCTTTAAGAGAATAACTGGTCTCTGACTGCAGTACCGGCAGTGACCACTCCTGTATAAAAGGCGCTAGTGAGCCTCTGTGTTTTTAGTTTCACTATGGACTTCCACCAGTAAAGACTTATTTTGTTCACTCCTGCTGTCCGTGTCTCAATTATTCATGGACGTAACACTGGCGACGAGTAAGAAACGAACTTACCTGCAACTCGGCAGCACCTCAGACGACGTTATTGAAGGTCTTTACCAGTATCATCGATTGGTATTCGGAGTAGCATCGGCTCCGGCGATATGGCAAAGAGCGATGGAACAAGTCCTACAAAGGATTCCGGGGACTCAGTGTTACTTAGACGACATCCTTGTAACAGGTGAAGATGACAGTGAACACCTTAACAACCTAGAACAGGTGCTCACTAGACTACGGGAACATGGGCTGCGAGCCAACCGCCCCAAGTGCGAATTTTTTAAGAAACAGATATCGTATTGTGGCCACGTGATTGATGAAGAGGGGTTACATAAGTCCCCTGACAAAATTGAAGCGGTTGTTAAGGCCCCAGCACCTGAAAATGTGTTGCAACTGAGGTCATTCCTCGGATTGGTGAATTACTATCATAAGTTTTTGCCGAATTTGTCGACAATTCTGCTCCCACTGAACGCCCTGCTACGAACGGGGGTAGCATGGAAATGGAGCGATGATTGTAAGCATGCTTTTCAGAAGAGTAAGGACATAATCACTTCAAGGGAAGTTTTGGCTCACTACAACCCAGCACTGCCAATCAGGCTGGCGTGTGATGCGTCTCCCTACGGCATTGGGGCGGTACTGTCACATAAATTCCTTGATGGTTTAGAGAGGCCGATAGATTTTGCGTCACGCTCGTTAACTTCTGCCGAGCGTAACTACGCCCAGATTGACAGAGAGGCCCTCAGCCTAGTGTGGGGGGTGAAGAAGTTCAATCACTACCTGCACGGTCAAAAATTTACTCTACTAACCGATCATCAACCTGTCTTCATTTTCAACCCTCAGAAGGGCGTACCGATAATGACAGCACAACGGCTGCAGAGATGGTCCCTTTTCCTAGGGGCACACCAATATGACATCGAGTACAAAGGAACTAAACAGCATGGAAATGCTGATGGATTGTCACGTCTACCGTTGCCGACGGTGGAAGAAGAAGACCTTGCAGTGGATCCAATGGAGTTATTCCACTCGACCATAGTCGAATGTCTCCCTGTGACGAATGCAAACATAGAAAAGGAAACACGGAATGACCCGACACTATCACGGGTCTATGATTTAACGGTGAAGGGATGACCAGCACATGGCGAACCACTGCTGCCAGCATTCTCGCCGAGAAGAGAACAGCTGTCAGTGTGCAGAGGAACCTTGATGTGTGGATCCAGAGTAGTAATTCCACCTAAGTTGACGGATAGAGTGCTCAATGAGCTTCATGAGGGTCATCTGGGTGGGGTAAAAATGAAGAACTTAGCCAAAGCGTTTGTGTGGTGGCCGGGAATCGATAGAGAAATCGAAGAGATGACCAAGAGCTGTGCAGGATGCCAGAAGGTCCAAAACGCCCCACCACAAGCCCCTCTGAATCCATGGGAGTGGCCCTCATCTCCATGGCAAAGGGTGCACATTGATTTTGCTGGTCCCTTCATGGACTCGATGTTTTTAATTGCGGTGGATGCACATTCAAAGTGGCCAGAGGTAATAAAAATGTCCTCAACCACCACGGAAAAAACTATCACAGTCTTACGAACCATATTCGCCAGGAATGGGCTGCCTGAACAGATTTGCTCTGACAATGGACCACAGTTTGTGTCTGAAGAGTTCCGGAGGTTCTTAAAGAACAATGGTGTTAAGCATTACACATCTGCCCCATATCATCCAGCCACTAATGGATTGGCCGAGAGGTTTGTCCAAACATTCAAGAAGGCTATCAAGGCAATGTGTAATGAAGATATACCCCTACAACACAAGGTGGACAACTTCTTGTTTGCCTACCGGAATGCGACACATGCGGTTACCAACCAAACTCCAGCCATGATGTTCTTCAATCAAAGACTACGATGCCGCTTGGATTTGGTTAAGCCAAACGTCCGAAGAGATGTGGAGAACAGGCAGTTTCAGAATATGAATGAAAGGCCGACCAGGAGTTTTAAGATAGGTCAACCAGTTTTGGCCCGGGACTACCGCACTGAGAAATGGCAGCCAGGAACGATTTGTACACGACAAGGACCTCTCATGTATACCGTGGACGTTGGGGAGAGCATTGTAAGACGCCATGCTGACCAGATTCTAGAGTCACTGGAAAACGTCAACTCCACACCACGATCTGATACACCTGGTAATGAAATCGACTTTCCAATTGCAGCTACTGCAGAACCGGTAATATTGGAAGCAGATGAACCAAACAACGACATTGATCCCGACTCAACATTGCCAGAAGAACCTGATACCCCAAAGAGGCGTTATCCAGACAGAATCAGGAAGCCTCCTCAAAGACTGAACTTATAATTGCTTAAACTTAACCAATGTATCTAGCAACAGTAATTGTGATTGTAATTAGTTATCATTTAGTTGTTAAATGAATGTTATGTACTGTTTATCTAAAAGGGGAGGAATTGTTGTGTATGTACCTTTAAGAGAATAACTGGTCTCAGACTGCAGTACCGGCAGGGACCACCCCTGTATAAAAGGCGCTAGTGAGCCTCTGTGTTTTTAGTTTCACTATGGACTTCCACCAGTAAAGACTTATTTTGTTCACTCCTGCTGTGCATGTCTCAATTATTCACGGACGTAACACGAGTGATGGTGAACACAGGGAGTGTGTGCAGGGTGAGTGATGGTGAACACAGGGAGTGTGTGCAGGGTGAGTGATGGTGAACACAGGGAGTGTGTGCAGGGTGAGTGATGGTGAACACAGGGAGTGTGTGCAGGGTGAATGATGGTGAACACAGGGAGTGTGTGCAGTGTTGAGTCTGAGTGTCCCAGATATGCTTATTCTAAATCACTGGACACAGACAACAAGAATAACTTAAACAGGTCTTTACTAATCGAAGGTCAGGGCTGAACTGCTTAGCAAATTACTACACAGAGTTTATATACCAGTGTGGTCACCACCGGTACTACAATATACAGTAGCCAAGAGAAAGTAGTCCATCTCTTAAGGTAGTCTCTTAAGGTGGTACAGGTTACATACACCACAATTCCTCCCCTTTTAGCTTAACAGTGTACATCCCAATTTAAACATAACATGGATAACATATATACAACTTCATGCAAAACTGTTCAAAGATTCAGTCTCTGAGGAGGCCTCCTGATCCGAGTTGGATAACGCCTTTCAGGGGTCTCTGATTCTCGTTGCTGGGGTGACTCATCCAGTTGATCTCTTATGGATTGGACATCATCAGGTACATTGGCGTCTGAGGTAGATGCTTCAGGTTCACTAACTTCTTCCACTGTTTCTCTGTCGTAGTCATGGGTTCGACCCTTGTTCTCGATTCTACAAATTGGTCAGCATGACGTCGTATTACGTTTTCACCAATATCCACTGTGTACATCAGGGGTCCTTGTCTGGCACGAATTGTTCCAGATTGCCATTTCTCATTCTTATAGTCCCGGGCTAACACTGGTTGTCCTATTTCGAAACTCCGAGTGGTCTTGTTATTTATATGCTGGAACTGTTTGTTTTCAACTTCCCTCCGCGCATTTGGTTTTAACAAGTCCAACCTGGACCGCAACCTTCTGTTATAGAACATCATGGCAGGGCTTTGATTTGTCACTGCATGAGTGGCATTTCGATATGCCATTAGGAATTTGTCCACCTTGTGTTGTAGTGGAATCTGGTCTTCGCTCATGGCCTTTATCGCCTTTTTGAACGTTTGTACAAATCTCTCGGCCAACCCATTTGTAGCCGGATGATATGGGGCAGAGGTATAATGTTTCACCCCATTCTTCTTCATGAATTTCTGGAATTCTTCTGACACGAACTGCGGTCCGTTGTCTGAACATATTTGTTCTGGCAATCCATTTCTTGCGAATATTGTTCTTAGAACTGCGATCGTCTTTTCCGAGGTAGTGGTCGCCATCTTAATCACTTCTGGCCGTTTCGAATGTGCGTCTACCGCAATTAAAAACATGGAGTCCATGAATGGACCTGCGAAGTCAATATGTACATGTTGCCATGGGGTTGAAGGCCATTCCCATGGATGCAACGGTGCAATTGGAGGTGCATTTTGAACTTTTTGGCACCCTGAGCAGCTTTTAGTCAGATCCTCTATTTGTTGGTCGATACCTGGCCACCACACATAAGCCCTAGCAAGGCTTTTCATCTTGACTCCCCCCAGATGACCTTCATGCAGTTCCTTTAGAACTCTCTCCCTTAATTTAGGAGGAATAATCACCCTTGTTCCATACATCAATGTTCCTTGACAGACGGACAGCTGTTCTCGTCTGGCTGAGAATGCCGGTAACAGTGGTTCACCATGAGCTGGCCATCCCTTCACTGTCAATTCGTAGACCCGAGACAGTGTCGGGTCATTCCTGGTTTCTCTCTCAATACTTGCATTGGTGACTGGTAAACATTCGATGATGGTCGAGTGAAATAACTCAACAGGGTCAACTGTCGGTGCCTCTTCCGCTGTAGGTAGTGGCAGGCGCGACAGCCCATCAGCATTATCATGTTGCTTTGTACCTTTGAATTCGATCTGATATTGATGTGCCCCTAGGAAAAGGGACCATCTCTGGAGCCTCTGCGCTGTCATCACCGAAACACCCTTCTTAGGGTTAAAAATGGAAACCAACGGCTGGTGGTCTGTCAGCAGCATAAACTTTTGCCCTTGCAGGTAATGATTAAATTTTTTTACTCCCCACACAAGGCTGAGAGCCTCCCTATCTATCTGAGCATAGTTGCACTCAACGGAGGTCAATGATCTGGATGCGAACGCGACTGGTCTTTCCAAGCCATTTGGCAACTTATGTGAGAGCACTGCCCCAATACCATATGGAGGAGCATCACAAGCTAAATGAATAGGCAACGTTGGGTTAAAGTGAGCCAACACTTCCTTAGAGGTGATCAATGCCTTGCTTTTGTGAAAGGCCCGCTTACAGTCCTCGCTCCACTTCCATGGCACTCCCTTCTGCAAAAGAGCGTTCAGCGGGTGTAGCACCGTGGATAAATTTGGCAGAAACTTATGGTAATAGTTAATCAACCCTAGGAACGACCTCAACTGGGATACATTTTCCGGAGTGGGAGCCTTCACAACAGCTTCGATCTTGTCAGGTGACTTCTGAAGCCCCTCCTGGTCAATGACGTGACCACAGTACGAGATTTGCTTCTGAAAGAACTCACATTTCTGGCGATTAACTCGAAGTCCATATTCTTTCAATCTGGTGAGCACCTGTTCCAAATTTGTAAGGTGTTCCTCATCATCATCTCCTGTAATCAGAATGTCGTCCAGGTAGCATTGTGTGCCTGGAATTCCCTGTAATACCTGCTCCATGGCCCTTTGCCAAATCGCTGGAGCCGATGCCACTCCAAAAACCAGTCTATTATACCGATATAAGCCCTTATGCGTGTTGATCGTGAGATACTGGTGTAACGCTTCATCAACTTCCATCTGTAAGTACGCCTGCGCCAGGTCTATCTTGGTGAAGTGTTTCCCGCCAGACAACGAAGCGAAGATATCCTCAATCCGTGGAAGCGGATATTGCACCGTGTGAAGCACCGGATTAACAGTGATCTTGAAATCGCCACAGATGCGAACCTTCCCCGGTTCCCCCGGCTTGTTACTCGATGAACGCTTCATGATGGGAACAATGGGCGTAGCCCATTCACTCCAGTCCACCTTTGACAGTACTCCTGAACGTTCTAGTCCCTCCAGCTCAGCTTCCACAGCAGGTCGTATCGCATAAGGTACCGGTCTAGCTTTGAAAAATTTCGGGTTTGCATGTTCTTCAACCTTGATGTTTGCCGTAATTCCTTTCAGTGTTCCCAGTCCCTGCTGGAACACCTCTTTAGCATCGTCCAATATTCTGGACAGTTGTTTAGGTTTGACAGCGTCCTTTTTACCGGAATCTACAGTTAGTGCTTTTAAGGAATGCCAGTCCATATTTATTCTCCGGATCCATTCCCGTCCCAGTAGTGGTGGACCTCCCTCAGGTAACACATATAAGTCCATTCCTCGGCTTTCTTTACCCTTGTGGACCACCTTTACCTTTATCTTTCCGATGGGGTCTACTCTTTGCCCCGTGTATGTTTTCAATACAATCTCCGTATCCCTTAGGGGAATGTGTGGAAATAACCTTTTGTAATCTTGCTTATTCATGACCGTCAATGCCGATCCAGTGTCCAATTCCATCTTCACTTGGACTCCTGCTATCTGAAGTGTGACCCAGATAGTTTGGTGGTCTGCTGTGTTACCCACATTATGTATTCTTAGACAACCCAGTTCCTTACTGCTGGAGTCTGAATCCGTCTTCTGTTCATCCGAACTGTTCTCTGTCACCTTGGGTACCTTTTTGCACTTTTCCTGCAGCGACTTTTTGTTGCTGGTCTTCTTTCCTGACCGGCATACTTTAGCTATGTGACCTAGCCTGCCACATTTTCTGCATTCCTGATTTTTGAACCAGCACTGGTTCTGATCGTGCGTTGTCCTTCCGCAACGATAACACTTTACTGCACCCAATGCCATTTGATTGGTGCTGAGTTCCGATGACCTTAGCTGCATTTCCGCGGTGCCTCTTGCTGCGGCCTCATGCGATGCTGCAATGGTGACAGCTTTAACAAGCGTAAGGTCCTTTTCCTCTAGCAGTCGCTTTTGAGTTCCTTCTTTTATTAATCCACACACGAATTTATCTCTCAGAGCGTCTGCTAGTCCTGTACCAAACTGACAGTACTTTGATAGCTTGCGCAGTTCAATTAAGAATTCAGCGTTGCTTTCCTCTTTCAGCTGCGTTCTTCTGTAAAATTTAAATCGTTCCGCTATCAGCAGCGGCGTGGGGTTTAAATGTTCTTGCAGGATAGTAACAATATTCGCAAAAGTCTGATCCGCCGGTTTATCTGGTGTTACAAGGTGCCTCAATAACCCGTACGTCTTCGCACCCATTGAGTTTAATAAGGTTATTGCTTTCTTATCATCTGGTACCTCATTTGCTGTACAATAAACTCCAATGCGTTCTACATACGTGGCCCAATCTTCAACATCGCTATCAAAAGCAGTGATGTTACCGTGTTTAGGCATCCTTGAGAGTTTCTTTAAATATTTTATTTTCCCAAAATGGCGGCTTCCCGCGATCGTCTCCTTCCCCCGCCTACTAAAATGGCGGCTTCCCGCGCTTGGCGGCTTTTCCCGCGCTTGTCTTCTTCCCCCGCTGGCTACAATGGCGATTACCGCACTGTTGCCGTTCTCGCCTCCCAGCGGTTCTTAATTTCCCCGACGCTGCTTTTGTTCCCCCGCGGATCTCGTGGGCATTAACGCTTCCCTTGTTGCTGCGCCTCTCAGCCCCGATTGCAGCCCGGCCCTTTACACCGGCTGCGGTTGAGTTCTCCGCGGTTCTCGTGGCATTAACGCTGCCCTTGTCGCTGCGCCTCTCGGCCCCGATTGCAGCCCGGCCCTTTACACCGGCTGCAGTCGAGTTCTCCGCCCTTTTTCCTCCGGTTTCCCTCCCCTTCTGCACTGACAACGCGGCCGACTTTCTGCCCGTGTCGCTAGATCGGCTTACCCACCACCGTGGTAGAAGGATGATCACTGCCTGTCGCTGATGGAGGACTTCGTGGTCAGTAATTTCAACCCGGGTTCTCGATGCCTCCCGTGCGATGTGGAGCTCAGCAGGCTGATGAGGGCGGATGCCTCTTTTCAACGCCCATTCTGAGGACGAAGCTGCCTTGGATGCAAAACTGCCGCAGGGTAAGATCGGACTCGTCGCCACTGTTGAGTCTAAGTGTCCCAGATATGCTTTTTCTAAATCACTGGACACAGACAACAAGAATAACTTAAACAGGTCTTTACTAATCGAAGGTCAGGGCTGAACTGCTTAGCAAATTAATACACAGAGTTTATATACCAGTGTGGTCACCACCGGTACTACAATATACAGTAGCCAAGAGAAAGTAGTCCATCTCTTAAGGTAGTCTCTTAAGGTGGTACAGGTTACATACACCACATGCAGGGTGAGTGATGGTGAACACAGGGAGTGTGTGCAGGGTGAGTGATGGTGAACACAGGGAGTGTGCGCAGGGTGAATGATGGTGATCACAGGGAGTGTGTGCATGGTGAGTGATGGTGAATACAGGGAGTGTGTGCAGGGTGAGTGATGGTGAACACAGGGAGTGTGTGCAGGGTGAGTGATGGTGAACACAGGGAGTGTGTGCAGGGTGAGTGATGGTGAACACATGGAGTGTGTGCAGTGTGAGTGATGGTGAACACAGGGAGTGTGTGCAGGTTGAGTGATGGTGAGCACAGGGAGTGTGTGCAGGGTGAGTGATGGTGAACACAGGGAGTGTGTGCAGGGTGAGTGATGGTGAACACAGGGAGTGTGTGCAGGGTGAGTGATGCTGAAAACAGGGAGTGTGGGCAGGGTGAGTGATGTTGACCACAGGGAGTGTGTGCAGGGTGAGTGATGGTGAACATGGGGCATATGGGCAGGGTGAGTGATGGTGAACACAGGGAGTGTGTGCAGGGTGAGTGATGGTGAACACAGGGAGTGTGTGCTGGGTGAGTGATGGTGAACACAGGGAGTGTGCGCAGGGTGAATGATGGTGATCACAGGGAGTGTGTGCATGGTGAGTGATGGTGAATACAGGGAGTGTGTGCAGGGTGAGTGATGGTGAACACAGGGAGTGTGTGCAGGGTGAGTGATGGTGAACACAGGGAGTGTGTGCAGGGTGAGTGATGGTGAACACATGGAGTGTGTGCAGTGTGAGTGATGGTGAACACAGGGAGTGTGTGCAGGTTGAGTGATGGTGAGCACAGGGAGTGTGTGCAGGGTGAGTGATGGTGAACACAGGGAGTGTGTGCAGGGTGAGTGATGGTGAACACAGGGAGTGTGTGCAGGGTGAGTGATGCTGAAAACAGGGAGTGTGGGCAGGGTGAGTGATGTTGACCACAGGGAGTGTGTGCAGGGTGAGTGATGGTGAACATGGGGAATATGGGCAGGGTGAGTGATGGTGAACACAGGGAGTGTGTGCAGGGTGAGTGATGGTGAACACAGGGAGTGTGTGCAGGGTGAGTGAGGTGAACACAGGGAGTGTGTGCAGGGTGAGTGATGGTGAACACAGGAGTGTGTGCAGGGTGAGTGATGGTGAACACAGGGAGTGTGTGCAGGGTGAGTGTTGTTGAACACAGGGGGTGTGTGCAGGGTGAGTGATGGTGAACACCGGGAGTGTGTGCAGGGTGAGTGATGGTGAACACAGGGTGTGTGTACAGAGTGAGTGATGGTAAACACAGGGAGTGTGTGCAGGGTGAGTGATGGTGAACACAGGAGTGTGTGCAGGGTGAGTGATGGTGAACACAGGGAGTGTGTGCAGGGTGAGTGTTGTTGAACACAGGGGGTGTGTGCAGGGTGAGTGATGGTGAACACCGGGAGTGTGTGCAGGGTGAGTGATGGTGAACACAGGGTGTGTGTACAGGGTGAGTGATCGTAAACACAGGGAGTGTGTGCAGGGTGAGTGATGGTGAACACAGGGAGTGTGTGCAGGGTGAGTGATGGTGAACACAGGGAGTGTGTGCAGGGTGAGTGATGGTGAACACAGGGAGTGTGTGCAGGGTGAGTGATGGTGAACACAGGGAGTGTGTGCAGTGTGAGTGATGGTGAACACAGGGAGTGTGTGCAGGGTGAGTGATGGTGAACACAGGGAGTGTGTGCAAGGTGAGTGATGGTGAACACAGGGAGTGTGTGCAGGGTGATTGATGGTGAACACAGGGAGTGTGTGCTGGGTGAGTGATGGTGAACACAGGGAGTGTGCGCAGGGTGAATGATGGTGATCACAGGGAGTGTGTGCATGGTGAGTGATGGTGAATACAGGGAGTGTGTGCAGGGTGAGTGATGGTGAACACAGGGAGTGTGTGCAGGGTGAGTGATGGTGAACACAGGGAGTGTGTGCAGGGTGAGTGATGGTGAACACATGGAGTGTGTGCAGTGTGAGTGATGGTGAACACAGGGAGTGTGTGCAGGTTGAGTGATGGTGAGCACAGGGAGTGTGTGCAGGGTGAGTGATGGTGAACACAGGGAGTGTGTGCAGGGTGAGTGATGGTGAACACAGGGAGTGTGTGCAGGGTGAGTGATGCTGAAAACAGGGAGTGTGGGCAGGGTGAGTGATGTTGACCACAGGGAGTGTGTGCAGGGTGAGTGATGGTGAACATGGGGAATATGGGCAGGGTGAGTGATGGTGAACACAGGGAGTGTGTGCAGGGTGAGTGATGGTGAACACAGGGAGTGTGTGCAGGGTGAGTGAGGTGAACACAGGGAGTGTGTGCAGGGTGAGTGATGGTGAACACAGGAGTGTGTGCAGGGTGAGTGATGGTGAACACAGGGAGTGTGTGCAGGGTGAGTGTTGTTGAACACAGGGGGTGTGTGCAGGGTGAGTGATGGTGAACACCGGGAGTGTGTGCAGGGTGAGTGATGGTGAACACAGGGTGTGTGTACAGAGTGAGTGATGGTAAACACAGGGAGTGTGTGCAGGGTGAGTGATGGTGAACACAGGAGTGTGTGCAGGGTGAGTGATGGTGAACACAGGGAGTGTGTGCAGGGTGAGTGTTGTTGAACACAGGGGGTGTGTGCAGGGTGAGTGATGGTGAACACCGGGAGTGTGTGCAGGGTGAGTGATGGTGAACACAGGGTGTGTGTACAGGGTGAGTGATGGTAAACACAGGGAGTGTGTGCAGGGTGAGTGATGGTGAACACAGGGAGTGTGTGCAGGGTGAGTGATGGTGAACACAGGGAGTGTGTGCAGGGTGAGTGATGGTGAACACAGGGAGTGTGTGCAGGGTGAGTGATGGTGAACACAGGGAGTGTGTGCAGTGTGAGTGATGGTGAACACAGGGAGTGTGTGCAGGGTGAGTGATGGTGAACACAGGGAGTGTGTGCAAGGTGAGTGATGGTGAACACAGGGAGTGTGTGCAGGGTGATTGATGGTGAACACAGGGAGTGTGTGCTGGGTGGGTGATGGTGAACACAGGGAGTGTGTGCAGGGTGAATGATGGTGAACACAGGGAGTGTGTGCAGGGTGAGTGATGGTGAACACAGGGAGTGTGTACAGGGTGTGTGATGGTGAACACAGGGAGTGTGTGCAGGGTGAGTGATGGTGAACACAGGGAGTGTGTGCAGGGTGAGTGATGGTGAGCACAGGGTGTGTGTGCAGGGTGAGTGATGGTGAACACAGGGAGTGTGTGCAGGGTGAGTGATGGTGAACACAGGGAGTGTGTGCAGCGTGAGTGATGGTGAACACAGGGAGTGTTTGCAGGGTGAGTGATGGTGAACACAGGGAATGTGTGCAGGGTGAGTGATGGTGAACACAGGGAGTGTGTGCAGGGTGAGTGATGGTGAATACAGGGAATGTGTGCAGGGTGGGTGATGGTGAACACAGGGAGTGTGTGCAGGTTGAATGATGGTGAACACAGGGAGTGTGTGCAGGGTGAGTGATGGTGAACACAGGGAGTGTGTGCAGTGTGAGTGATGGTGAACACAGGGAGTGTGTACAGGGTGAATGATGGTGAACACAGGGAGTGTGTGCAGGGTGAGTGATGGTGAACACAGGGAGTGTGTGCAGGTTGAATGATGGTGAACACAGGGAGTGTGTGCAGGGTGAGTGATGGTGAACACAGGGAGTGTGTGCAGGGTGAGTGATGGTGAACACAGGGAGTGTGTGCAGGGTGAGTGATGGTGAACACAGGGAGTGTGTGCAGGGTGAGTGGTGGTGAACACAGGGAGTGTGTGCAGGGTGAGTGATGGTGAACACAGGGAGTGTGTGCAGGGTGAATAAAATAAATATAAACGTTATATGCAGACTGAATAAGAGTAAACAAGGACAGTGTGCGCAGAATTGTAAAGTCTGTGTGTTATATGGCGAATTAATACACAGACTACAAGAGTAACTTTAACAGAACTTTACTATTCGAAGGTCAGGGCGAATCTGCCCAATAAATCCTTACACAGCACTTATATACCGGTGTGGTCACCACCGGTATTACAGTATACAGTAGCCAAGATAAAGTAGTGCAACCCTTAAAATAGTTCTCTTAAAGGTGGAACGCTACATACACTACAATCCTCCCTTTTTAGGTTAACAGTATATATATATTCCCATTAATATAACATCATAACATATATACAACTTTATGTAAAACAGTTCACAGATTCAGTCTCTCTGGAGGCTTCCTGACTCTGTCCGGATAACGCCTCGGTGGTGTAGTAGTTTTCGGTGGTGTAGTAGGTTCTTCTGGCAAGGTCGATTCTGCTTGAAGGACAGTGTCAGGTTCATCTGATTCCAGTATTACCGGATCGGAGGTAGATGCTCTGGGTATCTCTGCTTCAACATTAGGCGTATAGAGTTGTGGAGTAGGTTGGCCCTTTGTGGATGACTCTATGATCTGGTCAACATGGAGCCTTATTATGCTTTCACCAATGTCCACGGTATACATCAGCGGTCCTAGCCTTTTTCCAATAGTTCCAGGCTGCCATTTCTCGGTACGGTAGTCCCGGGCCAAAACTTGTTGACCTATTTGGAAGGTTCTAGTTGGCCTTTCATTCATGCCTTGAAATTGCCGGTTCGCTACGTTCCTTCTGACGTTTGGCTTAATCAAATCCAGCCGGCATCTTAGTCTTCTATTGAAAAACATCATGGCGGGAGTTTGGTTTGTGACCGCATGTGTTGCATTCCTGTACGCCAACAAGAAGTTATCTACCTTATGTTGTAGATTTATGTCTTCATTACCCATGGCCTTTATGGCCTTCTTGAAGGTCTGGACAAACCTTTCAGCTAATCCATTGGTGGCGGGATGGTATGGGGCAGACGTGTAGTGCTTAACCCCATTGCTTTTTAAGAACTTCCTGAATTCTTCGGACACAAATTGCGGTCCATTATCAGAACAGATCTGTTCCGGCAGCCCATTCCTGGCAAATATGGTCCTTAATACTGTGAAGGTTTTTTCCGTGGTGGTGGAAGACATCTTTATTACCTCCGGCCACTTGGAGTGTGCATCCACCGCGATTAAAAACATTGAGTCCATAAATGGACCAGCAAAGTCGATATGTACCCTTTGCCATGGAGATGAGGGCCACTCCCATGGATGCAGAGGAGCTTGTGGTGGGGCGTTTTGGACCTTCTGGCATCCTAGACAGCTCTTGGTTATTTCTTCGATGTCTCCATCAATACCTGGCCACCACACAAACGCTCTGGCTAGGTTCTTCATTTTCACTCCACCCAGATGCCCCTCGTGAAGCTCCTTTAGCACTTTATGCTGGAGTTTGGGTGGAATCACCACTCTAGATCCACACATCAAGGTTCCTCGGCACACTGACAGCTGTTCTCTTCTTTGCGAAAATGCTGGCAACATTGGTTCGCCATGTGCTGGCCATCCCTCCACCGTTAAATCGTAGACTCGTGAGAGAGTCGGGTCATTTCTTGTTTCCTTTTCGATCATAGAATTTGTTACTGGTAGACATTCCACTATGGTTGAGTGGAACATCTCCACTGGGTCCACTGTAGTCGCCTCTTCTACCACTGGCAACGGTAGGCGCGATAACCCATCAGCATTTCCATGCTGTTTGGACCTTTTGTATTCAATGTCATATTGGTGTGCCCCTAGTAAAACGGACCACCTCTGTAGCCTTTGCGCTGTCATAGTGGAAACGGCCTTGTTAGGGTTGAATATGGATACCAACGGCTGGTGGTCTGTCCTGCAAGTAATGATTGAATTTCTTTACTTCCCACACAAGGCTGAGAGCCTCCCTATCTATCTGAGCATAATTGCGCTCAGCGGAGGTCAATGATCGGGATGCAAATGCGACTGGCCTTTCCGAGCCATTTGGCAACTTGTGTGAGAGTACTGCTCCAATACCATAAGGGGAAGCATCACAAGCTAGACGAAGAGGTAGCGTTGGATTGAAGTGAGCCAACACTTCCTCAGAGGTGATCAATGCCTTGCTTTTGCGAAAGGCCTTCTTACAATCCTCGCTCCACTTCCATGGTACTTCTTTCCGCAACAGAGCATTCAGCGGGTGCAGCACCGTGGATAGATTTGGCAGAAACTTATGGTAATAGTTAATCAACCCCAGAAACGACCTCAACTGTGATACATTTTCCGGAGCGGGGGCCTTCACGACAGCTTCGATCTTTTCAGGTGACTTGTGCAGCCCCTCTTGGTCAATGACATGACCACAGTACGAGATCCGTTTCTGAAGAACTCACATTTCTGGCGGTTAGCTCGAAGGCCATATTCCTTCAACCTGGTGAGCACCAGTTTCAAATTTGTGAGGTGTTCCTCCTCGTCTTCTCCCGTAATCAGGATATCGTCCAAGTAACACTGAGTGCTTGGAATACCCTGTAAGACCTGCTCCATGGCCCTCTGCCAAATTGCTGGAGCCGAAGCCACTCCAAAAACCAGTCTATTATATCGATACAAGCCTCTGTGCGTGTTGATTGTGAGATACTGGCGCGACTCTTCCTCGACTTCCATCTGTAAGTATGCTTGCGCCAGGTCTATCTTGGTGAAGTGTTTCCCACCAGACAATGAAGCAAAGATATCCTCAATCCGCGGAAGCGGGTATTGTACCGTGTGAAGCACCGGATTAACTGTGATCTTGAAGTCTCCGCAGATGCGGACCTTTCCCGGTCCCCCTGGCTTGTTACTCGACGAAGGCTTCATGACGGGAACAATGGGCGTGGCCCACTCACTCCAGTCCACCTTAGACTGTACCCCTGAATGTTCAAGCTCTTCCAGTTCTGCCTCCACAGCAGGTCGTATCACGTAAGGTACCGATCTGGCTTTGAAAAATTTTGGGCTTGCATGTTCTGCAATCTTGATTTTTGCCTTAATTCCTCTCAGTATTCCCAGTCCCTGCTGGAATACCTCTTTAGCCTCGTCCAATATTCTGGACAATCGTTCAGGTTTGACATCTTTCTTTCCGGAATCTACCGTCATTGTGTTTAGGGAGTGCCCGTCTATCTTTATTTTCCTGATCCACTCCCGCCCCAGAAGTGGTGGACCTCCCTCGGGTAGTACATATATGTCCATTCCTTGGTGTTCTTTGCCCTTGTGTCTCACCTTGACTTTTATCTTTCCGATGGGGTATACTTTATGCCCCGTGTATGTCTGCAATACTATCTCCGTATCCCGTAGGGGAATATGTTTGAATAACTTTTTGTAATCTTGCTTATTCATGACCGTCAACGCCGATCCGGTGTCCACTTCCATCTTCACTTGGACTTTTGCAATCTGTAGTGTGACCCAGATAGTTTGTCGGTCAGTTTCCTTACTCACATTGTGAATCCTCAGACTACCCAGTTCCTTGCTGTTGGAGTCTGAATCCGAATTCTGTTCATCTGAACTCTTCACAGTCACCTTATGTACCTTTCTGTACTTCTTCTGTGGTGACTTCTTGTTGCTGGTCTTCTTTCCTGACCGGCATACATTAGCTATGTGACCAAGCTTGCCACATTTTCTACATTCCTGGTTTTTAAACCAGCATTGGTTCTGGTCGTGTGTTGTCTTCCCACAACGATAACATTTCGTTGTACCCGAAGTCATTTGATCCACGCTGAGTACCGCTGTCTTCAGCTGCATTTCCGCCGTGCCTCTCGCTGCGGCTTCGTGCGATGCTGCAATAAGGACAGCCTTATCAAGTGTAAGATCGTTCTCTTCGAGCAGTCGCTTTTGTGTTTCTTCCTTCGACATCCCACACACGAACTTGTCTCTCAGTGCCTCTGTCAGATTTTCCCCAAACTGACAGTATTTTGCTAACCTACGCAGTTCAACCAAGTACTCCGCGTTGCTTTCCTCTTTTAGTTGCGTTCTCACGTAAAATTTAGATCGTTCCGCTAATATCAGCGGTGTGGGGTTCAAATGATCCTTCAGGACAGCAACAATATTAGCGAAAGACTGATCCGTCGGTTTAGCTGGTGATAGAAGATGCTTCAATAGCCCGTATGTCTTCGCACCCATTGAGTTTAGTAAGGTTAGAGCTTTATCATAATTTGCTATCTTATTGACCTTACAATATATCTCGATGCATTCTACATACGTGGCCCAATCTTCCACATCGGAATCGAAATCGTTGATGTTACCACGCTTAGGCATCTTCACAATCTTTCTGAGAACAACAACAAAATTTTTCTTTACTTTTTAACTTTTTTTTTCAAAAATGGCGGTTTCCCGTGCTTATCTTCTTCCCCGCCTCCGAGGATGGCGGTTTCCCGCGCTTGTCTTCCTCTGGCGGGGGGTAAGCTTTGCCCTCGGGCGACGACCGCTGGCTTTTGGGTTTCGCAGCCTGCGCGCCGGCTTCAGTTTATTCTGAAGCTCTCCCGCTCGCTCGGGCTCTGTCTCTCCCTCAGCGGCTTTCAATCGCGCCTCCCCAGCCCTCTCGCAGTCCGGTCCTTTCCTCCCCCGGCTGCGGCTGAGTTCTCCGCAGTTTTATTTATTTATTTCTTCCCGCACCTTACGATCCCGGTCGCAGCGCCTCGCGGCCTTGGTAGCTGCCCGGCCTTTTTCGCCGGTCGTGGTCGAGCTGTCTCCCGACGCTGTTGCGTCTCCCAGCCCGCTTGTAGCCCGGTCTCTCACACCGGCTGCGTTCCCGCTTGTACCGCGGCTTCCGTGCCCTACGCTGCCCCAGTCTCAGCGTCTCTGGCCCCGACTTCTGTCCGGCTCCTTTCCTCCGACCGTGGTCGAGTTCACCGCCCTTATCCTCCGTTTCTTTTTATTTCCCCCCTACTCACAGTCAACGTGGCCGACTTGCTTCTCGTGGCTGATCGGCTCACTTACCACCGTGACAGAAGGGATGATCACTGCCTGTTGCTGATGGAAGGCTTCGTGTCTGAATTCTTCCTTCTTCCTTGCTCTGCAGCCTCGAGTCTTCTCTCAGCAGAACGACGAGGGCGGATGCCTCTTCTCGACGCTCGTTAACTGCTTCGGATGTATCGCTGCCGCAGGGTAAGATCGAACTCGTCGCCACTGTAAAGTCTGTGTGTTATATGGCGAATTAATACACAGACTACAAGAGTAACTTTAACAGGACTTTACTATTCGAAGGTCAGGGCGAATCTGCCCAATAAATCCTTACACAGCACTTATATACCGGTGTGGTCACCACCGGTATTACAGTATACAGTAGCCAAGATAAAGTAGTGCAACCCTTAAAATAGTTCTCTTAAAGGTGGAACGTTACATACACTACAAGAATGACTTAGAGTGTATAGGGGCAATGCTTTTAGCCAATGAGAAAAAAATCAGTAAATGTTAATAAAAGTGGGAGCAGTTGCTGTCGTGCCATGATGTCATCAAATGACATTGTTATGATCGTGAATTTAGATTTCACGTCTTCAGCTCATTCACCAGTGGTACGCTAATTGCTAAAGGAATATTTGCTTTTTCGTGCTTGATTTCCTGTAACAGATGGATGAAAGAGAAAGAGATGGTTTCACTTTTAAGATTCAGCGCCCAGATACACTGCGCTTCATTTTCTATATGGAGTAATTGCAAGCCTTGAGATGACAGTGAGATATTACTGTATGAACATTTGACATGTGGGCCTGAAGTTGTTTGTCAAGTAACAGCAATGGCAGCACTCTGGCCTCTGAGTCAGAAAGTTGTGGGTTCCACGACTTGAACGTAGAGGCCAGGGTTTTCTGCTTGTACACTCGCCAGCCTGTGAGTTTCCTGTCCATTAGAATGAATGGCGAGAGAAGGGGAGGGGGATTATGGGCTAGTGAGCGAACAAGTGGGAAACCCTGGCCATATTCTAGGTTGACATTTCAATGCAGTTTAACAGCAAAAAAAATTAAAATTTGAAACAAACTCAGAAAATGTTGTGTTTCCAGCATTTTCTGTTTGTATTTCAATGCAGTCCTGAGGGAAATATTGCTTGTTGGAGAGATATTAAACTGACACCCCAGCTACCTGTTCAGGTAGATGCAAAACATGCCATGGTATTATGAAGAAGAGCAGGGTGTTCTCCCAGTGTCCTGGTCAAACATTCATCTCTTGGGCAAGACCAGTGAAAGAGATTAACGGGCCACACCTGTCATTTGATGTTTTATGGATCCTTGTGGTGTACAAATTGTTTACCACATTTGCCTACAAAAGAGCAGTGACTATACTTCAAAATAATTAATTGGCTGTGAAGTGCTTGGGGACATCCGAGGCGTTATATAAACACAAGCTTTTTTCTTTTACTTTAACGGACATGTTAACCTGTTTATTTGACATGGGCGAAAGTAAATGGGTACAAAGTCATTTCAATCAAATGTATTAAAGGTTTGTGTGGTAATATCACACAGGAATATGAGAATGTACAGGATTAGAAGGGATTGTTATGGTCCATTTGTCCAGTCCCAAATGTTGAAAAATACCATGCACTCCTCTAACTCACAACCCAGCTCCTCTTTCACTGCTAAAGATCTATTCACTTCCTGTTTGTATTTGCCCCATTGCCGCCCCAGGCTTTTTGTCCCATATATTCACTGCCCTCAGTGTAAAGTAGTTTACTCCAAACTGTCTCTTCACCTCCCCTCTTGAGCTTAAGTCTGTGTTCCTTGGCTGTAGAATTTGTGCTTACATTCAAATGTTATTAATTTGAATGGATGACAATGTACTGGAACACAGGAAAAATTGCATTAAAAAATCATAATATTCTGAGATAGCTATCTCACAGGATCGACAAGGCAGTCTCTTATATAAAATCAGCCTGTGAATCTGCACTCCTCCAATTCTGGCCTCTTGTGCATCCCTGATTTTCATCGCTCCACCATTGACTGCTGAGCCTTCAGCTGCTTAGGCATCAAGCTCTGGAATTCCCTCCCTAAACCTCTCCACCTCTCCACCTCTCTACCTCCTTTAAGTCACTCCATTAAACCTAACTCTTTGGCCAAGCTTTTGGTTTCCTGTCCTAATATGTCTTTATGTGGTTCAGTGTCAAACTTTTGTTTGATAATGCTCCTGTGAAGTACCTTGGGACACTTTACTACATTAAAAATGCTATATAAATGCAAGTTGTTGTTAAGATGCAAGTGGAATTATCATAAAAGTACATGTTACACTAGATCACACTCAAATCTGATTTAAATAGAATTTAATTTAAAAAATATATAGACAGTAATCTAAAGATACTGCTGCTTCTTTGGATTGAGTCGCCAGAGAAGCAGGGTAGGAAGCAAATTTCCTAGTGGAACGTCGATCTGGCATCCAAGGTTACACAGTTATTACCGACAGGACGAGCAGTTTAATGTGTCATCTGCAGTAGGTTGTTGACAATACAGAGTTGATCTCTCACAATCCTGGGGTGTTAGCACTTGGTATAAACCCTTGGAGAGCTATAAACATAACCTTCAGCCTCAAGCAAGCACATTGGCAGCTGGCATCCACAATGAAACTATAATATAGCACAAGCCTCTTAATGAAAACAACTTCATGTCATGCAACATGTTCTCTTTATCCAAATATTTATATAAAGCAAACAACACTAAAAGTATGTGTACTGATCCCAGTTACACTAGATGACACTCAAATTGCGTTCTACAACTTCCAGAGAACAAACCTCCCGCCTCATGTCAAATTTCAGATTTCTATTAGCTTAATGGCACTCGTAACAGAGCCCAGCTCTCCTTAACCTATGGCCCTGAGGAGTGTCTCTCGGGCCTCTGTTCACAGGCTGTCAGCACCGGGACAGAGGGTAAGAGAGTCATTGGGCTGGATCTTGCTGCAAAAATAACAGAGTCTTAACAACGCACGTCATTATTAATGTGCAATTCAGCCAGCAAGTTGAGGGGATTCAGAGATAGACTGTGAGTTGCGAATCTCCAGAACTTGCTGGTCAATTTACACTGCTCCACCATTTGCTTCGCACAGACAGCACCTCGCCCTTAGCCCCCTCGTTA
Organism: Somniosus microcephalus; assembly: GCF_052327205.1. Lineage (NCBI taxonomy): Eukaryota > Metazoa > Chordata > Chondrichthyes > Squaliformes > Somniosidae > Somniosus > Somniosus microcephalus. The sequence continues at coordinate 161,671,601 of NC_140996.1, read as the reverse complement.
TTTTTAAGAGCTTGCTGGATTTGCACATTAATTGCCCATTAAACTCACCACAGCAAGTTAAGTTTGGTAATTAATAGCGTAAGTACCCTATTAACAACATCATAATTGTTAATGTAATGCCAATCAACCTCTGTGGCCCAGAAAGTGAACAATTTAAACTGTTCAATCACATTCTTGCATGTAGTCAATTGTTGTTAGAGATTTTTTAAATATCAAATTTTAAATCTTTACATTTTTTTCTTACTTTCTATCCTGTCTCTTTTTTCTCTCTCTCTTAAACCAATCTTTCTTTCTCTCTCTTTATTTCTCTTTCTGTACCTGATTTGACCCTAATTCACCTGTCTTCTCAGTCGTCCCTCTGCTTCTTTCTCAATCCTTAAATCTCATTGGTTGAGGAGATACACTGTTGGTCCTGCCATTCACTAAGGTCCCAGATGCCCCATTACCCTCCTGCCATTCACTACGGTCCCAGATGCCCCATTACCCTCGCCACACTTTTATCAGCTGGCGCTTCCAGCAAGTTATGCCACAAAAAAGTTTTGAGCTGAAAGGTGCAGGGAAAAGTCTAACTAATGGCATACGCCATGAGATGCCTTGCTCCAGCCCATTGTGAGTCTGAACAAATGGTTGAATAACTCAGTATTAGGCAAAAAGAGGAAAGAAACAGTGGGGGAGAAATTCGGTTGATAGCGCCACTGATTAACGCCTAAAGAGGCCGAGAAGTGGGGCGCTAGCCAATTTCCGGGTGGGCGCAAGGCGCCTAGCGCCTCGCCCCATATTGAGCATGCATTTAGCGCCGGCGCTAAATCTTAGCGCCCGCTCATGGGCGCAGGCTGATTATGACGTCATTTGAGTGTGCAACGTCTTTTGGGTGCCCCGGACCGGAAATTCAGTGGCGCCCCCCTCCGTAGTGCCTGGCGCTAATAGTGACAGTTTACTTGGGCCTTACCAAGTCACTCTCGGGCTGGAGGAGCGTTTAAAGGGGACTGGTGTGGTTTAAAAGCGGCAGCCATTTTTGGATCACAACTTCCTCGAGAGCTACAAAGAGTTGCTGAGCTGCACACTGAGAGCCATTTGACCACTGAGCCAGCACAGGCAGATGATCTTCAGCCTTCTGACCATCACCTTGCTGTTGGTGAGCCTTGACAACGGGGAACCTTCCTGTGGGCACTTATTATGGGGGCTGCATTGGAGGGGAACATCCTGCTGCTGAATCATCTGGAAAGGGCACTGAGACGCAGGGAGAGGGGGGCGGGCATGGCCAGATGGAGGAGGGCCAACAGACGTCGCCACAGCAGACCTTACGCTGGCAGGGTTATCCGACAGCAGTTTTCCTACATGAACATGCCGGAGGAGCAGTGTGTCAGAAGGCTGCGATTTAGAAAGGAGGTGGTGACTGAGCTGTGCCAGCTGCTTCAGCCAGATCTGCAGCCTCAGATAACGTGCAGAACATCTCTGTCGGCGGCTGAGAAGATGGCTGCTGGCCTGAACTTCTACGCGAGCGGCTCTTCTCAGGCTGCGTGTCAAAGGCTGATCAAAAGTAGCTTCTAGGCCCCTCTCACGGAATGCTTGCTGCCATTCCAAGAACAGGAATGGAACCGGTCTGATACCCCCAAGCCTGTGAAGGGCAAGATGCATGTAAATAGCAGGCATGGCCATTGTAAATGAAGAAAGTGTTTCATTACACAAAATGTGGTTCCTTCAAATATGAGAAAGCTATGGCAACAGAAAGCAAAACTAATACACTGACACATAACTGCCTCTCACACCCGGGAGACTGTCCAAAACATAAATCACATTCCGACCATCTTCCTTGGCCTTGATTCCACTGCGCCAACCATAGCATCCAATGCCCCATCAGTGAGGCGTTCCGCCCTCTGCCTCACCCTTTCCATGTCTTGCTAGGCTGGTGCGCCACAGGTAGGCTCCCACCACTTTGAAGGCCTACAAGGCAGTGAGTGTGTCTGGTGATGCCAATTGACCTGCCCCTTTAAGAGCTGGCCGGCGCCACTGTGTCTCAGGGAAAGTGATTATTGACAGCACCCTCGCTTCACCCCGCTGCCGCGAAATTGGGTTGCGCCGCCGGGTTAGCGCCTTAAGAGTAGCGTGCAGCACCTGATTTAGCGCCGCAATCACCTTTAGGGGCGCTGCAACCCAATATCGTGCTAGGTGGCGCTAAATTGCGCCTGGCGCTAAACTTTGCGCATCGCCAGGACTAGCGCCCCAAATGCGGCTATACCGAATTTCTAGGCCAGTGTTTCTATATATGGGGGAAGAAGGTGTGAAATAAAAATCTAGCTGTCTAGTTCCTTCAGCCCGTAACCACTGAAATTGCACAACTTTCAAAAGGACAAAGGTTCTTCAATAATGCTTAAAAGTACATTGAGTACATGTACTTTGAACTGACTATGCTATGTTCTGATGAAAGGTCGTCGACCTGAAACATTGGGCGGAATTTTCCGGGGTGGTAGCGGGTGCGATCGGTGGTGGGTTGGGTGGGAAAGTTGTTATTTTTGACAAAGGTCGGGAACCCACTGTCATCTTGCTCCCATGTGCCTTTCCCCCAGGCACACCTGTCATTGCGGAGCCGACCCGACCGGCAGCGGCAGTGACCCAATTGAGATGATTATCAGGTAGTTTACAGACACTTAAGAGCCTTTTTTGACTTACTTTTTAAATTTCCCTGCATGGTCACAGGATTCACGCAGCTCGAGAGCCACATCTGACAACCTGAGGCGGGAGTTCTATGGCCATTGCGCCAGCTGATTAGTTGACAGCTTCAAATGTACAGAAAATGCTCCCACCTGTGTAGAGATTCGCGTATCTCTGGTAAACAGGATCGAGTGCAAACCAATATGGTGGGTATAATGGCCCAGAAATTCGGGTCGGGGGCTTCCCGCGGGTGCAAGCCTCCGACTAGCGTGCCAGCCATTGAGCTGTGGGCCCGCGTGGGATTCCGATCCTGGGCCTCCTTCAACTGCCGGCGCGCAGTGCTTGCGTATCCCAGGGGCGCAGTTAGTTTGATGCGTCCCCTGGGATCACATGGGCCATGGAGAGCCAATGGTAGCAGGGAATGCTTCATTCATAAGTTTGACAGGAAGACCTGTCAAACTTATAAATACTATAAGCCCCAAAACATCGCTAAATCTTCAAATAAATTTTTTTTTTAAATCACATTTTAAAAATAAACTATAAATTACATGAAATAACTATTTTAAACAATAATTTAATTTTTTTTAATTTTTTTAAAATTTTCTAACAGGGCTAAAAATAAACTTACCTTTCTTTAAAGTATTTAAGAATAATAAACCTGTGGAAAAAATGTTTTAATTTTAATTAATTCACCACTTACCTTGTAAAAAGCAGGCCTTGTGACTGCTTTTTACATGTCTAACTTCTGGAGACTTACCCTCCCGGGAAAACCTGCAAAAAAAACGTAAGTTCGATGCGCACGTGCAGCCTCTCCTGCGCATGCGTTCGACCTCTGAACCCCTTCTTTCAGGGGAACGGAAGTGCTGGTTTCCCGCGCATGCGCAGTGCATGCAGGAAACCAACACTTCCATTGGGCTTACGGATGAATACCCTGTGCGTACCGTGACAAGGAGCTTGTACCAGACCCAATCAAACAGATGGCTGACATGTGTGAACAGTTCTCTGGCTTCAGAAATCACAGAAATCACAGAAACCCCACAGTGCAGATAGAGGCCATTTCGGCCCATCGAGCCTGCACTGACACATATCCCACCCGATCCCCGTAACCCCTACACCAACACACATCCCACCCTATCCCCGTAACCCCACGTATTTAATCCCCCTAACACTAAGGGTCAATTTATCATAGCCAATCAACCTAACCCGCACATCTTTGGACTGTGGGAGGAAACCGGAGCACCCGGAGGAAACCCACGCAAACACGGGGAGAATGTGCCTCTCTCTCTCTCTCTCTCTCTCTAGGGCCTTCGATGGTGAGCATGGGATCACTCTTAAAAGAGCGTTCGACCAGCTGTTCGGCTCTCCCTTCCACAGTTTGTGTGCAAACCCTTGGGGTGTCACTTTTTATTCTCTTTTTAGGGGTGGGCCTGAGGCCAAGTCATTGACAAGACCATTTAAACTATAGAGATTCCTCCAAAACTTCATCAACCAATGACAGCTTAAGTTCTTTGTCTTGGTGTTTCGATGAAAGCCCTCCCCAAAAGAAGATCTCATTACTTCATCCCTGTTTTTACATTTTGAAGGTTCCTCCATTGGAATCCATCTTATCTCGTTTTACTCTCTCCCCCTTAACCCAGCAAGTACAAGGCCCCAGTCAGAGCGGTCACACATTAACCAGTCGCTACCTCACAATTCTGACCTTCACAAGTAAGGTCTATGATTTACTCCCTTTTTCTACTGTGAACTTTTCTCTCAGAACTTTTACATTCCCATGAATTATGGTTTTGCCCTGTTTCAGTGTTCAATAGCTGTTGCTTTATACTTTATTTTTCCCTTTCAAAAATACATAGCAACTTGCAGCTGCTTGTGCTATGTACATTTTTAGGCACCCCTAGTTTCTAACACCTGACAGATGAACAATTTCCTCAGGCAGAAGCTATTGTTCAGTCCATTTCCAGCACAGATTCTGCAGGCTGCAAGTGTTTCCAGCAAATTCTCCATCCAGTATCACCTCATTGGAAGAACTCTCTCACCATTGACAGAATGCTTCTGTCATCTGTACTTTACCTGCCATCTATTCCATCAACATGGGTGCCCTTTATACTGTCTCACCTTGGTCCACAGAATCCGACCACGATGAGCCCCAACACCAACAGCATCAGGCACACCAGCAGCACCAACAACAAAACCAACCTTCTCTGCAATCACCTGATGCTGCACAGGACAGAGGGCATCAGCACCCGAGCACATTCCTGCCCAGGTGGCCAGGGATGGCCTCATCATGGCCAGATTTAGTTAACTTTATGGCTGCCACATAATGTGCCAGGTTGGCACCACCCCACACCAACACCATAAAGCATCCCTACAATGCCCAAGCCATTCCTTTCACACATCACCATTGTGGAGGGTACCGTCATGTTTCACCATTCACTGCAACTCACTAAGCCACTTCCAAAGATGCACATAAATCTGTCCAAGAACACAAAGTGTTGAAAATAAAGGATTTTATGTTTGACACCACATTAACAGAAACTTTACATAAACATTGGATGAAACACCAAAGTACCTACCATTGTGTGTTGTTAGTTGGTATGATTGCACTAGGATGAGGGTGAGTGTGAGGGATGGATAGTGAGATGGGGATGTGATAATGTAGATAGAGAGAGAGGAATGGGTGGAGGTGCAAGGTATGTTGGTGTGAGTAAAGATGTGCAGGAGTAGGGTTGGGAAGGCAGAGTGATGGGGATGTGATGAGAGGCACAGCAGGATGAAGTTGAGTGTGGCTTTGTACTAATGTTTCCTGATCTAATGAGATCATCAAAATGTTTGCGGCACTGCACCCAGGTCGTCCTGACCACACCCCTGCTTGTGACCTCTTCTGCAATCTACAACTAGGCTGTCTTGGTCTCCTGGGGAGGTCTCTTCCGCCCATCGGAAAGGAAGAGGGCCTCCTTGCGTGCTCTGACTCCCTCCATAAGCACATGGAGGGAGTTGTCGGAGAACCTGGGTGCAGCCCTCTGCCTCTGTGCAGTCATTGTTAGTGTTTGCAGCACTCCAATGCTGTAGTACACTGACAGCACTGTCGTAGATTAAACTTCAAATGTTATGTGGCCATGTTCCTTTAAAGATCCAGGCTGAAAACACGTCATGAATGGCAGGGGGTTGGGAAGCTGTGCAGGGAGACAGAGGAAAGGGAAGCAAGGATAGAAACAAAAAACAGGAAGGAGAAAAGCAAAAGTGGAAAGCAGAGAAATCAAGGGTGTAAATCAAACAGGGCTACAGTAAATAATAATTCTAAAAGGACTAAGAGTGTTATAAAAACAAGCCTGAAGACCTTGGGCTAGATTTTCAGTTGCTTGCGCCAGCAGTTAGCGCCTTAAGAGAAGTGATTTTCGGGCGCTATGCGTGTAGCGCCCGGGCGCAGCGCAGTTTGCGCCCCGCCCCAAATTAAGTTGCCCGTTAGCGCCGGCGCAAAGTTTAGCGGCCGCCCGGATGCGCACGCAGAAAATGACGTCACATCCTCGTGCAACGCCCTTTGGCCGCCCCGAATCCAAACTTCAGTCGGACCGCCCCATTGTGCGGCTGGCGTCCAGAGCGTTTGTAAAATGGAACGCAACACACCCTGGGGAGCGCAAATTAAAGGGCACTCCTCCTGCACTATAAAAGGCAGTCTGCATGTGTTGTGTGGAAGGATGCAGTGTGTTGTTCTGAATGGCGTATTTATGTTTCCGGACACCACCACCACCACCACCACCTCCTCCTCCTCCTCCTCCTCCTCCTCCTCCTCCTCCCCCTCCCCCCTCCCCCCCCCCTCCTCCTCCTCCTCCTCGTCTTCGTCATCTTTTCCCCCCAGACTCTGCCTTTGAAAACAACACATGCACCCTTCCCCTTTAAGAGCTCACTGGCACCAGAGTGTCTGCTGTGCGCTGCGCCCGAACTCGGGCGCTGCGCTCTGCACCGCCGGCTTAGCGCCTAAAGATAGTAGTGGAACGCCTCTTTTAGCGCTCCACCAACCTCTTAGGGCGAAGCCACTGAATTTCCGGCAATGGGGCGCTACTTTGGGGCGGGCGCTAACTTCGGGCGGGCGCTAAGGTTAGCGCCCCAAAACTGTCTATACTGAAAATCTAGCCCCTTGTGTCTTAATGCGAGGAGCATTCGTAATATGGTGGACGAATCAGCTGTGCAAATAGATGTTAATGGATATGATATAATTGGGATTACGGAGACATGGCTCCAGGGTGACCAAGGCTGGGAATTCAACATCCAGGGGTATTCAATATTCAGGAAGGACAGGCAAAAAGGAAAAGGAGGTGGGGTAGCATTGCTGGTTAAAGAGGAGATGAACACAATAGTAAGGAAGGATATTAGCTCTGATGATGTGGAATCTGTATGGATAGAGCTGAGAAATACCAAGGGGCAGAAAACGTTAGTGGGAGTTGTATACAGACCCCCAAACAGTAATGCTGAGGTTGGGGTTGGCATTAAACAGGAAATTAGAGACGCATGCAATAAGGGCACAGCAGTTATCATGGGTGACTTTAATCTACATATAGATTGGGCTAACCAAATTAGTAACAATACTGTTGTAGGGGGTGGTATGTGGGGTTAGCTTCACCTCTGACTTATGAGCGGTTCGAATTGCTCCCACTCCCTTGGTTCTAGACATTGGACTTATTTGGGGGTTGTGATAAAAGTGCAGCAGACAACTGGTTTTGGTGCAAGAACTTTGAATTTTATTTGAGAAAAGAAAATACAACACAATAATCTTAACACTCTAATAAAATGGGGAAACACCTCAATATACATGAGGGGAAAATTACAGTAGACAAATATCTGACCCCTCCCAATCCCACCTTACTAGCTAAGTTAGGCTCTAAAGGACCAGGGATAATGCTCACCAAACGACTCCTTGACAGTTGGGCTGGTTCGCGATTTTGGGGTTCGCTAGATGTGTCGGTTGGAGCCTGCCGTACCCCGGACGCGGTAGAGGACTTCACCTGCATATCTGGTCAGTCTTCGCGAGTCCGCAGATGCAGTAGGATGCGTATTGGATCTATCAAGTGAGTACCCAATTTTCTTTGGTTAGAAATAGGGCTTAGAGTCTTTTGAATAAAATCTTACCCAGGGGTAAGACAGAATAGTTTGTAGAGTGGAAAAACTTGCGAATCTTCAGTTTTCTTCCAAGTTGGTTTTCCGTTAGTCGCGGTGGCCCAATATTACCCGGTTGGCTGAGGGTAATATTCGGTTGGTTGTTTCGTGGGGCCCTTGGTGCCCGAGGTGTCCGATGGTGTGTCACTTCTTCTTCGAGAGAGAGAACCGCTTCGAGATGCTTGCTCCTTGATCTTGGTGTTACTCGATGATGGCTCTTCTTGAACTGGTACTTGGAACTGTTTCTCCTGTTTGAACTCAACTCCTTTTCTTCTTGAACAGGCCTCCAATTATACTAATCGAGGGCTGCTAATCTGCGCGCCAAATCAGTTTAGGTTTATTGTTAGATTTTGGTGGGCTCGTTAACATTGAATTGTGTAATTTGTTTAAGCGGTTTCGGGATGACTCCCTGAGCTGTTGAAGTTTTTTTTTAAATGTGAGAAGTGGTTTTGGGATGGTTTCCTGAGCTGTTGAGCTCTTATTTAACTGTAGTGAATTGTCCTCAGGCTTTGAGTTTCCCGTGGGGCCTGAGATTCTTTGTAGGTTGGTGAAGTGATTTGTTTTATGCATGTTTTTGGGTGGGTTCTGTAAGGCTGTTCTTCCGTGGGTCCATTGTTAGCATGTAAATTTCTTGATAGGGGCTGAGTGACTTTAGACAGTTCCCCAGACAGCTTGGTTAACTGATTAACTCCAGTATCCAAACTGTCTTTACAGAGGTTGATCCCATTTCCTGTTACAGCCTTTTTCCAAACATGCCTTTTTAAAAATATCAAAATCTTGGTTTTTGACCTTGAGAATTTTAGGCCCAATATTTTATCACCCTGAAAATGGCTAGAAAAGAGTCCAAAGTCCTTTTCTTTAGGGTTTTTCTCTGAGTTTTGGGGGACCTGTGAATTTTGAGAATCTTACAGTCCCCCCTGTGATACTTTACTCGTTAGAGTATCATACTGGGTGAGCAAAATTCCTGACCCCTGAGAGCCAACCTTCCCCTGTATTTTACCTATCTAAAACCCCAAAACACACATTCCCCTTTAGGTGTAATGTTCAGATACATACAAAGGTAAGAAAATTTGGTTACATTCATATCCAAGCGCGGAGGTGGTCCAACACCCCTGCACCACTAGGAAAAAATATGGTACATACATAGAAAAGGAAAATACACAGTCACAATCTTTATTTTTAATAACGATTAAGGCTCGTCTCATACCTGGTCATAGACTTTATTTTGATGCTTGTCCCATGCTCTCTCATGTTGGGATCAAAGCATTCCGTCCCTCCCCTTGCACTTTGTGCATCGTAAGTAGAAAACTATACCGAGCTGGCAGACCACTAAAATGTGGGAAGCCATTCTGATCCAAGAAGGGACCTCTATATTTTCAAAAATATCCCACCAGGGTGGAACTACGATATCCAAGATCTTGGCCCCTATCTCGACTGTCTTCTGTTCTAGTGTGTAGAAATGTTTTTGTGATATAACAACTGTTTTTAGTAGGGCAGTAAGATGTTCGGGTAGAGGGGGAATTTCATAGCTGAAATGTGTGAACAGTTTTGCAGGTTGGTGATGTTTTCAGTTACAGTGAGGTGAACAGTGGAGGGTTCAGGAACGGGGACAATCTGTTCCTCGGCCACTTGAACTTCTGCCTCGGGTTTAAAGCAGAAACTGCTGTCACATACCGGACACCAGATGTGCTGTCCATGCTGGTAGTGGGGCGCACTTGTGGTGACACAATATGTCCCACCTCCTATGAATGCTACCTGTGGGGGAACATGGTCTTGTGCCATTACCTCCATGGTACAGTTTATAGGTTGTGCGCCAGCAGCTTTAAACCCGCACTGTAGTCTAGAATAGGTGTTCAAGTGCTGGGGACACAGTATTATGTGTGCACCCCGACTCTGGCACCCGGAGAGGTCAGTACCTATCATAGCGTGCTCCCACTTTATGACATAAGGTGGGACCGCTGCGAAACGGATGTGTGCACCCCCTTGAATGATTCCAATGTTCTCCACCCTGTATACCGGTGCGGGTCGGGCTGTCCCACCCATGACCAGCATCCTAACTACTATCCCCATGATAGTGTGATTGGAACGTCCACAATCTACTGGGACAGGGTAGGCTTCAGAGGCTAGACGGAGCTGACACGGGCTCAGCGAATTACTAAATGGGTGGAGGGCTGTGAGGTGCTTGTTGCTGACCCAGGAGGGGACTAAACCTTCTTTTAAATCCTCCAGGTTGCTACGGCCCTTGCCCAGCAACCATGCCCCATATAGCACACACACCTCATTCTGTGCAGCCTGATCCAAAGCATTCCTATCCTCCCGTATGAGTGCATTTACTGTTTTTGCGTGTCTTTCTAGCTCAGCAATGATCTCCTTTAAGTGGACCATCATAGCTTGGTCCTCATGTAGCTCTGAGCCTACCACTGTGTTCTCCTCTGTTAGGCTCTTTCAAAGTTGGGTTTTTAGACCATTGATCCGTGTTTGCAGTTCGATATCGTCCAGGCTATTTATTACAGAGGATCCTGTATTATAAGTGGTGAAAATATCGTTCCAGGTTCCCCTTCTTTTTCTCCCCGTGCCCATAGTATGCTCAGCGTGTAAAGTGTATAGCTCTGCTTTGTCTATGTTGGCAAAGTCAAATTCATAAAATTTCCTAAACATTTCCTTTAGTAGGGCCTGGTATAACTGTTCTGTTTCCTTAGGGCACCATTCAGGTAAGTGTACTTCGGTAAGGTTTAGGATAACTGAAGCTACTGCATAGTGTACCCCCTGGTATAGTACCTTTTCGGTCAGCACTAGCACTAACCCATTCCCTGGTCCCTTGGTGGTGGTAGGACACCTCTCTATTACTGTCCGTGATGTCGGGGTCGTGGGCAGGGGCTTTCGGATGCGTGCTACGAGTTCGGTGGCGTTGACTGGGATCGGGGAGTGTGGAACTGCGCACGCATGCAGGCTAGAATCCCACCCCATCCCCTTCCCGGTATCTTGCCATTGTCTGGAGAAGATGATGGATATGCCTGTGGGGCAGGCTCTCTCTGATCCTCACATGCAGATATAGATTCCCTGTACCGACTCCCACCACTTATCCCAACACACATTCACTCCTCCATGGGTCCCTGTGATTGTCCGGTGGGTGTCGTTCCCCAGTCGTTCCCAGTCGGCTGTACGGTCCCCTATGTCCCTGCTCAGCTTCCTGAGCCACCACCACCTATTCAGGGGAATCTGGCCTTTACATGTGAAGCACACATGTTTCCCCTCAGTGACACTGATCCGTGTGGCCACGACCCATACCCTGGGGCACGGGATGGAGGCCTCCCCGTAGGTGAACCCAGTCTGGCTGGAGTATTGTGTCAAGTTAGACCCCAGCCACCCTAGCCACCTTCCCTCATGGAAGTAAATAGCAAGCTCCTCCACACCCGGTTCGCCACCCCCAGCGGTAACGATCGGTGCCCTCTCTCCCGAGCACCCATAAATGTGGGAGTCCTCCACGTCACCTCAGTCACCGATGCTCACCCCTACCAGGGCGAGCAGGAGCAGAAACTTTCCCATGCTGATTTCCTCTCTGTAGGGACACATAAAACAGATAGCCATGTCCCGAGAAGGTTCTCTGGATTGACACAGTTACCGAGTTTTGAAAACCTAAACTTATCATAACTAATTAAACAATAGTAAACCTAAAACTATCAAAACTATAAAACACACTTAAAATTCATCAGAAAAGCTATGTACATCCGCCGCCCGTCTCCGGACGACCAGGTTAATTCCTGTATGGCCTCTGTCTTTTGTGGCCTCTGGGCAGCTTGTACGCCTGGGCGTAAGGTGGTCTATGCCGTCGGACCCGAAGAGTCCTTCTTATAACAACTGGGAGTTTCCCTGAATCCCAGATGATCGGGGGAATGTGCCCTCCTGTGCTGCAGCACACTACCCCCTTCTGTGTGGCTGCCGAGTCCCTGTCCCGTCCTGTGGGTTCCCCGCAGCCTGAGGCTGCAGGCTGGGGATCCCTCTTGCTTTCCTTGCCCAACGCTACCTCTCCTGTGAGTCCCTCACCGTTGGAGGCTGCACGCTGGGGATCCCTGTCCTTAGATTGATCCCTGACCTTGGGCCTTCCTTTTCGGGTTGCGACCCCTTCGGAGCTGAACCGTTTAAACTGGTACACTGGTGACCATGGTGGTTTAGGCTGTGGTATGCGAGGAGACCTTCTTAGGGCTCCGGTTACTGGGGGCGTGTCCCAAATAATCGGTTGGATGGCCCCTCCAGTGACACAAACCACTGCCCCCACCGGTGCGGTCTGTGAGTCTGCCACAGCTGCTGGCTGAGGATCTCTATCTTTAACCTTATCCTCTGCTTCCTGACCCTCCTCGTCCCACTCCACCCGGGTTTCCCCTGGTGCCATTGAACAGACCATGCCTCTGGCCTCAGACAAGGCTTGGGTCAATTTTTAACCCTTTCTTCGCAGAGACCGTGATCAGAATCTTCATAACCCCTACTTCTAGCTACCTTATGAGCTATTTTAATGTCCCTTAGCTGACCCTCCAAACCATCAGCTCTCGTTGTTAATCTTGCGTTCTCCTCCCGTAAGGCCTGCTCATTTAATCTGGCCTCTGTAACCTGGCACCGCAGGTATTCCCCCATATTACGGGAGGTCTCTTCCTGGGCGCATCTTTCAAGGGGACACAGGTAGACAGGCTGCACTGGTTCTAGTCATAGGTCTGGGTTGAGTGGGGCAGATGGGGTTAAAGCACCAGTGGCTACCTTCCCTGGGCCATTTAATAAAGCTCGAATCGCAGCTACGACTGAGTCTAACGTGGGGGGGAGAGGTCGTTGTTTCGGTTCTTGGGGCAGGAGCTGGGGAGTTCTTTCCTATGTTATCCTTCCATGGATTCCTACAGTCCCTTCTCCAATGCCCATTCTTCCCACACCCGAAGCAGTTACGCTTCGTGTCGGAAGGGTTACCCCCTTCCTGGTGCCACTCTTTCTTATTATTAGGTTTCATTTCATGTACTTTTCCTTTTGGTGGGTGCTCTTCTGTCGCTCTACTGTTCCGGTGAGCCAGGGTCAGTTGTCTGACCACTGTCTCCTCGGTGACCCGGGGGTCTTTTGGGTCAAACCACAGCTCAACCTTGGCCCTGATCCATGGCAAGTTGTTTGTTACCAGGCTTCGGAGCCAGTGGGCCAGCTCGTCCTGGTTCAGGTGTGCCCGGTTGAGATCCCCATTACAGGCACTCTTGTACACAGGCCACAGTCGGTCTGCGAAAGCCTGTGGGGTCTCCTCTGCTAGCTGTGTTGTCCTCTCCACCTGGGAGAAAGGACTACCATCGTTCATACCCATGGCCTCCAGAACTTCCTCCCGGATAGCAGCGTATCCACCCTGCCCTTTCTTGCTTTCCGCAGAGAGGGACTGGTACAATTTGCCATCCAGGGAGAAGAGGAGCATTTTTGCCATCTTGGAGTCATCGCACTCGTTAATACCCGCTACCTGTTCCACTTCCATGAATTGGACCGAGGGGTCCCCCTTTTGGGTGAGTTTATTCAGGTGGCTTATCATAGCCCTAAGCTGTTGGGTACCATGGCGAACCACGAATTGGCTTTCAAGGGGTCCCTGACCCCCACCACCTCCGGGCGGGCCAAACCTTTGCTGCCGGACTGGGCACATCGGCCCCGGCTCCGCCCTTTCCTGCATTGGTTCACCCACCCCTCCCTGCTGCCAAACCGAGTTAAAACCCGGTGCCACAGGTGGTGGTGTGCACTCCCTGCCAGCCTCACAAATTGTTTGTCCCTCCTGCTGCCCAACCGGGTTGTTCCCCGGCGCCACAGGTGGCATCTGAACAGTTTCCCCTTGCACTTCCAGGTCCACCCGAGCCGCATCCGGGCTTAATAGACACACCATGACTTTTGCCCTGGACAGAGCAACGTTCAAACTATCGATCTGCTTCTGACAGGGGCCGTGATCTCCTGCCTCAAACCCCCTAGTGCTTGCTATCTTGTAAGCTGCCTGTACATCTCTCAACCTCTCCTCCTGTTCTTTTACTTGTCTGGCAAGGCGAGCGTTCTCTTCCCATAACACTAGTTCATTATTTTTTGCTTCGGTGACCTGAAACTGAAAGTGTCTGTTCCTATGTTTCTCGACTATCTGCAGTTTTTCCTGATTTTGGGCGGTTAGTTCTGCCAATAACCTTTCCCCTGCTAGAGCCCTTGCTTGAGACAGTTGAGCTGAGTCCCGCAGCTCTTCTGTCAGTGCCTCGATGCGTTTATCTAAAAGCTAGATATGTCGATGGGAGCAGACCAACCAGATGGCTTTCTCCACAGACTTTTTATGATACACCTCTGACTTATGACCGGTTTGAATTGCTCCCACTCCCTTGGTTCGAGACCTTGAACTTATTTGGGGGTTGTGATAAAAGTGCAGCAGACAACTGGTTTTGGTGCAAGAACTTTGAATTTTATTTGAGAAATGAAAATACAAAACAATAATCTTAACACTCTGATAAAATGGGGAAACACTTCAACATACACGAGGGAAAAATTACAGTAGACAAATATCTGACCCTTCCCAATCCCACCTTACTAGCTCAGTTAGGCTCTAAAGGACCAGGGATAATGCTCACCAAACGACTCCTTGACAGTTGAGCTGGTTTGCGATTTTGGGGTTCGCTAGATGTGTCAGTTGGGGCCTGCCATACCCCGGACACGGTAAAGGACTTCACCTGCATATCTGGTCAGTCTCCGCCAGTCCACTGATGTGGTAGGATGCGTATTGGATCTATCAGGTGAGTACCCAATTTTCTTTGGTTAGAAATAGGGCTTAGAGTCTTTTGAATAAAATCTTACCCAGGGGTAAGACAGAATAGTTTGTAGAGTGGAAAAACTTGTGAATCTTCGGTTTTCTTCCGAGTTGGTTTTCCGTTGGTCGCGGTGGCCCAATATTACCCGGTTGGCTGAGGGTAATATTCGGTCGGTTGTTTCATGGGGCTCTTGGTGCCGCGAGGTGTCCGATGGTGTGTTACTTCTTTGAGAGAGAGAACTGCTTCGAGATGCTTGCTCCTTGATCTTGGTGTTACTCGATGATGGCTCTTCTTGAACTGGTACTTGGAACTGTTTCTCCTGTGAACCCAACTCCTTTTCTTCTTGAACAGGCCTCCAATTATAGATTTTGGCGGGCTCGTTAACATTGAGTTGTGTAATTTGTTTAAGCGGTTTCGGGATGACTCCCTGAGCTGTTGAAGTTGTTTAAAAATGTGAGAAGTGGTTTTGGGGTGGTTTCCTGAGTTGTTGAGCTCTCATTTAATTGTAGTGAATTTTCCTCAGGCTTTGAGTTTCCTGTGGGGCCTGAGAATCTTTGTAGGTTGGCGAAGTGATTTGTTTTATGCACGTTTTTGGATGGGTTCTGTAAGGCTGTTCTTCCGTGGGTCCATTGTTAGCATGTAAATTTCTTGATAGGGGCTGAGTGACTTTAGACAGTTCCCCAGACAGCTTGGTTAACTGATTAACTCCAGTATCCAAACTGTCTTTACAGAGGTTGATCCCATTTCCTGTTACAGCCTTTTTCCAAACATGCCTTTTTAAAAATATTAAAATCTTGGTTTTTGGCCTTGAATGTCCCTCTGTTAGGCCCAATATTTTATCACCCTGAAAATGGTTAGAAAAGTGTCCAAAGTCCCTTTCTTTAGGGTTTTACTCTGAGTTTTGGGGACCTGAGAATTTTGAGAATCTTACACTGTGGAGGAGCAATTCCTAGAGTGTATACGGGATGGTTTCCTGGACCAATATGTCAAGGAACCAACTAGAGATCAGGCCATCTTAGACTGGGTATTATGTAATGAGAAGTTAGTAATTAGCAATCTTGTTGTGTGAGGCCCCTTGGGGAGGAGTGATCATAATATGATAGAATTCTTCATTAAAATGGAGAGTGAAGTAGATGACTCAGAGTCTAGGGTCCTGAATTTAAATAAAGGAAACTATGATGGTATGAGGCGTGGGTTGGCTAGGATGGATTGGGGAGGGTTACTTAAAGGGTTGACGGTGGATAGGCAATGGCAAACATTTAAAGATCGCATGGATGAACTACAGAATTTGTTCATCCCTGTTTGGCATATAAATAAAACAAAAAAGGTGACTCAACTGTGGCTAACAAGGGAAATTAGGGATAGCATAAGATCCAAGGAGAGGACATATAAATTGGACAGAAAAAGCAGCAAACCTGATAATTGGGAGCAGTATAGGATTCAGCAAAGGAGGGCAAAGGGATTAATTCAGAGGGGGAGATTAGAATAAGAGAGTAAGCTTGCCGGGAACATAAAAACTGACTGTAAAAGCTTCTATAGATATGTGAAGAGAAAAAGATTGGTTAAGTTAAGCGTAGGTCCCTTGCAGTCAAAATCAGGGGAATTTATAATGGGGAACAAAGAAATGGCTGACCAATTAAATTCATACTTTGGTTCTGTCTTCACAAAGGAGGACACAAATAACCTCCCAGAGATGTCGGGGAATATAAGGTCTAATGAGAGGGAGGAATTGAATGAAATCAGTATTTGTAGGGAAATGGCGTTAGTGAAAATGACGGGATTGAAGGCCGATAATCCCCAGGGCCTGATAATCTGCATCCTAGGGTACTTAAGGAAGTGGCCCTGGAAATAGTAGATGCATTGCTGGTCATCTACCAAAATTCTATAGACTCTGGAACAGTTCCCATGGATTGGAGGATAGCTAATGTAACCCCACTATTTAGAAAAGGTGGTAGAGAGAAAATGGGGAATTATAGACCACTAAGCCTGACATCGGTAATGGGGAAAATGCTAGAGTCCATTATAAAAGATGTAATAGCAGAGCACTTGGAAAACAGTGACAGGATCTGACAAAGTCAACATGGATTTACAAAAGGTAAATCATGCTTGACTAATCTACTGGAATTTTTTGAGGATGTAACTGGTAGAATAGATAAGGGAGAACCAGTGGATGTGTTGTATTTGGACTTTCAGAAGGCTTTCGATAAGGTCCCGCATAAGAGATTAGCGTGTAAAGTTAAGGCACATGGGATTGGGGGCAAGGTACTGACTTGGATAGAGAACTGGTTGGCAAACAGGAAGCAAAGAGTTGGAATAAACAGCTTTTTCCGAGTGGCAGGCAGTGACTAGTGGGGTACCGCAGGGATCGGTGCTAGGACCCCAGCTATTCACAATATATATTAATGATCTAGACGAGGGAACTAGATGTAATATCTCCAAGTCTGCAGATGACACAAAGCTGGGTGGGCGTGTGTGCTGTGAGGATGATGCAGAGAAACTCCAGTATGATTTGGACAGGTTGGGTAATTGGGCAGATGCATGGCAGCTGCAGTATAATGTGGATAAATGCAAGGTTATCCACTTTGGTGGCAAAAACAGGAAGGCAGATTATTATCTGAATGGCAATAGATTGGGAAAAGGGGAAGTGCAACGAGACCTGGGTGTCCTTGTGCACCAGTTGCTGAAGGTAAGCATGCAGGTGCAGCAGGCAGTTAAGAAGGCAAATGGTATGTTGGCCTTCATAGCGAGAGGATTCGAGTACAGGAGCAAGGATGTCTTGTTGCAGTTGTACAGGGCCTTGGTGAGACCACACCTTGGCCTAGAAATTGGGTATAGCCACGCTTGAGGCGTTAGAACTGGCGCTGCACAAAGTTTATAGCCAGACGAAACTTATCGCCGCCTGGCGCGATATTGGGTTGCATCGCCCCTAAAGGGGATTGAGGCGTGAATTCAGGCATTACACGGGACTCCTAAGGCGCTAATCTTCCGGCGCAACCCAATATCGGAGCGGACGGGTGCAGCGCAGGTGCTCTCTATTACTGATGACCACGAGACTTCCAGGCGCCGGCCAGCTATTAAAGGGGTGGGTCAGTCAGCTTCAGCATGCACACTCTTCGCCTTGCAGGCCTCAGAATCGGCGCAGGCCCTTCTCTGGTGCTAAAAACTTGGACCAGATGGAGAAGGTGAGACAGAGAGCAGAGCGCTTCACCAATGAGGCTCTGGAGCAATTGGTGGCCGCAGTGGAGCGCCTGCGAGATGTTCTCTACCCAGACAATGGCACAAGGCCAAATCATAAGGACTACCGACGAGCTTGGAGGGATGTATGCCAGAGGGTCAACTCTAGCAGCATGGTGACCAGGGGCCCTGTCCAATGCAGAAAGAAATTCAACGACCTCACTCGGGTCGTGAGGGTGAGTGTTGTTTCTGCAAACTTCTGCATCCCTTCATTTGCACCTGACTTTATGGCTAAAGGGTGGGCTGTGCCACATTGGCCATCTGCCAGCAAGCACCCATGGCCCTTTCTGGGCACACACATGCACATTTGACTCAAGGCGTCATGTAAGGGCTCTTGCACCATGGGGGGCATGAGATGATCACTCAGGGCATCATGTAACATAACTACCCCTCCTTTCCCCTGCAGTCCAAGCTGGCGAGTATTGGCAAAGACCAGCTTCGCACCAGTGGAGGACCTCCACAAGTGGTCACTCTCACGGATCTCGAGGAGAGAGTCCACCAGATTTTTGGAGGATGTCTGAGTGGTCCTGTGACCACTGCAGCTGCTGACCCCATTGTCGACAGCGATGATAAGGTTCTCACCTATTACAACTGTCTCCTTCCACTTGTTCCCCCCGCCAGCATGCTTTCTCACAGTGGACCCATGTCATAGCCTTGCCGCAATCTGGCATCCCTTGCTGCCAAGCTGTCCTTTTGCTAAAGCCACTCTTCCACCTCCCTGCTTTCAGATGCTGCATCATCAGCTCGGGTGCCAGGCCCTCAAGCTGCCAGTGCCAGTGCCTCCGAAGGCTCAATGAGAAAATTACTGTCCAACAGAAGGTCAGCAACTCTCTCCAGCAACGATCAGAATGGCCAGGCCAAATGGCTGCAGCTTTTATTCTAGTGCTGTCCCCTTTAAATAGCGCCCCCCGAGTCCGAGAAGGGCCTGGGAACGCTCCATCCAACTGTCACTAATAGCGCCAGGCGAAAAGGTTGCGGGCGCCACCAAATATCTGGTCCAGGGTGCCAAAAAGGCGTTGCACACTGAAATGATGTCATGATCTGCCTGCGCCCGCGGGCGAGCGAAAAGAGTTAGCGCCGGCGCTAAAAGGATACTCAATATGGGAGGTGGCGCTATATTCACTGCGCCCGCCCGAAAATTGGGTAACGCCCCAATTCTCGGGCTCTTTAGGCGCTACCAACCGAATTTCTAGGCCATGTGCGCAGTTTTGGTCGCCTTAACTTTGGAAGGATGTTCTTGCCATGGAGGGAGTGCAGTGAAGATTCACCAGACTGATACCTTGTGGCAGGAATGATGTTTGAAGAGAGATTGGGTTGATTGGGCTTATATTCGCTAGAGTTTAGAAGAATGAGAGGGGATCTCATTGAAACTTATAAAATTCTAACAGGACTAGACAGACAAGATGCAGGAAGGATGTTCCCGATGGTCGGGTAGTCCGGAACCAGGGGTCACAGTCTAAGGATAAGGGGTAAGCCATTTAGGACTGAGATGAGGAGAAATTTCTTCATCCAGAGAGTGGTGAACCTGTGGAATTCTCTACCACACAAGGTAGTTGCGACCAATTCATGAAATATATTCAAGAAGGAGTTAGATATATTTCTTAAGGCTAAAGAGATCATGGGATATGGGGAGAAAGCAGGGACAGGGTACTGAATTTGGATGATCAGCCATGATCTCATTAAATGGCGGAGCAGGCTCGAGGGTCCGAATGGCCTACTCCTGCTCCTATCTTCTATGTTTCTATGTTTCTATGAAAGTGGAGTTGAGGTCGATGATCAGCCATGATCTTATTGAATGGCGGAGCAGGCTCGAGGGGCCATATGGCCTACTCCTGCTCTTATTTCTTATGTTCTTATCCATGGAGATTGTTGAACAGCAACACCACATTGAAGAATCGGTCCCACTCCATGCTCACTACATTGTAAGGTAGGCTGTGTAGTTTGGAAAAGCCTAATACCCAGATATTCACTAACCCCCACTCCACACACAATGAGCAATGGTTGTCTACGCCACAGACTGGGGAAACACCAGTCGAATCAGCAGTGAAGATTTTAGTTACACAGGCCGCAGGCCCAGGAGCATCGTCTGTACATACTCCCACTGCTAATAAAGAGGCTTTGTGGTCCAAACTTCAAAATGAAGTCATAGAAACATAGAGATAGGAACAGGAGTAGGCCATTCGGCCCTTCGAGCCTGCTCCGCCATTCAATGAGATCATGGCTGATCTTCGTCTGAGATCATAGCTGATCTTACCAGTTCAGTACCCCGTCCCCGCCTTTTCTCCGTAACCCTTAATCCCCTTAGCCTTCAGAAATATATCCAATTCTCTCTTGAAAATATTTATTGAATTAGCCTTCACAGCCCTCTGTGGCAGGGAATTCCACAGGCTCACCACTCTTTGAGTGAAGAAATTCTTCCTCATCTCTGTTTTAAATGATTTGCCCGCTATTTTTAGACTGTGGCCCCTGGTTCTGTGCTCCCCGGCCATTGGAAACATTCTCTCTGAATTCAGCCTGTCCAGGCCTGCCATAATTTTATATGTTTCGATGAGATCCCCTCTCAATCTTCTAAACTCCAGTGAGTACAAGCCCAAACTATTTAATCTCTCTTCGTAGGTCATTCCCGCCATTCCAGGTATCAGCCTGGTGAATCGCCGTTGCACTCTTTCCATGGCAAGAACATCCTTCCACAGATGGGGCGACCAAAACTGTACACAATACTCCAGATGCGGTCTCACCAGCACCTTGTACAGCTGTAGTAAGGTATCCCTATTCCTATACTCGAACCCCCTTGATATGAAGGCCAACATACCATTTGCCTTCTTAATCGCCTGTTGCACCTGCATGCTCTCCTTCAGTGACTGGTGCACAAGAACACCCAGGTCCCTCTGCACTTCCCCATCTCCCAATCTATTGCCGTTTAGATAATAATCTACCCTCCTGTTTTTACCCCCAAAGTGGATAACCTCGCATTTATCCACATTATAGTGCATCTGCCACGTATCCGCCCATTCCCCCAACCTGTCCAAATCGCACTGTAGCCTCCTGACATCCTCATCAGAGCCCACCCCTCCTCCTAGTTTAGTGTCGTCAGCGAATTTGGAAATATTGCATCCAATTCCCTGATCCAGATCATTTATATATATTGTGAACAGCTGGGGTCCCAGGCCAGATCCTTGCGGCACCCCGCTGGTCACTGCCTGCCACTCCGAAAACGAGCCGTTTATTCCAACTCTCTGTTTTCTATCCGCCAGCCAGTTCTCTATCCACGTTAATACTTTGCCCCCAATCCCATGAGCCTTAATTTTGCATGATAATCTTTTGTGTGGAACCTTATCGAAGGCTTTCTGGAAGTCAAGGTACACCACATCCACTGGCTCTCCCCCATCTATTTTACCAGTTACTTCCTCAAAAAATTCCAGCAGATTAGTCAAACACGATTTACCCTTTGTAAATCCATGTTGACTCTGTCCGATCCTTTCCCCATTTGTCAAGTGCTCCGCTATTTTATCCTTAATAATGGACTCTAGCATTTTGCCCACAACCGATGTAAGGCTTACTGGTCTATAATTCCCTGCTTTCTCTCTACCCCCCTTTTTAAATATTGGGGTAACATTAGCTACCCTCCAATCCACGGGTACTGTTCCCGAGTCAATGGAGTTCCGGAAGATGATCCTTAGAGCATCTGCTATCTCCAGGGCCACCTCCTTAAGTACCCTAGGATGTAGTTTATCAGGCCCCGGGGATTTGTCGGCCTTCAGTCCCCTCAACTTACCCAACACCATATCCCTAGAGATACTAATTTCTGTCAGCTCCTCCCTCTCATTAGTCATAGCAGTAGCAGCAGTTAAAAAAGAGGCACACAAGATCTTAGAATGTAAACCCAGAAGGCAAGAACATAACTCCAAAGGGTGATAGGGAACCTATTTAGATCACTGATAGGGCCGCAGCTGGAATACTCGATCACTGTACCACAGTGGGGACATTCTGGCTTTGAATAGTGTAGAGGAGAGTAACACAACAATTACTGAGGATTAGGCACCTGAATTAGGAGGAAGCCCTATGGGAAAAAAATGTTTTCTCCCTGGAGTAAAGACTCAGGGGAGTCCTGATTGAAGTTTGTATGATTTTAAGGGATATAGATAAACTGAACCCTGATAAATTGTTCCACATAATCACAAACTCTGTAACTAGGGTAATGGCAGCAAGGGGGGGTGGTGAAACCGGGGGTGGAACCTGAAGTGGAGCCAGGGGTGGTGGCGGAGGTAGAGCAACCTCCGCACGAGAGGCCGGAGCCGGGACCGATGTGCCCAGTGCGGCATCGGAGGCTCGGCCCACCTGCCAATGGCGACAATGAGGGACCCCTCCAAAACCAGTTCGTATTACCCTTCGACACCCAACAGCTCAGGGTTATGGTCAACCATATCCCGAAGCTTTCCGCAAAGGGAGACCCCTTGATCCACTTCAGGGAAATAGAGCAGACCGCCAGCGTCAACAACTGCGATGACGCTGAGAAGGCCAAAATGCTGCTATTCTCCCTGGAGAGTAATCTCCTCCAATCCCTCTCTGACGAGTGTAAAAGGGGGCAGAGCGGGTATGAGGATCTTAGAGATACGGTTCTAGAGGCCATGGGGATGGATGAGGGAAGTCCCTTCTCCCGCGTGGAGAAGACGATCCAGCTTTCTGGGGAATCCCTGCAGGCTTTTGCGGACCGGCTGTGGCCGGTGTACCGGAAAGCTTGCCCGGGGACGCCAGGCCGGACGTTCCTGAACGGGGATTCCCTGATGCATTGGATCCGTTGCCTGGTGGCGAACAGCTTGCCACAGGTCCGGGCCAAGGCAGAAGCCTGGTTCAACCCCAAAGATCCCCAAACCATACAGCTCACGGTAATTAGGCAGCTAACCCTAGCCTACAAAAACGGCAGGGGAACCGATGCACACCCACCCAAGGGGAAGGTGCATGAGATAAAACCAGGAGTGCAGAGTAGAAAGGAGTGGCACCAGGAAGGGAGTAACCCCCCCAACACAAAGACCAATTGTTACAGGTGTGGGAAGGATGGTCACTGGCGGAAGGAGTGCAAAAACCCTTGGAAGGATAACAAGGGAAAGCATCCCACAGCCCCAGCCCAAAAGGCGGGGGTAGGGACCCCTTCCACAGAGGTTGAGTCACTTTTGGACGCCATGAGGTCCTTACTGACTGGCCAGGGGAGAGTAGCAGCCGCCACTGGTGCTCTCACCCCGTCAGCCCCATCCAACCCACAGCCGTGACTAGAGCCAGCGCAGCCTGTTTATCTGTGTTCACTCCGATATGATGAGTGGAGGAGACCCCTTTTGGAGATGGAGGTGGAAAAGGTGACAGGGACCTATCTGTTGGACATGGGGGCATAGCGCACCGTGATCTACTCAGCTAACCCCATCACCTCACCTCTCTCCAGCGGGGTCCCATACAGTCTATCGGGGTTCACGGGTAGGGAACAGGCCAGCTCGGTTTCCATCCCGCTTGCCATTCGGATAGGATCGCTCCGCTCCAAGTGGACATGTGTCCTGATGAAATGGGACGTGGAGGATGGAAGAGGGGTCCGGGGGGCCGACTTTATTGTAGGTCACGGGACCCTAGTGGATTTGAGGAATCACTGCCTTTGGGGGGCAGGAAAAGTAAAGAACGGCGAGATCGTAATTATCCCGGGTAAGGAAGGGAAGGGGACCTTCTGCACCATGAAGCCCAAAGAGGATTATAACCTCGGGCTCATGGTCAGCAACACCCCACCAGAGTTCCAGGCATTTGTGCAGGCCCACCTGGCCACATTTGCCACTCACAAACACGACTGCGGGGGAGTCACAGGGTTTGAGGTCAACGTAGACGGGGACCCCATGGCCCGACCACATAAACAGTATAATTTCCCCAGGGAAGCAGAGCCAGACATGGAAGCAGCCATGTCCTCGTTAGTGCAGCAGGGAGTTCTGAGACCGATAGCTACCCACGTGAATTCTCCGTTATGTCCGGTCAGAAAGCCGGACAATTCCTGGAGGGCCACGGTGGACTATTGGGTGCTCAATAGCAACATCCCAGCCTGCACACCCACAGTAGCAGCAGTTGCCGACCTCATCAGGAGTATTCCAGCATCTGCGACCACTTTCACGGTGCTGGATATTTCAAATGAGTTTTGGTCAATCCCTGTAAGGAGGGAGGATCAGTACATGTTTGCCTTTACGTTTAAAGGGCAACAGTACACATGGAACTGTTTGCCACAGGGCTTCCACAACAGCCCCAGCATTTTCCATCAGTGCATGGCTGACAGTTTGAGGGATTTTAGCCAGCCTAGACAGTTGGTTCAATATGTGGATGACCTGCTCCTGTTCACTGATTCGAAAGAGGAGCATGGCCCACTATTGGCTGAACTGCTGGAGCTGTTAGGACAGAAGGGTTTCAAGGTAAATCCCAAGAAGGCACAGATCGGCCAGCAGGAGGTGAAATTCCTCGGTCTGACCGTGCGCGCTGGAGAAAGGGCCATAGATAAGGCTGGGGTAGGAGAGTTCCAGGACCCCTATCGGGCAGGTCCGGAAGCCGCAGTCCAGGACAAGGGAGGCACACGGGGGGTAGTTTTGGCCCTGGACCTAAAGCGGGTCCGGGCCCAAGATCCCGTCTGTAAGACCGTCCCGGTGAGGAAAGAGAAAGGGGAGCCCCTAGAAGGTCCGTTCGGGGCAACGAGCGAGCCTTCAGCACAGGTTTTAAAACAGGCGGCTGGTTATATCAACCAGTGTAAGCTGTTTACACCTGGAAGGGGAAAGCAGCCAGTTGGAAAAAGGTCTGAGGATAAAGATCCTCAGCCTGCAGCAGGAGTGAGTTCACAGACTGCACAGGCAGGTGCTGTGGCTTGTTTGAAGGGAGGGACTATCCCGCCCATCAGTTGGGACACTCCCCCACTCTTCTGGGATCCAGACGAGGGAGAGGGACCTGAGGGCGAAAACCCCGCCCCTAACCTAGGTGTAGAGAGGGAGGAACCTGAGGTTGACAACCCAGCCCCGGACCCAGCCATGGGACCTGGGGGCGGAGACTCTCAGCTCGCGGCAGCAGGCTGCGAAAAGTTACCTGCCCCCAGCCCAGATTCGGGAGGGGTCAAGCCTGGGGAAGCAGCAGTTCGGGTAAAAGGCCCAGCGGCCAAGAAAGCCCCACCCGTCAAAGCCCCTAGAAGGTCCCCATGGACGCTCCAGCCAAGAAAGCCATGGTCACCAGCCCTCCAATTACCAAGGGTCGCCCCTCGAGTCAGGGAGAGGCCCAAGGACACAGGCCCTCAGCAAGCAGCCACGGGCTGCGAGGGACCAACAGTGAAGGATGGTGCGGTCACGCCAGGGGTAGTGGCGAGCCGCAGTCTGACCAGGGAATAGCCTGGCCGCCCAGAGACAGGCGGCGGATGTATATAGTTTTAGTTTAAGTTTAAGCTTTAAGTAAAGTGTAATTATTTAGCTTAAGTTTGGGTGTTTTTAATTTAAGTTAAATAAGGTGATGGGTAGTTTTATGTAAGTAGTCTGTTAAGAGTGTATCTTTGGGTCGAGGTAGCGGGACCCGATCATGCTTCACCAAGCAAGAGAATCTCTTGGGGACCTGGCTGCATGTTCTTTTACATCTTTTGCAGAAAGATTTTCGGGATGGAATGGATCATGATCCTATTCGCCCTGATCGGGATGAGTGTGGAGAGGAGGGTGCTCGGGAGACAAGGCGCCCCTGGCGATTGATGGGAGCGGTGAACGGGATGTGGAGGAAACCGCCGTTTACTTCCACGAGGGAAGGTGGCCAGGATGGCTGGGGTCCAATTCATCTCAGTACTCCAGCCAAACCGGATTTGCGTACGGGGAAGCCTCCCTCCTGTGTCCCCGGGTATGAGTCGTTACCACGAGGGTCAGCGTCACCATTGGAAAGCGAATATGTTTGACGTGTAAAGGACACATTCCACTGGATAGATGGTGGCGGCTCAGGAAGTTGAGCAAGGACATGAGGAACCCTGAAGTCGACTGGGAACGGTTGGGAAAGAACACCCATTGGACGATTACCGGGACTCATGAAGGACTAAGCGTGTGTTGAGACAAGTGGTGGGAACCGGATCAAGGGATTTACATCTGTATGTGGGGGTCAGAGATGGTCTGCCCCGTGGGCATATCCATTATGTTCCACTGGCAGTGGCATGACACCGGGAAGGGGATAAGGTGGGATGCCAGCCGGAAGGTGTGTGCGGTCCCATACTCCCAGATCCCAGTCAATGCCACTGAGCTGGTAACCTGCCCCCGTAAGCCCCTGCCCACGGCGCAGGCAGTGAGGTTATCCAGGGAAGGGTGCCCCACCACCACCAAGGGACCAGGGAATGGTTTGGTACTAGTCCCCACCGATCAGATGTTGTACCAGGGGGTACACTACGCGGTAGCCTCCGTGATTTTAAATCTCACCGAGGTACATTTACCGGAGTGGTGCCCCAAAGAAACAGAGCAGTTATACCAGGCCCTATTAAAGGACATGTTCAAGAAGTTTTACGAGTTTGATTTTGCCCACGTGGACAAGACCGAACTCTACACCACACACCGAGAATTTTTGGGTAACACAGGGAGACAAAAAAGGGGAGTATGGAATGATATTTTTACTGCGTTTAATACTGGGTCCTCTGTCATCAACAGCTTGGATGACATAGAGCTGCAGACCCAGATAAACGGTTTAAAAACACAGTTAAAGAGGGTATTACTGGATGAGAACAAGGTAGTGGGCTCGGAGTTGCATGAGGACCAGGCCATGACGGTCCATTTAAAAGTGATCATAGCCGAGTTGGAAAAGCACGCAAAGACAGTAAATGCTCTCATAAGGGAGGACAGAAATGCTTCTGACCAGGCTGCGCAGAATGAGGTGTGCTTGTTATATGGGGCGTGGTTACTGGACGAGGGCCGCAGTAATCTGGAGGATTTAAAACAGGGTTTGGTCCCCTCCTGGATTAGCAACAAGCACCTCGCAGCCCTCCACCCTTTTGAGAATGCATTGAGCCCGTGCCAACTCCGGCTAGCCTCCGAAGCCTATCCAGTCCCCGTGGATTGTGGGTGGTCCAACCACACAATCATGGGAGTAGTAGTTAGGATGCCGGTCATGGGTAGGACAGCCCGACCCGCACCAGTATACAGGGTTGAGAACATTGGAGTCATTCAAGGGGGTGCACACATTCGTTTCACAGCGGTCCCACCTTACGTCATTAAGTTGGAGCATACTATGACAGGTACTGACCTCTCAGAGTGCCGGAGCCGGGGAGCACACATAATCCTGTGTCCCCAGCACTTGAATGCCTATTCAAAACCACAGTGTGGGTTTAGAGCTGCTGACGCGAAGCCTATAAATTGTACCATGGAGGCAATGGCACAAGGCCATGTTCCCCCACAGGTAGCATATATAGGAGGTGGGACATATTGTGTCACCACCGGCGCATCCCACTACCAGCATGGACAGCATAGCTGGTGTCCGGTTAGTGACAGCAGTTTCTGTTTTAAACCCGAGGCAGAAGTTCAAGTGGCCCAGGAGCGAATTGTCCCCATTCCTGAACCCTCCACTGTTCACCTCACTGTGAAGGAGAATTTCACAGATTTGCAAAAGTACGTAGTGCACTTTGGCTACGAAATTCCCCCTCTCCCTGAGCATCTTACCAAAATACTCAAAGCCGTTATAGTTTCGCAGAAACATTTTTATACACTCGAACAGAAAGCAGTAGAGATAAAGACTAAGATATTGGATATTGTGACTCCACCCTGGTGGAACATTTTCAATAATATAGAGGTCCCTTCGTGGATCAGACTGGCTTCCCACATTCTCGTGGTTTGCCAGTTAGGGATAGTGTTGTATTTAGTTTGTATTCAGTGTAAGGGAAAAGGTCGGTGGTCAGAATTCCGAAACCAGAGGATTTGGAAGAAACACTATGTAAAGGTGGAAGGAGATATGCCGATTTGAGATTTTTCCCTGTATTATAAGTAAAGGATTGTTGTTTCTTTGTGTTTGTTATTTTTAATAAAGGGTTTTATTTTGTTGTTTTTTTGCGACGCAGTTTAATAAAGATATGTGTACCAAGTGGTGCAGGGGTGTTGGACCCCCTCCATGCTTGGATGTGTGTGGAAAGTCTGTAATTTTACTCTCTGAATGCTGATGTACACTACATTTTCGCGGAATGGGAAGTGCATGTGTCGTGGGTATATTAGACAGGTAATTACAGGGGAAAGTTGACTATGGAGGGTCAGAAAAATTTTGCTCACCTTATGTATGATACTTCAAGCAAGTTTTAGTATCACGGGGGGACTGTAAGCTTTGCAAAATTTCTGCATTTCCCCGAAGGCTGTTATTAATAAACGGGACCCTGTGTGGACATTTTAAATCAAAAAGGGTACCCAAGATGGCGTCCGTGCCTCGTGGCAGAAAGCCTGTGAGATTTTAAAATGGACTCTGCAACATAGACAGCTTGTGGAGAAATCGAAACCAAGCTGCAGGCTTCTGTGAAGAGAGACTTTGTATTTTGGAACCAGACAGGACCCTGAATTATGCATTAGGCCGAATTGGAGACAAATCTAAATTCAGTTTAGGCCTATAGTTAAGGCCATCAAGCAGTCTACATATATCATTGGAAACAGATTAACAGAGCCATCGAGGCCGGACAGGCCCATCAAGGAACTTTCAGGACAATACAGGTCAATTATTGGGCCGGTAGATGCGATTACCGGCCATCTAAAACCAGTTAGTATGGATTGCTACCATTATTTAAAATAGCCCGCCAAGATTAAAACAAAGAACTAACCTGATTTGGTGCGCAGATAAGGATTTTCGACAAAGGTATAATTGAAGGCCCCCGGGTAACAATCGGTGTTCGTCATCTTAGGTGTGTTCGTGTTCGGTGTTTTTGTTGGTTGGTGTGCTGGTGCTGCTCTTCAGCCTCTCGCCCTCATGGCTGCCGCTCTTTCCCCATCCCGTGCTTACTCCCTGGCCTTTGCCCATGCCCTTTTCCCACTCTATCTGGAACTAGCCCCGGCACCGGGTCGGGCGGACACGAAAAATTCAGGCCAGGCGAGGCGGGACACGACGCGGGGAGGAGGGAAGACCACCAGAGGGAAGGCTACCTGAGGAAGACCGGCTGAAGAAGACCAACTGAGGAGACGAACTGAGGGGAGGCTTCGAATTATCGGGCCTTCAGCCTCAGCCGACCTTCGAATATCTGCACACCAACTCAATCTGGCAGCTGTCGACGAAGAATCATCCCTGCAAGGTAAAGTACCCAAACAGAGACTTTAACTTTGGGGTACTTGAACCTGGACAACGCCCTTGCAGCGCTCGGAGACCACGTGACGACGGCAGGCTACAGAGAGCACCAAGAGCGAACCCCGAACCCAACCGTTGTTTTGTGTCTAACAAACCTTTTGATTGGTGAGCATGAAGTTCTGACCCCTCATAGCTTAATCTAGTTAGGTATAGGGGGTGGGATAAGGATAAGGGGATTGTTAAGATAGTCATTTTCCCTCGATGTGCCATGTGTTCCCCATTCCCTGCATAAGTATAGTTATTATTATTCTTTTGTATTTTTGCCTGTAGAAGTGTACACTAGTAATTTTTCCATGAGATTGTATCAAGTTTTCCTCTTCAATAAAATCTTGGTTCTTGTTTACATCCAACCAGCTGTCTACTCGAGTCTTCTCTGTATGCGCCTTGTACCTAAGTCTGGTGTCTAGAACCCAGGGGCGTGGGAGCGATTCGAACCACTCACAAAACAGTCAGGGGCATAACTGGCTGGGCGTATGCACGCGCCAAACAACACCACCACACGCCACCCCCTACAGCTGAAGGCACAGCCGTCTATCTAACTATGGTATGTGATGGGAACAAATGTATTTATTTATCTACCTGAAGTGGGCAAGTATGTCTCGGGGCAGCTGCAGGGCATTCTGGAGGGGGAGGGTGAACAGCCAGTTGTCGTGGTGCATATAGGTAACAATGGATATAGTTAAAAAAATGGGATGAGGTCCAAAAAGCTGAATATAGGGAGTTAGGAGGTAAATTAAAAATTAGGACCTCAAAGGTAGTAATCTCAGGATTGCTACCAGTGCCACATACTAGTCAGAGTAGAAATAGAAGGATACTTCAAATGAATACATGGCTAGAGGAATGGTGCAAGGGGGAGGGATTCAAATTCCTGGGACATTGGAACCTGTTCTGGGGGAGGTGGGACCAGTACAAACTGGACGGTTGGCACCTGGGCAGGACCAGGACTGATGTCCTAGGGGGAGTGTTTGCTAGTGCTGTTGGGGAGGGTTTAAACTAAAATGGCAGGGGGTTGGGAACCTGTGCAGGGAGACAGAGGAAAGGGAAACAAGGATAGAAACAAAAGACAGGAAGGAGAAAAGCAAAAGTGGAAGGCAGAGAAATCAAGGGTGTAAATCAAACAGGGCTACAGTAAATAATAATTCTAAAAGGACAAAGAGCATTAAAAAAACAAGCCTGAAGGCTTTGTGTCTTAATGCGAGGAGCATTTGTAATATGGTGGATGAATTAGCTGCGCAAATAGATGTAAACAGATATGATATAATTGGGATTACGGAGACATGGCTCCAGGGTGACCAAGGCTGGGAATTCAACATGTAGGGGTATTCAATATTCAGGAAGGACAGGCAAAAAGGAAAAGGAGGTGGGGTAGCATTGCTGGTTAAAGAGGAGATTAACACAATAGTAAGGAAGGATATTAGCTCTGATAATGTGGAATCTGTATGGGTAGTGCTGAGAAATACTAAGGGGCAGAAAACATTAGTGGGAGTTGTATACAGACCCCCAAACAGTAATGCTGAAGTTGGGGATGGCATTAAACAGGAAATTAGAGATGCGTGCAATAAGAGCACAGCAGTTATCATGGGTGACTTTAATCTACATATAGATTGGGCTAACCAAATTAGTAACAATACTGTGGAAGAGGAATTCCTAGAGTGTACATGGGTTTCCTGGACCAATATGTCGAGGAACCAACTAGAGATCAGGCCATCTTAGTCTGGGTATTATGTAATGAGAAAGGATTAATTAGCAATCTTGTTGTGCGAGGCCCCTTGGGGAGGAGCGATCATGATATGATAGAATTCTTCATTAAGATGGAGAGTGAATTAGTTGACTCAGAGATTAGGGTCCTGAATTTAAATAAAGGAAACAACGATGGTATGAGGTGCGAGTTGGCTAGGATGGATGGGGGAGCATTACTTAAAGGGTTGACAGTGGATAAGCAATGGCAAACATTTAAAGATCGCATGGATGAACTACAGAATTTGTTTATCCCTGTTTGGTAAAAGAATAAGACAAAAAAGGTGACTCAACCGTGGCTAACAAGGGAAATTAGGGATAGCATAAGATCCAAGGAGAGGACATATAAATTGGACAGAAAAAGCAGCAAACCTGAGGATTGGGAGCAGTTTAGTATTCAGCAAAGAAGGACAAAGGGATTAATTAAGAGGGGGAAAATAGAATATGAGAGTAAGCTTTCAGGGAACATAAAAACTGACTGTAAAAGCTTCTATAGATATGTGAAGAGAAAAATATTGGGGAAGTCAAGCATAGGTCCCTTGCAATCAGAATCAGGGGAATTTATAATGGGGAACAAAGAAATGGCTGACCAATTAAATTCATACTTTGGTTCTGTCTTCACAAAGGAGGACACAAATAACCTCCCAGAGATGTCGGGGAACATAGGGTCTAATGAGAGGCAGGAATTGAATGAAATCAGTATTTGTAGGGAAATGGTGTTAGTGAAAATGACGGGATTGAAGGCCGATAATCCCCAGGGCCTGATAATCTGCATCCTAGGGTACTTAAGGAAGTGGCCCTGGAAATAGTAGATGCATTGCTGGTCATCTACCAAAATTCTATAGACTCTGGAACAGTTCCCATGGATTGGAGGATAGCTAATGTAACCCCACTATTTAGAAAAGGTGGTAGAGAGAAAATGGGGAATTATAGACCACTAAGCCTGACATCGGTAATGGGGAAAATGCTAGAGTCCATTATAAAAGATGTAATAGCAGAGCACTTGGAAAACAGTGACAGGGTCAGACAAAGTCAACATGGATTTACAAAAGGTAAATCATGCTTGACTAATCTACTGGAATTTTTTGAGGATGTAACTGGTAGAATAGATAAGGGAGAACCAGTGGATGTGTTGTATTTGGACTTTCAGAAGGCTTTCGATAAGGTCCCGCATAAGAGATTAGCGTGTAAAGTTAAGGCACATGGGATTGGGGGCAAGGTACTGACTTGGATAGAGAACTGGTTGGCAAACAGGAAGCAAAGAGTTGGAATAAACAGCTTTTTCCGAGTGGCAGGCAGTGACTAGTGGGGTACCGCAGGGATCGGTGCTAGGACCCCAGCTATTCACAATATATATTAATGATGATCTAGATGAGGGAACTAGATGTAATATCTCCAAGTCTGCAGATGACACAAAGCTGGGTGGGCGTGTGTGCTGTGAGGATGATGCAGAGAAACTCCAGTATGATTTGGACAGGTTGGGTAATTGGGCAGATGCATGGCAGCTGCAGTATAATGTGGATAAATGCAAGGTTATCCACTTTGGTGGCAAAAACAGGAAGGCAGATTATTATCTGAATGGCAATAGATTGGGAAAAGGGGAAGTGCAACGAGACCTGGGTGTCCTTGTGCACCAGATGATGAAGGTAAGCATGCAGGTGCAGCAGGCAGTTAAGAAGGCAAATGGTATGTTGGCCTTCATAGCGAGAGGATTTGAGTACAGGAGCAAGAATGTCTTGCTGCAGTTGTACAGGGCCTTGGTGAGACCACACCTTGAGTATTGTGTGCTGTCAGGGCGAGGCTGGTTCTGGACCCAAGTGCAGACAGACGAGGCGAGAAGCAGGTATGCAGTCTTAAATAAAAGTACTTTACTAGAATCACACAGGTAAACAGTTACAAACATAGGAGCTCAAGACAAGCTACCACTAGGCAAACGGCTTATCAAGACTGAGCACAGAGGGAAGAAACCACAGAACTTAAATACAAGCAAAAACAGGTGAAACCAATAAACCTGATAAAAGGCAGTTAAGTAATAAACACAGGAGAAACTAGTAACAATTAGCAAAGGGAAACAAACAAGTGAAGGTGCCATCTAGGGGTTACTGTGGGAACTAACCGGCACCCTCACAGGACCCCCTCCCCTAGGAATGACTCCTGACGTTCCTCCTGGGCGATCAGGGTGGCGACGGCAAAAATCCCTGATGAGTTCAGGATCCAAAATGTGCCGGGCCGGAACCCAGGAACGCTCTTCAGGACCATAACCCTCCCAGTCGACCAGGTATTGAATGCCCCTCCTAAACCGGCGACTATCAAGGAGGCGACGGACAGTGTAGGCTTGCTGACCGTCAATCATGCGGGGCGGGGTGGGGAGGCCTGGAAGCAGGAACCAAGGGACTGGTAAGTACCGGCTTGAGGTGAGAGACGTGGAACGTGGGATATATCTTCATCGACCGAGGAAGGAGGAGCCGGTAGGCCACAGGGTTTACTTTTTCCAAAATCCTAAAAGGTCCGATGAACTGGGGAGCCAACTTGCAGGACTCCACATGGAGCAGAAGATTCCGGGTAGACAGCCAGACCTTCTGGAACCGAGGAACTGGGCAGCGGTGTCGGTCAGCCTGCACTTTCTGCTGAGAAGTAGCGAGCTGCAAGGCGGATCGGACCCTCCTCCAGGTACGGCGGCAGCATTGGACGAACCCCTGGGCAGCCGGGACTCCTACCTCCCTCTCCTTTTCAGAGAAGAATGGCGGTTGGAAGCCATATTGACATTCGAAAGGTGAGAGGCCAGTGGAGGAGCTCTGAAGGGTATTGTGCGTGTACTCTGCCCAGACCAGATACTTGCTCCAGGTGGAAGGATTGGAGGACACAAAGCTTCTTAGCACCCTCTCCAGATCTTGGTTGGTTCTCTCAGTCTGGCCGTTAGACTGTGGGTGGAACCCAGAGGAGAGACTGACGGAAGCGCCCAGGAGGGAACAAAAAGCCTTCCAGAACCTGGATGAGAACTGGGGACCACGGTCAGAGATGACATCCAGGGGCAAGCCATGGAGGCGGAAGACATGCTGGACAACCAGCTGGGCAGTCTCTCTGGCAGAGGGAAGCTTGACAAGAGGGACGAAGTGAGCAGCCTTGGAAAAGCAATCGACCACAACTAGGATGGTAGTGAATCCCTCAGATGGAGGTAGCCCGGTGATGAAATCCAGGGCGATATGAGACCAGGGACAGCTGGGGATGGGCAAGGGATGCAGGAGGCCAAGCGGAGGTTGTTGGGATGTCTTGTTCTGGGCACAGACGGGACAAGCGGAGACAAAGGCCCGGGTGTCGGCTTCAATAGAGGGCCACCAGAACCTCCTCTTAAGGAACTCGAGAGTCCGATGGATCCCAGGATGACCAGTCAATCGAGAAGAGTGCCCCCATTGAAGGACCTGGGCGCGCACCTGACTGGGAACATAAAGGCTATGAGGAGGGCCTCCTCCAGGGTCAGCCTCCTGACGTTGGGCTCCTCGCACCACAGTCTCAATCTCCCATGCGACGGGAGCAACGATGCAGGAACTGGGGATGATAGGTTCCGGGGACCGGTCCTTTTCCGAGGGGTCACACTGGCGAGAAAGGGCATCCGGTTTGAGGTTCTTAGACCCTGGGCGGTAAGACAGGAGAAAGTTGAACCGGTTAAAGAAGAGAGCCCACCTGGCCTGCCGAGGGTTGAGGCGCTTGGCGTCCTGGATAGATGTCAGATTTTTGTGGTCGGTCCAGACGACAAAAGGATGCTCTGCTCCCTCCAACCAGTGTCTCCACTCCTCCAAGGCCAACTTAACTGCCAAGAGCTCCCTGTTGCCGACATCGTAGTTACTCTCTGCTGGCTTCAGACGACAGGAAAAGAAGGCACAGGGATGTAGCTTTTGGTCCTTAGGGGAGCGCTGGGACAGGACAGCCCCAACTCCAATATCCGAGGCATCCACCTCTACGATAAAGGGCAGGGTGGGGTCAGGGTGTACCAGAATGGGAGCAGAGGTGAAGCGTTGTTTGAGCTCCTGGAAGGCCCGTTCCGCTTCAGAAGACCAACTGAACCGTAAAGACGAGCCCTTGGTCAATGCGGAGAGGGAGGCGGCAAGGGAGCTGAAGTTGCGGATGAAGCACCTGTAAAAGTTGGCGAATCCCAGGAACCGCTGAACCTGCTTAACCGACGTGGGACGCGGCCAGTTCAAGATGGCTTGAACCTTGCTAGGATCCATCTGGACGCTTCCACAGGAGATGACGTAGCCCAGGAAGGTGACCTTAGAGACGTGGAATTCACATTTTTTGGATTTGACAAAGAGACGGTTCTCCAAGAGCCTCTGCAGTACCCGTCTGATGTGTTGGACATGCTGCTGGGGGGACTTTGAGAAGATGAGAATGTCATCCAAATAAACAAACACGAACAGGTTCAGCAGGTCCCGGAGCACGTCATTGATCAGAGCTTGGAAGACAGCAGGAGCATTAGTGAGACCAAAGGGCATGACGAGGTATTCCCAGTGACCGCTAGGGGTGATAAAGGCAGTCTTCCATTCATCCCCCTCCCTAATGCGGACCAGGTTGTACGCGTTGCGGAGGTCAAGTTTGGAGAAGATGGTAGCTCCCTGCAGCTGCTCAAACGCTGAAGATGTCAAAGGGAGAGGATAGCAGTTCTTAATAGTAATTTTGTTAAGTCCCCGATAGTCTATGCAAGGCCTGAGACCACCATCCTTCTTCTTTACAAAAAAGAAGCCAGCACCCGCTGGGGAGGTGGAAGGGCGAATGAAACCTGTAGCGAGGGCTTCCTTGATGTATTCTTCCATGGAAACATTCTCAGGGCCAGAGAGAGAGTAGAGCCGACCCCGAGGGGGGCTAGTGCCAGGCAGGAGATCAATGGCACAGTCGTAGGACCGGTGTGGGGGGCGTGTAGTGGACAGCCTCTTACTAAACACAGCATGGAGGTCCGAATATTCAGGGGGCACATGAGCAAGGTCCAGCTGGTCAGCTGGTTCGGGAGAGGAAGGACGGGGCAGACTAGGGAAGACCTTAAGACAGTTGGCTAGACATGAAGGACCCCACTCCAGCACAGTCCCGGTAGTCCAGTCAATGTGAGGGTTGTGAAGAGAGAGCCACGGATGTCCAAGAATGAGAGGGAGCTCAGGTGAATCGATAAGGTGAAACTGCAGCAACTCTTGATGTCTCTCCCCTACTTGGACATGTAATACTCCGGTGATATGATGAATGCGCCCAGAACCAAGGGGCCTGCCATCGAGGGCGGTGACTTGTAAAGGCTTGTCAAGGCGGGAGAAAGGAATTTTCAGGCTGCGCACAAGGGTGGCATCGATAAAACAGCCAGCGGCCCCGGAGTCAACAAACGCCTGGAGGTTGTACTGTTGTCCCTCCCAAGAGAGACGAGCGGGAAGCAGGGTTTGGAAGACAGAAGGGGTAGGAGAAGGGATTTGATCTGTCAGTATTTTCCCAATCCTCCTGGCTTTTTCCTGAAGCTCAGGGCATGTGGCTCTGAGATGGCCAGACAGGCCACAGTAAAGACAATGCCCCTCTCTCAATCTCCTCTGTCTCTCAAACTGGAGAGCCAAGTTCTGCCGAGCTGCATAGGTTCCTCTTCGGTGCTAACAGGTGGACTCGGGGGTACTTGGAAACTCTTGATCAGATTCGAAACACCGGAAGATCTCACCTCTGTGGAAGTAGTGAATCTCCTCTCTCTACCATGCTCCCGGAGGCGGTTATCCACTCTGATGGCAAGGGAGATGAGCGTGTCAAGGTCCTCCGGAACCTCTCTGGATGCCAGTTCATCTTTGATAGATTCGGAAAGGCCATGAAGAAACGTGGAGAGAAGGGCCTTGGTGTTCCAGCGGCTTTCCGCAGCGAGTGTGCGGAACTCAATGGCAAAGTCGGCTATGCTGCAGTTGCCGTGGCGGAGATTCAAAAGTCTCTTAGCTGCCTCCCGTCCACTCACAGGATGGTCAAAGACTTTGCTCATCTCTTCGGCGAAAAGGAGAATGTCCGAGCAGACGAAAGATTGCTGCTTCCAGATAGCGGTAGCCCAGGCGAGAGCTTTTCCCGAGAGTAGTGATATGATGAACGCTACCTTAGAGCGGGGTGATAGGAACATGGAGGGTTGGAGTTCAAAAACTAGGAAGCACTGGGTCAAGAAGCCGCGACACTTGCCCGGATGACCGTCATAGCGCTCTGGCGCGGGTAGGTGAGGCTCTCGGTGAGTCTGGAGGTCGGCGACCGGTGGGGTAGTACCCAAAGGAACTGACTGAGGAGGAACATCCTGAGCAGAAGCCACAGCGGCTGGGTGTTGAATGGTCTGAGTTCACGTATTTACGTTGTCCGAAATGCTTTGGAGAAGTTGTTCAAGGTGGCCGAGGAAAGCACTTTGATGGGAGAGAATAGAACAAAATTCCTCCATCACTGCTGGGTCCATACTGGCTCAGTCTTGCTGTCAGGGTGAGGCTGGTTCTGGACCCAAGTGCAGACAGACGAGGTGAGAAGCAGGTATGCAGTCTTAAATAAAAGTACTTTACTAGAATCACACAGGTAAACAGTTACAAACATAGGAGCTCAAGACAAGCTACCACTAGGCAAACGGCTTGTCAAGACTGAGCACAGAGGGAAGAAACCACAGAACTTAAATACAAGCAAAAACAGGTGAAACCAATAAACCTGATAAAAGGCAGTTAAGTAATAAACACAGGAGAAACTAGTAACAATTAGCAAAGGGAAAAAAACAAGTGAAGGTGCCATCTAGGGGTTACTGAGGGAACTAACCGGCACCCTCACAGTGTGCAGTTTTGGTCGCCTTATCTGAAAAAGGATGTTCTTGCCATGGAGGGAGTGCAGCGAAGATTCACCAGACTGATACCTGGGATGGCAGGAATGACGTATGAAGAAAGATTGGGTTGATTAGGCTTATATTCACTAGAGTTTCGAAGAATGAGAGGGGATCTCATTGAAACTTATAAAATTATAACAGGACTAGACAGACTAGATGCAGGAAGGATGTTCCTCATGGCGAGGGTGTCCAGAACCAGGGGTCACAGTCTAAGGATAAGGGGTAAGCCATTTAAGACTGAGATGAGGAGGAATTTCTTCACCCAGAGAGTGGTGAACCTGTGGAATTCTCTACCACACAAGGCAGTTGAGGCCAATTCATTAAATATATTCAAGACAGAGTTAGATATATTTCTTAAGGCTAAAGGAAACAAGGGATATGGGGAGAAACCAGGGACAGGGTACTGAATTTGGATGATCAGCCATGATCTCATTAAATGGCGGAACAGGCTCGAGGGACCAAATGGCCTACTGCTGCTCCTGTATTCTATGTTTCTATGTAACTTCCCCAGTCCCTCACCCAACACACCCTCCCCCACAACAGTGTAACCTCTAAGTAACTGTGATCTATGCCATGGAACATTTGCCATTAATTTGCAAAATGTGAAATACACACACAGGTTGCTTTTCAAAGACTTCTCATCTTTTAATCTGTGGCAGCAAAAATCTTTCCGGCCATCTTATTTTCCTCATTTATTGCTAGTTTGTTTGAGCACGTAATTTTTCAGAAATGTTGGTCCATGAACGGTTGAAAAAAGCAAAAGTATAATTTTTTTCTCTCATTAGCATAAAGTGAACATTTGAGACTGTTTCAGAATATGCTTATTGGTAAAGAATTAAAAATTATACATTTATTCACAGAAGTGGATATTTATATTGGTAAAGTATTTTCTTTCAATTGATTAACAATATGTGAACACCCTAAGCTCTGGAATTCCCTTCCTAAACCTCTCTGCTTTTCTACCTCTCTTTCCTCCTTTAAGATAATCCTTAAAGCCTACCATCTGCCCTAATATCTCCTTATATGGCTTGGTGTCAAATTTTGTTTGATAACGCTCCTATGAAGCGCTCTGGGACATTTTATTATGTTAAAGGTGCTATATAAATACAAATTGTTGTTGTTATTGTTGAATGACCCTTCAGCATGATCATGCTGCACAGACAAATGGCAGGCCACAGGGTTTGAGAGAGAGGGAAACATATATAGCAGGTGAATGTTATGAACACATATAATACATGATTACATTTTAAGATGGAAATAGTTTTGAACTTCATCAATTAAACTAGGCATTTTAAACAAAGTTGGTAATCATATCAGTTTCTAGTAACATAACTGCAAAATCAACATTGGATATCGCATGCCCAAGCTTTCTGATATCTAAGAACACTATGGGGGTGAAATTCCATACTGTAGCACCTCCCATTAGTATCAGCAGATGGCGTTAACAGGGCGCTAGAGGATTATTGCTGGGGCGAGGCAAACCCAATGCTGCACACCAAATCCCACCGCCCCCCACCATCCCCCCCCCTGCCCCGCCACAGTGCCACCGCCAACAGTTATCGCCGGGAGCCTCAACGCCAGGTGGATGGTGACATCAGTGAGTGTACAATGCTCACTGAGTGCCCAATCTGCAAAATTGATTGTCGCCACCTACCTTAGCGCCTGGGGTAAACAACGACAGGGAAAGCTGGTGTGAAGCAGCACAAAGCCAGCTCCAGGGATGTTATTTAAAGTGATCATCAGTAATGAGTTGCAGCTGTAGGTTAGTGGAGTTTCATTGCTTTCTTGTCAGTTTCACATAGTCCAACAGTTTGATTCTGTAATTTCAAGGTTATTTAGTATCAGGAGTGTTGTGGTAACTAAAAAGTAGCTGCATTTATTCTTTAAAAAGTCAAACTGCTACACTTGGTTACATTAATGGGGGCTGTACTGGCAGTCAACCTCACCCTCCAGGATCTACAGCGGAGGGAGCGAAGGCAGCGAGAAAAACTGGAACATGTGCCCAGAGGGAGGAGGAGGGCCATCGGGGCTCTCAACAGGAGGCCTTACCCTCTGAGGATATTCCAAGAGCACTTCTCCTACCTCCAATTAGCGAGGAGCCGTGTATTAAAAGGCTCTGCTCCACCAAGGAGGTGGTCACAGAACTCTGCCACCTCCTGCAACCAGACCTCCAGTCTTAGAACAGGGTGACCACGGCTCTCACAGTGGCAGTCAAGGTCACCGTCACCCTCAATTTCTTCACCAGTGGATCCTTCCAGTCTGCAGCAGGAGACATAGCTAAAATCTCACAGTTCGCCATCCATCGCTGCATCCAGGAGGTCACAGAGGCTCTCTGCAGTAGGAGAAGAGATTACGTTTCATTCCCCATTACCAGAGAGAAGCAGGACGAGTGTGCATGTAGCTTTGCCAGGATAACGGGATTCCCTATGATGCAGGGCGTCATTGACTGCATCGCATAACAATTCAGAGATATTCCGTGACCGCAAAGGCTACCATTCACTTAATGTGCAGTTAGTGTGCGACAACGCAGCAGCCACGATGCCTTCATTCTGCACCAGACCGGTGTGCCAGCAATCTTTCAGCCACCACATTAAGCTCGTGGCTGGCTGCTCGGAGACAAGGGCTATCTGCTCTCCACCTGGCTCATGACTCCCCTCCACAATCCCAACACTCCTGCCCAGCATTCATTTAATGAGAGCCATGCTGCCACCCGGAACATCATTGAGCAGACCATCAGCCTGCTGAAGCAGCGGTTCCACTGCCTTGACCGCTAGGGAGGAGCCCTCCAGTACTCGGCTGATGGGTGTCCCAATTCGTGGTGGTCTGCTGCATGCTCCACAACTTGGCCATCATGGGGGCCCAGTCCTTGCCAGCAGAGATTGCAGGACCACCTCAGGAGGAGATAGAGGGATTTAGAGATAGAGGGAGAGGAGGAGGAGGAGGACAGGGAGGAAGAGGAAAATGAGGAGGACGAGGAGGAGGAGGAACAGGAGCGAGGGAGGGGACAGCCACTCAATCTGCCTTCCGGAAGGGCGGTCCATGACCGCCTCATCAGACTGCGGTTCGAATGAATTAAACC
Source organism: Somniosus microcephalus (assembly GCF_052327205.1). Classification (NCBI taxonomy): domain Eukaryota; kingdom Metazoa; phylum Chordata; class Chondrichthyes; order Squaliformes; family Somniosidae; genus Somniosus; species Somniosus microcephalus. The sequence continues at coordinate 161,630,806 of NC_140996.1, read as the reverse complement.
GCAGATCCCCTTTGCTCATCACATCCCCATCATTCCATCCATGTCACAGGTCATATCACAGCTCAAATTTGAAAGGAGACACACCACAAAATAAATCAAACTGAATTAATTGTTGGAGCACAGATTGCTGGCCTGCTGCGACACCGTGAAAGCCCTGATCGACGGTGGTAGACCCAGCCACGATGGCAGCAGTCAGAGCTTGCGTGGTATCAAGCTGAGACTGCATGAGAGCAGTCTGAGATTGGATGCCACCAAGCATAGACTGCATTACAGCACTAAGACATTGCGTCGCTTCTGCCTGTGCTGCAATGGAAGCTGCCAGATTGCCCATCACACACAGCATCAGGTCTGGGTTGCCACAGTCTCTCTGGGAGTCTACCATCCTTTGCAGATTGGAATGATGGGCTCCATGGTGTGCGCAGAGCCTTGTACTATGTTGGAAGTGGATTTCTCCATGCTCCTTACCATTGCCGAGAGGCTCTCGCGCACCCTTGCCATTGCACCTATCATCTCCATATGCATGCCCATCACCCTTCTTCTACATGCCTCCCCATCAAGGTCCTCATCTGAGTCCTGTGCAGCAGAACTCATCCTCCAGGGAGCTGGCTCCTGAACTATCCTTTCCTTCTGGCCTTATTGCAGACCACTTATCCCTGGTGGCTCAACCATTGCAGATCCTGCTACTATACTAACCTCTAAAGAACACCCAGTGCCAGTGTCTGAGCTGGTGTCTGTGGGTGAGACATGCAGTGACGCGATGTGTTCTTCCTCCTCCTCTTCTCCCACCTCGCTGTCTATGGTGCCCTCAGGGACAGGCTGCTCTGGTGCTTGCTGATTATCTGAAAGCATAAATGCACAAGAGTCGGGTTGAGGTGACGGGAGGGGGGCAGGAAGGGAGAAATGCATGCATACAGCATGATTAGGTGGATAGTGTGAAACGTTTGTGGGGTGAGGGGGAAGTGGGATGTGAGAAGGAGTAGGAATGGGAGTCAACATCACTGGTGGCCATGGCACCCACCACCTGGCACCCAATAATCTGCAGCACTCTATTCTCCAATGCAGATAGTGGTTGGGTGATGGCTTGTCACCTGCCTGTGTACTCCTGCTCCCTCCTGTAGTGAGTCACCTTGGCCTGCAAGAGAAAGGAAAGTGTGGAGTGGGTTTGGAGCAATGTGTTTGGGTGATGTGCCTGCCATAGTTGTATCGCTGTCATTGTGTGCAAGGTTTGAGATGTGGGTGTGAATGTTGGTAGGTAGTGATTGTTGGTGGGTGAGTGCTAGGGGTGTGATGATTTGGGCAGTGTGTAGATTGTCATTCAGATGGTAGTATGTAGCATTTGTTGAAGCATTCACTCACCCTGACCACCCGAGTGAGGTAGTTAAATTTCTTCCTGCACTGTATGTGGGTCCTGGGGACCACAGTGCTGCCCGAGACATGCTGTGCTACCTCCCTCTGCATGGTGTGGAAGACTTGCGGTGAGGGCCTCCTGCCACTTGCTGGGTAGAGCACCGCTCTCCGTCCCTCCACAGCAAACACCAACGCCTCCAATACTTGATTGCAGATTGCAGAAACTGCGGGCTCTCTCCCTGGGGCGTGAATCTGCCATAAGTACAGCTGCTTCAGTCCTCCGGCTCCTTCTCCTTGACCTACTGCTGCTTGCTGAGGCAGCTGCACTGCCAGCAATGCTGAGAATGAAGTTCTGTAGCATCAATGAACCTCCCCTTTAAGTACTGAAAAAAGCCTCTGGCAATCATGACTTGCAATTAGACAGCCACTGATATTGGTCCACCCTTTGAGTGTAACGCCAATGAGCTTAGGCTTTAAGACTTGACAAGTGAGCATGAATTTTGCGCGCAGTCTGAAGCATTAGTGCCTGGCGCTAATTCTCCAACTTTTCTAATTTTACCGCCATTCCTGGGCTATAATTAATTTCTAGCCTCTTTTTCCTCCATTCATTTTCATAGTGATTATTGTCCTAGGGGGAAAAATTCGGTGGCGCCCCCTTTGTGGCGATAACGTCGCCAGGGCACTAAAATTAAAAGTTGCGCCCCTGCACCATAAATTCAGTATTAACACCTCAAGCAGGAGGCGGGGCGCTACTGTAAGCACTAACCCTCGTTCTTGGGATGTTACCAGTGAATTTCGCGGCACTACGTGCAACAGTGCCACTCGCGTCAGTATGTAGCGCCATGTCATTGCAGGCCTTCCTCCCCTGATTAAAGGTGTTGGATCACCGGGGAGTGGGGTGCTGGGAAAACCCAAGAGGAGTGCCGGGCTGAGCAATCGCGGCCTGCCCCCCGAAGAAAAAAGGGGAAGGGGGCAGGTGCTGGTAGTTGGCCCAAAAAAAATGGCTTCCTGACACCTGCCCTTTAAGTAGCGCCGCCGTGGCTGCAAAAACGCCACCCTGACCCCGTTGGACATATCGTCCGCCGATAGGGGGTGTGACCCAAGGTAGCGACCAGGGCACGAGCGGGTCACTGTGCACAGTGATGATGTCATCGCCAGCAGCGCAGCGCTGCAGGGCGCTACTGGCTACCATCGGCACTAACCTCCTGCTGAATTTAGCGGAGGCATTAGCGGCGCTGCGCCGGGGCACTAGGGGCTTTGCACCCCTTTAGCGGGCGCTAACTGGAGGCGCAAAGCAAACCATTTTTCCCTCCTAATGTTTGCATAAAACTCTCACATAGCTAGAAAGATGTCATTTGTAATTATCATGAAAGATATATGTATATAGAGGGAAATATTCTGTATCGACCATTTTGGGGCACTAACATCGCATGGACGCTTTGAGTTTTAGCCCCCCAAAAGGACGCTACACACTTCTCTTAGGGTGTTAACATCGTAGAGCGGGGTGCTACCTTCAGTGCGCTAAACAAGTTCCGGTGCTGTCAATTAGAGAGTTCTCAGACTGACTGGTGCCTTCCAGTTCTTAAAGTGGAGGTTTAATCATGCTGCACAGCCTCACTCTGATCATTGCTGCTTGTGAACTGGGCCTGCAAGGAGCTACAAGCATTCACTCAAAGAAGTCCTGGCTGATCAGAGGCCTAGAGAGAGAGAGCTCGCCGGTTCAGTGACCACGCTTTGGAGGCTCTGATCACGGCCTTGGAACGCCGATGGGCAGTGCTCTTCCCGGACACTGGCCATTGCCACAGGCCTTTAGGAAGATGTGGAGGATGTGGAGGGAGGTCGCCCAGGAAGTGTCGGCCAGAAATGTCATCCACAGAATGCTCACCCAGTGCCGGAAGAAGTTCAACGACCTCACTCGGGTGGTCAGGATGAGTACATGCTTCAAAAACCTTTACATGCCACTGTTGTGTATGTACCTTTAAGAGAAGAACTGATTTTATACTGCAGTACCGGCAGTGACCACCCCTGTATAAAAGGCCCTAGCAGGCTTCTGTACTTCAGTCTGATGTTACCCTCTGTTCAGTAAAATACCTGTTTAATTGTTCTCCCGAAGTCCGTATATTATTGAGGCGCGGACTTTACAGTGGCGACGAGCAAGTTCAAACTCACCTGCAGTACTGCATCACCTCACGGGGACCTTTCCTGAGAAGAAGTTTCTTGGAGGTCGAAGTCAGAGCAACGGGCGTCGATCGCGGGCAACCGCCCAAGGATCCATCGGTGTTCGGAGAATTGCGGGAGAGGCTGTGGAGAGCTGAGCTTGGCTCCCCAGTCAAGTTGTTCCAGCAAATCGTGCTGGTAGCAGGTAGTGCGCTGACCCTTCCGGACTGCGGCGGGCTTGAGCTCGATCGAGCGGCTCTGGAAAAAGGGCCGCGCAGCGTCGCTGGGAGGAAAGAGAGAGAGAGAGGGTGGAGAGCACAGGAACCGGGCAGCGGAGAGAAAATAAATGAGGGGAAGGAAAAGTGAGACGCGCCGAAGCCGCGGGTCGCCGCCATTACCCTGTAGAACACTAGGAGCAGCGTGGCAGCAAGGGGAAGAAGGAAAAGCGCGGGAGGCACCATTTTATTCCATTGGGGAAGAAGGAAAAGCGCGGGAGGTGCCATTTTAAATCACCCAAGATGCCGAAAAGTGGCAGTATCACTGCTTTCGACAACGAGGTAGAAGACTGGACCACGTATGTGGAAAGAATTGAAGTGTACTGCAAGGCAAATGAGGTGGCCGATGGAAAGAAGGCGTCGGTATTATTAAATTTGATGGGCGCGAGAACGTACGGCCTATTGCAGAATTTAATTACCCCAGCTAAACCAATGGAGAAAAGTTTTGAGGAGATTGTTAATATCTTACAGGAACACCTAAACCCTACACCGCTGCTGATAGCAGAAAGATTCAAGTTCCATAAAAGAAACCAGCACAAAGATGAGAGCAATGCTGACTATCTTACGGAACTACGCAAGTTATCGAAGCACTGCCAGTTCGGAGCAGGACTGGCAGACACTTTACGGGATAAGTTTGTCTGCGGGCTCCAGAGTGAAGGAACCCAGAAACGACTACTTTCGGAAAAGGACCTGACGCTAGAACAGGCTTTCAGCATGGCAGTATCCTATGAAGCAGCAGCATGGGGAGCTGTGGAAATGCAACAGAAACCACAAGAATACAGCGCTAACGAAATGGCGTATGGAGCAGAAAAGTGCTATCGCTGCGGCAGAACAACCCATGATCAGAAGGACTGCTGGTTTAAGGACAAAGTATGCAGGCAATGCGGGAAAATGGGACATATAGCAAGAGTCTGCAGGTCGGGAAAGAAAACCAACACTACAAGAACTACTAAGAAAAAGTACAAGAAAGTAAAAAAAATGACAGACAGTAGTTCGGAAGATCAGGAGAGTGATAACAACTCCGGGAGCAGGAGATTTAAGTTGTCTAAAGTTACACAATGTGATCGCAAAGGAGGATCACCGAACCATTTGGGTCACCCTCATGATAGCAGGGTGCCAAGTAAAGATGGAATTGGATACAGGATCAGCCCTAACTGTCATGAATCGACGAGACTATGAGCGGCTATTCTCACACATACCCTTAAATGACACGTCCATTGTATTGAAGACATACACGGGGCAAAAAGTCTACCCCAGAGGAAAAATAAGGGTGCCAGTTAAATATAACGGCAAGGAAACACAGAAACTGTATCTATATATACTACAAGATGGAGGACCACCATTATTGGGACATGAATGGATCCGAAAAATACAATTGGATTGGCATTCCATTCAGGCGCTAACTGTGACTGACAAAAAGGATGATGACGTCGCACCTGGACATCTGTCACAAATTCTAACTGACGCAAAAGAGGTGTTCCAACAAGGACTTGGGACTCTTAAAGGAGTAAAGGCAATGATAAAAATCGAAGATAACGCAAACCCAAAATTTTTTAAGGCCAGACCGGTGCCGTACACGATCCACCCAGCCGTCGAAGCAGAACTGGAGAGTCTGGAGCGTTCGGGTGTGCTGTCCAAGGTGGATTGGAGTGAGTGGGCCACACCCATCGTTCCTGTAATGAAGAAATCATTGAGCAGCACGCCTGGGGAACCGAAGAAGGTTCGCATCTGTGGGGACTTCAAGGTAACTGTGAACCCAGTCCTGCACACAGTACAATATCCACTTCCACGGATAGAAGATATTTTCGCCTCACTATCTGGAGGGAAACGCTTTATGAAGATTTATTTGGCCCAAGCGTATCTACAAATGGAGGTGGAAGAAGCATCTAGGAAATACCTCACGATAAACACTCACAAAGGCCTTTACCAGTGCAATCGACTGGTATTTGGGGTAGCATCAGCCTCGGCTATTTGGCAGACGGCAATGGAAAAGTCCTGCAAGGGATCCCAGGGACCCAGTGTTATTTGGATGACATCCTGGTGACGGGCGAAAATGACAGTGAACACCTTGCCAACCTGGAGCAGGTGCTCACTAGATTGCAGGAAAATGGGCTACGAGCCAACCGCCCCAAATGCGAGTTCTTCAGGAGACAAATCTCGTATTGTGGCCACATGATTGATGAGGAAGGGTTGCATAAGTCGCCAGACAAGATTGAGGCTGTAGTCAAGGCTCAAGCACCGGAAAATGTGTCGCAACTGATGTCGTTTCTCGGGCTGGTGAGCTACTACCATAAGTTCTTGCTGAATTTATCTACAATTATGCACCCACTGAACGCCCTGCTGCAAACTGGAGTAACATGGAAATGGAGTGATGAGTGTAAGCGTGCCTTTCAGAAATGTAAATGCCTAATCACTTCAAAAGAAGTATTGGCCCACTACAACCCAACACTACCGATTCAGTTGGCATGTAATGCGTCTCCCTACGGCATTGGAGCGGTGCTGTCACACAAATTCCTTGATGGTTCAGAGAGGCCAATAGCCTTTGCGTCGCGCTCGTTAACCTCAGCCGAGCGTAATTACGCCCAGATTGACAGGGAGGCCCTCAGCCTGGTGTGGGGGGTGAAGAAGTTCAATCACTATCTGCACGGGCAGAAATTCACCCTACTGACTGATCATCAGCCCCTGGTCTCCATTTTTAACCCAAAGAAGGGCGTTCCAGTGATGACGGCGCAACGGCTGCAAAGATGGTCACTTTTTCTAGGGGCACATCAGTACGATATAGAATACAAGGGTACGAAGCAGCATGGAAACGCTGATGGGCTGTCGCGCCTACCGTTGCCTACGGTAGAGGAAGCACCTGCAGTGGACCCTGTTGAGATATTCCACGAGACCATAGTCGAATGTCTGCCTGTTACAAACTCAAGTATAGAGAAGGAAACCCGAAATGACCCAACACTCTCTCGGGTCTATGATTTGACGGTGAAGGGATGGCCAGCACATGGCGACTCACTGTTGCCAGCATTCTCGCCAAGGAGAGAACAGCTGTCAGTGTGCCGGGGGACCTTGATGTGTGGCTCCCGAGTGGTAATTCCACCCAAGTGGAGAGACAGAGTGCTCAATGAGCTTCATGAAGGTCATCTGGGAGGGGTAAAAATGAAAAGCCCAGGCAGGGCTTATGTGTGGTGGCCGGGAATCGATAAACAAATCGAGGACCTGACCAAGAGCTGCTCAGGATGCCAGTAAGTCCAAAATGCACCACCACAGGCCCCTCTACACCCATGGGAGTGGCCCTCATCTCCATGGCAACGGGTACACATTGATTTTGCTGGTCCATTTATGGACTCAATGTTTCTAATCGCCATGGACGCCCATTCAAAATGGCCAGAGGTCATCAAAATGTCCTCCACCACCACGGAGAAAACTATTGCAGTCCTACGGACCATCTTCGCTAGGAATGGCTTGCCAGAACAGATTTGCTCCGACAATGGGCCACAGTTTGTGTCCGAGGATTTCCGGAGGTTTCTGAGGAATAATGGGGTGAAACATTACACATCTGCCCCATATCATCCAGCCACAAATGGATTGGCTGAAAGGTTTGTTCAGACCTTTAAAAAGGCAATAAAGGTGATGTATAATGACGACATACCACTACAACACAAGGTAGATAATTTCTTGTTTGCTTACCGGAATGCGACACATGCAGTCACCAACCAAGCTCCAGCCATAATGTTCTTCAACCGAAGGCTAAGATGTCGCCTGGATTTGCTCAAACCAAACATAAGGCGAGATGTTGAGGATAAGCAATTCCAGCATATCAACGAGAAGCCAACCAGGAGCTTCAAGATAGGACAACCAGTCTTGGCCCGCGACTACCGAACAGAAAAATGGCAGCCAGGAACGATATGCACACAGCAGGGACCACTAATGTACACAGTGGATGTTGGAGACGCCATGCTGACCAGATTCTAGAGTCACAGGAACAAGCCAAACCTATACCACGAGCATGTGCACCTGGTAATGAGCCCGAAGTACAGATTGCGTCTACCTCAGAAGCAGTGGTATTGGAAGCTGACGAACCAACCAATGACAATGAGCCAGAATCGACTCCACCACAAGAACAGGATACTCGAGAAAGGCGCTATCCAGTCAGGATTAGGAAGCCTCCTCAAAGACTGAACTTACAAATGATTATTTCAGTTGATGTATATACTACCGAGAAAATTGTAATTGTAATTAGTTATTATTTAGTTGTTAAATGAATGTTATGTACTGTTTATCTAAAAGGGGAGGAATTGTTGTGTATGTACCTTTAAGAGAAGAACTGATTTTATACTGCAGTATCAGCAGTGACCACCCCTGTATAAAAGGCCCCAGCAGGATTCTCTACTTCAGTCTGACGTTACCCTCTGTTCCAGCATTTCTGGCTGTGCAGCTGCTCAGTCAGCAGGAGGAGAAGGAGCAGCCAAACCAGGAGAGTGGAGAGTGGAAAGTGGTGGTCTCCTGACCAGGAAGAGGAGGAGAACGAAAGACCACCACCACCGCCACCTCCACCATCATCACAGCAACTGGGGTGCCTGGAGAGAGGGGACAGAGGAGGAGAAGGAGAAAGGAGGCCAGCAACAACACCAACCAGGGGAGAAGCCTTTCCTATCACTGCCTCCCCAAATTGGCCTCCACTTCAGGAGAGGGAGAGAGGGGAGAGAAACCACCTTCACCATCAACCACCAACCGTTTGGAAGGAGGGAAGGAGAACATCTTTCAGATCATCTACAGGTGGGTGTTATTTGGGGCACTCTCCCAAAGACTTTGTTTTGCAGTTGGGGGGAGAAAAGAAGAAACAAGGCCGGAACATCAAGGGGTGTCTGTGTGTGTGTGTGGCTCTTGTTAAAAACTAGGCCACACACACCACTAATAAGCACCCCTTCTATTCCCTGACCTGGGACAGCTGGAGCTGCCTAGGTGAAGTCCAATTTCATTAACTACATCGTTAAGACCTGGTGTGGGACTGAGCCTGGGGCATCTCCAGCTTCCCCATGTGAAGACATCTTCTCCCCCTGCTAGAAGACCACCACCATCAAAGACTTTAAATTTTCCTTCGGAGAGTGCACCCCTGCCAACACCCACCCACCCACCCACCCACCATCCTGAGTGGCAACCCTGCCCTTGCGGCCTCCCTCCTTCCCACCACCCCCCTCTCTCTCTCTCTTTGTCTCTCTCTGCCTCTTTCTCTCGGCACTTCAGTTTCATTTCATCTTTATTGAGCAGAGGGGAGAAGGCCCCTCTCCCAATTTCAATCAATAAGGGGATAGGAGTGCCTTCATTTTAAACAGCTCCCTCTGCTCAATAGAGGACCAAAAAAAAATACCTGAGGCCATTAACACCTTCAGGCCTGTGACTTGGGGTGAGTGTAGCCCTTATAAAAACACCCCATAATGGCGACTGCATCTTCGCCGGTGGCGGGGCCAGCCAGGACGTATGCGGGAGTGGCAGCCACAGCCGCTCCCGCCACTTCTGCTGCCCCGTCGCCTTTTAAACTTATGACAAAAAAGCTTGGGGTGAAGAGCTACACTCACCCCACTATGACCATTGAGGCCTGCGTTAAAGCCATGGCTGGGGTTGTCGGTCCCTCAGCCATCATCGCGGCCTCAAAAATGTATGGGAAGGCTGTGTTCTTCCTGGGGTCGGAGCGGGCGGTGTCCCTGGCCGTCGCCAAGGGGCTCACCGTGGGCGGGACCTTCCCACCGGTGGATCCTCTCGAGGCCATCGCGCAGAGGACCGTCATTTCTAACGTCCCACCCTATGTTCCTGGTGAGCTCCTCCTCCCCCATTTACGCCAACTTGGGGAGGTGAGGTCGGGGATCACACCCATCCCGCTCGGCTTCCGGGAGGCCAGCCTTCGCCACGTCTTCTCCTTCCGGCACCAGCTGTTTATCCAGCTGGCGCGGGAGGAGGACACCGACGGGGCGTTCGTCGTCCTCCACGGGGGAACCGCCTATCGCGTCTTCTGGACGTCGGACGGTGTGCGGTGCCATGCCTGCAAGGAGGTGGGGCACATCAGGAAAAACTGCCCCGCCTCCAAGGCCGCCAGATCGTCTAGTGCGGCCGAGGCTGGCGGCGCCGCCGCTCCTCCCCCCGGGTCTGCCCGCGCATCCCGAGTAACCGATGCGCGGTCTACGCTGGAGGCCGATGCCACCAAGGCCTCCGGCGGGGGGGAGGGAGCGCGTCCGGCCGGAAAGAAGGCGCGGAATAAAACTAAACACCTTGGGGCGGGTCCCCCCGTAGAGGGCCACCCCTTGCCCCTTGCGCCACTTACACCCGCGCTCCTCGCGGAGTTGATCGGGGCAGACGCGAGTGGGAGGGGCCTCATGCCCGAGCCTGTGGCCGCAACCACCGTAGCGGTAACGCCAATACCTGCGGCCGGGCTCGGTCCCGAGGAACCCGACAAACCTGCTCCGCCGGAGGGAGCAGAGGAGGAGGCCTCTGCAGACATGGAGGTCTCCCTCGCTCCCTCCGTGTTAAAAAGGCGTGACCCCCTGGAAGAGGAGGAGGACCGGGAGGAGGAAGGTCCCTCCGAACAGGGGGAGTCATCGCCCGCCGCGGGTACTGCGCCCCCCCGCCCCCGCTGTCATCATCACCAGCGATCGGCAGGGGTTGCCTGTCTCTCGGGAGGCTGAGGCAGATGGGTCTGTCCGGCATGTGCCTCCCGGGGATGGGGATGAGACCCTGCCCGTGGGGGGGGGGTCGCGGATCAACCCGCGGAAATTGACATTGTATATGTACCGTTACCCCTCGCCGGGTCGGGCGGCCTGGGGTCTGGGTCGGGCTAGCTCGAGGAAAATGAGCTCGCCCAATGTGACCCGGACATCTCCCAGGGGCTGCTCGTCCCAGTCGAGGTTTTAATTCAAGACACCCCATCCGCTGGGTCAGAGGTTGGTGGCGGGGAGGAGGATGGCCCCCTGGCTGCATCTCTGGTGCCGGACGTACTGGAGGAGCTGGGAATTGTTCTCTCCCCAGTTTCTCTGGTCGTTCTGGCGTCTGAGGCGGGGGGGGACTCCGAACCGTCGCCGTCTTCTGGCCCGGCGCCTCTAGAGCAGCCCAGGGAGGAATCCTCTGCCGCCGATCCTGGGGGTGGGATCCAGGCGGAGGCGGGGCCGGCTGGTGCGGCCGAGCCGTTTGCTGCGCACTGCGCAACGGACGGGTCGGCCGCTGGTGACGACCCCCTGGAGGAGGATGGGGACTCGGTGATGGGCACGGAGGACGATTTGGACTCCACCGTCCACGAGGCACTGGATGACCTCGTGCCCCTCGCCAAGTCTCTCCTCATTCCCGTAAGGGAACTCCGGGACTTTATGGCCACGTGCCAGGGTCGGCACAATAAGATCCGGCTGGCCCTCGACAGTTGGTCGGAGCTGGCGCTGCTCATAGTGTCCGTCCGCACCGCCGTTAAAATCATGGGCGCAGACGAGGGCATGGACCCGCTCAAGCTGCGTCGGCTCAGAACGTTTCTCACTGGGCTGCTGAGGAAGTGGCGGCTGACCAGCGGCTGCGCTCCCTCCCCCCGTTAGGTGTAGGTAGAGGTTGCACTATGCTTCTGACATGAAGATAACCATAGCCAGCCTCAACATCAACGGCAGCAGGGAGGCGCGCCGCAGATTCAATAACTTCTCGGTCCTTCGGGACGGGAAGTATGCGGTGTGCTTCCTGCAAGAAACCCACACCGTTCCGGGAGACGAAGCCACATGGCTCCTGGAGTGGCAAGGAGGGGTCAGCATGAGTCACCTCGCCAACAATTCCAGCGGGGTGGCTATCTTGCTGGCCCCACATTTTCAGCCGGAGATCTTGGGGGTCAAGGAGCATGTGCCAGGCCGCTTGCTCCAGGTCACTGTTCGCCTGGGGGGTGTGCCGCTCCATCTAGTGAACGTGTACACCCCTCAGACCGGTGCGCAGTAAGTGCGCTTCTTCGAAGAAGTGTCCGCACTTTTGGGCTCCGTCGACGCGGGCAAGTGCGTCATCCTCGGGGGGGGATTTTAACTGCACCCTCGAGGCGAGGGATCGTTCGGGTCCCCCGCGAAGCCTGGTGGCGATGGAGAAGTTGAGGGACCTGGTTGGGTCCTTCGACTTGGTGGACGTCTGGCAAAATCTCCACCCCGACTCCAGCGCCTTCACTAGCGTGAGGTCTGGGGGAGGAAGGTCCAGAATCGACCGCCTCTACTTTTCCCGGGCGTACGTCTCCTGCGTGCCGACGGCTTCCATGCGGCCGGTGCCGTGCACGGACCACCACCTGGTGTGGGAGGAACTCGCTCCGCTGCGCGCGCGGGGGGGGTCCGCGTACTGGCAATTTAACAACCTGCTGCTGGAGGACGCGCGGTTCCGGGATTCGTTTCGTTGGTTCTGGGCCGGCTGGAGAAGGAAGCGGGGGGCCTTCCCCTCCTTGAGGCTATGGTGGGACATGGGCAAGGCTCACATCCGTCTCTTCTGTCAGGAGGACGTGAAGGGGTCGACCAAGAGGCGGGAGGCCCGGGTCGGGCGGTTGGAGAAGGAGGTGCTCGACCTGGAGTCCCATCTCGGTCAGGTCGTCGAGGACCCGGCCCTGCGGAAGGTGTACGAAGAGAAGAAGGGCACGCTGAAGGACCTGCAGCTCGTCGGGTCCCGAGGCGCGTACGTGAGGTCGCGGATCCAGCTCCTGCGGGACCTGGACCGCAGCTCCCCCTTCTTCTACTCGCTGGAAAAAAGACGGGGGGTCCGTAAGCAGCTCTTGGGGTTGCAGGCCGACGACGGATCGCTGGTCTCGGGTCCGGAGGGAATCAACGCGGAGACCCGCGCCTATTACGGGGCTCTGTTCTCTCCGGATCCGTCCAGCGAGGATGCGCGCAGAGTTTTGTGGGAGGACCTGCCGAAGGTCAGCCCGGAGGACGCCGAAAAATTGGACGCTCCACTAAGCCTGGCGGAGCTGACCGGCGCCCTCCACCAGCTCTCCAGGGGAAAGTCCCCGGGACTGGACGGGCTGACCGTGGAATTCCACAGGGCGTTCTGGGACGTCTTGGGGGGCGACTACGCGTGGGTCCTGGGGGAAAGTTTGGCGACCGGGGAGATGCCCCTCTCTTGGTGCAGGGCGGTCATTGTCCTGCTGCCTAAGAAGGGCGATCTCCGCCTCCTTAAGAACTGGCGCCCGGTCTCCCTCCTCAGCACGGACTATAAAATCTTTGCCAGGGCCATGTCTGCTCGCCTTGGCACCATGCTGGCCCACATGATCCACCCCGACCAGTCCTACACAGTCCCGGGCCGGACCATCCACGATAACATCCATCTGGTCCGGGGCCTGGTCCACCACTCCCAGAGGGCTGGTCTGTTGGTCGCCTTCCTTTCCCTGGATCAGGAGAAGGCGTTCGACAGGGTGGATCACGAGTATCTCTTCGGGACTCTGCGCGCATTCGGGTTCGGGACACATTTCGTCGCCCGGATCCGACTTCTGTACGCCGCCGCGGAGTGTCTGATTAAAGTTAACGGGTCCTTGACGGCGCCCCTTCGCTTCGGGAGGGGGGTGCGTCAGGGATGCCCCATGTCCGGTCAGTTATACGCCATTTGCGTGGAGCCTTTCCTGCGCCTCTTGCGGAAGAGGTTGACGGGACTGGCTCTGCAAGGGCCGGGCATGGATGTGGTCCTCTCGGCTTATGCCGATGACGTGCTCCTCACGGTCACGGATCCCGCTGACTTGCGGAGGATGCGGGAATGCCAGCAGATTCACTCGGACGCATCCTCCACCAAGATCAACTGGGAGAAATATTCCAGACTCCTGGTGGGTCAGTGGCGGGTGGACTCCCTGCCGGAGGAGTTCAGGCCCTTCGCCTGGAGCACCACACACCTCCTCTATTTGGGAGTCTACCTTTGCCCTGCCGAGGACGCCTGGCCGGCAAACTGGCAAGAGCTGGAGGCCAAAGTCACCGCTCGCCTAGGACGCTGGACAGGACTGCTCCGAGTGTTGTCCTACAGGGGTCGAGCGCTGGTCATAAACCAGCTGGTGGCCGCCATGTTGTGGTACCGATTGGTCACTTTGATGCCTCCCCCTGCGTTTGTCGCCAAGATGCAGAAGAAGCTCATCGACTTCTTCTGGGACAAAAGGAAGCACTGGGTCTCTGCCGCGGTTCTGAGTCTCCCGCTTAGGGAGGGCGGTCAGGCGCTGGTGTGCCTTCGCACCCAGGCTGCGACTTTCCATCTTCAGACGCTGCAGAGATACCTGTACGTCGAGAATCCTCCGAGATGGTGTGCGCTGGCGACGTATTTCTTCCGCCAGCTGCACGGCCTCAATTACGACACGCAGCTCCTGTTTGTGAAAGTGGGCTGCAGGCATGCCGGCCTGCGGGAGCTGCCTGTCTTCTACCAGGATCTGCTATGGGTTTGGAACTACGTCGCTTCCAGGCGGAGCTCTCCCCCGTCAGGAGCGGCAGCTCTCCTTCGGGAGCCGCTGCTCAGGAATCCGCACCTCCACGACCGCGGGTTCGGGTGGCTGGCGGAGGGCAGGGCTGTGCCTGGCAAGGTGACCAGAGTCGGGGACCTGCTCAATGGTGGAGGAGCGGGCTGGATGGTGCCGGAGGAGCTGGCGCGGTGCCTGTCCTGGGCTAACGTCCGGCTCGCGGTCGAAGCCATCGAGTCGGTGAAAGTGGCACTGGGCCCCGACTCCACTAGGTGTATCGAGGCGGCTCAAGCACGTGGGGCGATCCCGTCCGAGCTTACCCCTGTTCGGACGGAATTTCTCATCGGCGCCCGGCCCCGAAACTCCCCTCGGGAACCGACGCCTCACAACTTGAGCCGTCTCGAGGAAATACCCTCCGTGCCTTTTCATTCCGCGCGGAGGGGTTTCCTGTACGGGCTGCTCCTGCACACTCTCCACTTTGCCATCTTCGTCTGCCGTCCGGACACGCCTTGGCGTGGCGTCTTGCCGACCGGCGGAGGCGGAGGTCCCCAATGGAGGGCTCTCTATGCGGGAGTCCTCCCTTGTTCCATCGGGGACTTGGCCTGGAGGGTGTTGCACGGAGCGGTCCCGTGCAATATGGTTTTAAGTAGGTTCACGGACTCCCAGGCCGCCTGCATATTTTGCGGCCTGGAGGAGTCCGTGTTTCACGTTTACGTCGAGTGTGAGAGGTTGCAGCCCCTCTTTCACTACTTGAAGGGGCTGCTCCTCAATTTTTGGTTGCACTTCAGTCCCACGCTCTTGATCTACGGTCACCCGGTGCAGAGGGGAGCGGGCAGGTTGGAGGACCTCCTTGTAGGCCTGCTCCTGGGCCTGGCTAAAAGAGCCATCAATTGGTCCAGGCAGCGGGTGGTCGAGGGGGTCGTCCGGCCGGATTGCCTGCCTCTCTTCTGCGGCCATGTTCGCGCCCGGGTGGCCCTGGAAATGGAGCGCGCCGTGTCCGCTGGCACGCTTGAGTATTTCCACGACTGGTGGGCACCGCGGGGACTGGAGTGCATCATCAACCCGGAAAGCCAAATTTTGACTTGATTTGTTAAGTTTTAGTTGAACTTCTGTTAATTTACAGTCCAATTTGTTTTGTTTTTTTTGGGTCCAAACAAAAGAGTACCCTCTGTTCAGTAAAATACCTGTTTAATTGTTCTCCCGAAGTCTGTGTATTATTGAGGCACGGACTTTATAGCCACCATCTCAATCTAACTCTGTGCACACACTGTATAAACCGCCACATCCCCAACACTCACCCACCAACTATGCCCACCTACTAAAAGTCACATCCATAGCTCACGCCTTGCAATACATTAATGGCTATTCAACTGTGGTAGGCACATCTGCCACATAGCTGCACACTCACTCACACACTTTCCTTTTTCTTGAAGGCCAAACTTGCTCACAACAGGAGGGAACAGCTCCGGACGGGAGGAGGTGAGGCGGACCTGCACTCCCTTACAAACCTGGAGGAGCGAGTGGTCCGCATCATTGGGGCCCAGGCTGTGGGCACTGTGGCCGTCGGAGAGATCGACCCCCTTGGGGACAACATTACGTTCATCACCTCTCCCTCTTTTCTCATACCACAAGCCTTTCACACTTTCCATCTAAGTATACTGTCTTCATTCCTTGCCCCCTTCCTGCCCCCGTCCTTAACCCCACTCTTGTCCCTTTATGCTTTCAGATAATCAGTCACCAGCTGACGAGCCGGTCCCTCAGCCTCCTAGTGGCAGCAACACGGGAGAGGAGGAGGAAGAACAAGCCAGAGCCTCACTGCCTGTGTCTCCCGAAGGCGCTAGGTCCAATAATGGGGCGACGCTTTCGCTGGAGGGGAGCCTAGTAGATTGGTCTGATGTGGGTGAAGCTCCGGTACCCAGTGGGCCGCAGCAACACCAAGGGGAAAGGGAAGCTCGGGGGCCATCTCCCTGGAGGGTGAGAACGTCGATGTGGAGACGTTGACCAGACGGGTGATGGTCATGTACACCGAGCTCATGGGTGCAATAGTAAGGGTGCCCAAGAGCATGGATGCACTGGCAAGGAGCGTGGAGGAGTCCGCCTCCAACATTGCACTTAGCTCTGCTCACACCATTGAGCCCATCCTTGGCAGTTTGCAAATAATGGTCGACTCGCAGAGAGACCGTGGGGACCCAGACATCATGCCGCATGTCATGGGTGAAGTGGCAGCAGCTATTGCAGCACAGGCCAAAGCAATGCAACGGCTTAGTGCTGTAATAGAGTCGGTGGTTGCTGACATGAGAGCAGTCTCAGATTGATGCCACGCAAGCGCTGACTGCTGCCATCGTCGCTGGGTTGCACACAGTCCACCGGGGATCTCACAGTGCTGCAGCAAGCCAGCAATCTGCGCTCGAGCAGATTGCTCCACATGTTGAGGTTCTGCTCCGGGGGAGTGGCACTGTGTCGGTCGAACAGGAAGGTGCTGTCCTCTCTCAGGGTGACAGCATTCCTGCTCCCACCACTGCCACTCTGCCATTGCACTTTCCACAGCCTGCAACCCAGCCAGCCCAGACTGCTGCCGCACATGCAGAGTTGGTGCAGTCTGCAGCCGGGCCCTCCAGGCCCAGAGCTGGTTGAGGGCATCCTGCAAGGCCATCTGCAGTCTCTGGCTCTCAGACTCAGCAGCCTTCCACCAGCCTTGCTGCAGCCACTGGGGCCACATTACGGAGGAACAGCAGGGTTGGGAGGGGGAAATCAAAAGGGGAGGGAAATCATTGAAGAAGGGGGAGTAAAGAATACTTTAGTAGCAAATGGGGGTAGTGTGTGTTGATAGATTGATGTGTTTGTAAATATATTGTTGTGTTTGTGGACAAATAGTTATGCTTGTAAATAAATGTGTGTGTTTGGTAACTGATAGTTCAGTTTGATAAGAAAGTTGTGTTCGTTGATAAATGGTTGTGTTTGTTTATGAATAGTTGTGATGCATAAGAGAAAGTTGTGTTCGATAATAAATTGTTAATTCGACGTTGCATATTTTGTGATGTTTCTCATTAGACCTTTGCCCGGTGATAGGGACTGCAAGCTGGATGTAATGAGGTGGTTGTGCTGCGCAAACGCCATGTGCTAGATCAATCATTGGAAGCACTGTCTAATGAGGCGCTTACGCACGACACTTTCAGCAGCAAGATTGAGTGCCGCCCTCCTCCGTTGCTGCTGCTCCTCCTCCTCTTCATCCTCCTCCTCGCTCTCTTCCTCCTCCTGAGGTGGACCTCCAATACCTGGTGGCAATGGCTGGGCCCTCAGTATGGCCAGGTTGTGCAGCATGCAGCACACAATGATAAAAATGGAGACTCAATCAGGGGAGTACTGCAGGGCTGCACCAGAGTGGTCAAGGCAGCGGAACCATTGCTTTAGCACCCCGATAGTCTGTTCGATCAGGTTCCTGGTGGCGGTATGGCTGTCATTGTACACGTGCTGAGCAGGAGTGTTGGGGTTGGGGAGGGGTGCCATCAGCCAGGTGGCGAGTGGATAACCCTCGTCTCCGAACAGCCAGCCGCGAGCTTCATGTGGTGGGTGGAACAGTGCTGGAACACTGATCTGTTGCAGGATGAATGCATTGTGGCTGCTTCCAGGATAGCGGGAATTGATGGCGAGGTTGAGCTGTCTGTGGTCGCATACCCACTGAACGTACAGAGAGTGGTAGCCTTTGCGGTTGCGGAACACCTCTGCATTGTGATGAGGTGCCCGCAATGCCATGTGGGTGCAATCAATGGCACCCTGAACCATGGGGAAGCCCAATATCCTTGCAAAGCCATATGACCGTTCATCCTGTTTCTCTCTGGTGATGGGGAATGAAAGGTACTCCCTTTTTCCTTGTGTAGACAGCATCTGTTACCTCCCGGATGCAGCAATGGATGATAAACTGCGAAATCTTTGCAATATCCCCTGGAAGGAGCCGCTGGCCCTTCGAGCCTGCTCTGCCATTCAATAAGATCATAGAGTCATAACGGCACAGAAGGAGGCCATTCAGCCCATCGAGTCTGTGCCGGCTCTCTGTAGAGCAATCCAGTCAGTCCCATTCCCCCGCTCTATCCCCATAGCCCTGCAAGTTTATTTCCCTCAAGTGCCTATCCAGTCTCCCCTTGAAAACATTGAGTGTGTCCGCTTCCACCTCTTCCGTTGGCAGCGAGTTCCAGGTCCTCAGCACTCGCTGCGAAAAAAAGTTTTTCCTCACATCCCCCCGTATCTATTGCCCAAAACCTTAAATCTGTGTCCCCTAGTTCTTGTACCATCAACTAGTGGGAACAGCCTTTCCCCGTCTAGCCTATCCAAACCCGTCATAATCTTGTACACCTCTATCAAATCACCCCGCAACCTCCTTTGCTCTAATGAAAACAAATCCAGCTTCTCCAACCTGTCCTTGTAGCCAAGACCTCCCATCCCCAGAACCATTCTGGTAAATCTCCTCTGCACCCTCTCAAGGGCCTTCACATCCTTTCTAAAGTGTGGTGACCAGAACTGGACGCAATACTCCAGTTCTACCTCATCTCCACTTTCCTGCACTATCCCCATATCCCTTGATTCCCTTAATATTCAAAAATCTATTGATCTCTGTCTTGAATATACTCAGCGACTGAGCCTCCACAGCCCTCTGAGGTAGAGAATTCCAAAGATTCACCACCATCTGAGTGAAGAAATTTCTCCTCATCTCAGTCCTAAATGGCCGACCCCTTATTCTGAGACTGTGACCCCTGGTTCTAGACTCCCCAGCCAGGGGAAACATCCTCCCTGCATCTACCCTGTCAAGCCCTGTAAGAATTTTGTATGTTTCAATGAACTCTAGAGAATATAGGCCTAGTCTACTCAATCTCTCCTCATAGAACAATCCCCTCATCCCAGGAACCAGTCTGGTGAAACTTTGTTGTACTCACTCTATGGCAAGTATATCCTTCCTTAGGTAAGGAAACCAAAACTGTACAGAATACTCCAGGTGTGGTCTCACCAGGGCCCTATATAATTGCAGTAAGATGTCTTTACTCTTATACTCAAATCCTCTTGTAATAAAGGCCAACATACTATTTGCTTTCCTAATTGCTTGCTGTACCTGCATGTAACTTTCAGTGATTCGTGTACAAGGACACCCAGGTCCCGCTGAACACCAACATTTCCCAATCTCTCACCATTTAAAAAATACTCTCCTTTTCTATTTTTCCTGCCAAAGTGGATAACTTCACATTTCTCCACATTATATTCCATTTGCCATGTTCTTGCCCACTTACTTAGCCTGTCTATATCCCCTGAAGCTTTCTTGTATCCTCCTCACAACTTACATTCCCACCCAGCTTTGTATCAACAGCAAACTTGGATACATTACATTACATCAACTGAGCAGGCGGCAAGGACATCCACCCAAAGCCTTTTTTACATATGCATGTTGGATCCCAATGATGTCATCGAGACCTGTAATGTATGTAATGTATATATACCTTAAGGGAGAGAACTACTTTTTACAGCTCCTGTATACTGTAGTACCGGCAGTGACCACACCTGTATATAAACCCTGAGTAGTGATCTGTATAGTTAGTTCTAGAGTAACCCTCATTCAGTAAACACTTGTTGATCGTTCCCTGCAGTCTGTTGTCTGATTATTGAAGGACACAACATTAAGATACATGGATATAACATTGGCGACGACACAGATTCGAACCTACCTGCAACTCTGCATCACCTCCCAGGGATTTGCTCCTGGAGAACAGTGGAAGGAGGTCGAGTCCAGAAGCATGGGCGTCGACCACGGGCAACCGCCCAGTCATCCAGCGGAGATTTGAGCATCGCAGGGGAGGCTGTCGAGAGCCAGGCTTGGCTTTCCAGTCACGGTGGTCCAGCAAAACAGGCTGGCAACAGGTACTGCGCAGACCCTTCCCGGACAGCGGCAGCTAGAGCCGACCGAGCGGCACAGAAAAAGGCCGAGCAGCGTCGACGGGGGAGAGAGAGAGGGCAGAGTGCACAGGGCGCAGCAGGTGTTCAGGACCGAGCGGCATCAACGGGGAGAGAGACGAGAAAGAGCAGAGCGCAGCCGGTGTTCAAGGGCCGAGCAGCGTCAACGGGGGAGAGAGGCGCGCAAGAAAATGCGAGGCACTGCCATTGCCATGAGGACCACAGAGAGCGGCATTGGCAGCAGCGCAGGAGCAGTGCATGAAACCCACAGGGCGTCGCCATTTGCCACGAGGACCGCCGAGAGCGGCGTTGGCAGCAGCGCGGGAGATGCCATTTTAAGCCACAGTGGGGAAGAAAGGAAAGCGCGGGAGACGCCATTTTAAGCCGCAGCGGGGAAGAAAGGAAAGCGCGGGAGACGCCATTTTAAGCCAATCTAACCACACCCAAAAATGCCAAAGAGTGGCAGTGTCACAGTGTTCAACAATGAAGTCGAAGATTGGACGACATATGTCGAACGCATAGAAGTATGCTGCAAGGCGAATGAAGTGCCAGATGACAAGAAAGCGCTGGTATTGTTGAATTCAATGGGTGCAAAAACGTATGGCTTACTACGAAACCTAGTAAACCCAGAGAAACAGTAGAAAAGGGTTTTGAAAACATAGTGTCAATCCTACAGGACCACTTAAACCCCACACCACTGCTGATAGCAGAAAGATTTAAGTTTCACAAAAGGAACCAGCATAAAGATGAAAGTAATGCTGAGTATTTAACGGAACTGCGCAAGCTATTGAAACACTGCCAGTTTGGAACGGGACTAGCAGATGCTTTAAAGGGACAAGTTTGTGTGTGGGCTTCAAAGTGAAGGAACCCAGAAACGGCTTCTTTCAGAAAAGGATCTTACGCAGGACAAGGCTTTCAGCATTGCAGTATCACATGAAGCAGCAGCACGGGGCGCAGCAGAGATACAACGGAGACCGCAAGAATATGGCACAAATGAAATGTCATACGGAACAGTGAAGTGCTATCGCTGCGGCAGAACAACACACGACCATAATGATTGCTGGTTCAAGGACCAAGTGTGCAGACAGTGTGGAAAAGTAGGACACATAGCAGGAGTCTGCAGGTCGGGAAAGAAAACCAGCAGCAAGAAATCTCCACAGGAGAAGTACAAGAAGGTACATAAGGTGACGGAGAGTAGTTCAGATGAACAGAAGAGTGATACAGACTCCGGAAGCAAGGAGCTGGGTTGTCTGAAGCTACATAATGTGATCAAAATGGAGGATCACCAAACTATCTGGGTCACGCTCAAGATAGCAGGAGTCCAAGTGAAAATGGAATTGGACACAGGATCAGCCCTAACAGTCATAAACCGAAGGGACTACAAGCGGCTATTCTCACATATACCCTTGAAAGCTACAGAGATTGTCTTGAAGATGTACAAGGGGCAAAAAGTCTACCCCAAAGGAAAAATAAGGGTGAACGTTATATATAACGGCAAGGAAACACCAAAAATTGACCTATATTTATTGCCAGATGGAGGACCACCACTACTAGGATGTGAATGGATCTGGAAGATACAGCTAGATTGGCATTCCATACAAGCACTGACTGTAGATGCCAAAAAGGATGACGACGTCACACCTGGACGACTGTCAAAAATGCTAACTGATGCACAAGAAGTGTTCCAGCAGGGACTCGGAACACTAAAAGGCATAACAGCGACGATCAAAATAGAGGAAAATGCAAACCCAAAGTTTTTTAAGGCCAGACCGATACCTTATGCGATCCGCCCAGCCGTCGAAGCAGAGCTGGAAGGCTTGGAACGTTCAGGAGTACTGTCCAAAGTGGACTGGAGCGAGTGGGCTACACCCATCGTTCCTGTAATGAAGAGGTCATTGAGTAATACGCCCGGGGTACCAAAGAAGGTTCGCATCTGTGGGGACTTTAAGGTGACAGTGAACCCAGTCCTTCACACTGTACAATATCCGCTTCCGCGGATTGAAGATATTTTCGCCTCGCTATCTGGAGGGAAACGCTTCACTAAGATTGATCTGGCCCAGGCGTACCTGCAAATGGAGGTAGAAGAAGCCTCGAAACAGTACCCCACGATCAACACTCATAAAGGTCTCTACCAATACAATCGGCTGGTGTTCGGGGTAGCATCAGCTCCAGCTATTTGACAAAGGGCAATGGAACAAGTCCTGCAAGGGATTCCAGGGACCCAGTGTTATTTGGACGACATCCTGGTCACGGGCGAAAATGACAGTGATCACCTCGCCAATCTGGAGCAGGTCCTCACTAGATTGAAGGAATATGGGCTCCGAGCTAATCGCCACAAATTCGAGTTTTTCCAGAAGCAGATCTCGTATTGTGGCCACGTTATTGATAAAGAGGGGTTACATAAGTCCCCTGAAAAGATTGAGGCAGTAGTCAAGGCTCCAGCACCGGAAAATGTGTCACAACTGAGGTCGTTCCTCGGGCTGGTGAACTACTACCATAAGTTCTTGCCGAATTTGTCTACCATACTACATCCACTGAACACCCTACTGCAACCGGGGGTACCATGGAAGTGGAGTGACGAATGTAAACGAGCTTTCCAGAAGAGCAAAGCATTGATCACATCAAAAGAGGTGTTGGCTCATTACAACCCAGCACTACCAATTCGGTTGGCGTGTGATGCATCACCCTATGGCATTGGAGCGGTGCTGTCGCACAAATTCCCGGAGGGCTCGGAGAGGCCAGTAGCCTTTGCGTCTCGGTCACTAACCTCAGCCGAGCGTAACTACGCCCAGATTGACAGGGAGGCCCTCAGCCTAGTGTGGGGAGTGAAAAAGTTCAATCACTATCTGCACGGGCAGAAGTTCACCTTGCTGACTGACCACCAACCACTTGTCTCCATCTTTAATCCAAAGAAGGGCGTTCTGGTGATGACTGCGCAACGGCTACAAAGAGGGTCCCATTTTCTAGGGGCGCACCAATAGGAAATCGAGTATAAGGGCACGAAACAGCATGGAAACGCTGATGGGCTATCACGCCTGCCACTGCCTACT
Source organism: Somniosus microcephalus (assembly GCF_052327205.1). NCBI lineage: Eukaryota > Metazoa > Chordata > Chondrichthyes > Squaliformes > Somniosidae > Somniosus > Somniosus microcephalus. The sequence goes on along the minus strand of NC_140996.1, from coordinate 161,607,632 downwards.
GTGGAGGAAGCACCAGCAGTGGATCCTGTCGAAATATTTCATTCGACTATAATTGAATGCTTGCCAGTATCTAACGCTGGTATAGAGAAGGAGACCCGAAATGACCCGACACTGTCTCAGGTATATGATTTGATAGTGAAGGGATGGCCAGCACATGGCGACTCACTGTTGCCAGCATTCTCATCCAGAAGAGAACAGCTGTCAGTATGCCAGGGGACCTTGATGTGTGGATCCCGAGTGGTAATTCCACCCAAGTTAAGGGAGAGAGTGCTCAATGAGCTTCACGAAGGTCATCTGGGAGGGGTGAAAATTAAAAGCCTTGCTAGGGCTTATGTGTGGTGGCTGGGGATCGATCAGCAAATCGAGGACCTGACAAAGAGCTGCTCAGGATGCCTGAAGGTCCAAAATGCACCACCACATGCCCCTCTACACCCATGGGAGTGGCCCTCATCTCCATGGCAACGGGTGCATATTGATTTTGCTGGTCCATTCATGGACTCAATGTTTTTAATAGCCGTGGATGCGCACTCGAAATGGCCTGAGGTGATCAAAATGTCCTCCACCACCATGGAGAAAACTATTGCAGTCCTACGGACCATTTTTGCCAGGAACGGCTTGCCAGAGCAGATTTGCTCTGATAACGGACCACAGTTTGTGTCCGAAGAGTTTCGAAGATTTATGAAAAGGAATGGGGTAAGGCATTACACATCCGCCCCGTATCATCCAGCCACAAATGGATTGGCTGAGAGGTTCGTACAAACCTTTAAAAAAGCAGTAAAGGCCATGTGCGATGACGACATTCCACTGCAGCATAAGGTGGACAATTTCCTGTTAGCCTACAGAAATGCGACACATGCAGTCACCAACCAGGCCCCGGCCATGATGTTCTTTAACTGAAGGTTGAGATCTCGTCTGGATTTGCTCAGACCAAATGTACGAAGAGATGTTGAGAGTAAGCAATTCAAGCACATCAATGAGAAGCCGACAAGGAGCTGCAATGTAGGGCAACCAGTCTTGGCCCGTGACTACCGAACAGAGAAATGGCAACCAGGAACGATATGCACATGGCAGGGGCCACTAATGTACACAGTGGGTGTTGGGGAGAACATCGTGAGACGCCACGCTGACCAGATCCTAGAGTCACAGGAACGAGTCAACCCCATGTCTCGGCCATACGTACCTGGTGAGGAACCCGACGTACAGGTCGCATCTACCTCAGAAACAATAGCATTGGAAGCTGATGAATCAACTGACAACAGGGTGCTAGAATCGCCTCCGCACGAAGAGCAAGACACTCGGGAAAGGCGTTATCCAGAAAGAATCAGGAAGCCTCCCCAGAGACTGAATATATGAATGGACTATTTTCATATAACATTGTATATTAAAAATGTTAATTGTTAAATGAGTATTATGGTACTGTTAATCTAAAAGGGGAGGAATTGTAATGTATGTAATGTATATATACTTTAAGGGAGAGAACTACTTTTTACAGCTCCTGTATACTGTAGTACCAGCAGTGACCACACCTTTATATAAACCATGAGTAGTGATCTGTATAGTTAGTTCTAGAGTAACCCTCATTCAGTAAACACCTGTTGATCGTTCCCTGCAGCCTGTTGTCTGATTATTGAAGGACATAACATTAAGCTACACGGATATAACAAGACCCAACTGCAATTTTAACTTGGCAGCCTGAGCAGGAAGCTGGGGAAGAGGTCCAGGCAAGGTAAGATTTTCAACATTTTTTTAAACTTTCCTTGTGGGGCGAAGAAGCAGCAGGAGTGCTCCTCTGTGTCCCACAAAGAAAGCTTAGACATGGACTCCCCCCCCACCCCCATTCCCGATTACAAAGTTTCCACGGGACAACCCGGGCAGCTGATCCCTCCACCTACCTAAATTAATTTGTCAATTCACATTGAGAGCTAAATTGTTATATACAGCTACATGTGTGAAAAAACATGAAGCCCGATTTGAACACCAGGCCGGTTTCGGGTGGGTAAGTAGGGCTGTGAGTTAGAAGCTCACTTGCTGCACAAGAAACAAGGCCCGGGGTACTTTAACTCCAGGGCCTCACTTAAATCCCGCTGACTGCCTTCCCACCCGTAGGAGGCTGGAAGTAGCTGGGAAGTGGGAGGAAAACAAATTAAAATGGCGGGCAGTGGGCTTCCGGCAGGAACGGGGCTGTATAATCAATTTCCACTATTTTACCTGTTCACCCGCCCCGTTCCCGCCAGGCGGATTGGGTTACAACCAGGGCCAAGATATCTTTAAATGTATTATTTTCTCAGCTTTACACTTGCTCGTTATAAAGTGCACTGATGTGATAAACACCACACACACATCATGTGTTCATGAAGCCTGATGCCTTTGACACATCACACATTGTGAAATGTCAACAGGCGATGCCGTTCAATATCGAGGCAAGAGGCTGCTTTTCAAACACATCATGTTAAAGGAGCGAGACAGAGGAGATATTGCTGTCCAGATTGATTGGTTCCCAGACCCAGCTGGCAAATTGAGAAGCTGAGATCTTGAAGATATAACAATGATCAAAGATCCAATTCTCAAGTCAAGTACCCGGTGCTCAAGGACAATGTCATGTCCCTAAGAGGTATCCAATTATTAAAGCTATATTTGTTTGAAGGAGTGCCATTATAATCATCGCTCTCTGATATTAATATGTTTTCCTTTTTTTGACCAGTTCACACCAGCTTTTAAAATAATCTTCCTTTTATTAGTTAGCTGGAAGAGCAGCGATCATTCTAAAACAGAAAAGACAAATATAGCTGTTGTTTTGTTACATTGTTATGTGACATGTAAAGTACAGAGGCGTAAGTAAAGCCTGTTGGAAGGAGGCCTGGGCTTTGTCTCACACATAGTTTGCTTTGATGATGTGCATGGTAATAAGCAGAAATTCATGCAATCAAGCCCAACTAATCTGCATTTGGGTGGTTCAACTCAGCTGATCCAAAGCAGACATGCTTACTTCATTTCGGGGCAGTTAAGCACAGATTCCTTTCACTTTTCGATGACTGAAAAAAAATATTTCAACTTTGAAAATATGCTCCTTTTGCTTCAGTCATGCAACATCTGCAAAATTGGTTTAATTGGCTTTATAAATTTATAATAATGAATGTTCAGTGGTAGAATTACAGAAGTATGCAAAGCTGCGGCTTAAAAAAAATATTCATAGTTTGCTTCAAATTTAAATTCCCAAAAGTCATCTTTACTTTGCAGAGATGGTGAAGTTTTCAATGACTTAATATACGAGAGGATTTGATGCGTTTTCAATTGAGAAGCTTACCGAAAGCACAAAGATAATCACAGGGGAAACAAACTTTATTTAAAATTCTGATGCTGCAGGTGATTAGCCCGACTGACTACGAAGTATGGACCACTCTGCATTTTGTGTTCAAAATTGAGTGGATTGATCGGGCCAAATGTTTGAAATGCAGTCTTTCAGAATTCTGTCATAACTTAGAAACTTGGGCTGAACTTTTAGTTAGACATTTGGGGGTAATTTTAACCCCCCCCCATCCCCCAGGGCAGGTGGGAAACCCGCCTTCAACCTGCTCACTTCCGGTTTTAACGGAGGTGGGTCGGTGGAGGCGGACAACAAATCCGCTCTCAGGAGACGGGTCGGTCACTAAAATATTTTAAGAAGGCTACGTGCCTCCATTTTAACGATTGTTTTATTTTTACCACATGGAAGCCAGGTTTTCCGGGTCTCGGGAAACCAGGCAGATGAAAGGAGGCGAGTAGGGCCAGACCCATGAGGCCTTTATTGCACTGCTTGTGGGCCAGGAGGAGCAGGAGTGCTTCCCCTCCAGCCCATCAAGCTTACTTTTTAAACACCACCCCGATGTCGGCTGACCTCCAACACCACCCCCACCCACGATGTTCAATCCCCGCCCGCGATGTCTAATTCTCCCCCGATGTCCAATTTCCCCTCAATGTTCGATCCTCCTACCCCCCGATGTCTGATTTCCCCTGATGCCTGTTTCCCCCCACCCCGCACGATGTTCGATCTCACCCCCCGTTGACTGCTCCCCCCCTCTCCCCCAATGTTCAATCTCCCCCCTGATGTCTGATTCCCCCCCCCGCAATGTTGGACTTACCTGACATCCGCTCCCGACTACTTTCCAGCTCGACAGACAGCCAGCCTGTGAATCTGAGATAATGTAAAACAGGTCCTGCTGTTAAATTCGGCAGGATCTGTGGGAATCTCTTACTTCCAAGTACTCTGTCTGCAAATCCTATCCCCTCGCTTTCTTCCCAGCTCCGAGTTATTATCGGGCCCATTGTTTCAGCTTCAGCACCATAGATAAGGGAGGCTTTACTCCAAAAAATCAAATCAACTTTTATTGTCATTGTTAGTGCACAAGTGCAGTACAACGAAATGTAGGCTTGCGGCTCCCAAGAGTGTACATTTAGATTAAGACATTTAAACATTCAACATACATTTGGCTTGTAATACATTAACATAAACATAACCATAATAAAGTGCATTGGCAGATGTGCAGGCTTTAGAGTTTATTTGTGGAGTTCAGCAGGATGACAGCCCTGGGAAAGAAGCTGTTCCTAAATCTGGTCGTACGGGTGCGAATGCATCTGTAGCGTCTCCCAGATGGTAGGAGGGTGAACAGACTGTGGCTGGGGTGGGTAGGGTCTTTGATGATGGACCGTGACCTCCGTAAACAGTGTTTCTGGTATATGTGCTCTATGGTCGGTAGCCGGGTGCCGGTAATGCGTTGGGCAGTTTTGACTACCCGCTGCAGGGCTTTCCGGTCATAGTAGCTACAGCTGCCATACCATACTGTGATACAGTTCGTCAGGATGTTCTCTATTGTGCAGCAGTAAAAGTTAGAGAGGTGAATGACGTTTCAAATCCTTCCCACATCTGGCCTCCCCACCCCTCCTGTGATAGCATAATTAAGAAGGTAGCAGTTGTACTTTTTTAGGGGATGTGGAACAGTCCAATCAGGAGAAGGCAAACTCTCTCTTCTTGATGCCAAGGTCTCCAGCTGACCCCCTCCCGCCGATTCCCGACTCCCTCCTACCAATTCCCGACACCCCCCTCCCACCGATTCCCAACCCCCTCCCGCTGATTCCCGACTCCCTCCTACCGATTCCCGACACCCCCCTCCCACCGATTCCCGACCCCCTCCCGCCGATTCCCGACCCCCTCCCACCGATTCCCAACCCCTTCCCGCCGATTCCCAACCCCCTCCCGCCGATTCCCGACCCCCTCCTGCCGATTCCCGACACCCCCATCCTGCCGATTCCCGACCCCTTCCCGCTGATTCGCGACCCCCTCCCGCCAATTTCCGACCCCCTCCCGCCGATTCCCGACCCCCTCCCGCCGATTCCCGACACCCCCATCCCGCTAATTCCCGACTAACTCCTGCCGATTCCTGACCCCCTCCCGCCGATTCCCGAGCCCCTCCCGCCAATTCCTGAGCCCCTCCCGCCGATTCCCGACCCCCTCCTGCTGATTCCCGACACCCCATCCTGCTGATTCCCGATCCACTCCCGCTGATTCCCGACCCCCTCTCGCCGATTCCCGACCCCTTTCTACCAATTCCCGACACCCACATCCCGCCGATTCCTGACCCCCTCCCGCCGATTCCTGACCCCCTCCTGCCGATTCCCGACCCTCTATCGATTCCCAACCCTCTCCCCCCGCCGATTGCCGCCCCCGTTTCCCGACCCCCCTCCCGATCCCCGACTCCCCTCCCGCGACCCCTTGCAACTGAGGCCTACCCATCCGCAGCCAGCCAGCCTCTCAAGCTGGCTGGCTGCGGGCAGGAAACCAAGGTCCCACATTCAAGTTGGCAGGGCCTGCGGGAAACCCACCTTATCAGTCCATAAAGTAAAGCTGCAACTTATAAATACTTGCCCCTAAAAATAGCAACAGGTATAATAGTAATACACTGTAGTACCTTTAGTAATAATATGTTAGCGCCTTCCTGCTGGATGCTCATACTGGGAACAAAGAGAGAAGATGTTTTCCTCCCATATCATAAGGAACATCCCTACGCACACACACAAGCACATGCTCAAGCCATTTACATAAGTAAATAGTGTATAAGGATTAACCTAGCCTATCTGTTATGTGCAGCTTGTCAGTTTTTCACCACTATATGCCATTGTCAATGAGGGCTCCCTGTACTATTAGGTACTGCTATGATCAAAGTGACCAGCAGTAATCCCTCAAAATGATTTAGAACCATTGGGGGAAAAATTCGGTATCGACCATTTTGGGGCGCTAACATCGCCTGGGCGCTAACCCTAGCGCCTGGCCCTAATTAGCGTCGGTGACCGCAAATTTGAGTTTTAGCACCCCAAGAGGGAAGTGGAGTGCTAAATCAAGCACTCCACTTCATTCCTGGAGCGCAACAGGCAGCAGGCGGGCGGTAGGTGAGCAGCACTGAACAATGGGCCGTGCAGCACTGCTGCGTTGGAAGGCTCCTTCCCTCCCTTAAAGGGAAGGGCCATCGCTGCAGGCTCTGCAAGGAAAAAACTTACCTGGTCCCTGACGGCAGCCGCGATCCGGCCTGATCAGCCTGATGCACTGCAGCAGAGTGCCGGGCTGATTGATGGCTGGTGATGAAAAATAAAATCGCAAAGAGAATTTCAGAATTTGTTTTACCCTATTTCGGCCACCTCGCCTTTAAGTATTGCCCCCGAAGCACCCGGCCTCCCGATCAACGCCTCCTGCAGCTGTCGGTGTCATGCTGCAGGGGACGGAAATGAATTTCGGGTCCGGGGCGCTACTGGGGCGATGCACAGCCGGATGCCATCATGATATCCGGGTGCAGGAGCAAGGGGTTACCGCTGCCGCACACCACCAGGTGAATTTCACGGGCAGCTATAACATCGCCGTGCCCAGGTGGTAAGTCCTTAGTGCCCCATTATCGCCCTCCGGATGCGCTAACAGGAGGCGCTAAGGCACCGAATTTCTTAGGTGTTATAACAACAACAACTACTTGTATTTATATAGCGCCTTTAACATAGTAAAATGTCCCAAGGCATTGCACAGGACTATTATAAGACAAAAAAATTTGACACCGAACCACATAAGGAGAAATGAGCAAAAGCTTGGTCAAAGAAGTAGGTTTTAAGGAGCGTTTTAAAGGAGGAGAGAGAGGTCGAGAGACAGAAAGGTTTATGGAGGGAGTTCCAGAGCTTGTGGCCTTGGTAGCTGAAGGCACGGCCACCAATGGTGGAGCGATTATAATCAGGGATGCTCAAGAGGGCAGAATTAGAGGAGCGCAGCTATCTCGGGGGGGTTCTGGGGCTAGTGGAGATTACAAAGATAGGGAGGGGCGAGACCATGGAGGGATTCAAAAACAAGGATGAGAATTCTGAAATCAAGGTGTTGCTTAACTGGGAGCAATGTAGGTGAGCGAGAACAGGGGTGATGGGCGAACGGGACTTGGTGCGAGTTAGGACACGGGCAGCCGAATTTTGGATAACCTCAAGTTTACGTAGGGTGGAATGTGGGAGGCCAGCCAGGAGTGCATTGCAATAGTCAAGTCTAGAGGTAACAAAGGCATGGATGAGAGTTTCAGCAGCGGATGAGCTGAGGTGAGGGCGGAGACGGGCGATGTTACGGAGGTGGAAATAGGTGATCTTAGTTATGCCATGGATATGTGGTCGGAAGCTCATTTCAGGGCCGAGTCAATGGCTCGAGAACGGAGTTTGTAGCGGGGACCGAAAACAATGGTTTCAGTTTTCCTAATATTTAATTAGAGGAAATTTCTGCTCATTCAGAACTGGATGTCGGACAAGAAGTCTGACAATTTAGAGACCGTGGAGTGGTCGAGAGAATAGGTAGTGAGGTAGAGCTGGGTGTCGTCAGTGTACATGTGGAAACTGATGCTGTGTTTTTGGATGATGTCACCAAGGGGCATCATGTAGATCAGAAATAGGAGAGGGCCAAGGATAGATCCTTGGGGGACCAGAGTTAACGATGCGGGAGCGGGAAGAGAAGCCATTGCAGGTGATTCTCTGGCTACGATTAGATAGATAAGAATGGAACCAGGCGAGTGCAGTCCCACCCAGCTGGACGACGGTGGAGAGGCATTGGAGAAGGATGGAGTGGTCAACCGTGTCAAAGGCTGCAGATAATTCAAGAAGGATGAGGAGGGAAAGTTTGTGACTTTGTGACTTTGATGAGAACTGTTTTGGTACCGTGGCAGGGGCGGAAACCTGATTGGAGAGATTCAGACATGGAGTTGCAGGAAAGATGGGCACGAATTCGGGAGGCGACAACACGTTTAAGTACTTTGGAGAGGAAAGGGAGGTTGGAGATGGGGCGGTAGTTTGCAAGGATGGAGGGGTCAAGTGTTAAGTTTTTGAGGAGAGGGGTGATGATGGCAGATTTGAGGGAGAGGGGGACAGTACCTGAGGAGAGAGAACCGTTAACAATGTGCGCTAACATGGGAGCCAGAAAATGAAGTTGGGTGGTCAGCAGTTTGTTGGGAATAGGTTCGAGGGAGCATGAGGTGGGTCTCGTGGACAAGATGAGCGTGGAGAGGTCATGAGGGGAGATCAGAGAAACTGGAGGAGGGTGTGAGTTCAGGGCTAGGGGAGAGGGGAACATATTTGTCAGGGTTTCGACAGACTTATGTGGTATGTTTAACACTGATGTTCAAAATAACTGTGCTTTAATGTCTTACAGTCTGACAATCGTTCACTGGGGCTGCACCCAACCGACGAGTGTGCCGTGAAAAGACGGTCGTGATTTTGAGGCCCCGGCCTCATTTACATCAGGCCAGGAAGCTGTGGATTGCCAAACGGGAATCCCGATACAGCTGATTAAGGCTGGCCCATATCGGGTGACCAAGCAGCGAGCAAGGTATATGCAGTGGTGAGAGGGTGGGGGGTTTTGCAATCATGGAGGGTGGGAGTTCCAGAGTGGCAACAGCCCAGATTCTTTACGTTGGACCTGGAGGAGTGCTTCTGCTCTTCCAGGCCCATCAAAAATAATTTCAAACTTAGCTTTACTGGACCGCTTCAGCTTTATCGCACGTGGAGATGATCAGAGCATCCTACTTAAAATGGCAATCAGGGTCCAAAGACCCCAATTTGCATATTAAAAGGGTCCTATCGTTTGAATCAGGCAGGTGTTTTGGCACCCAGTGGGTAGGCCCTGTTCTTAATGTTGTTCTCTGCATTGTCAGGGTTACGGGGGCAGTAAGGCTGCCAACCCCATTTTGAGTCCATTACCGGCCCATTAACAGCATGCGGGACAAGTTAAAATTGACTCCACTAAGCAATAAATGCTAAAGTACTACTGCATAAATTAGTGGAATAGCCAAGTTGAAAATATGTCAGCGTCAAAATTCCATGCACCACAAGAAAAGAAGTGTGGGAACGATAGATGTTCTACCTGTCACTCTGAACTCGCTGAGACTCTTCCAAATCCAAGGGACTGGGTAATTTAAACAATAGGAGCCGGCGCCTGTCACAGTGCAACTGGTGCACCTGCCCTGCAGAGCCAGCATAATCCTGGAGTGATAGCCTGCTGCTGGGGACCCTTTGTGTCCCATAATGGCAGGGAAACTGAGGGGGGAGCCTTATAGTAGTAACTGATGAAAGGCAAGGTGATTAACACATTAGGATAAAGAATGGAGAAAGTTGGGGTAGGTCTTGCAATAGCGAAAAACGGATGATAGCATGTCGACAGTCCGTTTTACATCTCCTGATTTTTATTTACATTTAAGTCAATGGAAGTAAAATACTGAGCTCGCTCAGTAACAATGGGTTGAGATGGACTCCTGCGGTACTTAAATTTATATGTTTCTATATAGAGTTTTTGAGAAATTATAAACTACAAGAGGCCCCAGAGGCTCAGGTAGGCCCCAGTGCGGCATCGGCAGCGGGTGGAGGCGGAGCTGAGCGACAGAGCGACTACAAGAGGCCCCAGAGGCTCAGGTAGGCCCCAGTGCGGCATCGGCAGCGGGTGGAGGTGGAGCTGAGCGGCAGAGCGACGACAAGAGGCCCCAGAGTCTCAGGTAGGCCCCAGTGCGGCATCGGCAGCGGGTGGAGGCGGAGCTGAGCGGCAGAGCGACTACAAGAGGCCCCAGAGTCTCAGGTAGGCCCCAGTGCGGCATCGGCAGCGGGTGGAGGCGGAGCTGAGCGGCAGAGCGACTACAAGAGGCCCCAGAGTCTCAGGTAGGCCCCAGTGCGGCATCGGCAGCGGGTGGAGGCGGAGCTGAGCGGCAGAGCGACTACAAGAGGCCCCAGAGGCTCAGGTAGGCCTCACCAATCTCCAATCTCAGGCAAGGAGAGAGGTAAAAAGTATTCAAGGTGTGACGTCACCACAAAGCGGGTAAGTGATTGGTTGGTAAGTATTTCTCCCTTTTTAAGCTTAAATCTCCTTGGTTTATAGTTTCTAAGGTGTGATATTCACCATCTAGAATCGAGGCAGAGGGTATTTAAGAATAATATTAATAAATTTAATTAATTACATAGAATGGGAGATCAGGCGATGTGTTGCTGCTGCAATATGTGGGAGCTGGTGGACACCATTGATGCTCACGGTGATTACATTTGCAGTAAGTGTTGGCTGCTCGAGGAATTCCAGCTCCGTGTTGAAGAGCTGGAGTCCGAGCTTCAAACACTGAGACACATCAGGGAGGGGGAGAGTTACCTGGACTCTGTGTATCAGGAGGTAGTCACACCAATTAGATTAATTAATTCAGATGTAGTCCGTGGCCAGGGTCAGGATGGTGTGACTAGAAGTGAGGCAGGTACGGGGATCCAGGAGGTAGTGTTGGAGGAGCCGCAGCCCTTGCACTTGTCCAACAGGTTCGAGGCTCTTACTCCCTGTGAGGATGGGAACAGGGACTGCGGGGAGGAGGAGTAACCTGGCCACAGCACCGTGGAGCGGGGGGCCATTCAAGTGGGGGGAGTTAAAAGAAATGTTGTAGTGGTAGGGGATAGTATCGTTAGGGGGATAGATAGAGTTCTCTGCAGCCGAGAGCGAGAGTCCCGAAGGCTGTGTTGCCTGCCCGGTGCCAGGGTTAAGGACATCTCCTCTGGACTGGAGAGAAACTTGGAGTGGGAGGGGGAGGATCCAGTTGTCGTGGTCCATGTTGGTACCAACGACATAGATAGGACAAGGAAGGAGGTTCTGCTGAGGGAGTTTGAGCAGCTAGGGGCCAAATTAAAAAGCAGAACCACAAGGGTAATAATCTCTGGATTATTACCTGAGCCACGAGCGAATTTGGCTAGGACAAATAAAATGAGAGAGTTAAATGCATGGCTCAAAGACTGGTGTGGGAGAAATGGGTTTTGCTTCCTGGGACACTGGCACCAGGACTGGGGCAGGAGGGAGCTGTTCCGTTGGGACGGGCTTCACTTGGCCAGTGCTGGGACTAGAGTCCTGGCGGATCATATAACTAGGGCTGTAGAGAGGGCTTTAAACTAACTAGTGGGGGGGAGGTTCCTAGAGAGCAAATAATACAAATGACAACAGAGAAGGTCATAGACTTAGGTAGCAGTGGGGAAATTAAAAACCAGAGCATGTCAGGAAGGGGCAGAAGGTATGGAGTAAAAGGTAAAGTAATAAAAAGGGCAAAAGCAGGAACTACGTGTCACAAAACATCTTTGAAAGTTCTCTATCTGAATGCACGTAGCATTCGTAACAAAATAGATGAGTTAATGGCACAAATAACTACATATGGGTATGATCTTGTGGCCATTACAGAAACATGGCTGCAGGGTGACAATGCCTGGGAATTAAACACACCAGGTTATTTAATGATCAGGAAGGACAGGCAGGAAGGAAGGGGAGGTGGGGTGGCTATGTTAATAAAGGAAGGAATCACTAATACAGAGAAATGATATTGGGTCAAAAGATCAGGACAATGAAACAGTTTGGGTGGAGGTAAGGAATAATAAGGGGAAAAAAGCACTAGTGGGCGTAGTCTATAGGCCTCCGAACTGTGGCAACTCTGTTGGACGGAGTATCAATCAGGAAATAGTTGAGGCTTGTAATAAGGGAACATCTATAATTATGGGGGATTTTAACTATCATATTAATTGGACAAATCAAATTGGGCAGGGCTGCCTTGAGGATGAGTTCATTGAGTGTATTAGGGATGGGTTTCTTGAGCAGTATGTAACTGAACCGACCAGGGGGCAGGCAACCTTAGATCTGGTCCTGTGTAACGAGACAGGATTAATTAAAAATGTCCTAGTGAAGGATCCCCTTGGAATGAGTGACCATAACATGGTTGAATTCCATATTCAATTAGAGGGTGAGAAGGTTGGATCTCAAACAAGCGTGCTAAGCTTGAATAAAGGAGACTATGAAGGTATGAGAGCGGAATTGAGTAGAGTGGATTGGGAAAATAGATTAAAGGGTAAGACGATACATGATCAGTGGTGTACATTTAAGGAGTTATTTTACAACTTCCAAAAAATATATATTCCACTGAGAAGAAAAGGGTGTAAAAGAAAAGACAGCCATCCGTGGCTAAGTAAAGAAATTAAGGATAGTATTCGACTAAAAACAAGGGCATATAAGGTAGCCAAATCTAGTGGGAGGATAGAGGATTGGGAAAACTTTAAAAGACAGCAAAAAATAACAAAAAGATTGATTAAGAAAGGGAAGATAGATTATGAAAGTAAATTAGCAAAAAATATAAAAACAGATAGTAAGAGTTTTTATAGTTATATAAAAAGAAAAAGGGTGGCTAAAGTAAATGTTGGTCCCTTAGAGGATGAGACCGGGAAATTAATGGTGGGAAATATGGAGATGGCAAAAGCACTGAATGAATATTTTACATCAGTCTTTACAGTAGAAGACACTAAGGGCTAGATTTTCAGTTGCTTGCGCCAGCAGTTAGCGCCTTAAGAGAAGTGATTTCCGGGCGCTATGCGTGTAGCGCCCGGGCGCAGCGCAGTTTGCGCCCCGCCCCAAATTAAGTTGCCCGTTAGCGCCGGCGCAAAGTTTAGCGCCCGCCCGGATGCGCGCGCAGAAAATGACGTCACATCCTCGTGCAACGCCCTTTGGCCGCCCCGATTGCAAACTTCAGTCGGACCGCCCCATTGTGCGGCGGGCGGCCGGAGCGTTTGGAAAAAGGAACACAACACAACCAGCGCGGGCCCCGGGGGGCGCTAATTAAAGGGAACGTCCTCTCCAGTATAAAGGCCATCCTTTTTTCAGAAAACAGTCTTGTGCAACGCATTTCTGGAGACACAATAAGGAGGATAGCTAACTGGTTTCAAGCAGCAAGAGGCAGGTATTTTTGGACTCAGGCAATAGCGCTGCAAGTGGCCATTTGGAAATTAGACTGTTTGCCATGATTTGATGGGGGTTGCATGGGGTGCCAACGCGGAGCTGCAGCTCCATGTCCGTAGGGCTCGCAGACGCATTGTGAGAGGGGCAGCCCTGGCTAGAGGCAGAGGGGGCTACAGGCGTCGGCCACGTAGGCCTTACCCAGTCAGGCTATACCGCCAGCAGCGCTCCTACCTAAACATGAGTGCCGCGCGATGTGTTAAAAGGCTCCGATTCCGAAAGGGGGTGATTGCAGAGATCTGCCACCTGCTTCGCCGAGATCTGCGGCCAAAGCTCAGGTGCAGGACGTCTCTGTCGGTGGAAGTGAAGGTGACAGTGGCATTGAACTTCTATGCCACCGGCTCCTTCCAATACGCTGCTGGGGACATAGCAAACATCTCCCAGTACGGCGCGCATCGCTGCATCCGCCAGGTGACCGAAGCACTGTTCAGAAGGAGAAGCCAATTCATCTCCTTCCCCATGGCCCTGGAGAGCCAGCATCAGCGCGCATTGGGATTTTCCAGACTCGGGGAATTCCCCTTGGTGCAGGGCGCCATTGAATGTACGCATGTGGCTTTGCGGGCCCCTCTGGAGCATGGCGAGCAGTATCGCAACAGGAAGGGCTACCATTCTCTGAATGTGCAGCTGGTCTGTGACCACAAGCAGCGCATCATGGCAGTCAATGCCAGCTTCCCAGGCAGCAGCCACGATGCCTTTATCCTGCGGCAGAGTACTGTGCATGACATGTTCCAGGCACAGCCTCCCCCAAGAGGATGGCTACTCGGGGACAAAGGCTATCCTTTGTGCACCTGGCTCATGACCCCGCTCCGCGCGCCCAGGACCGCTGCTGAAGAGGCCTACAACGAGAGCCATCAAACCACCCGCAACATCATCGAGCTAACTATTGGGGTCCTCAAGCAGCGGTTCCGCTGCCTTGATCGCTCCGGAGGAGCTCTCCAGTATTCGCCGGACCGGGTCTCCCAATTTGTGGTGGTTTGCTGCATGCTACACAACCTGGCTATCCGCAGGACTCAGGCACTGCCACCTGACGTTGGACCAGCACCTCAGGAGGAGGAGCAGGAGGAGCATGAGGAGGAGGAGGAGGAGGAGGAGGAGGAGCAGGAGTACGTTCCCAGGAGGGAGCGACCAGGGCCAAGGGCCGCACGACGCCACCTTATTACACGGTACTTCTAAGCCCCCTGTCAGGGAATGGCCAGGGGCCATGAGGGAAGATGAATGCAGCCGCTCCGCAAGCCCTCAGCCGGCGAAGCCAACAAACACTAAGAAGAACAACCATGGAGACTGCATGAATAAAGATAATTTTTTATTAAACAAAAATGAAAAGCCCTTCCCACATGAATCCCCAAAAACAATAAACGGGCCCCACAAAAAGCCCAACAAACGACTCACTCCCACAAACTGGGGAGGAGCCACTCCACCTTTATTGAAACCGGGCCTCAACGTCGGCCTAACGCAAAAAAAAAGCCCTCCAAAAGCACAACCATGGGCAAAATAAAGATGGCCACCGCCATATTAAAGGAAAGCTGGCCACACCCTCTACTGAGTGGCCCGCGAGGGCGAGACCTTGGCCAGCATTTTGCCTCCCCTGCCCTGCCTGCTGCTCCTTCGCAAGCTCTGCCCAGTGGCTGCTGCGAGGCTGGGGGAAGGCGCCTGAGGCTCAGATGCCCTTCCGCCAGATGCCGCTGGGGGGCGGCCTACACGGCGTTTGGGCCTCGAGGGGCCGTCTCCTGAGTGGCGCACCTGAGCCTGGCCACCATCAGCTGCAGCCGCTTGCCCTTGACGGCCCAGAGGGGGAATGGCGGCGACGGATGGCGCAATGTGGGCCAGCAGGCGTCTGGGATGCGCTGGCTGGTGCTGTGGCGCGGTGGCACTCGGCCGGGCCCGCACTGCAGGATCCGCAGCAATCAGCCGACGGCCGGCTTGCTGGGATGGTCCAGCGCGGCGCCTGCCCTGGCGATGCCTGCCTGAGACAGCGCGTGTGGCAGCAGTGAGTGGCCCTGTGGTCCTGGTGTGCGCGCGCATCACATCCGCCAGGGTCTTGACGGCATCAGTTAGCATGCGGCCAGTCGCGGCAGTTGCTGCCCCGAACTCGCGCACACTGGTCGCCAGCGACTCGATGGCCTCAGGCATGCGCCCCACCACGCTCATGAGCTCCGTGTGGCGCCGGTCCGAGTCGTCGGCCATCTGATCGAGCTTCCGCACCTCCTCCGAAGTGAAGGTGTCCGGACTGGAGTCGCGACTCTCCCGCTGGGGAGGAGGGGGCCGAACTAGGGGACCCTTGCCGCGTTGGTGACGGCGAGTGTGCCGAGCAGCAGCACTCCCCTCTGATCCTTCCCCCCTTTGGGGGGAAGGCCGCGGGCCACGCGCACGGCTGCTGGGTGGCTGGACGCCACTGGTCCCAGAAGCTGCATTGCCCTGCGACAGTTCCTCCAGGCACTCGTCCAGTGAGGAGGTGTCGAGCATTTCCTCCTCTCCTGCGGGACGTGACTGTTCCCCCGAAGGTCCGGCTTGCTCCTCCTCCTGGTTGGAGGTGCTGTCACTGGCAGCCTCAGGGTCCTGGTCGTCACCAGCTGAAAGCAGGAATGCACAAGAGTAGCTTCAGAGTGAGGAGACGGCGTCAGCGAGGGAGTTAGGACTGGTGGGATTCAGCGCATTGGTGGGACAGTGGCAAAGGAGGTAGCTCGGATGGGCCAGTGCGACGCGAGAGGGCCAAAAGGCGAGGTCCTTACCATTGCCGGGCAGTGGAGGGTCGGATACACCGCACGCTGTGGGGACAATCACACGTGCTCCCATGAGCACACACACGCGCTCCTCCAGCCGAGTGAGCTTCTGCAGCTTGGCGCGGCCACCCCTGGCACGGGCCTGGCGATTAAACGCTACTTTAGCCTGCAAGAGAAAGGACGGGCTGTAAGTGCGCAGTGAAGCCCTGATGTAGTGTGCACTGCCTCCCATGGTGGAATAGCTTGGACAGAGTGAAGCCCTGATGTAGTGTGCACTGCCTCCCATGGTGGAATAGCTTGGACAGAGTGAAGCCCTGATGTAGTGTGCACTGCCTCCCATGGTGGAATAGCTTGGACAGAGTGAAGCCCTGATGTAGTGTGCACTGCCTCCCATGGTGGAATAGCTTGGACAGAGTGAAGCCCTGATGTAGTGTGCACTGCCTCCCATGGTGGAATAGCTTGGACAGAGTGAAGCCCTGATGTAGTGTGCACTGCCTCCCATGGTGGAATAGCTTGGACAGAGTGAAGCCCTGATGTAGTGTGCACTGCCTCCCATGGTGGAATAGCTTGGACAGAGTGAAGCCCTGATGTACTGTCCACTGCCTCCCATGGTGGAATAGCTGGGCCAAAGTGTAGAGTGCCGAATGGCCATTTGATGCTCATGACTGTCCCAATGCTGCTGGCTGCGGGCTGGCCAAAAGGACTTTCAGGTCCCTTTGCCCATCATGTCAGGTGTACATGCAAGAATGAGGAGGAGACTGGAAAGGCTACTCACCCTCACAATCCTGGTCAGATCGTTGTATTTCTTACGGCATTGTGTGTGGGTCCTGGGGGCCTCGCCGGTGAACGTCACCCTCTGGGCGATCTGCTTCCAGGCTTTGGTGTAGTCGTGGTGGGTTGGATTCCTCCCACTCTCTGGAAACAAGATCTTGCGCCTCACCTCCAGAGCTGTGACCATTATGTCCAGATCACCCTCTGAGAAGCGCAGGGCACGCTGACGGGCCTTCTCTGGCGTTGCCATGACTCCCTGGGGCTGAGCAGTAGTGTTGAGGCCTCTTTGCAAGGCTGCAGTGTGCAGGGCGTGGCAGCAGACCAATTCGTCCCTTCCCCCTTTAAGAGCTGGTCGGCACCACGGGGTCTGCTGTCAGTGCAAAAATGACCGCACCCGTGCTGCGCCCCGCCTGGGCGCTATCCCTCTGGACCGCCGGCTTAGCGCCTAAAGAGAGTAGTGGAACGCCTCTTTTAGCGCTCCACCAACCTCTTAGGGCGAAGCCACTGAATTCCCGGCAACGGGGCGCTACTTTGGGGCGGGCGCTAACTTCGGGCGGGCGCTAAGGTTAGCGCCCCAAAACTGCCTATACTGAAAATCTAGCCCTAAGAATATCCCAACACTGGACAAACAGGGGGCTAAAGGGGGGGAGGAGCTAAACACGATCAAAATCACTAAGGAAGTGGTACTCGGTAAAATAATGGGACTCAAGGCGGATAAATCACCTGGACCTGATGGCTTACATCCTAGGGTCTTGAGGGAAGTGGCGGTAGGGATTGTGGATGCATTGGTAATAATTTTCCAAAACTCCCTGGACTCGGCAAAGGTCCCGGCAGACTGGAAAACTGCTAATGTAACGCCCTTATTTAAAAAGGGCAGTAGACAGAAGGCTGGAAACTATAGACCGGTTAGCCTAATATCTGTGGTAGGTAAAATTTTGGAGTCCATTATTAAGGAGACAGTAACAGGACATTTGGATAATCATAATTTAATAGGACAAAGTCAGCATGGTTTTATGAAGGGGAAGTCATGTTTGACAAATTTGCTGGAGTTCTTTGAGGAAGTAACATATAGGGTGGATAAAGGGGAACCAGTGGACGTAGTGTATTTAGACTTCCAAAAGGCATTTGACAAGGTGCCACACAAAAGATTATTGCTTAATATAAAAAATCACGGGATTGGGGGTAGTATTCTGGCATGGATAGAGGATTGGCTATCTAACAGAAGGCAGAGAGTTGGGATAAATGGTTCATTCTCAGACTGGCAATCAGTAACTAGTGGTGTTCCGCAGGGGTCAGTGCTGGGTCCCCAACTCTTTACAATCTATATTAACGATTTGGAGGAGGGGACCGAGTGTAACATATCAAAGTTTGCAGATGATACTAAGATGGGGGGGAAAGTAGTGAGTGAGGAGGACATAAAAAACCTTCAAGGGGACATAGACAGGCTAAGTAAGTGGGCAGAGATTTGGCAGATGGAATACAATACTGGAAAGTGTGAGGTTATGCACTTTGGCAGGAAAAATCGTAGAGCAAGTTATTATCTTAATGGCAAGAAACTGGAAAGTACTGAAGTACAAAGGGATCTGGGGGTCCTGGTGCACGAAACTCAAAAGGTTAGTATGCAGGTGCAGCAAGTGATTAAGAAGGCCAATGGATTGTTGGCTTTCATAGCTAGGGGGATAGAATATAAAAATAGGGAGGTATTGCTTCAGTTGTACAAGGTATTGGTGAGACCGCACCTGGAATACTGCGTACAGTTTTGGTGTCCATACTTAAGAAAGGACATACTTGCTCTCGAGTCAGTACAAAGAAGGTTCACTCGGTTAATCCCGGGGATGAGGGGATGGACATATGAGGAGAGGTTGAGTAGATTGGGACTCTACTCATTGGAGTTCAGAAGAATGAGAGGCGATCTTATTGAAACATGTAAGATTGTGAAGGGGTTGGATCGGGTGGATGCAGGGAAGATGTTCCCAATGATGGGTGAAACTAGAACTAGGGGGCATAGTCTTAGAATAAGGGGCTGCTCTTTCAAAACTGAGATGAGGAAGAACTACTTCACTCAGAGGGTGGTAGGTCCATGGAATATGCTGCCCCAAAAAGCTGTAGAAGCTACATCATTACATAAATTTAAAACAGAAATAGACAGTTTCCTAGAAGTAAAGGGAATTAAGGGTTACGGGGAGCGGGCAGGAATTTGGACACGAGTCTAGGTTCGGATCGGTCATGGCCCTGTGGGTAGCGGAGCGGGCCCAGGGGCCGTGTAGCCTGATCCTGCTCCTATTTCGTGTGTCTAATTCTGTTAGATGCAGGAGATGGTTCTGTGATAGTGGATTGGCAGTTAGGATCAGATCAGCCATGATCTTATTGAATGGCGGAGCAGGATCGAGGGGCCGATTGGCCTACTCCTGCTCCTATTTCTTATGTTTCTTATGTATGTTTAAATTGTCAAGCAAGTAAAACACTCAAGAATGTAAATGTTTGGGAAAAGTTCTGCAGCTGGCATCAAAAGGTCAGGAAATAAAATCTTTGTTTTCACCACTTTTAACTTTAAAAACTTTGAAACAACATTGCTAAGACCTGATGGTTCTAATTCATATGGAGCAACAAAATTGAATTAGATAATAAGCACTTTTATAGCACTGCTCAATATTAACTGGAATGGCAGCATTTGATGGAATGCAAGTTATATGTCTGCACTGAGTCTCTTGCTAAATCAATGCGGATTAACATTGCCCCTTTAGGACTGGCAAGAAACCACCTTCAAACAAACTCTCCATGTAATGACTTGCAAAATTTAGTAAGCTATAATTTTTGGCTGTGTCGACATGAGTTATTAAGGTTGCTGTCAGCTAGATATATAGTTATGCTGCTTCGCATTTATCTCCAGTCCGAAACAGCCTTGGAACCGGGCAAGGAACCTATATTATTAGAACCTTGGTGCCCTTTGCAGCAGGAAGGTAGACTATATAGTGATAAGTACTGGTTTTCAAACTATATGCTTCTCTTATGGTGCTGTTTTCTGCATACATCGTTCTGATACTTGTACTTCCTTACAGCGATGCAGGACAGACAATATAGCTCTTTACGCCCTTCTGTTGTGACAGGCAATCTTCTTGGAGATAGAAGTAGGCAGTCTTTGCAGTGGCTAGGGTTGGGTTGATTAGGATGCCCAGGTTACAAACAGTCTAGTTCAGCCTGAGACAATGACCAGGGAGAGGGAATATATTGTTGTTGAAGGTAGAGTTTGTGGCAGGGGCTGAACTTGTTGGCTTCAGTCTTTCCAATGTTTATATGGAGAAAATTGCAGCTTATCTGAGACTGGATGTCAGACCAGCAGTTGGACAGCACAGAGGCAGAAGAGGGGTCAAGAGAGTTGGGTGTCATCAGCATACATGTGAAGATTGACCCCATGTCTGTAGATGATATCACCAAGGAGCTGCATCTACATGAGGAGGAGGAGAGGCCAAGAATAGCTCCTAGGGTGACTCTAGAGGTGCCGGATGAGAGGCCATTTCCAGAGATATTCTGAAGAAATTGGTTAGGGTTGCTGAATAAGTCTTATAATGCACCAACTGCTTTCTTCAGCGCAAGGAGAACTTACTGCTAAACAGGATCACCCAAAAGCACAATTCACCTGAGCATCAACCATCACCACTGTCACATGAAACACACACTTTGGATTTGATCAGGAATTGAGAGAGCACGGTACATACCTGAAGAAGAAATGATCGTTGTGATGTCGACGATGAGGTGCCAATCACTGATGAGGAAAAGATCATTCTGCTGGAGGTAATGAGAGGCCAGATTAACTGATATAGAATGTAGTCTTCATGTTGAGTACCCACACCGAATTACAAGCACCATTCCAGATTTTGAGCACTTAATCTAAGCTGACTTTTGACGTCATTGCAGTACTGAGGGATTGTTGCACTGTTCAGGTGAATGTAAAAGAACTCATGGCATTATTTGAAGAAGAACACAGGAGTTCTCCTGGTTTCCTGGCCAACATATAGTCCTCAACCAGCACCACTAGAAATAGATTAACTGTTCATTTATCTCATTTGCTGTTTATCGCACCTTGCTGTATGCAAATTGGCTGCCATATTTCACTACCCAATAACACTGACTACATTTCAAAAAGTAATTCACTGGTTGTGAAGCGCTTTGGGACGTACTGAGGATGTGAAAGGTGCTATAGAAATGCAAGTTTTCTCTTTCTTTCTTATGTGGGAATTTATAAATACGGGCTTGAAGGACAGTATTAGCATGAGACGTAGATGATCCTGGATCCACCTGTCACATCCTATAGCACCTTTCACATTCTCAGAATGCCCCAAAGTGCTTCACAACCAATGAATTACTTTTTGAAGTGTACGGGGCCTTGGTGAGACCACACCTGGAGTACTGTGCACAGTTTGGGTCTCCTTATCTATGGAAGGATATACTTGCCTTGGAGGCGGTGCAACGAAGGTTCACTAGATTGATTCCTGGGATGAGAGGGCTGTCCTATGATGAGAGATTGTGTAGAATGGGCCTATACTCTCTGGAGTTTAGACGAATGAGAGGTGATCTCATTGAAACTGACAAGATTCTGAAAGGGATTGACAGGATAGATGCTGAGAGGTTGTTTCCCCTGGCTGGAGTGTCTAGAACTAGGGGGCATCGTCTCAGGATAAGCGGTAGGTCATTTAAGACTGAGATGAGGAAGAATTTCTTCACTCAGAGGGTTGTGCATCTTTGGAATTCTCTGCCCCAGAGGGCTGTGAATGCTGAGTCTTTGAGTATATCCAAAGCTGAGATAGTTAGATTTTTGGACTCTAGGGGAATCAAGGGATATGGAGATCGGGTGGGAAACTGACTGTAAAAGCTTATATAGGTATGTGAAGAGAAAAAGATTGGTGAAGTCAAGCATAGGTCCCTTGCAGTCAGAATCAGGGGAATTTATAATGGGGAACAAAGACATGGCAGACCAATTAAATACATACTTTGGTTCTGTCTTCACAAAGGAGGACACAAATAACCTCCCAGAGATGTCAGGGAACATAGGGTCTAATGAGAGGGAGGAACTGAATGAAATCAGTATTTGTAGAGAAATGGTGCTAGGGAAATTGACGGGATTGAAGGTCAATAAATGACCCAGGGCCTGATAATCTACATCCTAGGGCACTTAAGGAAGTGGCCCTAGAAATAGGAGATGCATTGCTGGTCATCTTCCAAAATTCTATAGACTCTGGAAAAGTTCCCATGGATTGGAGGGCAGCTAGTGTAACCCCACTATTTAAAAAAGGTGGTAGAGAGAAAACGGGGAATTATAGACCAGTAAGCCTGACATCGGTAGTGGGAAAAATGCTAGAGTCCATTTTAAAAGATGTAATAGCAAAGCACTTGGAAAACAGCGACAGGATCGGACAAAGTCAACATGGATTTACAAAAGGTAAATCATGCTTGACTAATATACTGGAATATTTTGAGGATGTGACTGGTAGAATAGATAAGGGAGAACCAGTGGATGTGGTGTATTTGGACTTCCAGAAGGCTTTTGATAAGGTCCCGCATAAGAGATTAGCATGCAAATTTAAAGCACATGGGATTGGGGGTAAGGTACTGACTTGGATAGAGAACTGGTTGGCAGACAGGAAGCAAAGAGTTGGAATAAACGGGTCTTTTTCCGAGTGGCAGGCAGTGACTAGTGGGGTACCACAGAGATCAGTGCTCGGACCCCAGCTATTCACAATATATATTAATGATCTAGACGAGGGAACTAGATGTAATATCTCCAAGTTTGCAGATGACACAAAGCTGGGTGGGCGTGTGTGCTGTGAGGAGGATGCAGAGAAACTCCGGTATGATTTGGACAGTTTGGGTGATTGGGCAGATGCATGGCAGATGCAGTATAATGTGGATAAATGCGAGGTTATCCACTTTGGTGGCAAAAACAGGAAGGCAGATTATTATCTGAACGGCAATAGATTGGGAAAAGGGGAAGTGAAATGAGACGTGGGTGTCCTTGTGCACCAGTCACTGAAGGTAATAGTGGTTAGCACTGTTGCCTCACAGCGCCAGGGACCCGGGTTCGAATCCAGCCTCGGGCGACTGTCTGTGTGGAGTTTGCACATTCTCCCCGTGTTTGCGTGGGTTTACTCCGGGTGCTCCGGTTTCCTCCCACAGTCCAAAGATGTGCGGGTTAGGTTGATTGGCTATGGTAAATTGACCCTTAGTGTTGGGGGGATTAAATACGTGGGGTTACGGGGATAGGGTGGGATATGTGTTGGTGCAGGCTCGATGGGCCGAAATGGCCTCTATCTGCACTGTGTGGTTTCTGTGAATTCTGTGAAAAAAAAGCATGCAGGTGCAGCAGGTGGTTAAAGAGGCAAATGGTATGTTGGCCTTCATAGCGAGAGGATTCAAGTACAGAAGCAAGGATGTCTTGTTACAGTTGTACAGGGCCTTGATGAGATCACACCTTGAGTATTGTGTGCAGTTTTGGTCGCCTTATCTGAGGAAGGATGTTCTTGCCATGGAAGGAGTGCAGCGAAGATTAACCAGACTGATACCTGGGATGGCAGGAATGACGTATGAAGAGAGATTGGGTCGATTAGGCTTATATTCGCTAAAGTTTAGAAGAATGAGAGGGGATCTCATTGAAACTTATAAAATTCTAACAGGACTAGACAGACTAGATGCAGGAAGGATATTCCCGATGGCGGGAGAGTCCAGAACCAGGGGTCACAGGCTAAGGATAAAGGGTAAGCCATTTAGGACAGAGATGAGGAGGAATTTCTTCACCCAGAGAATGGTGAACCTGTGGAATTCTCTACCACAAGGCAGTTGAGGCCAATTCATTAAATATATTAAAGAAGGAGTTAGATATATTTCTTGAGGCTAAAGGGATCAAGGGATATGGGGAGAAAGCAGGGTACTGAATTTGGATGATCAGCCATGATCTCATTAAATGGCGGAGCAGGCTCGAGGGGCCGAATGGCCTACACCTGCTCCTATCTTCTATGTTTCTATGTTTCTATGAAAGTGGAGTTGAGGTCGATGATCAGCCATGATCTTATTGAATGGCGGAGCAGGCTCAAGGGGCCATATGGCCTACTCCTGCTCTTATTTCTTATGTTCTTATGTTCTTATCCATGGAGATTGTTGAACAGCAACACCACATTGAAGAATTGGTCCCACTCCATGCTCACTACATTGTAAGGTAGGCTGTGTAGTTTGGAAAAGCCTAATACCCAGATATTCACTAACCCCCACTCCACACACAATGAGCAATGGTTGTCTACGCCACAGACTGGGGAAACACCAGTCGAATCAGCAGTGAGGATTTTAGTTACACAGGCCGCAGGCCCAGGAGCATCGTCTGTACATACTCCCACTGCTAATAAAGAGGCTTTGTGGTCCAAACTTCAAAATGAAGTCATAGCAGCAGCAGCAGTTAAAAAAGAGGCACACAAGATCTTAGAATGTAAACCCAGAAGGCAAGAACATAACTCCAAAGGGTGATAGGGAAGCTATTTAGATCACTGATAGGGCCGCAGCTGGAATACTCGATCACTGTACCACAGTGGGGACATTCTGGCTTTGAATAGTGTAGAGGAGAGTAACACAACAATTACTGAGGATTAGGCACCTGAATTAGGAGGAAGCCCTGTGGAAAAACAATGTTTTCTCCCTGGGGTAAAGACTCAGGGGAGTCCTGATTGAAGTTTGTATGATTTTAAAGGATATAGATAAACTGAACCCTGATAAATTGTTCCACATAATCACAATCTCTGTAACGAGGGAAATGGAGTCAAGCTCAGAAGAGGGGAAGTGAGAAGACAGTCCATCGTCCATTGGATGGCCGGGAAGCTGTGGAGGCAGAAAGGCCATGGTTCTATCGCGGGGCAGGATTGGTTCATGCAAGGGACCTGGGCGAGCATCAAGCTGGCATGTCGAGCCCGGAGAGATTATGGCCACGATATTAACAGGGAGGTGGGGAGAGTGCGGGGAAGCTGAAAATGGCCGAAGAACCCAGCAAGGCCGGGGTCATGGAGATCCTGCCGAATTTAATGGCAGGACGTCATTAACATTTTTTTTCCGTTTACTGCACAGCAGCTGGCCAAATTGGCAGCCTAGCCGGCTGCTGGGTGGCAAAACCAGCAGCAGGAAGCCGCAGCCAGGGACCCTTAGGACGGTCCCCAGCAATGGGGAGTGGTGAAGATTGGTGCTCGGGGCTTGTTGAGGGGGAGAGGCTAAAGGCCTCCTTGTGGGGCAGGGAGGAACATCCCTGGTCTTCCTGGCCCACAAGAAGTGCTGTAAAAGGCACTTATCTTGTAGAGCCGGCAGCTCCTGCCTCCCTTTCACTGCCAGGTTTCCTGAGCCCTGGAAAACCCGCGCAGCAACTGTAAAATTTAGGCTCAGAATTCCAACATGGGAGCCTGATTTAAATATGTTAATGAAGTGTTCCCTCTCTGCACAGTGGGACACTCGGACACATAGAAACCTGCCACCGAACAAATGGCAATGGCTGCGTAGGCAGCGTGTTGGGGTCAAGTTCCCAGTTTTTTAATTTTTTACTCCACCCCGCACCCCCGACCCTCTCCTGCCTGTTGTCGGGGGAGGGTGGTGGGGTGGTTAATATTAAAGTCATTAACTCCCGGGCCTCATTTTAATATTCATTCTCCGACTCCTGCCCAAACCCAGCAGAAATCACTGCCTGGCCAGAGGGCATTAGCAAGAATTCGGGTAACAGGAGGCCGCCACTAGGGACCCGTGTGATTGGTGCCCAGCTCAGGTAAGTGGTAGGGAGGGGGAGGTTTCCAGAACGGCATCGGAGGCCCAAGCTTTCATTGTGATGCACAGAGGAGCACCTCTGCTCCTCCTGGCCCACAAGGAAACTAAAACAAAATAAATAACTTACCTTGTACTGGTCTCGCTAGATGTGCTCCTATCTAGTTATCCAGTCAGCTAAACACTCATTCAAATAATTCCTCCGAGAAGCAGGTTGCTGTTTTGAAACTTTACTTGAACAAATTTGTGAAACTGTAAACAAAGACAAAGTAGGTTTTGTACATAGAACTGAGTACAAAAATTAGATGTTACATAAGATATAGACATGTTTATGAAAACAGAATAGACTAATTGTATACCTAAATAGCTCTGAAGCTAAACCTCGGTAACTAACAGCTAATAACTTCTTATAGACAAAGTATTGTCAAAATACTACACTGACAAGGTTGTTATCATGTTACTAAACAAGGATACTCACAGACATTGCGTCTTGCCTAGCGTATGAGAAGGATGCAACAGGATTGAGAATCCCTCATGTGAGCTTCTTCATAACTCAGCAGGTTCTTCCTGGAATACTACTTCCGGGTCAAACAGGAAGGTCAAATAACATACTGCTATATACTAACACTGCTGTACACTAACTACCACTAGAGGGTGCTATCTGCATATAATAAGTCCAGAACTTACCTTACAGGGCATCTTCTGGCCCTCGATCCAGCTCCCGACAGATTTGGCCTGGTAGGGAATCCACCATGGCTCCCCTGCTCAGACATCCAGTTAAAATAGCAGATCATGCCCCGATGATGTCATCGGAGCCCGATCTGCATATTTAAAGAGAACCCTGCCGTCTTTGGGTGGGTGTCTTTGCCGCCTGCACATTCCTTGAAATCAATGGCCCAGATATTCCGATCCCTATGGGTGAGTACGCGCTGTGTACCCACCCGTAGGGACATCGGAAATGCTGGTTTCAGGCATGCACAGCACACGTGCTGAAAACCGGCATTTCCGATCTGTCAAGAATGGCCTTGACAGATCCTCCGGCTGCCCAGGAGAAGGGCCTCTACGGGCGGATAGTTCTGCTTTTTGGAGACCCCTGCCCACAGAAAACCCTTACAGTTCTTATACCTGGTAAAAGCAGTTGAAAAAAGTTTTTTAAAAAATTGTTCACTGATTTATCATTTAAAAATACTTTAAAAAAAGGTAAGTTTATTTTTAGCCCTGTAAAAAACTTTAATAATTTTTTTCAAAAAATTAAATTTTTGTTTAAAATACTTTATTTATTGTAATTTCAAGTCATTTTAAAAATGTGATTAAAAAAATGTATTTAAAGTTTTACTATGTTTTTGGGGTGATCTACATTCATATATTTGACAGGTCTTCCTGTCAAGTGTATGAAGGGAGATTCCCTTCTTTGATTGGCTCCCCATGGCCCACGTGATCCCAGGGACGCTGCGAACTACCTGCGCCTCTGGGATACGTGGGCCCTGCGCATTTGGAGTTTGGAGAGGCCCAGGATCAGAAGCGTTTGCGTCCCGGGAGCCCTCAGGTAAGGGCGTAGATTTTTCCAGATCGCAGGCTTCCGCCCGCAATCAGAAAATACGGGCCAATATATCTGGTAATTTGTGGGCTTGCACTCGGAAAAATAACCTGTGAGTCCAACCTGGTCTGGCCTCCTTGTGATTCTAGACCCACGCTAGATAGTTGACTCTTAACGTCCTCAACTAGGTGTAGGCAATAAATACTGTCTTGCCAGGACAAATAAAAAATATAATTGTCTGCTAATTGGATCACGCCATATGTCTCCAATAGGTGAGCAGAATGATCCTGTAGTGCAGAAATTTAGGGCCATCATGATCTCCACAGCTACTGGCAATGCTGTCCTGATATTTGACTTAGCTCCAGGTTATCTTGCAGCAAATGGTGCCGATCTATTACTGCCTCGCTACGTAGCCTTAGCTTCCTGAGGCACAGTTCCTCAGTGAGTCTCAAGTAGTTTTGCCTCTCTTCATACATCTTGTGCACAGTGTATCTGTGAGGCCTGTATGTGAGTTTTCCATGGCTTTTAACTTTCCTGCTCAACTCCCCCGCCCACCCCCATGCCAACACGCAACCCCCCCCCCCGCCCCGCATCCCCGCCGCATCCGCTGTTCCTCCATTGGCAAATGATTTGCTAGCGGATCACTGCAACTGATTTCCATCCTGTTATCAAGCAAGTCAAATTATTCCATCATCCCTTAATTGCTGTTACACTGTACATGATATAAAGCTGCCTCGCTGCGATGTTGTCTATTTGAATGAGCTGTCTCCTGGTGTGACACGTGCAAAGTGACAGTTTGCAGAATTTTGATAGAAACTTCTCTCAAATGGAAATTATCAGCATTGCAATAAGCTCAAACTGTAGAGCAGACATTCAGCAATATTACAGGATGCATCTACATGATGATGAATGGTCATAAATGAACAAAAAGTCAGCACTATAGTTTGGGATAAAAATTCCCATGCAATATTATACAATTATCAAATGTGTTAAGCGTAACAGTTAGACTAATTTGTAGGATTTACAAGTAGAGATTTCTATGGATGGATTTTTCTTTTCCCATCCCAGGGCAGTGGTCAGGGGATAGGTTTCCTGGGTTGGGGACAGGTTTCCTGGGTTAGGGACCATTATGTCTGCAAGCAGGAGCCCGCCAGTGGCCCAGAGGAGGATTCTGATGGTGCTGCAATATCACAGAAGTAACAGGAGGCCTGCTTAAAGAGTAAAAGAGCCTTGAAGATTTCAGACAATTTTTTTACTGAAAGCCTTGGTTGAGACTGAAGACTGAGCTCTCAGAACATGATCCCACCAGCACCCGAGCACATTGCTGCCCGGGAGGCCAGGGATGTTCTCATCATGGCGAGATTTATTAGCTTTACGCTGTACACCCTGGCTGCCACATGTTGCGTCAGGTTGGCACCACTCCACAGCAACACCATAAAGGATCCCTACAATGCCCAAGCCATTCCTTTCACACTGAGCACCATTGCGGGGGGTACCGTTATCTCTCACCATTCACTGTAACTCACTAAGCCACTTCCAAAGGTGCACACAAATTTGTCCAAGACCGGAAAGTGGTGAAAATAAAGATTTTTATGGCTGAGAGCACATTAACAGAAACTTGACATTAACATTGAATAAAACACCCAAGTGGCTACCCTTGTGCATCTACTTGTGTGTCATCTTTCTATTTTGCATGATTCTACGAGGTGCTACCCCTGTGGCTTCAGCAGAGGTAGAGGCAGGCTGCTCAATTCCCTGCTGCGACTGCTTAGGCATTCTTGGCGGACGTCCTCCGGTTTTTGGAGCACCTGATGGCCCCGCCAAAGTCTGCTCCTCCTGCGACTGTGCAGGGGCAGACTCGCCGATCGCGATCCGAGGAGGCTTCTGGGGCTCTGACTGAGGGGGTGGCAACAGGGGAGAAGAGTAAGCGCTTTGAGAGGAGCCCACACTTCCATGTCTCCTCTTACCATCATCCCTCTCAGGTGCCACACACACCTCCCTGCTAGCAAGGAGCTGGAGAGCACCCTGCTGCACATCAGTGGGACCATGAGGACCCATGTCTACACCGACATCCCTTCTAGAGAGAAGGTCCATGAACCTCTGCCATCTATTCTCCATATGGACCATGTGCTCATGTGAGTGGCGCATTAGCTGCTCCATGCAGATGGCCATCCTTTCCATGGATGAGCCTACAGTCGCCATCGCCTGTGACAGGGTGCTGCTCATGTTGGAGATGGACTCCTCCATTCTCTGAATATTTGCAGACATCATGGCTGCAAAACCTATCAAAGCCTCCTGCACTTCTTCCTGCACCTCTAGGATCACCCTCTTTCTGGATGGCCCCCGAGGCTCAGCGTCTGCATGCAGCTGAGCAGAGCTTGGAGTGTCCTGCACCCTCTGGTGAGGAGCCTCCACTGCTGCCCCTGTATCCGCCATATGCTCTTGCTCACTTGTGACTTGTGAGACACCAGGTGACAACACTACTCTATCTCGCGTGGCACCCACCAAGATGTGAGTATCTGCGCTGGTGCTGGGTGCTCTTATGCCTGGTGATGGTGCACCCTCAGAGGCTGGAGGCTCCTCTGAGGAGTCGTCTTCCTCTTCCTCCTGGACAGTGGGGTGGGAGGGTGGGGGGGGCTCAAGATGGACCTGTGGGAGAGTAAAGAGATGAGTTAGATATGCCATATGAAGAATGGGTACAGATACCATTATGCACATAATGACCATTCAGTGACTGATGACATCAGTCCCTATATGAGTGACTGTTGTATGCCATGTAGCTGTATGATATGTAATTCTGTCACCAGGTTGCTGAGATGTCCCCCTCTATATGACTCCCACCTCCAGCTGCTCAGCCACTCCCAATACTTCTAATGCGGCCTCCTCTGCTGTTGTGAGTGTGGCAAATGATGAGGGCCCACCTCCAGTTCTGTCCCTCACCCTCTTATTGTGGGCTCGATTTCTGCAGCAGGATGGAAGCAAGAAAAGGGTCGCGACCTGCCACAGCGACCACCCGCACCAGACCCGCCCAGGTAAAGAAAATTCTGGCCTCAAGAATCCTCTACAGGTGAGTTATCACTTGCCTTGTGTCCTTCGAGGAGTTAACCCTTAGGACGACAGCTGAGATATCTGTGAGGCTAGGACAAAGAAAGCTTGTCGCTGAATGCTTATCAGCTAATCTTTGTCTGGTAGCTTTTAATTTCACTGGAAACAAAACCGACATTTTCTGCCTTCTAACAGGAACTTGCTTAGCAGGCAAAAGTTAAGTTAGTATTAAGAATTAACCATTTCCTTACACAGAGACTTCGGGGCCTTCCCACCATTACCCCAGAGACCACCAGCAGACTTCACCTGGTGGTCTTGGGTCTGGCCGTAAGAGGGGCGGATGTGAAGGAAATGGGCTGGGATCCAAGGCCCCGCCTTCCTACTGGTATTTGCATACAGTGGGCAGGGAAAGGTCGTTCATCGGCAGGAGGAATATTAAGCTCGTGATTGGGAGGCATCAGTCGGCAATTGCTGTCCAATTATCCCCACTATTTCTGCTGCTGTTCTTCCTGATTTGGGATGGAATAACAGAGAAAATCCAGGCCAAAGTGTCTCATTTTTACATTGCATTTTGACAAATGTGTGTTCTAATTGAATAACCATCTGTGAATTTTATTAACTTGATTCTTCTTTTGTTTCCTTTTCTGCATCCCAGGTCATGTTGCCATGGAAATTTTCACAGTCTCTGCCAATGAGATCCTGTAACCATTTAGTGTCCCCTCTTTTCCTGAAGATATTGCCTTCTTGTTGGGGTACGGATCCAAGGTCATCCTCTGGTAACTCGCCGCAGTGGCCATTGTTCACATGTGAGCCTTGATTGTGAGTTTCCCCAGGTTATACAGTCGCCCAGGGCATTGTAGCCGAGCCTGATCTCTCCTCGTCCACGTGTGCACATACAGCAGGGGTAGCTAGATAGCAATCAACAGCTGGGACCTTGGGCAATTTTCTCCTCACTAACCCATGCAACAGTAGTCGTGTCCCTTCTAGCACCCCTAGCTGGGATCAGGTATCTCACCATAGACGGGGCATCAAATCTGGGACCTCACTGGTCTGATACTTAGCTACACTCTGAATAAACTTGCTGAGCCATCAGGTGAGCTCAGCATTTGGTTTCTTTTATATGTGAGCTTATCTGAGGAGTTTGAGCTTGTTTTGTTCCCCAAATTCTCTGGGAGAGAAATTCGGTATTGCCCCATTTGGGGCGCAATTCTCGGCTGGGCGCAAAGTTTTGTGCCCGGCGCAAATTATCGCCACCTACCGCGAAATTAGTCTGCTTCGCCCCTGGAGCTGATTGCAGCGCTAAATCAAGCGCTGCACGACTCTCTTAAGGCGCTAAGCCGGAGGAGCGAGGCGCTAACTCAGAGGGCGGGTGCAGTGCAGGTGCTGTCAGTTAGCGATTGCACACAGACATGCTGGCGCCGGTCAGCTCTTAAAGGGGAGGGTCGATCTTGATTTGCAGCCGCACCATGCGCATCGGAGCCCTGAATCTCGGCCTGGACAGACCTGTTACCAAATCCTGCAGCCAAGGACCATGGAGAGGGCCAGGGAGCGAGTGCAGCGTTTCAGCGAGGGGGCCTTGGAGGCTCTGGTTGGCGCGGTGGAGTGCAGGCGATCTCTCCTGTACCCGGAGAGTGGCAGGAGGCCTCTGCCCAGCTAGTATCGAAAAGCTTGGAGGGAGGTGGCTCACAGAGTGACCTCCAGCAGCATGGTGCCTAGGACCCCTGTGCAATGCAGGAAGAAGTTCAATGACCTCACTCGGGTCGTCAGGGTGAGTGACTTTTTCAGAAACCTCTTCATCCCTCCATCTCGACCTCGCTTTATGGCCAAAGGGTCTTGAAAGCCCCAATGCCCAGTACTCCTCCAACACCTATGGCCCTTTCAGGAAACTCACACGCACATTCAGCACTTTGCATACAGTAAGGGCTATTTGACCATGGGAGGCATTTCAGCCAAGATCATGGCTGCACACAGTAAGGGCTATTCAACCATGGGAGGCATTTCAGCCAACATCATGGCTGTATCTTTACTCAGACCCCATCCTTTTTCTTGCAGGAAAAGCTGGCGCATAATAGGAGACAGCAGCAACGGACTGGGGGAGGCTGGCCTCACCTTCAAGCCCTGACCGATCTGGAGCAGCAAGTCCACCAGATTGTGGCAAGCCGGATGCTTGGCCCCGTCGCCACTGGAGACGCTGACCCCGTTCTGGCCAGCAATGTAAGGCCATCACCTTTTTGACCTTTCTCCTTCCACTTGTTCCTCACAACAGCATCCTTTGACACTTGATCCAAATCAGTACATCGCTGCACTCATGCCTCCCTTGCTGCCACCCTGTCGTCACACTGAAGCCACTCTTGTACCTCCCTGCTTTCAGATGCTGATTCGCCAGGTGAGGAGGCGGGCCCTCAAGCTGCCACTGGGAGTGAATCTGAAGGCGAGGAGGAAGCGGAAGCCGGGCCATCAGTGCAACCCTCTGCCGAGGCAGCCCATGGCCATACTGGGGACATGCCTTCCCTGGAGGGGAGCGGGGGGAATGGTCTGATGAGGGTGAAGCTCCAGGACCCAGTGGGCTGCAGCAACGTGAGGGGGGTAGGGCAGCTCGGGGGCCTTCTCCCCGGAGGGAGAGTATGGCCTCGAGTCCCACTACAGTGAGCGCAGAAGAGGTGCGGCTCCTCGCTGAAATGAGCACCCAGGCAGAGCAAAGGCACACTGAGCTCATGGCTGCAGTGGCATGGATGCCCGAATCCATTGAGTCACTGGCAAGGAGTGTCCAGGACTTCGGTGCAGCACAGGCGTCTGCCACGCAAATGCTAAGTGCTGCAATGCAGTCAGTGGCTGGTCTCATGCAGACGCAGATTGAGGCCACGTGAGCACTAACTGATGTCACCCTCGCTGGATCGGGCAGGTTTCCCCGGGGCCCTCCCCGCGCCGCAGCAGGCCAGCAATCTGTGTTCCCGCAGATTGCTTCTCATGCTGAAGTGCTGCCCCATGGGAGTGCCAGTGTGTCGGTCGAGCGGGGAGTTGCTGTCCTCTCTCAGGATGACAGCATTCCTGCTGCCAGCACTGACACTTCTCCACTGCAGTTGCCACCACCTGTAGGACAGACTGCTGTCGCCCATGCAGAGTTGGAGCAGTCAGCAGCTGGGCCCTCCAGGCCCAGAGCTGGTCCAGGCCGTCCCCCAAGGGCATCTGCAGTCTCAGTTTCTGACACTCAGCAGCCTTCCCCCAGCCTTGCTGCAGCCACTGGGGTCCCAGTGCGGCGGAGCTGCAGGGTGGGAAGGGGGCAATTTCGCAAGGGAAGCAGATCACCCTCGAAGGGCAAAAAGTAGGTGGTGTGGCAAAATGTTGTTCATTGTTTTATTGAAGGCCGAGGATCGTGGTCATATTTTTGTTACTGTTTTGGACATTGTCTCCAGGTTGTGAGAGCCAGTTATGTGATTGACTGATTCTTTGTGTGTTTCTTTCTATCACTTTGTCATGCGGGAAGGATACACAGTTTTGTAAGTAAAGAAGTGTCTTTATTCAAAATGTGCATGTTTGTTCTTTGCACTCATTGTTGCCTTGACCGGCTTAGGGGTTGTGGCATGGTTCCATTCATGTTCTTTGAATGGCAGAAGCCATTCCCTCAGAGGGGGCCTAGAAGCGAATTGCTATAAGCCTTTGATGGACAGCCCTTGCACTTTGTGCCTCCCTCCCGTCTTGGTGCTGCTGCTCCTCCTCCTCCTCCTCCTCCTCCTCCTCTGCTGGTGCTCCAAGGCCCGGTGGCATTGGCTGGGTCCTGAGGATTGCCAGGTTATGCAGCATGCAGCACACAACAACGAAGTGGGAGACTCGCTCAGGCGAGTACTGCAGGGCTCCTCCAGAGTGGTCCAGACAGCGGAACCGTTGCTTGAGCACGCTGATTGTGTGCTCAATGATGGCTCTCGTTGTATCGTTCTTCTGCAGGGGTACTGGGCGAACGGAGCAGGGTCATCAGCCAGGTGCACAGAGGATAGCCCTTGTCCCCGAGAAGCCAGCCTCCTGGGTGAAGCGGGGCCTCGAAAAGGTCTGCCACAGAAGTCTGGTGCAGGATGAAGGCATCGTGGCTGCTGCCTGGAAAGTGGGCATTGACAGCGAGTATCAGCTGTCTGTGGTCACAGACCAACTGGACGTTCAAGGAATGGAAGCCCTTCCGGTTGCGGAAATCCTCGGCATTCTCTTGCAGTGCCATCAAAGCCACATGGGTGCAGTCAGTGGCGCCCTGCACCATGGGGAAGCCCACTATTCTTGCAAAGCCCGCTGCGTGCTCTTGCTGCTTGTCCGGGGGGTCATGGGGAAAGAGATGTACTCTCGTCTCCTTTTAAAGAGGGCATTTGTGACTTGACGGATGCAGCAATGCACCGCGAACTGGGAGATATTGGCAATGTCCCTAGTAGCAGGTTGAAAGGAGCCAGTGGCATAAAAGTTGAGAGCCACTGTTACTTTCACTGCCACCGACAGAGATGTCCTGCTCCTCAGTTGAGGTTGCAGATCTGGCTGGAGGAGGTGGCAGAGCTCAGTGACCACCTCCTTGCTGAATTGCAGCCTTCGCAAACACTGCTCCTCAGATATATTGATGTATGAGAACTCTTGTTGAAAAACCCTGGGACGGTAAGGTCTCCTGTACTGACGCCTGTTGGCCCTCCTCCGTCTGGCCATGATTGCCACTCTCTCTCTGCGTCTCTGTGCCCTCTCAATGTGATGGAGAAGCACGACGTTCCCATCCATTGCAGCCCCCATAATATGTGGGCAATCAAAGTTATGCCGGTGAAAAAGCAAAGCAACTACAAAGCTATGGTCAGAAGCCAAAACTACCTCAGACAGCGTTGACTTAATGCAGAAATCTCTCTTTCTCCCTTTGTCTCTCAGCAAATCTCTCTCTCTCAGAACGAGTGGTCCAAAAATGGCTACCACACAGAAGACAGGAAGGGCCCCCTTTAAATAGCAACCCCCCAGCCCCACATTGACTGGGAAGCGTTCCAGTCAACCTGTCGTTGGTGGCGACAGGCAGAAAGGAGGGGGGCGCCACTGAATTTCCGGTCCAGGGCGCCCCAAGGGCGTTGCACTCTGGAATGACGCCAAGTTCTGCGTGCGCAGGAGAGTGGGCGGTTTGGTTTAGCGCCGCCGTTAAATGTCCGGTCAATTTCGCGAGAGGTGCAGGTATCGCCACGCCCGGGCGCTAGTTGGTTAGCACCCCACTTAGCGCCCTCTTAAGGCGCTAACGGGTGGTGCTCACAACTGAATTTCTCCCCCTCTGGGTTTTCTTTTGCTCCCCTCCTCTCTGCAGGGCAGTGGCAGCTCCATGAACATCAGCAGTCTTCAATTAGCTTGCGGTACCTCGTGTGTGAGGCTAAACAGTGAGTGCCAACAGGACATTTGACCCTGGGGTGTGGGGGGGGGCGGAGTATTAAAACCCTGTCAACACCTAACAATTATACACATACACCACCCAGCGGGAGTCACTGGGTAGCAATCACAGAAGGAACTCTGGCTGCTTGAGTTTATTATTCGCTTTTATTTAAATCAGGGGGAACCAAGGTCAATGTTGGTAGCTCTACTGGTGTCCTGTTGAGGTCAGCTACCTCAACCAAGATTAACAATCTAAGCTGAGCCCTTATCAGTTTATTTTACAAAGTCCCTTAGATAGTTACTGAGCCTTAAGAGCAGCCAAGAATTCTGAGTTGTTTAGAATTTCTTTTAATTTTATTTGTTCAACATGAAAGCGTACTTGAGAAATCAGAAAAACAAATCGATATTCTTAGCTCAAAGAGAGCGTGCTAGAATATGTAATTGTAGAGAGAAGCAAGACCCTCACGACTGCACAAAATGCTAAACTTCTGAAGACTACCCCCTGGGAAAAGAAACAGTATTTCCACGACCTTGGAACAAATCATTTAAATACTTTAACAGTAAAAAAAATCCCACAATCAAAGCAGAACAATAAATGAGCAGTTATGTTGCCCTCTTAGGCACAATAACCAATAACCTTACTCTCACAAAAAACATCATGTGCTTTCTGCAAATCCAGGTATGCTGCTGTTCATCATGGTGTAATAATAAGAAAGTGATTTGCTCCATTTGGGAGGGAGGAGGTGCCGCAATCCTGACAGAGACATACAACGGCTGTTATTGGAAAGTGGATTCCATCTACCTCACTGGCATAAAATGCCTCCGCTCCCTCAGTAAGATATGTACTCTCCTGCCCCATCACATTTTTACACATTCGAGGTGCTGCCAGGAAAATATGTATTAGTTTCATGTCGAGACATCTGAACCCTGTGTTTACTGCAGCTACATTTCTTTTCTTTATTTTCCTCAAGGGTGCATTATGGTGGAAAGTTGATGTATTGTCCTGAAGCACATACCAATATAGCTTGCATTCTTTACATTCCTCACTTGAACATAGTTGATTATTCAATCTGGGTTTGTATTATCTGCAGATGTTTAACATGTAAAAGGGGCACTGCAGTCACAAAAACAGTACACAGCACAATGATTGAAATTTCATTGAACTGCATCACTGTACTGCTTGTGTGTGTTGTAATTGTGATGAATATGGTGAATGGGTCTTCTGGCTGTTCTCTTCTCCAAACAAAGGATTGTCAAACACTGCAATGTACCTTTAAAGGGAGAATCTACTGGCCCAGAATTAAATTAACTTTTTTTTATATACTTTCCTTTCTAGATTTTTTAAATCTCCCTGCATTAGCTGCTTAGCACCACCCTTCATTTCTCCAGCAGGAGGCAGAATTGTCCAGGGTTTTGGCTACCTAAATGTAGCTTCAGGATTGAACTGGGAAACAGTAGAGAGTACCAGGATTTCCTTTTGCTATTCCTTGGAATTTGATTGCTGATTAACATCAGGAAACACTGACATTAATAAAGAAGCCAGAGAAGTTTCATCTGACCCATGACCACATGGGGATGAAATGAATATCCAAATCCCCTTGATTTACAGGCTTAGCAAAACGTTAAAAACAATAATTTTACAGTTTTAGTGAAACAACTCGTGCGTGATCTTCAACTTCCACCCAAAATGGGAGCAAAATTGCCGCCATTGGTGCTGAGTGAGGCTCGAGCCTTTTTGAGGCTCAGGCCTCATTAACATGCTACCAGTCAGCTGTGGGGGCTAAGTGGGCACCCTGCTGCAGTTTGCCAATTGTGGGATGGCAGGAAATTGGCTGGCTGAGCTAGCTGGCAGGTTGCGCATGGGGTGGCAGGCGACCTCGAGGGGTGGCCTCGAATGGGCTGCCAGTGGGCTAGAGTTTTTTTGGGGGTGCCCAGGAGGAGCGCTGGATTTTGTCAGTGTGGGCGGGCTGGGGCGTGTCAGTTGGAAATCGTGTTAGGACCCTGACTCCTAAGTGAAGTGCTGAAAAAGTGCGATTTTCCCCTAATTGGGCAATTGATTTCCTGCATGTGGGAACACCTGGCCCATTGAGTCTTTTCATACAGAAAGTCGCCTCCGATTACGTCATCAATGCTGCTGGATTTCAGACCTGCAAGCAGCCTTGCTTCTTCTGGAGACTGCAAAGGCTCTGCAATTTGTATGAAGGGGGAGTTGATTTGCTGACAATGTCCACGATCAAGCAAAAGTGTGCACCTCAGTTTGATGAGCCCTCCCTCCAAGCTCTGGTGCATGGAGCCAGCTGTAATAAGGAGGTGCTGTTCCCTTCCTCAGGGAGAAAAAAGCCACCCCAGCAGACAAAAGCTGTGTGGCTACAAGTGGCCCAGGAGGTCAACTCCATTTCACTAAGCCGCAGAACCTGGCTGCAATGCAGGAAGAGTTTCATGATCCTCTCCGCACAGGAAAAGTGAGTATGACTTTCCCATCACCCTCAATCTGATCCCCATCGCCTCTCCTCACCAGCACTCTGCTATGCCAACCTCTTCCTCCAAATCCCACTTGACACTTACATGCCTGCACCCTTACCCATTCCCTCTCTCTCTAAGGTCACATTCAGTTAACTATTCTACCATGCAGCCCTCACACTCCCTATCACTGTGATGCCATGACAACAACAACTTTCAACACACAGGGATGGTCCTTTGTATCCTTCTAAGTATCTATACAAAGGATTCTCTACACTCACTCCTTCATTCTCACTCAAACTCCACTTGTGTCCATCATTGTAGGAAAAGAGAGCCCACAATAAGAGGGAAACAGCCATGACAGGAGGAGGCCCACCCTCAGTAGCCCAGATAATGCACAAGTAGTCACAAGGTTAGTCACTTGGGTGTCATGTTGTGTTTATGTTTGAAAAGCTATCAGTTGCTTGTTGTGATAAAAATTTCTGCTGGCAAACTGTTGAAGTTGTGGCCTGTGTCAGTTTGCAAATGGGACTTCCACATTGAGGGTTTAGGGTGACTTGCAATTGTCAGTATGGTGGTCAATGTGATAGGAATCCGCAGGTTCTTGGCCATAGTCGATACGCTGGTAAGAAGCTACGAGGCAAAAGTGCTTTAATGGCTGGGCTAAGCAAATCTGGCGAAGATGAGTGCGTCCCTTGCATCCCGGGCAGCAATGTGCTCGCATGCTGCTGCCGCTGGTTGATGCGCCTCCGCAAGCTGTTCATTGTTGCTCTCCTCCTCCTCCTCCTCATCTGAGGAGGCTATTTGATGAGCCATTTGTTCCTCAGGCATCTGCAAGCCACGATGCTGTGCCATGTTGTGGAGTGCACAGCAGGCCATGACCATTCTGGAGACCCTGGCTGCTGAGTACTGCAGGGCTCCACCTGATCTATCAAGGCATCTGAAGCGCATCTTCAGCAAGCCGATGGTTTGCTCAATTATGGATCTGGTGGAAATGTGGCTGGAGTTGTAGCGTTCCTCAGCTTCGTTGGATGGGCTCCTCAACGGCGTCATTCGCCACGTCTTCAGGGGATAACCCTTGTCTCCAAGTAGCCATCCGAAAAGTTGGTCTGGCGGACTGAAGAGCGGAGGAACACTAGACTGGTGCAGGATGAAGGAGTCATGGCAACTGCCAGGGTACTTGGCGCAAACATGCAAAATTTCCTTCTTGTGGTCACACACCAGCTGTACATTGAGGGAGTGGAAGCCCTTGCGGTTGACAAAAGTACCTGGATTGTGATGGGGTGCCTTAAGGGCCACATGTGTGCAGTCTATGATGCCCTGCACCCTTGGAAAGCCTGCCAGATTGTCAAACCCAATCGCACGCGCAGTTACACTGGCTTGATCCTTGGAGAAATGGATGTAATTGTGCGTGATGGCAAAGAGGGCATTGGTTACCTGCGTGATGCAAGTGTGTGCGGCCGCTTGGGAAATGCCGCTGATGTCTGCTGCTGATCCCTGGAAGGAGCCCGAGGCAAAAAAGTTGAGTGTGGTGGTGACTTTGACGGCCACTGGTAAGGGGTGTCCACTCACTCCTCTGGGCTCCAGGTCTTGCTGCAGCATTGTGCAGATGTCACCCAATACCTCTCGCGAAAGTCTGAGCCTCCTTTGGCACTGCTGCTCAGTCATGTTGAGGTAGCTCATCCTCTGTCTGAAAACCATGCGCTGGCGCCTTCTGGCCTGTGCAGCTTCAGGTGGGTGAGCAGCAGCTTGGAGCTCCTGCTGTTGCTCCTGCAGTTGTTGCTGCTGTTGTTCAGGGTTCTGCTGCTGCCGCGGCTGGTCTTCGTCCGAACCTGATGTCCAGGAGGAAAGGAAATAAATGGTTCCTATTCTTCAGGTCTATACCTCAGTTGAGGAAGCGCTCATTCAAGGTGGGGAGAGGGGTTTCCCAGGAAGTCACATTGGAGATGGGTGTCAGGTTCCAAACTTCCACAACAATGAGTAGGCCTGCTAAAAGCTCCCCCAGATCTGAGACTACAAAGTTCTGCCACCTGCAAATGAAGATTTCTGAAATCTCCTTTTTAATGGTGGAGCTGCAGCTGTTAGTAAGCAATCCACTTGTGATGCCGCCAGGATTCACTGGCATGTTCCAGAGGAGACGTGCAGCTCGTGGGAAAATTGTTAAAATCAGAAAGGCCTCTCAAAATGGGATTATAGAGGCAATCAAGTGGTTGTTAAGGGCCTTGAGGGCCTATCCCACCTCTTGGAGGCGGGATGGGAAGCGGGTCAGCAAACTCGCATTTGGGAAAATTGCTCGGAGGTGGGAGGAGGTGGATCGGGCCGGCCCGCCATTTTTTGCGATTTTACCACCTCACACGCCTCCAATCCCGCCTCCTTGGGCCTGGCAAAATCGAGCCCAAAGTTTCCTGGCCCTTTTTATGAGTGTCTCCAGCTGTCCCTTTAAGGACCACTGGTTAGGCCGCTCAATACCTGGTACAAATGGGCAGAGCATGCACAGCGCACGCTCCGCCCACTTGAACCTGAAAATTACCATTGGGGCCTTACATCTGGCGTAGAACCTCGATTCGCATATTTAAGTAGCCCTCTGCCTGCTTCTGGTGGGCGAGTTGCCATTTACAAGACTACCTGAAAACTGCATCAGGTGGGCCTTGGGCATCAATGGAATGGCCGAGGTGCCCCCGCCTCCTGGCCAACAGTTTGTTGAAAATCACCACAGTTGTCACTTTTATTCAGCAAGGGAAACAATAACAACCTGTATCTTACTATCTTTTTCACCAGTTAGTTACACCAGTCGTAAATCCATTTCCAAACATTTTTACCATTGTGAAGTTCTGACTAATTCAATAAACACTGCAGAATTTGGGTGGTGAGACAACTGCTTTTTGTGATCACCTGAGGTTCTACGCAGAGGACAGGAACAAGTGAACAAGATTGCGACAAGTAAAGTATCTTTATTGTTCCACTCCGTCTCTCAAAAAATGTTATTTAATATAAAATCTTTTACTGAGGAGAGGCCTCTAACCTTGTCCGTAAGGGGGAGTGGTGTTACTTTTTTCCTGAAAAAGAGTTATGAAAATAAGTTCAATCTCCAGCCAAGCTTACCTTTAGCAGCAGTAGAAACATGAAAACTCTGATGATATGCCAGCAGTTCTGCCAACCTTACCTCCACCATCTTAGTCTGTTTATCCTCTGGTAGCTACTCACTCACAGCTCTCCAGGCCAGAATACTATGTAAAACATGGCAGTATCTTAAACATTCGAAGATAACCCCATCCTGGGTTACTGCCAAGAGAGAAATCAAGACCACTATTATCTGAAATAACTTTTAATGTAACAGCGTATCTCCTCAGATGCTGGTCACAGTGAGTCAGAGGTAATGCTGCCTAAATTGGGGTGTTGGGATGGGAGAGTGAGGAAATGGGGGCGGGGTGCACATTCCTGCTAAAAGGATTTGGAAAGATGCCCAGTTATATCAATAAATAAATAAGTCTGTGCATGTTACGTGGAGGAGAAAGGCAGCTCAGGGACAGACCTGCTCTGGGAATGGCCAGTTTTGTTGTCAATCTAAAAGAATTCTAGGATCTGTAGACATAAGGGGTAATTTTCATCTTTACTGTAATGTGGGGTGTAGATTACCTGCCAGTTGTAAAAAACCCAGATTTTCTTCCTATTAATTGATGCCTAAAAGAATAATTGGAGCAACCTTACTCATTCGCTTCTTTTATTTTCACCCATTCTAGTTTCTTTATTGGAAGGTTATCTAGCTGCTTTGTACACTTCAAAAACAACAACAACTTGTATTTATAAGTGCCTTTAACGTAGTAAAACACCCCAAGGCACTTCACATGAGTGTTATAAGACAAAAAATTTGACACCGAGCCACATAAGGAGAAATTAGAACAGGTGACCAAAAGCTTGGTTAAAGATGTAGGTTTTAAGGAGCATCTTAAAGGAAGAAAGAGAGGTAGAGAGGCAGAGAGGTTTAGGGAGGGAATTCTAGAGCTTAGGGCCTAGGCAACAGAAGGCACGGCCACCAATGATTGAATGATTAAAATCAGGGATGCTCAAGAGGCCAGAATTAGAGGAGCACAGTTATCTTGGAGGGTTGTAGGACTGAAGGAGATTACAGAGATAGGGAGGGGCAAGGCCATGGAGGGATTTGAAAACAAGGATGAGAATTTTAAAATCGAGGCATTGCTTAACCAGGAGCCAATGTAGGTCAGCGAGCACAGGAGTGATGGGTGAACGGGACTTGGTGCGCGTTAGGACATGGGCAGCCGAGTTTTGGATGACCTCAAGTTTACATAGGGTAGAACGTGGGAGGCCAGCCGGGAGTACATTGGAATAATCAAGTCTAGAGGTAACAAAGGCATGGATGAGGGTTTCTGTAAAGTCCGCGCCTCAATAATACATGGACTTCGGGAGAACAGTTTAACAGGTACTTTACTGAACAAGAGGCAGCTTGAAACTGAAACTACAGAAGCCTGCTAGGGCCTTTTATACAGGGGTGGTCACTGCCAGTACTGCAGTCTAAGACCAGTTATTCCCTTAAAGGTACATACACAACAATTCCTCCCCTTTTAGATAAACAGTACATAACATTCATTTAACAACTAAATAATAACTAATTACAATTACACTTTTCTCAGTAATATATACATCAACTGAAATAGTCATTTATAAGTTCAGTCTTTGAGGAGGCTTCCTGATCCGGACTGGATAGCGCCTTTCTCGAGTATCCTGTTCTGGTGGTGGAGTCAATTCTGGCTCATTGTCATTGGTTGGTTCGTCAGCTTCCAATACCCCTGCTTCTGAGGTAGACGCAATCTGTACTTCGGGCTCATTACCAGGTGCACATGCTTGTGGTACAGGTTTGGCTTGTTCCTGTGACTCTAGAATCTGGTCAGCATGGAGTCTCACGATGCTCTCTCCAACGTCCACTGTGTACATTAGTGGTCCCTGCTGTGTGCATATTGTGCCTGGCTGCCATTTTTCTGTTCGGTAGTCGCGGGCCAAGGCTGGTTGCCCTATCTTGAAGCTCCTGGTTGGCTTCTCATTTATGTGCTGGAACTGCTTATCCTCAACATCTCGTCTTATGTTTGGTTTGAGCAAATCCAAGCGACATCTTAGTCTCCGGTTGAAAAACAGTACGGCTGGAGTTTGGTTGGTTACTGCATGTGTCGCATTCCGGTAAGCAAACAGGAAGTTATCCACCTTGTGTTGCAGTGGTATGTCGTCATTATACATTGCCTTTATGGCCTTTTTAAAGGTCTGAACAAACCTCTCAGCCAATCCATTTGTGGCTGGATGATATGGGGCAGGTGTGTAATGTTTCACCCCATTATTCTTCAGGAACCTCCTGGAAATCCTCAGACACAAACTGTGGGCCATTGTCGGAACAGATCTGTTCTGGCAACCCACTCCTGGTGAAGATGGTCCTTAGGACTGCAATAGCTTTCTCCGTGGTGGTGGAGGACATTTTAATGACCTCTGGCCATTTTGAATGGGCGTCCGCAGTGATTAGAAACATTGAGTCCATAAATGGACCAGCGAAATCAATGTGTACCCATTGCCATGGAGATGAGGGCCACTCCCATGGATGTAGCGGGGCCTGTGGTGGAGCGTTTTGGACCTTCTGGCATCCTATGCATCACTTGGTCATATCCTCGATTTCTTTATTGATTCCCGGCCACCACACAAATGCCCTGGCTAGGCTCTTCATTTTTACCCCTCCCAGATGACCCTCGTGAAGCTCATTGAGTACTCTATCTCTCAACTTGGGTGGAATTACCACTCGGGATCCACACATCAAGGTTCCCCGGCACACTGACAGCTGTTCCCTCCTTGGCAAGAATGCTGGCAATAGTGAGTCGCCATATGCTGGCCATCCCTTCACCGTCAAATCATAGACCCGAGAGAGTGTCGGGTCATTTCGGGTTTCCTTCTCAGTACTTGCATTTGTAACGGGCAAACATTCGACTATGGTCGCATGGAATATCTCCACCGGGTCCACTGCAGGTGCTTCTTCCGCCGTAGGCAACGGTAGGCGCGACAGCCCATCAGCGTTTCCATGTTGTTTCGTACCTTTGTACTCTATGTCATACTGATGTGCCCCTAGAAAAAGTGACCATCTTTGCAGCCGTTGCGCCGTCATCACCAGAACGCCCTTCTTTGGGTTAAAAATTGAGACCAGGGGTTGATGATCAGTCAGTAGGGTGAATTTCTGCCCGTGCAGATAGTGATTGAACTTCTTCACCCCCCACACCAGGCTGAGGACCTCCCTGTCAATCTGGGCGTAGTTACGCTCGGCTGAGGTTAGCGAGCGCGATGCAAAGGCTATTGGCCTCTCTGAACCGTCACGGAATTTGTGTGACAGCGCTGCTCCAATGCCGAAAGGTGACGCATCACATGCCAACCGAATCGGTAGTGTTGGGTTGTAGTGGGCCAATACTTCTTTTGAAGCGATTTGGCATTTGCATTCCCATTCCTGAAAGGCATGCTTACACTCATCACTCCATTTCCATGTTACACCAGTTTGAAGGAGGGCGTTCAGTGGGTGCAGAATTGTAGATAAGTTCGGCAAGAACTTATGGTAGTAGTTCACCAACCCGGGGAACGACCTCAGTTGCGACACATTTTCTGGTGCTGGAGCCTTGACT
Organism: Somniosus microcephalus; assembly: GCF_052327205.1. Lineage (NCBI taxonomy): Eukaryota > Metazoa > Chordata > Chondrichthyes > Squaliformes > Somniosidae > Somniosus > Somniosus microcephalus. The sequence continues at coordinate 161,562,983 of NC_140996.1, read as the reverse complement.
ACAGCCTCAATCTTGTCCGGCGACTTATGCAACCCTTCCTCATCAATCATGTGGCCACAATACGAGATTTGTCTCCTGAAGAACTCTCATTTGGGATGGTTGGCTCGTACCCGATATTCCTGCAATCTCGTGAGCACCTGTTCCAGGTTGGCAAGGTGTTCATTGTCATTTTCGCCCGTAACCAGGATGTCGTCCAAATAGCACTGGGTCCCCGGGATCCCTTGCAGGACTTGTTCCATTGTCCTCTGCCACATAGCCGAGGCTGATGCTACCCCAAATACCAGTCGATTGTACTGGTAAAGGCCTTTGTGAGTGTTTATCGTGACGTATTTCCTAGATGCTTCTTCCACCTCCATTTGTAGATATGCTTGAGCCAGGTCAATCTTTGTAAAACGTTTCCCTCCAGATAGTGAGGCAAAAATATCTTCTATCCACGGAAGCGGATACTGTACTGTGTGCAGGACTGGGTTCACAGTCACCTTGAAGTCCCCACAGATGCGAACCTTCCTTGGCTCCCCAGGCGTGCTGCTCAATGCTTTCTTCATTACAGGAACGATGGGTGTGGCCCACTCGCTCCAGTCCACCTTAGACAGCACCCCCGAACGCTCCAGACTCTCCAGTTCAGCTTCCACAGCTGGGCGTATCGCGTATGGCACCGGTCTGGCCTTGAAAAATTTTGGGGTTGCGTTATCCTCAATCTTTATGGTTGCCTTTACTCCTTTTAGAGTCCCAAGTCCTTGTTGGAACACCTCTTCCGCATCAGATAGAATTTGTGACAGACGTCCAGGTGCGACGTCATCATCTTTTTTGTCAGTCACAGTTAGTGCCAGAATGGAATGCCAATCCAATTGTAGTCTTCGGATCCATTCACGTCCCAATAATGGTGGTCCTCCATCTCGTAGTATATACATGTATAGTTTCTGTGTTTCCTTTCCGTTATATTCAACTGGCACCCTTATTTTTCCTCTGGGGTAGACCTTTTGCCCCGTGTATGTCTTCAATACAATGGACGTGTCCTTTAAGGGTATGTGTGAGAATAGCCGCTCATAGTCTCATCGATTCATGACAGTTAGGGCTGATCCTGTGTCCAATTCCATCTTCACTGGGGACCCTGCTATCATGAGGTGACCCAAATGGTTCGGTGATCTTCTTTTGCGATCACGTTGTGTAACTTTAAACAACTTAGTCGCCTGCTCCCGGAGTCCTTATCACTCTCCTGATCTTCTGAACTGCTATCTGTCAGTTTCTTTACTTTCCTGTACTGTTCCTTAGTAGTTCTTGTCATGTTGGTCTTCTTTCCCGACCTGCAGACTCTTGCTATATGTCCCATTTTCCCGCATTGCCTGCATATTTTGTCTCTAAACCAGCAGTCCTTCTGCTCATGGGTTGTTCTGCCGCAACAATAGCACTTTTCGGCTCCATACGCCATTTCGTTAGCGCTGTATTCTTGTGGTTTCTGTTGTATTTCCGCAGCTCCCCGTGCTGCTGCTTCGTAGGATACTGCCACGCTGAAAGCCTGTTCTAGCGTCAGGTCCTTTTCTGAAAGTAGTCGTTTCTGGGTTCCTTCACTCTGGAGCCCGCAGACAAACTTATCCCATAACGTGTCTGCCAGTCCTGCTCCGAACTGGCAGTGCTTCGATAACTTGCGTAGTTCCGTAAGATAGTCAGCATTGCTCTCATCTTTGTGCTGGTTTCTTTTATGGAACTTGAATCTTTCTGCTATCAGCAGTGGTGTAGGGCTTAGATGTTCCTGTAAGATATGAACAATCTCCTCAAAACTTTTCTCCATTGGTTTAGCTGGGGTAATTAAATTCCGCAATAGGCCGTACGTACTCGCACCCATCAGATTTAATAATACCGACGCCCTCTTTCCATCAGCCACCTCATTTGCCTTGCAGTACACTTCAATTCTTTCCACATACGTGGTCCAGTCTTCTACCTCGTTGTCGAAAGCAGTGACACTGCCACTTTTCGGCATCTTGGGCGATTTAAAATGGCGCCTCCCGCGCTTTTGCTTCTTCCCCAATGGGATAAAATGGCGCCTCCCACGCTTTTGCTTCTTCCCCTTACTGCCACGCTGCTCCTAGCGTTCTACGGGGTAATGGTGGTGACCCGCAGCTTCGGCGCATCTCGCTTTCCTTCCCCCCCGTTTAGTTTCTCTCCGCTGTCCTGTTCTCGAGCACCGACTGCGCCCTGTGCGCTCCACCCTCTCTCTCTTGTTTTCTTTTCCCGGCGACGCTGCACGGCCCGATTTGTAGAGCCGCTCGATCGAGCTTGAACCCGCCGCAGTCCGGAAGGGTCAGCACGCTACCTGCTACCAGCACGATATGACACCAAGGTTGTGAACAGTCTGGTTCAGCCTCAGACAGATGCTAGGGAGAGGGATGGAGTCAGCGGCTAAGGAACGGAGTTAGTGGCAGGGACCAAAGACTAGGGCTCAATTTTAATAACAAAGGCAGGTTGAGGGCGGGCCTGCTACTCGGCAGCTTTCAGACCCGCATCTGGCTGCCACCTCCCAGCACTTCCGATTTTGGCTTCATTGGCCTCGCTACGGCCGATGTGCGGGTTCCTCCAGGCAATTGCTTGGAGGATGTCAGTTTCTCGCGTCTGATGACGCGTTGTTTGTTTGAAAATTTAAAGGGGCCATGTCCCCTTTGCATACAAATGTCATTGGGATGGCTTGGCGCTTTATTATCTAGAAAGGGGAGTTGACAGCGTCTGTTCTGAGCAAAATTTAATGAATGATATTACTGGTCATATTATTCCAGAAAAAGAGTCATGATTTTTTGATATATAACTTTATTATCTGACTATAAAATGAAAAAGATGCCAGATGTGTTCCAATCATTGGCTTAGTAATGTTAATGCTTTTTTCTCCTAAAGGTGCTGGGAGCTGCAGGAATGGCAGCCCCAAAAACTAATGCTGCAGCCAGGCTCAATGAGATTCTAACTCCCTCCAGGCTCTTGTTGAGGGAGTTAGAGGATGTCAGGAGCTCCTCTTCCCTGGAAACAAAAGAAGGAGGCCTCCTCAGCAAACCAAGGCAGCTTGGCTGCAAATTGCTGAGGAGGTGAGCTCGAGGTCTGTGTGCAGACGCACATGGGTTCAGTGTGGAAAAAGGTTTAATGATCTGCTGAGATCACCTAAAGTGTGGCCTCTGTGTTCTGGGAAATGGAAGTTCAAGAGTGAGGGCTCAGGGTGATTTCCGTGTAGAATGATGGTGGTGACACTGAGCGCAAACCACCATTTATTGGACAGATGATGCCTGGGGTTTGAGACTGTTGGACTTATATTCATCTACATGCGCCAGCCACCTATAGTTGAAGTGTTAGTTTACACGAATCTGGCATGGCTGAGTGCATCCCTTGCCTGACGGCCGGCAATGTGATCGCCTGCTGCTGGATTGGCCACATCTGGCCCCGCAAGGCGTCACTCCCCATCCTCCTACTCATCCTCCTCCCCGTCCTCCTCCCCATCCTCCTCCTCGTCCTCTTCATCTTCCTCCAAGGAGGCTGTGTGCTGAGCCACTTGTTCATCCGGCAGCACTAAGCCGTGCTGCTCTTCCTCCGAATCTGACAACCAGGATGAGAGGATGTAAATGGTTCCCATCCCGCTGTTATAGATTTCAGTTCAGGCAAGAACCTTACAAATGCACATTCAATGTGGCCTGAAATTATTTCCAATCAGTTCAAACATCAGATGTGTGTCAGCTTGTCCAGTCACAAGGTCAGTAGATTTGCAAAATCTTATCCCAAACCACAAACAACAAAGTTGTTGCATTTGAATGCCAGCCATGTTACAGGAGCGTGTTTAAAGTTCTGCACCAATAATGACTACAGATCATGTCCTCGAGAAACTCGTCTCCTTGCAGCAGGACTGTTTCTGACAAGATGGGAAACAGGAGCCAGAGGCACGGAAATGGGAAACCTCTATAAAATTAGGATTATCAAGGCAGTTAACAGGCTCTTTACTGCCTTAACTACCTGTCCCACCGGTTGGAGTCAGGTCAGTTTGGGAGCGGCTGAACAGACACTCATGAAAATCGCGTGGGGGCGGGATGGAGGCGGTTGGATGTCTGAAGACATTTTTTCCGATTTTCGCAGCTGACACGCCTCCAAACCCGCCTCCTCAGTGCTATTAAAATCGAGCCCAATGGCTTCGGACTTCCCAATATTTAATTGAAGAAAATTTCTGCTCATCCAGTACTGGATGTCAGACAAGCAGTCTGACAATTTAAAGACAGTAGACGGGTCGAGAGAGGTGGTGGTGAGGTAGAGCTGGGTGTCGCCAGCGTACATGTGGAAATTGACGCTGTGTTTTCGGATGATGTCGTTGAGGGGCAGCATGTAAATGCGAAATAGGAGGCCAAGGATAGATCCTTGGGGGACACCAGAGTTAATGATGTGGGAGTGTGAAGAAACTTGAATGTACTAAACTTTCATTTAGTACATTCCCTACCTGATTGGTTGTGAATAGATAGGAAAGACATTAAATTGGAAATTTACAAAGATTGATTAAACTTATCTATACAGACACATTTCACATGTTTAAAATAACTTTAACAATGTTTTTTTCTACCAACTCCTAATATACTTGAAGACGGGAGCTGTAGTATTTAGTGTACATGTTTTTACTTTCAAAAGTACCTCAGAAACATTGAAGAGTTCATGCTTTACATTGTTCGGATATTTCATACAAAATAAACAAATTTTAGTTACAGTACTTCTAAAAATGGTTTCCCTGGAGGTTTTTGTTCTCAATCATTTTCAGTTGGAGGGATTACAGCTTGAAAACAGCAAATCCTGGTATGTTCTGTGAGTGGATAGTATTTCTGTCAATCGTAAACATTTCTGGGCATTTGTAAAAGATCCCACGATAGTATTCGAAGAGTTCTCCCAATGTCCTGACCAACAGTTATCTCTCAACCAACACCACCAGCAGATTATATGGTCATTTATCTCATTGCTCTTTGTGGGACCTTGCTGTGCGCAAATTGGCTGCTGTCTTAGCCTAAAAAACAATAACTGCACTTCAAAAATAATTCATTGGTTGTGAAGCTCTGGGATTTTTTAAATGGTGTTATATAAATGCAAGTTGTTTATTTCTTTTAATGAAACTCCTGCACATTCTTTGTCAGAGTTGTTTATGGCAGCCACAAGCACAAAGTAAGAATTGGCATGATGCACAGTGTAGGGATCTAGTGACTTCACAAAGAAACCATTTCCAGTCCCCACTGACATAATTAATAGCAATGGGACTGGTCCTGCCCATTGGATTTTTAGACTACAGTTTATAATAAGTGTAAGAGAAAGAAATTGAGTACTGGTGATAAAACACATCTGTTGGTTTTCCTAGTATTGTTGCAGTTGCAGTTTAACTTTCATCAGTTTGTTGAATGGTCAGGAATTTGCGCTGGAGTTACACTGGCTCCCTGGCATAACTCCTGCTAATGGGGGTGGGAAATTTGCCAGCTACTCCTGCTACTCATCACTTCAGGGGTTTCCCTCTAGAAGTGAGCAGAATGTTTGTTACTTGTTCAGAACATTGGGGGCTTGCTAAGGGTGGCTCAGAGTTTATTACCGTTTTCACACCCTTGCTATACTGGGGATATTCTGGGATTCGTAACTGTCCTTTCTGATGGATTTCAATGCCACTGGCTCAGCTGACCCCTGTGACTTCTGTGATTGAATGCTGCAAAGGTCTGCAACCTACAGAAGGCCCACAGAGCGTGCAATGTTGCAGATGTACCAGTGTGGCTTCTGCCCTTCCTTTATCAGCTTTGACAATGATTGATTAGTCCTTGCATGGTGCAGGTACCTCTGCTGGAGACATTAGGAGTCATTCTTCCATTGTTTGAAGCTCACAGATGTTTTGCAGATAGGTTGAGCAGGTAAAACGTGGGAGGCGATATGTTCCATTTATTGCTTGGCTTTGGGTTGTTGAATGGCCATATTCCAGGATTGGATAGATATAGGCCATGTACAGTCTGAGGAAATGTCAGGAGCTTACTTCATGATTGTTTCGACAGAGGACTCACAATTGGTCCAGCCTGGCTGATGTCCTGGCAGTGATGTCATCAATGTGTGATATCCAAGCCATATTCTTCTGGAAAGTTATGTATAGGAATTTCTGCTCTCTGATGATCTTGACTGGTTTTTGACAGCAGCTCAATATTCAAATTCTGTTCCTTGCACTTTCTTTTGGAGAATAGCAAACACTGTGATTTTCTGAGGTTCAGCAGAATTCGCCTTCGGTATGGTCATTCCTCCAGGAATGAAATTGAGTACTGTTCAGGCATCCCAGGAGCTATTCTGATGTTTTTTCTGGAGCTCATGGGGGATAGCCAAATGTCGATATCATCAGCAAACTGTGACCAAACTCTAGTCATTTGTTCAGGTAGTGAAATGTTTTTATCATAAATGAGGAACAGGAGTGGGTTCAGAACCAACTGCATTAATGTTAACAGCTTCAACCACTCCATGTGGCAGCGAGTTCCACATGCTCACCACTCTCTGTAAATAAATTCCTTCTAAATTCCTTGGCCTGAGTTGAAAAAATCAATGCCCTTGAGGTATTGTTGGAGGCAGTATATAATGATTCTCTTCAGCAGCTTTCCCAGGCAGCTCAGCAGGCTGTCAGGCTGGAAACTGCTGGAGTAACTAGAGTCTTTCCACAGCTGATTTCCAGCATCTTGTGAAGTAGTTTAACATTAATGACTTGGTGCAGACCTTGGATGTCACGGCCATCATTTTGTCAGGTGCCCCACTGAGCACACATTTGATGATGTCATCCTCTACTGGAACTTTATCTCACATGTTGCTTAGACTCAAACAAAACCAAGGTAGTTGCACAGTTCTTCAGTGCATTAGCTTCTCCATTGTTTTCAGGGACTGTCTTCAGAGGTTGGAACTGTTCTGTTGTGTATGGACGCAATGGTCTGCCTTCTTTTCCCAGCTACTGTTGAAGTCATTTTCAATCAGGTTCTGGACTTGTTCAGGTTTCTCAAGGATCACTCTGATGACTATCGTGGGCAAGTTTGTTTCATCGCTCACTCTTCTATTGAGCCACTGAACACTCTACCCTTCAACCTTCAGGGCAACCTCACCTCCTCCACTGGTGTTTCAATTCTGGTGCTATTAATGACCACTTGTACACGATCCTTGGCTGTTCATCCTGCTGTTGCTAGTGTTGTAACGTAGCTGACCACCAAATTCTTCTTCTAGCCTGGGTTTAATGGATATTCAGGTCACTGATGGTAGCATATTATATCAGGCTGTTCCCTCTGTGTAGGTGGCACATCCTTACAATACATACATTGGGTTTACACCTCTGGACCTCCTCAGTTATAGCTATCTCAGTAGTGTAAGTCGAAGAGTCAAACCCCTCAATAATAACTGGGATTACAATTTCTGCTGGTATGTAGCTCCTGCTGAAGACTGCAATTAGTGGTTGTTAGCTTAAAAATAACTTAAATGTAAATGCACGCTAAAAGGCACATCTAACTCAAACTGGTCCAGCACAAAGAAAAGTAGAGAATAAATTGTAGGTTGAGAGAAAACTTGTTTTCCATAAGCTGGTTGTTAGCTCACAGTTCTTTGGAAACTTTTAAATGTGCCAAGTCTAATTTATACCTAATAGTGAGCCAGTATTGACTCCAAGTAATGCCATTCTCCTAGTTTATTTTCTGTGAATATAACTGGTTCCGCTTTATTTTTTTTCTTTTGTTTTGTTGCTATTCCTGGTTTCCTGCCGTTGTTTTCAATTTGGCTTTACCTTTGGTTTATGTTTTAACATCTACACAATTAACTTCCATTTCAGCTACTTCAACATTCACCAGGCTCTGCTTCGCTTTCTTACTCTTTTTTTATTGGTGTTTGTGCCTTTGCCTGTGCTACTGTTCCAAACTATCGGTCAATCAAACTAGCCAAACCAGTCGGACCTCTAACCTGATGAATCGTTCATCCAATGGATCGAATCGGATCAAGTCTAATGGGGACATAAAATGCATCTGCCTAATATGGGAGGATATATTCAAATTAGGCATAAATGGAATGACTATATCATATGATGTATTCATCATCATTTGAACCCTAGCAACTCTGACCACTAGGAAAACTAGTGCCTTCCAGGCTTGCTGGGGTGTGGGGAGGTTTGAAACTTAAAGGACTGCCTTAGTCTATGTAATCGATTGCAGGGTAATTGATTGCGTAGTCTAAAGCAGGTAGGGGGGAATTTAAGAAATAGAACTTGTGGGGGGGGTGGGGGAGCGGGGCAAGGTCAATCCAGCTATTTTGCATCCCCTCAGGTGAGCTTCCACTGGGGGACCACCAACTATATGTAAAATAGCCTAACCCCCGAAAATCAGCTGGAGTTGGGTATGGCACAATGGGACGGCTGTAAAGTGCACCCCACTGGTTATCCGTCAGGACCATTTCCCTTCCATTTTCTTTTCTTTCTCTTAACTTTTCCATTTTTGAAATCTTATAGACTTTTCTGAGGGGATAATGGGTAAACATGAAAAATATCATAGAATAGATTACAAAAACTGAAACACTGAAAACATACAACTCACAATTTCTTCTGTCACTGTAGAACATGACGATGTCTCTATATAAGTCTTGCATCCGGCACAAGTCTGTCACTCTTCAGAGGCCACACCTCAGACATCACAATTCAGATGGGGCACTTCTAAGTGTCAAAAGTATTTGAAATAAGAATGCCAATCATTTTGTGCAGCTTTTTCTGACCTTGATAACTTAGCCTCCCTCAAAGGGTAGGAGATGGGGGTTTACACAATGCTGCCAATCTACAGAAAGTTCTCAGCAATTAGCTGTTAGTTGACCTCAGGATGACCCTGCTTATATCACTATCCCACAGGGAGTACCTTTAAATATCCTTAACTAGACAGGCCAGATTGAACACACTCTAAGCAGCTAAAAATCACCATCATGCTCCAACTTAATCATGAGTTGCAGAGAATTCATTGAACTCCAGTGGCTGCCTGGATACAAAATTGGCTAAGGGACAGAAATCAGAGAGTAGTGGTGAACGGTTGTTTTTCAGACTGGAGGGAAGTATACAGTGGTGTTCCCCAGGGGTCAGTATTGGGAGCACTCCTCTTTTTGATATATATTAATGACCTGGACTTGGGTATGCAGGGCATAATTTCAAAGTTTGCAGATGACACGAAACTCGGAAATGAAGTAAACAGTGAGTAAGATAGTAACAGACTTTAGGAGGTCAGAGACAGACTGGTGAAATGGGCAGACACATGAGATGAAATTTAACGCAGAGAAGTGTGAAGTGATTCATTTTGGCAGGAAGACTGAGCAGAGGCAATATAAACTAAATGGTACAATTTTAAAGGGGGTGCAGGAACAGAAAGACCTGGGGGTGTACGTACACAAGTCTTTGAAAGTGATAGGACAAGTTAAGAAGGCTGTTAAAAAAGGCATACGGGATCCTTGGCTTTATAAATTGAGCTATGGAGTACAAAAGTAAGGAAGTTAGGCTTAACCTTTATAAAACACTGGTTAGGCCCCAGCTGGAGTACTGTGGTGAATTCTGGATACAACACTTTCGGAAGGATGTCAATGCTTTAGAGAGGGTGCAGGGGAGATTTACTAGAATGGTACTAGATGAAAGACTTCAGTTACATGGAGAGATGAGAGAAAATGAGGTTGTTCTCCTTAGAGCAGAAAAGGTTAAGGGGAGATTTCATAGTGGTGCTCAAAATCTTGAAGAATAAATAAGGATAAACTGTTTCCAGTGGCAGAAGGGTCGGTAACCAGAGGACACAGATTTTAGGTAATTGGGGAAAGAACCAGAGGCGACATGAGGGAAAAAAAATTATGCAACGAGTTGTTCTGATCTGGAATGCACTGCCTGAAAGAGTGATGGAAGCAGATTCAATAATAAGTTTCAAAAGGGAATTGGATAAATACTTGAAAAGAAAAAAAAATTGAAGGGCTATGGGGAAAGAGCAGGGAAGTGGGACTAATTGGATAGCTCTTTCAAAGAGCCGGCACAGGCACGATGGGCTGAATGGCCTCCTTCTGTCCTGTATCATTCTATGATTCTCTTAAGACTGAAAAACATGTGCTTTCCTTCCATTCAAGTTCATGAACTACATCATCAAAAAGTTACTGCACGAATTATTTCTTGTATCCCATCATTCCTCACTGGCAATTCTATAAATAAAACAATCTATCTATATCTTTTGTCTGAGTACATTTCGTGTCTGCACAACCTGATATTTTTGCGCAGAGCTGTGACTTTGTGAGCTGAATTTGGATTGTGCAGTCCCAGCATGTGCAGTGTACTTAATTTCCAGGAAGCATTAGTAATGTTCAGTCAGCAGTTTCTGTGCAAAAGCTTTTTCAAATTATTTAAAGGGCAAATTTCAAAATTGTTATTCAGGTAAGATTTTTTTTAAGCAGTGTGTTTTTTTAAACAGGGTGCCAGTCTATGTTTGTGCGTGCGTGTTTATTTGTGCGTGTGCGTCTGTGTGCGCGTGTTTGTGTGCATGCATGTTTATGCATGTGTTTGTGTATGTGTGTTTGTGTGAATGTGTTTGTGCGTGTGTTTGTGCTTGTGTGTTTGTGCGTGTGTTTATGTGCGTTTTTGTGCATGTGTTTGTGTGTGCTTGTTTGTGCATATGCTTGCGCATGTGTTTTTGTGCATGTGTGTTTGTGCGTGTGTTTTTGTGAGTGTGTTTTTGTGTATGTGTGTTTGTGCGTGTGTTTGTGCATGTGTGTTTGTGCGTGTGTGTTTGTACATGTGTGTTTGTGTGTGTGTGTTTGTGTTTGTGTGTGCGTGAGTGTGTTTTTGTGCATGTGTGTTTGTGCTTGTGTGTTTGTGCATGTGTTTGTGTGTGTGCATGTGCATGTGCTTGTGTGCTTGTGCGTGTGTGTTTATGTGTATTTTTGTGCGTGTGTTTGTGCATGTTGTTTGTGCATGTGTCTGTGTGTGTGTTTGTGTCTGAGTGTGTTTTTGTGCATGTGTGTTTGTGTGAGTGTGTTTGTGCATGTGCTTGTGTGTTTGTGCGTGTGTGTTTTATGTGTGTTTTTGTACGTGTTTATGCGTGTGTGTTTGTGCTTGTGTGTGTCTATTTTTGTGCGTATGTGTGTTTGTGTGCATGTGTGTTTTTGTGTGTGTGTTTTTGTGTGTGTGTGCTTGTGCGTATGTGTTTGTATGCATGTGTGTTTACGCGCGTGTGTGTGCTTGTGCGTGTGTCTTTATGTGTGTGTGTTTTTGTGTTTGTGTGTGTGTTTATGCGTGTTTGTTTATGCGTGTGTGTTTGTTTGTGTTTGTTTGTGCATGTGTGTTTATTTGCATCTGTGTTTGTGTGTGTGTTTATGCGTGTTTGTTTATGCGTCTGTGTTTGTTTGTGTTTGCTTGTGCATGTGTGCTTATGTGCATCTGTGTTTGTGTGCGTCTGTGTTTGTGTGCGTGTGTGTATGTTCGCATGTGTGTTTTTGTGTGTGTGTGTGCTTGTGTGTGTGTGTTTATGCATGTGTGTTTATGTGCATGTGTTTGTGTGCTTGTGTGTTTATGCGTGTGTGTGTGCTTGTACGTGTGTCTTTGTGTGTGTTTTTGTGTGCGTGTGTGTTTTTGTGTGTGTGTGTGTTTTGGGGTTTGTGAGTCATTCATTTTGCATCATTTAAAGTTTCCTGAAGTTCAAAGGTTGCCGGTTGGGTTTATTGAACAAGGATGAGAAATATGGCGTAGCTAAGAAAACTGCACTGAATTATGTTTCTTCACCAGGGCCAAGTGAAGAATGTTAGACTTTGATGTCAATGACAAATTGAGCTGACAGCTATTACTAGACATTTTTCTGTCAATGCTAAAATGTGCAATTTCAGTGGAAAGGTACTAACAGTATTGTCATATAAGAAAAATACATCTACATTTAAACATCAAGACAAAAGCACTCTATTTCCTGTCAAGATGATAGATATCACCCCAATACTGGGTCTATCAAATAGACCTCCCTATGGGTAGGTTAGCCTGTGAAGAAACTGTAAGCAAATCCTTTATTGAAGACCGCTACAACACCTTATGATTTATGAAGACCACTCTAAGCTCCTGTAAAAGGCCTGACTTCTAATCAATAGAGCATATGTGCAGTGTCTGAGCCAAGGTATACCCATAAAGCCAAATTACATTGCAAAATTAGATATGGGGGTAATATATTAGCATGGATTGAGGATTGGTTAATGGACAGAAAACAGAGAATAGGAATAAACGGGACCTTTTCAGGTTGGCAGGCTGCAACTAGCGGAGTACCACAAGGATTAGTGCTTGGGCCTCAGCTATTCACAATCTATAGATGAAGGGACTGAGTGTAACGTATCCAAGTTTGCTGATGATACAAAGTTAGGTGGGAAAGTAAGCTGTAAGGAGGATGCAAAGAGGCTGCAGAGAGATATAGACAGGTTGATTGAGTGGGCAAGAACATGACAAATGGAATACAATGGGCTGGATATTCCGATCCTTACGGGTGGGTACGCGCTGTGTACTCACCCGTAGGGACATTGGAAATGCTGGTTTCAGGCATGCACTGCGCATGCGCTGGAAACCGGCATTTCTGATCTGTCAAGAAAGCTCTTGACAGATCCTCCGGCTGCCCGGGAGCAGGGCCTCTGCGGGTGGAGAGTTCCACTTTTTGGAAACCCTCCGCCTGCAGAAAACACTTACAATTCTTGCACGTGGTAAAAGCAGGCATAAGGCCTGCTTTTACCAGGATAAGAGTTGAAAAAAGTTTTTTTTTAAATTTCCCACTGATTTATCATTTAAAAATACTTTAAAGAAAGGTAAGTTTATTTTTAGCCCCGTTAAAAATTTTAATTATTTTTTTCAAAAATTTAAATTTTTGTTTAAAGTAGCTAATTTATATAATTTCAAGTCATTTTGAAAATGTGATTTAAAAAAAAAATGTATTTGAAGTTTTACTATGTTTTTGGGGGTGACCTCCATTCATATATTTGACAGGTCTTCCTGTCAAATGCATGAAGGGAGATTCCCTTCTCTGATTGGCTCCCCATGGCCCACGTGATCCCAGGGATGCTGTGAACTACCTGCGCCTCTGGGATACGTGGGCCCTGTGCACCGGCAGTTTGGAGAGGCCCAGCAGTGGAACTCTGCACCTCCCGGGAGCCCTCAGGTAAGGGCGCAGATTTTTCCAGATCGCAGCCCTCCGCCCGCGGGAGGCCTGCGATCGGAAAATCTGGGCCAGTGTGGGGAAGTGTGAAGTTATCCAGTTTGGTAGGAAAAACAAAAAAGCAGAATATTTTTTGAATGGTGAGCGACTGGGAAATGTTTGCATTCAGAGGGACCTGGGTGTCCTTGTACATGAACCACAGAAAGTTAACATGCAGGTACAGCAAGCAATTAGGAAAGCAAATGGTATGTTAGCTTTTGTTACAAAGGGATTAGAGTATAAGAGTAAAGAAGTCTTACTGCAATTATACAGGGCATTGGCGAGGCCACACCTGGAGTACTGTGTACAGTTCTGGTCTCCTTACCTAAGGAAAGACATACTTGCCTTAGAGGGAGTGCAATGTAGGTTCACTAGACTGGTTCCTGGGATGAGGGGATTGCCCTATGAGGAGAGATTGAGTAGACTAGGCCTATATTCACTGGAGTTTAGAAGAATGAGAGGTGATCTAATTGAAATATATAAAATTCTTAAGGGGCTTGACAGGGTTAATGCTGAGAAAATGTTTCCCCTGGCTGGGGAATCTAGAGCAAGGGGGTCACAGTCTCAGAATAAGGGATTGGCCATTTAGGACTGAGATGAGGAGAAATTTCTTCACTCAAAGGGTTGTGAATCTTTGGAATTCTCTACCCCAGAGAGCTGTGGATGCTCAGTCGTTGAGTATATTCAAGAGAGGTCAATACATTTTTGGGAACGAAGGGAATTAAGGCATATGGGGATAGTGCAGGAAGGTGGAGTTGAGGGAGAAGATTAGCCATGATCTTGCTGAATGGCAGAGCAGGCTCGAAGGGCCAAATGGCCTACCCCAGCTCCTATTTCTTATGTTCTTATGTTCTTATGCTGGGGATGAATTTCCTTAGTGAAATCTGAGTGGGTGAGGGAGGTAAATCAGGTGGGGAGCTGTTCTGCTGGCTCCCTGCCATCTAACCGCACTTCCTGCATTTCCCACCAGAAGTGGCGGTGAGAGTATAATCGGTCTGCTCAAATATAGGCGGCCGTATTATAGTAATACATAAATGATGAGTACATGGGGCAGAGGGGAGGCTAAATTTTAATGAGCCATTTTGTCTAGTGCAATAGATCACAGAGTAATTGTGCCTTTATAAACAAAGGGTTGCTAGTCTAGAAACTTCAGCCTGTTTTGGTCATGGAATCAGTACTGCCTGGGTAGTGGGGAGTAGTTTGGAGCAGAACCCATTTCCACCAGGTTTCTACTCCTGACCTGTCCACTCTGACAAATTCCGATGGGGCCAGGGCACTTCTTCCATCTCCCCCTCCCCCCCACCAACCCACCCCAGTCTTGACGTTACATTTGATGGTGGGACTGGCTAGAATCTGGCCTCTCTCAGAAATCCTGTCAGTTCTGCCCAGCATACAGCCAACAGTGAGTCTACCCACATGAAGCAGGTGTCGTTGCCATACCATGATTATAAGTGGGTCCCATAATGCCGCATTCTGACAGCAATCGATCACAGAAAGATTGATTGTCATTAGGTCTAAGGTACAAATAAGGGATCAGACAGCAAGAAAAGGTTTTACCTTTGAAGAATTCAGCCAGACAATGTCCAGGCCCTTCCCAGCGAAGTAGCAAGATGCCACTCTGAAATCTCCCAGGGTTGGACCCAAGTAGCACCACGATGGTGCGGGCCCATGCCCCTTATTATTCAAATTATCCCAACACTGAGATTTAGAGTGGAATCAGGGCCAGGGCAGAAGGGTCAGCGGAAACTCCCCTGCGTCACACTTCTGGTAGCAGAGCGGGGCTCCTGAAATTTCTGAGCTTAATGGATTTTTTTCCTGTGACTGGGTAAGAGAGACAGAGAGATTGAGCTGAACTATATTTGTATCAGAAAAATGCATCTTGGCAGAAAATTTCTATTAACTGCACAAAATAAAAGGCCTCAAGGATAATCCACAATATGCTAGCAAAGCTCCAGATCACCACTTGTGTAGCCTGAGGTTAGGTACTATCATTATTTACACTGTCATCAACTTGTCAATTTCAGGTCAGTTTCATTAATTCAAAAAATATAAATCACAACATACATGCGGGAACCAACCAAAGAGATATATGCTTTGCTGAACATTTTGTGACCTTGAGGTAATGTCGATTATATCACATGATCGCAGCTCACCAGGAATCATGCACCATATCACTTTTTAAAGGGGCAACATCTTCCTGAAAATGTTCTAAAAACATTTGTTCATTTAGTTAGAAACACACAATGTGATGAGACAAACATGTGCTGAAACAAATTACTGTGGCATTTGTGCATGACGTCTAAGTGATGATTACACTGGATCGTCACATACTTTGCAATGTGCACACATTTGCAAGAAAAAAAGCAAGTGCGTTAAGCTGCTACCTGTCAGGAGAGATCTTCATTAGATTATTATTAGAGCATAATGAGATCATTTCATCCTGCATGCTATTTCCAGATACAGTAAACTCTTTCGTATCTGGCACCGACGGGACCGGGATGGTGCCGGTTGATTAAAAATTCCGGATAACAGAGAGGTAGGCAATTTTTAACACAAAAAAAATAAAAACCAGTGACTAACTCGGCCACCGCAGGAAACTCAGACTCGGAAAAACGAAAAATGGATGGATTCGGCAAGATTACTGGTTATCTATTTTGCCGGTTATTAAAGAATTCCGGTTGATTAGGTGCCATTTAAACAAGAGTTTACTGTACTTGTGTATGCAGAACTCTGGGGTCGATTTTAGCGATTCCCACTTGGCGCACACGGGCAGTAGTGGGGCCACCGTTTTAAACCCTACCTGATTTTTCTTTCCATTGACAGGCCAGTTCTAAAGCAGTTGACCGATCTGCCACCACCATTTCCAGTCCGGCGAGAGCAGTTAAAAGCGACTCCACGGAATGATCTTCTCACTTGTATAATGAGCATCCAGGATGCTGAGGGATCAGCTGTACATGGAAGTTCATTGGTTATAGAGGGCATAGTGAGAAGATTCAGTAAATATTTGTCTGGTCATTTCTGCGCCGCTTTTCTTGGGAGAGGGTTGTATTTTTTCTGTTACCATTTAGGTTTAGCCCTTGTGAGTGTTGCCTTTTCCTTTGTGCTGCTGGAAATCTGCAGCTAATGCGCAGCATTGGGTTGACACGGCTAGTGCCATTAACAGTCAGTTGAAGCCTCTGACCTACCTCCATGTCTTTCCAGGCATACTGCATCATTGTCCTCCTCGTAACAGAAAGAGAGAAACCAGCTCTGGAGGTTAAAGGCTGTCATATCAAAACCCTCAAACTCTCAGTAATAGTAGGAGATGGGCAATGTCTATAACACTGGGTGCTGGTGAAGAAAGTGATGGTATCTTAGCTTTCTCCAGCTGGATGGTACCCTGAGCTACACACATATAAGTTGACTGAGGATTGCTTGGCAAAGCAGGTTGGTTCTGCAGTAAACCTGCCATCAATTGATCCCATCAGGCCACACTCCTCCATAAACCTTACAGACATAAAGGTAATTTTTTATACATTCACGGAATGTGGGCGTCGCTGGCCAGACCAGCATTTATTGCCCATCCCTAATTGCCCTTGAGAAGGTGGTGGTGAGCTGCCTTCTTGAACAGCTGCAGTCTTCTTGAACCGCTGCAGTCCGTATAGTGTACCGTAGTGGTTTGGTACAACTGAGTGCCTTGCTAGGCCATTTAAGGGCAGTTAAAATTCAACCACATTGCTGTGGGTCTGGAGTCACATATAGGCCAGACCGGGTAAGGACAGCAGATTTCCTTCCCTAAAGGACATTAGCAAACCAGATGGGTTTTTACGACAATCCAGTAGTTTCATGGTCGCCATTACTGATACTAGCTTTTTATTCCAGATTTATTTAATGAACTGAATTTAAATTCCCCAGCTGCCGTGGTGGGATTTAAACTCACGTCTCTGGATCATTAGTCCAGGCCTCTGGATTACTAGTCCAGTAACATAATCTCTATGCTACTATTCCTACAGACAACTGCAAATCTCTCCTGGTCCTGCTGGGACTCCTCCGCTTCTGATTTTACTATTGGGCTTTACACCCACATAATGTGCTCTTGCATATTCTGTGTTTCTTATAAGAATCACAAAAACGCTGAAACAAGATTTAAAAAAAAATGTTTTTTATTCGTTCTTGGGTTATGGGCATCGCTGGCAATGCCAGCATTTATTGCCCATCCCTAATTGCCCTTGAGAAGGTGGTGGTGAGCCACCTTCTTGAACCGCTGCAGAACGTGTGGTGAAGGTACTCCCACAGTGCTGTTAGGGAGGGAGTTCCAGGATTTTGACCCAGCAACGATGAAGGATCAATGATATACTTCTAAGTCAGGATGGTGTGTGACTTGGAGGGGAACTTGGAGGTGGTGGTGTTCCCATGGGCCTGCTGCCCTTGTCCTTCTAGGTGGAAGAGGTCGCGGGTTTGGGAGGTGCTGCTGAAGAAGCCTTGGCAAGTTACTGCAGTGCATTTCCCCATAGAGAGGCATGGAGGAGATTAAGATGTAGTGATTCATATACTGTACTGCACGAATACTGGAGGTTGTGTCCACTACAGGTATAGGAAGGAAGTTGATGAATATAGAGTGGAATCATTAGAAAAAGAGAACAACATTTTGGATGATGAATGGAGAAGGTCACTAGTATTAAAAAAACAACCAGCATTGGAGACAGAACTCAGCCCTGGGGAACCTCTAAGTTAATGGGAAAAGTTTATAGGATGAATTAGCAACTGCAACATGGCCAAATCTTCAAGTGACACCATATGATAATAACTTGTTTAGAAGGGCACTATGCCATACATTATTCAAGGCTTTGGAACTGTCCATGGTAAATTGATCAAGTGGAGAGTTCCAAACATTTCATATGCAGACAGCACTATCACTAGCGGAATAGCTATGCCTAAAACTCTACTGGATTGAGCCATAACTTTCAAGATGATGGATAGTTTGATTACAAGGCAATGGGACAGTAATTTGAAGGATAAGAGGGAGTACCATTCTTAAGGATAGGGTGATTTTGAGAAAATATCCAAGAAGAGAGAGCGTTGGAAATGAAACTTGAAGAAATAGTATAGGACAGTGGGAGGCTGGAAGGAATTCATGATTACAAATCAGGCCATCTCTCAATTACTTATGTTCAGAACAAAATACATCTATAGGCAGATACACGTCCCTTATGTTCCGAAACGTATACCTTTGTGCATATTACACATTGGAGTGCCCTCCCACAGGATTAATGATGACCCTTTAACTGACATGTTTCGCACTGGCTGCCCAATATGCACTCATCTTTGCAGAAAGGCAGACAACTCTACACTGTCACGGCATCATTCAGACCAAAACTAATAAAGACGTTTATTTACATTAAATTATACAGCAGACTTATACAGCTTGACTTACATACACATTAAATTGGCTCCAAAACCAAAATAATAAAGTGCCCAAAATATTAGCCTCCTTTTTTTCATAATCTTTTAGTTGCATCTTTGAACATTATAATATGGGCTGGAGATCCAGCTCATCTCCATGATGTAAAAACAAATGGTTAAATTGAGGGAAATGCAGAGCCAGGAAAGCCAATGACACTTATAATTCTCCACCCAGGCTTTCACCACCTCATATCAGAGAAGTGCTTTCTTTTAAGCAGGCAATTTGTTATCAATAAATTTTGCATTCCACAACAAAGAATGTAAATTGCAGCTTCTTT
This sequence comes from Somniosus microcephalus, assembly GCF_052327205.1. NCBI lineage: Eukaryota > Metazoa > Chordata > Chondrichthyes > Squaliformes > Somniosidae > Somniosus > Somniosus microcephalus. The sequence goes on along the minus strand of NC_140996.1, from coordinate 161,544,064 downwards.
AATGGGTTTTTGTTTGCTTTTGACATTGACTTGCATATTAAATACTTTAGTCCGAAGAACAATTCTTAGGCTGGGACTTTAAGTCCCACTTTAAGCAATAGCAGGATAATTGGGAGCAAGAAATGTGGTGGATGTGATACCTTGGGGCATAGCATATATATACAACAGCACAACATGGCTTCCATCCGTAAGAACTGTACTGCATATGGCTTTATTATTATGTACATCAATAGTTCACCAGGTGGTTTTATTACACTTCTTCCTTATTGAAGAAGTTAATCATAGCAAATAATCACTGTACATGACTTGCATGGTATACACAACACTTGGTACACATTTCTCAAATGGAACCCATTTTATGTTTCCAAATTCTACTGTAGAATTCTGTAACACAAACAAAAGATATTAACTTATTTTCCATATTTACAGATTAAACTTAACCACTAGTTTTCTGTTTCGAAGAGGGTAGCTTCTTTCTTGAACAGAACTTTCAGATCTTGTTGTAGGGCTTTGACTCATTCTAGGCTGAGCCTGTGGAGAATTTTTCACCAAGGGCTGATCTTGATTTACATTTGGACTCTTTACACTTTCAGACTGTTTGTCTGGCTGATTTGGGCTCAGACTTAAATTCTGACTTTGTCTTGGACTTGTCTCTAGTACGTCTGATGTAGGATTTGCTACTGGTACTCTACTTGTAACAAGACTATCTGACTCATCAGAATAAATTGAATCGTCCGAGCTTTCAACTCCTTCCACACCTGAAGGTAAGGTATGATCAATGTGAACAAACCTAACCTTTCCAATGATCAAACATCTTGACGAAATATGTGCGAGGGCCACATATCTTCACCATTCTTCCTGGTAACCACTTTAACCATTTAAGGTGATGGTTCTTCACTCTAACCTTCTGGTTCAACTTCACACTTCTCTCTCTAACTCTACCTTTATCATGGCTCTCTTTCTGCCTTGATTGTTTCTCTTCTACGGACTGTGCCAACGAGAACCTGGTTCATGGCTGCCGTTTGAGAAACAACTCTTCTGGTTTTCTACCAGTAATGGTATGAGGAGTATTCTGATAGGTAATCAGAAAATTTGGCAGTTTGTGGTCCAACAACAACTGACATTTCTTTGGATTTGGATCCAACATTTGCTTGAGGGCACGTTTGACAATTTCTACTGTGCGCTCTGCTGCACCATTTGAAGCAGGGTGGTATGGTGGAACTTCGGTATGTTTCACACCATTTCTGCTCATGAACTGTGTGAACTCTTCTGAACAAAATTGCAGCCCATTATCAGACACAATTTCTTCTGGGAGGTTGTATGAAGAAAACAATCTTCGCAAATTGTCTAATGTTTTGCCTGTTGTTATTATCCGCATCAGAAACACCTCTACCCACTTCGAGTGACTATCACTATGAACAATTGCTGTCCTTCTAGCTCAGCAAAATCTACGTGTAACCTTTGCCACACTCTGGGAGGCTATTTCCATGGCTGTAATGGTACTGATGGTGGTTTCTTGCTCACTGATTGACATGTTGTACACTGACTGACTATTTACTCTATGTCTTTATCTAAACCTGGCCACCATAAGTAACTGTGTGCAAGGCTCTTGGTCAAGCACATTCCCAGGTGCTGGTCATGAAGATCTCTTAACAATTTAGACCTGAATCTATTTGAGATAACCACTCTTGCTCCCCACATGATACAACCTTTATCCACTGGCAATTCATTCCTACGAACGAAGTATGGATGGATATCTTCCTCTGATACCTGATTTGGCCATCCATTTGCTATGTAATCATACACCTTTGACATAATTGGGTCACGGTTGGTTGCCCTACCAATCTCTTCAGCTGTGACTGACAGCTTATCAATGTATGAGAAATAGAATGCATCTTCCTTATTGGGCGTAACTTGTGATGGGGATTGCAACCTGGACAAAGCATCAGCATTACTGTGATCAGCTGATCATCTATACTCAATGTCATACGTATACACTGACAAATACAAAGCCCATCTCTGCATTCGGGCTGCAGCTAAGGTCGGAACTGGGGACTTTGGATGGAGGATTGCTGTCAGTGGCTTATGATCAGTAACTATGGTAAACTTATGACCAAACAAGAATTTGTGAAACTTCTAGACCCCAAAAATCAATGACAAAGCTTTCCTTTTGATCTGCGCATAATTCCACTCACTGGCACTGAGAGTGCGTGAAGCAAAAGCAATTGGTCTCTCCACCCCACTATCTAGTACATCCACATCAATGGGGCTGTGGTGGAAAGGGTGGACAGCTTTAAGTTCCTCGGAGTCCACATCACGGAAGACCTCTCCTGGTCCCTCAACACCTCCTCTCTGGTGAAGAAGGCCCAGCAGCGCCTATATTTCTTAAGGAGGCTGAAGGGATGTAATCTGTCACCCCTGATCCTCTCTAACTTTTACCGCTGCACTATAGAGAGCATCCTGACAAACTGTATCACAGTATGGTATGGCAGCTGTAGCTACTATGACCGGAAAGCCCTGCTGCGGGTAGTCAAAACTGCCCAACGCATTACCGGCACCCGGCTACCGACCATAGAGCACATATACCAGAAACGCTGTCTACGGAGGTCACGGTCCATCATCAAAGACCCTACCCACCCCAGCCACAGTCTGTTCACCCTCCTACCATCTGGGAGACGCTACAGATGCATTCGCACCCATACGACCAGATTTAGGAACAGCTTCTTTCCCAGGGCTGTCATCCTACTGAACTCCACAAATAAACTCTAAAGCCTGCACATCTGCCAATGCACTTTATTATGGTCATATTTATGTTAATATACTACAAGCCAAATGTATGTTGAATGTTTAAATGTCTTAATCCAAATGTACACTCTCGGGAGCCGCAAGCCTACATTTCGTTGTACTGCACTTATGCACTAACAATGACAATAAAAGTTGATTTGATTTGATTTGATTTGATTTGATGAGCGATCATTGCCCCAACTCCGTATGGAGAGATGTCACATGCTAGCTTGATCTCCTTAGATACATCATAATGAATTAACATGGTACTCTCTACTAACTGGTTTATACACTTTTTGAATGCTGTGTCGCATTCTTCTGACCACTTCCAAGGGACCTGTTTTCTCAACATCTCATACAGTGGATGTAACAATGTAGCCAAGTTTGGGAGGAACTTTCCATAATAATTCATAAGGCCCAAAAATGATCGAAATTCAGAGACATTCTTGGGAGTGGGTGCATTTCTGATTGCATCCAGCTTTCCCTTGGTTGGAAGTAAACCATCTTTGTCTACTCTGTGCCCTAAGTACTCCACTGAGGTTTGAAACAACTCACACTTGTGAGCTGTCACTCGTACTCTGTGCTTCTCTAGCTGTTTGAGCTCTTCATTCAACACCTCATCATGGATTTGCCTGTTTGGTGCTGAAATGAGTATGTCATCCAAATAACATACTACCCCTTCAATCCCTTGCAAAATTTGGTTCATCACTCCCTGGAATATGTCGGGGGCAGAAGACACTCCAAATGGTAGTCTATTGAACTGATATAGGCGCAGTGAGTAGTTATAGACAAGCATGACTTGGACTCTTCATCTAACTCAAGTTGTAGGTAGGCATTTGTTAGATCTAACTTCAAAAAGATCAGCGTTGTGAACAAATCTTCCACATTTGGCAACGTATTGGGTAGATTACACTCTAGAACCTGGTTTACGGTTACCTTATAATCACCACACAATCTTACCTTACCATCTGACTTAGGTACAACAACAATGGCTGTAGCCCAATTACTCAGATCTACCTTAGAGATAATGTTCTCAGTTTCTAGTCTTTTGAGTTCTTGCTCAACTTTCTCCTTGAGTGCGTATGGTACGGGACCTGACTTGCAGTAATCTGGTCCTGCATCCTTCTGCACTCTGACACTCCCCTTGAAGTCTCGGATCGGACTGCCCGTTTCGCTGAACACCTTCGGATACTGCTTGATAACATCATCTTTCGATGCAAATTTCACTTCCACATGAAAAATCTCATTCCAATCCATCTTCAGTGATCCCAACCAATTTCTACCTATCAAGTCAGGCTTGTCTCCTGCCATTACTATGAGAGGCAAACTCTGACACTGATCCTTGTATTTCACTGTATGGTGACACTTCCTACTACAGGGATTTGCTCTCCTAAGTAGCCTCGCAGCTCTACCTTCGATTTCTCTAGTCGATAATTGTTAGATCCGTGGTTCAGTGGATAAATAATTACACGGATGCTGTACATAAACAAAGAACAGGTCTTTACTGGAGGAGGGTCATCTCTAGACTGGGGTACAGAGGCATGCGCACAGCTTATATACCGGTGTGGTTACTGCCGGTACTACAGTATACAGGAGCTGTAAAAAGTAGTTCTGACTTAAAGCACATACACTACAATTCCTCCCTTTTTAGATTAATAATACCCCCTTAATATTCAAATAACAATTACATTTTTACATGCACATTTAATAACAAAAGTCCATTTATATATTCAGTCTTTGGGGCGGCTTCCTGACCCTTTCGGGATAGCGCCTTTCTGGAGGCTCTTGTTCTTGGTGCAGAGGCGATTCTGACCCCTGTTCATCGGGTAGTTCATCGGGTTCCACTGCTACTGGGTCTGAAGTAGATGCTACCGGTATGTCGGGTTCATCCGCAGGTACTCGAGACATGGGGTTGACGCCTTCCTGTGACGCTAAGATCTGATCGATGTGGCGTCTCACAATGTTCTCCCCAACATCCACTGTGTACATTAATGGCCCCTGCCTTGTACATATCGTTCTGGGTTGCCACTTCTCTGTTCGATAGTCACGGGCCAAGACTGGTTGCCCTACATTGAAGCTCCTTGTCGGCTTCTCGTTGATGTGCTGGAATTGTTTGTCCTCAACATTTCTTCGCACATTTGGTCTGAGCAAGTCCAGACGAGATCTCAACCTTCGGTTAAAGAACATCATGGCCGGGGTCTGGTTGGTAACTGCATGTGTCGCGTTTCGGTAGGCTAATAAGAAATTGTCCATCTTATGCTGTAGTGGAATTTCCTCGTCGCACATGGCCTTTATCGCCTTCTTAAAGGTTTGTACAAACCTCTCAGCCAATCCATTGGTGGCTGGATGATACGGGGCGGATGTGTAATGCCTTACCCCATTCCTTTTCATGAATTTTTGGAACTCGTCGGACACAAACTGTGGTCCATTATCAGAGCAGATCTGCTCTGGCAAACCGTTTCTGGCAAATATGGTCTGTAGGACTGCAATCGTTTTCTCTGTAGTGGTTGAAGACATCTTTATCACCTCAGGCCACTTTGAATGAGCATCCACTGCTGTTAAGAACATTGAGTCCATGAATGGACCAGCGAAATCAATGTGCACCCGTTGCCATGGAGAGGAGGGCCACTCCCATGGGTGTAGAGGGGCATGTGGTGGTGCATTTTGAACCTTCTGGCATCCTAAGCAGCTCTTAGTTAGGTCTTTGATTTGTTGATTGATTCCCGGCCACCATACATAAGCCCTAGCAAGGCTGTTCATTTTCACTACCCCCAGATGACCTTCATGTAGCTCCTTTAGCATTCTCTCCCTTAACTTGGGTGGAATCACCACTCTGGATCCACACATCACTGTCCCCTGGCATACTGACAGCTATTCTCTTCTGGATGAGAATGCTGGCAACAATGAGCCGCCATGTGTTGGCCATCCCCTCACCGTCAATTCATATACCCGTGACAGCGTCGGATCATTGCGGGTCTCCTTCTCTATATCCGCGTTTGTTACTGGCAATCATTCAATTATTGACGAATAAAATACCTCGATAGGGTCCACTGCTGGTGCTTCCTCCACCATAGGCAGTGGCAGGCGCGATAGCCCATCAGCGTTCCCATGCTGTTTCGTGCCTTTATATTCTATTTCATATTGATTCGCCCCTAGAAACAGGGACCATCTTTGTAACCGCTGTGCAGTCATTACTGGCACGCCCTTCTTAGGATTAAAGATGGAGACAAGTGGTTGGTGGTCAGTCAGCAAAGTGAACTTCTGCCCATGCAGACAATGGTTGAATTTTTTTACTCCCCATACTAGGCTGAGGGCCTCCCTGTCAATCTGGGTGTAGTTGCGCTCGGCTGAGGTTAGTGACCGAGACGCAAAGGCCACTGGCCTCTCCAACCCGTCTGGGAATTTGTGCGACAGCACCGCTCCAATGCCGTAGGGTGATGCATCACATGCCAAACGAATTGGTAGTGCTGGGTTGAAATGGACCAACACCTCTTTTGATGTGATCAATTCTTTACACTTCTGGAAAGCTCGTCTACGTTCGTCATCCCACTTCCATGGTACCCCTGTTTGCAGTAGGGTGTTCAGCGGGTGTAGTACCGTAGACAAATTTGGTAAGAACTTGTGGTAATAGTTTACCAGCCCGAGGAACGACCTCAGTTGTGACACATTTTCCGGTGCTGGAGCCTTGACTACTGCCTCCATCTTGTCAGGGGACTTGTGTAACCCCTCTTCATCGATGACGTGGCCACAATACGAGATCTGTTTCTGGAAAAACTCGCACTTGTGGCGATTAGCTCGTAGCTCATATTCCTTTAATCTGGCGAGCACCTTCTCCAAGTTAGCGAGGTGATCACCGTCATTTTCGCCCATGACCAAGATGTCGTCCAAATAACACTGGGTCCCTGGAATCCCTTGCAGGACCTGATCCATCGCCGTTTGCCAGATAGCTGGAGCCGAGGCTACTCCAAACACCAGCCAGTTGTATTGATAGAGACCTTTATGGGTGTTGATCGTAAGGTAATGTTTCGAAGCTTCTTCTACCTCCATTTGCAAGTACGCCTGGGCTAGATCAATTTTGGTGAAGCGTTTACCACCAGATAGCGAGGCGAAAATATCCTCAATTCGTGGAAGCGGATATTGCACCGTGTGAAGGACTGGGTTCACTGTCACCTTAAAATCCCCACAAATGCGGACCTTCTTTGGTTCCCCAGGCATATTACTCAACGACCTCTTCATTACAGGGACGATGGGTGTAGCCCGCTCACTCCAGTCCACTTTGGACAGTACTCCTGAACGTTCCAACCCTTCCAGCTCTGCTTCAACCGCTGGTCTGATCGCATAAGGCACTGGTCTGGCCTTCAGAAACTTTGGGCTTGCATTATCCTCTATTTTAATTGTTGCTGTTATTCCTTTTAGTGTTCCTAGTCCCTCCTGGAACACTTCTTTTGCATCAGTTAGCATTTTTGACAGTCGTCCAGGTGTGACGTCGTCATCCTTTTTGGCCTCCACCTTCAGTGCCTGTATGGAATGCCAATCTAAATGTATCTTCCAGATCCACTCACGTCCTAGCAGTGGTGGTCCTCCATTTGGCAATACATATATATCCATTTTAGGTATTTCCTGACCTTTATATGTCACTTTCACCCTTATTTTTCCTTTGGGGTAGACTTTTTGCCCCGTATACGTCTTCAAGACAATCTCTGTAGCTTTCAAGGGTATGTGTGAAAATAGCCGCTTGTAGTCTCTTTGATTTATGACTGTTAGAGCTGACCCTGTGTCCAATTCCATTTCCAGTTGTACTCCGTCTATCTTGAGTGTAACCCAGATAGTCTGGTGATCCTCTATTTCAGTTACATTATGTAGTTTCAGACAACCCAGCTCCTTGCTTCCGGAGTCTGTGTCACTTTTCTGTTCGTCTGAACCACTGTCCATCACCTGGTGTACCTTTTTGTACTTCTCCTGTGGAGATTTCTTACTGTTGGTTTTCTTCCCAGACCTGCAGACTCTTATTATGTGTCCTACTTTTCCACACTGTCTGCACACTTGGTCCTTGAACCAACAATCCTTATGGTCGTGTGTTGCTTTGCCGCAGCGATAACACTTCACTGCTCCATATGACATTTCATTTGTGCCATATTGTTGCGGTCTCCGTTGTATCTCTGCAGCAGCCCATGCGGCTGCTTCGTGTGATACTGCCATGTTGAAAGCCTTGTCCAGCGTAAGATCCTTTTGTGTCCTGCTTTCCCACACTTTCTGCACACTTGGTCCTTGAACCAAAAATCTTTCTGGTCATGTGTTGTTCTGCCGCAGCGATAGCACTTCCCTGTTCCATAGTGTAAGATTCGCAATTTTCAGCAAAAATCACGCAAGAAAACTGGATAAAATAAGACTGTTTATTGACCAAAGTAAGCTTGCACAGAAAAACCTTTGATAAAAGGGCATACAAAATGGCCGCCAGGCCCCGTGATCAGTTTATGAACCATTTTATTTCTGTTACTGCAAGCCAGACAGGCTTGTGGATTGAAGACAGTGAGCCCACGAAAGCCAGTCTCTGGGAACCGAAACTCAGAGCAACAGCATACATATTCAATGGATTATAAGTACAGGATGGGGCCCATCAAGATATGGGCGGACAATGTAAAAACACTTATACCCATTTATCGTACAAAGGAAAAACCGTTTAGCAGCCATCAAGGAAAATGTCCGGACCGATCAATATGCGAACCGAGCCACGGTGACAATGCAAAAGACATTGAAAGACATTATCGGCCAGGAAGGCCAGTTTAAGTTATCACCGGCTCCGTTACAAGACAAAGCGCCCCTGCAGAGATTTCTGCCCGCCAAAATTAATACAAAGACAGGACTATGATTTGGCGGGAGATAAGACTGTCCCAAAAGAGTATAACTATGGATTGAAAGTCCATCTAAGTTACTTCGGACTTCGGGTTATTTGAACAACTTCTTCTTCACTGCCACGGCTTCTTGTTGGGCGACTTCAGGCTTCCATTTCTTCAAGAACTTTCTTCTATGAGGAACGAACGAAGGGCGGACGGTGCCCGGATCGGCGCCTCTTCCACTTCGGCAGATCGATGAAAACGTTTTCGTCTTTTTAAAGACGGACGGTTTCGGTAAAAGGACAACGTGGCCGGTGTTCAGCCAAACAAGGCTCGGCCACGACGAGAAGACGACAAGGGTGGCCCGGGTACTGGGGTCGGGAGATCATCGACGACCCAGGCCGACGGAGAAGAAACCCTCTGGAGGACTGGCGATCTAGGCCACAAGATTCTCCCATGTGCATAGCCTGCATCTGGGTCTGCTCCATGAACCCAAATCGACTTAGTAGATCTCAACCTTAACGAGCGCTCATCGAGGCTGGGTCTACCCCACCGCCTCGAGGGAGGAGAGAATATCGACTGCGCCAGAAGTTTCCAAATCCACGTGACGACGGAAAGCGGTGCCAAAAAGGCTGCGAACCCCTTTCTCGCGATTTCGAGAGTGGTGAGCATGATCCCAAGTTCCCCAGGTCGAAACTTAGTTTAGGAATAGGGGAGGGAGTTAAGGGAAATCGTAATGTGTTTCCCCTTTTACGATGTGCCGTGTGTTCCCCATTTCCATAGAGTCAAGTTCATAAATTTGTGCATGATTGTAGTAACTTTAATCTGTGCCTATGACATGTATTTTGTAATGCTTCAAACTGTTTAAAAATAAAAGCATCCATTTCGTGCTATTCAACCTGGTCTATTGAGTTCTTTCTCTGCACTACTGTTCTCTGCACCTAAGTCCAAGGTCTAGAACCGTAGGGGGAGTGGGTCGAACCACTCAAGGGTAATTATTGCACGAAGCCTGGCAGGAGACCAGAAAGAGCAAGAGAAACCCCCTACAATAGGTCATTTCATTGGTGCCGTATTCTTGCGGTCTCCGTTGTATCTCTGCAGCGCCCCTTGCGGCTGCTTCGTGTGATACTGCCATATTGAAAGCTTTGTCCAGCGTAAGGTCCTTTTCTGGTAGAAGCCGTTTCTGGGTTCCTTCACTTTGTAGCCCACACACAAACTTGTCCCTTAACGTGTCTGCTAGTCCCGTTTCAAACTGGCAGTATTTCGATAGCTTGCGCAGTTCCGTTAGGTACTCAACATTGCTTTCGTCTTTGTGTTGGTTTCTTTTATGGAACTTAAATCTTTCTGCTATCAGCAGCGGTGTGCGACTTAAGTGGTCCTGTAGGATTTCTACTATGCTTCCAAAATCCTTGTTTACCGGCTTCTCTGGGGTTATTAGATTTCGCAGTAACCCATAAGTTTTTGCACCCATGGAATTTAACAGAACCAGTGCTTTATTAGCATGTGGCACTTCATTCGCCCTGCAGTACACCAAATCTGGCCTCGGGCGACTGTCTGTGTGGAGTTTGCACATTCTCCCTGTGTCTGCGTGGGTTTCCTCCGGGTGCTCCGGTTTCCTCCCACAGTCCAAAGATGTGCAGGTTAGGTTGATTTGGCTATGATAAATTGACCCTTAGTGTTAGGGGATTAAATACGTGGGGTTACGGGGGTAGGGTGGGATATGTGTCAGTGCAGGCTCGATGGGCCGAAATGGCCTCTATCTGCACTGTAGATTCTGTGATTCTGTGACTCTGTGAATACGTTCCACATATGTCGCCCAATCTTCGACTTCATTGTCGAACGGAGAGATACTGCCACTCTTCGGCATCCTTGGTTGTGCGTTAACTATCCCCAATGGCGCCTTCCGCGCTTCCCCTTCTTCTCCGCTGACACAAAATGGCGTCTCCCGCGCTTTCCTTCCTTCCCGGGCTCGCCCGTCTTCTCCGCTGCGGCTTCGCAAAATGGCGTCTCCCACGCTCTTCCTTCTTCTCCGCGGCTCAATGGCGCCTCCCGCGCTCTCCCTGCTTCTCCGCGGCTCAATGGTGCCTCCCGCGTTCTCCCTGCTTCTCCGCGGCTAAATGGCGCCTCCCCTTGCTTCGCCCCGCGGACCCTCATCAGCCTGTGATCCCTGGCTGTGCTCTGCGCATTCTTCTCTTGATATTTGTCAACGCCGCTCAGTCTAGAACCCGGCTGTTTCTTACCCTCTCTCTCTCCAGTTTGCAGCATTTTTCCTCGACGCTGCTCGGTGATCAATCCCCGGCTGCGCCCTGCTCTCTTCACCCTCTTTCTTACCCCGTCGACGCTGCCTGGCTCTCTCTCTCTGCCGTCGGTCGGCTCCAGCCGCCGCTGCTCGGGAAGGGTCTGCTCTGGACCTGTTGTCGGTCTCTTACTGCTCGTTGTGGCTGGGGAACCAAGCCCGGCTCTCCAAAGCCTCCCCAGCGAAGTTGGATCTCTGCCTGACTGCTGGGCGGTTGCTCGCGGTCGACGCCCGTGTTCCTGGACTCGACTATTTTTTTTTTTATGTTGCAGGTAGATTCGCATCAACACTCGTCGCCACTGTTAGATCCGTGGTTCAGTGGATAAATAATTACACGGATGCTGTACATAAACAAAGAACAGGTCTTTACTGGAGGAGGGTCATCTCTAGACTTGGGTACAGAGGCATGCGCACAGCTTATATACCGGTGTGGTTACTGCCGGTACTACAGTATACAGTGTGGTGTATGTAACCTGTTCCACCTTAAGAGAACTACATTAAGAGATGTATTACTTTCTCTTGGCTGCTGTATACTGTAATACCGGTGGTGACCACACCGGTATATAAGTGTTGTGTAGGGATTTGCTGGGCAGTTCAGCCCTGACCTCCGAATAGTAAAGACCTGTTAAAGTTACCCTTGTGGTCTGTGTCCAGTGATTTATAATAAGCTTAACTGGGACACACAGACTTAACAGTGGCGACGAGTCCGATCTTACCCTGCGGCAGTTTTACATCCAAGGCAGCTTCATCCTCAGAACGGGCGTCGAGAAAAGGCATCCGCCCTCATCATCCTGCTGAGCACCATCGCACGGGAGGCATCGAGAACCCGGGTTAAAAAGAAAATTCTGACCACGAAGCCCTCCATCAGCGACAGGCAGTGATCATCCCTTCTACCACAGTGGTGGGTAAGCCGATCAGCGACACGAGCAGAAAGTCGGCCGCGTTGACTGTGGAGTGGGGGAGGGAAAACGGAGGAAAAAGGGCGGAGAACTCGACCACGGCCGGTAAAAAGGGCCGGGCTGCAATCGAGGCCGAGAGGCGCAGCGACTGGGGCAGCTTAAGGCACGAGAGCCGCGGAGAACTCAAACGCAGCCGGTGTAAAGGATTGGGCTGCAAGCGGGGCTGCGAGGCAAAGCAGCGTCGGGGAATTGAGAACCGCTGGGGAGGCGAGAACGGCAGCAGCACGGCAATCACCATTGCAGCCAGCGGGGGAAGAAGGCAAACGCGGGAATCCGCCATTGTAGTCGGCGGGGGAAGAAGACGAGCGCGGGAAAGACCGCCAAGTGCGGGAAGCCGCCATTTTAGTAGGCGGGGGAAGAAGACAAGCGCGGGAAGCAGCCATTTTGAGAAAAAGAAAAATTTAAAAAACTTGCAAGGATGCCTAAACATGGGAACATTAATACCTTTGATAGCGATATCGAAGATTGGACCACGTATGTAGAACGCATGGAAGCTTATTGTAAAGCAAATAAGGTACCAGATGATGAGAAAGCACTAACCTTATTAAGCTCAATGGGTGCGAAGACATATGGGCTATTGAAGCACCTTCTATCACCAAATAAACCGGCAGATCAGACTTTCGCGAATATTGTTACTGTCCTGAAAAATCATTTAAACCCCATGCCGCTGATGATAGCGGAACGATTTAAATTTTACAGAAGAACGCAACTGAAAGACGAAAGCAACGCTGAATTTTTAATTGAACTGCGTAAGCGATCAAAGCACTGTCAGTTTGGAACAGGACTAGCAGATGCGCTGAGAGATAAATTTGTGTGTGGATTGTTAAAAGAAGGAACACAAAAGCGACTGCTTGAGGAGAATGATCTTACGCTTGATAAAGCTGTCACTATTGCAGCATCGCACAAAGCCGCAGCGAGAGGCACGGCGGAAATGCAGCTACGGTCACCGGAACTCAGCACCAATCAAATGGTCTTGGGTACAGTAAAATGTTATCGTTGTGGAAAGACAACGCACGATCAGAACCAGTGCTGGTTCAAAAACCAGGAATGCAGAAAATGTGGCAGGCTTGGTCACATAGCTAAAGTATGCCGGTCAGGAAAGAAGACCAGCAACAAAAAGTCACCGCAGGAAAAGTACAGAAAGGTACACAAGGTGACAGAGAACAGTTCGAACGAACAGAAGTCAGATTCAGACTCCAGCAGTAATGAACTGGGTAGTCTAAGAGTACACAATGTTGGTAAGGAAGCAGACCTCCAAACAATTTGGGTCACACTTCAGATAGCAGGAGTCCAAGTGAAGATGGAATTGGACACGGGATCGGCATTGACGGTCATGAATAAGCAACAAAAGGTTATTCCCACATATTCCCCTACGGGATACGGAGATTGTATTGAAAACATACACGGGGCAAAGAGTATACCCCATCGGGAAGATAGAGGTAAAGGTGGTCCACAAGGGCAAAGAAAGCCGAGGAATGGACTTATATGTGCTACCTGAGGGAGGTCCACCACTACTGGGACGGGAGTGGATTAGGAAAATAAATATGGACTGGCATTCCTTAAAAGCACTAACGGTAGATTCCGGTAAAAAAGATGTCAAACCTAAACGATTGTCCAGAATATTGGACGATGCTAAAGAGGTGTTCCAACAGGGACTGGGAACACTGAGAGGAATTACGGCAAACATCAAGGTTGAAGAACATGCAAACCCGAAATTTTTCAAAGCCAGACTGGTACCTTATGCGATACGACCTGCTGTGGAAGCTGAGCTGGAAGGGCTAGAACGTTCAGGAGTACTGTCTAAGGTAGACTGGAGTGAGTGGGCCACGCCCATTGTTCCCGTCATGAAGCGTTCATCGAGCAACAAGCCGGGGGAACCGGGGAAGGTTCGCATCTGTGGAGATTTCAAGATCACTGTTAATCCGGTGCTTCACACGGTGCAGTATCCGCTTCCGCGGATTGAGGATATCTTCGCTTCGTTGTCTGGCGGGAAACACTTCACCAAGATAGACCTGGCACAGGCGTACTTACAGATGGAAGTTGAGGAAGAGTCACGCCAGTATCTCACGATCAACACGCATAGAGGCTTGTACCGGTATAATAGACTGGTTTTTGGAGTGGCATCGGCTCCAGCAATTTGGCAGAGGGCCATGGAGCAGGTATTACAGGGAATTCCAGGCACACAATGTTACCTGGACGATATTTTGATTACAGGAGATGATGACGAGGAACACCTTGCAAATTTGGAACTGGTGCTCACCAGATTGAAAGAATATGGACTTCGAGTTAATCGCCAGAAATGTGAGTTCTTTCAGAAGCGGATCTCGTACTGTGGTCATGTCATTGACCAGGAGGGGTTTCATAAGTCTCCTGACAAGATCGAAGCTGTTGTGAAGGCTCCCGCTCCGGATAATGTATCCCAGTTGAGGTCGTTCCTAGGGTTGATTAACTATTACCATAAGTTTCTGCCAAATTTATCCACGGTACTGCACCCGCTGAATGCTCTTTTGCAGAAGGGAGTACCATGGAAGTGGAGCGAGGACTGTAAGAGGGCCTTTCGCAAAAGCAAGGCATTGATCACCTCAGAGGAAGTGTTGGCTCACTTCAACCCAACGCTGCCTATTCGTTTGGCTTGTGATGCTTCTCCATATGGTATTGGGGCAGTACTCTCACACAAGTTGCCAAATGGCTTGGAGAGGCCAGTCGCGTTCGCATCCAGATCATTGACCTCCGCTGAGCGCAACTATGCTCAGATAGATAGGGAGGCTCTCAGCCTTGTGTGGGGAGTAAAGAAGTTTAATCATTACCTGCAGGGCCAAAAGTTTACGCTTCTGACAGACCACCATTTTTGGTTGGTATCCATTTTTAACCCTAAGAAGGGTGTTTCGGTGATGACAGCACAGAGACTCCAGAGATGGTCCCTTTTCCTAGGGGCACATCAATATCAGATTGAATTCAAAGGTACAAAGCAGCATGGTAATGCTGATGGGCTGTCGCGCCTGCCACTACCTACAGAGGAGGAGGCACTGACGGTTGACCCTGTTGAGTTATTTCACTCGACCATCATCGAATGTTTACCAGTCACCAATGCAAGTATTGAAAGAGAAACCAGGAACGACCCGACACTGTCCCGGGTCTACGAAGTGACAGTGAAGGGATGGCCAGCACATGGTGATCCACTGTTACCGGCATTCTCAGCAAGACGAGACCAGCTGTCCGTCCGTCAAGGAACATTGATGTATGGAACAAGGGTGATTATTCCTCCTAAGTTAAGAGAGAGAGTTCTAAAGGAACTGCATGAAGGTCATCTGGGGGGAGTCAAGATGAAAAGCCTTGCTAGGGCTTATGTGTGGTGGCCGGGTATCAACCAACAGATAGAGGATCTGACGAAAAGCTGCTCAGGGTGCCAAAAAGTGCAAAATGCACCTCCGATTGCACCGCTGCATCCATGGGAATGGCCTTCAACCCCATGGCAATGTGTACATATTGACTTTGCTGGTCCATTCATGGACTCCATCGGCTGAAAATTCAGTAGCCTTAGCGCCTCATTTGAGGCGCTAGAGGGCCTTGCGCCGGAGTTATGGCCAGTAGTGAAATTCCCTGGGGCCCTAAATCGGCGTTGCTCCGGTAGCGCTGCGCCGGCACCGATGACGTCATCGGTGTGCGCAGTGTCCCGGTTGCCGTGGTAACCCGCCCGAACTCCGAAATTGAGTTGCGGCCGCCTCGCCCGTGGCAGCCGCAACCAACGTTTTGTCAGAGGTGCCTTACTGCAGTTAGCGCCGGCGCATTAAAGGCCCCGCGGCGGCCGGCCGCTTTCCCGCCGGCCGCCTGCCCGCAGCTCCCTCCCCGGACTTCTCTCCACCCCCCCCCCGGAACAGATGCAAGCCCGGCACTTGTCCGAGGTGCCGGGCTCATTTTTAAGCAGATTTGCGCGGGCCGCGGCCGGGTGCAGGCAGCTCCTCCTTAACGGAAGGAGGAGGCCTGCACTTCCCCAGCCTGCCGCACTGCATCGGGTGCCGCAGCGCCGGAATTGTGGCGCGAAACGGCAGTTAGCGCCCTTTTCCAGGCGCTAAGACCCTTCAGTAGCGCCGGCAGCCGTTTGGGCGCGGCGCCACTGAATTTTTGGCGCGCGCAGGGGACTTAGCGCCGGCACTAATTTCCGGCGCTAAAGCCCTGGCTAAGCCAAAACCCAATTTCTAGGCCCATGTTTTTAATTGCGGTGGACGCACATTCTAAATGGCCAGAAGTGATTAAGATGACTACCACTACCTCGGAAAAGACGATCGCGGTGCTAAGAACGATATTTGCAAGAAATGGATTGCCAGAACAAATATGTTCAGAAAACGGACCGCAGTTCGTGTCAGAAGAATTCCAGAAATTCATGAAGAAGAATGGGGTGAAACATCATACCTCTGCCCCATATCATCCGGCTACAAACGGGTTGGCCGAGAGATTTGTACAAACGTTCAAAAAAGCAATAAAGGCCATGAGCGAAGATCAGATCCCACTACAACACAAGGTGGACAAATTCCTACTGGCATATCGAAACGCCACTCATGCAGTGACAAACCAAAGTCCTGCCATGATGTTCTATAACAGGAGGTTACGGTCCAGGTTGGACTTGTTAAAACCAAATGTGCGGAGGGAAGTTGAAAACAAACAGTTCCAGCATATAAATAACAAGACCACTCGGAGTTTCGAAATAGGACAACCAGTGTTAGCCCGGGACTATAAGAACGAGAAATGGCAATCTGGAACAATTCGGGCCAGACAAGGACCCCTGATGTACACGGTAGATATTGGTGAAAATGTAATACGGCGTCATGCTGACCAACTGGTAGAATCGAGAACAAGGGTCGAACCTATGGTTACGGCAGAGACAACCGTGGAAGAAGTTAGTGAACCTGAAGCATCTACCTCAGAAGTGAATGTACCTGATGATGATGTCCAATCCATAAGAGACCAACTAGATGAGTCAACCCAGCAACGAGAATCAGAGACCCCTGAAAGGCGTTATCCAACTCGAATCAGGAGGCCTCCTCAGAGACTGAATCTTTGAACTGTTTTGCATGAAGTTGTATATATATATGTTATTATGTTATGTTAAATGGGGATATAACTGTTAAGCTAAAAAGGGAGGATTGTGGTGTATGTAACCTGTTCCACCTTAAGAGAACTACCTTAAGAGATGTACTACTTTCTCTTGGCTGCTGTATACTGTAATACCGGTGGTGACCACACCGGTATATAAGTGTTGTGTAGGGATTTGCTGGGCAGTTCAGCCCTGACCTCCGAATAGTAAAGACCTGTTAAAGTTATTCTTGTGGTCTGTGTCCAGTGATTTATAATAAGCTTAACTGGGACACACAGACTTAACATACAGGAGCTGTAAAAAGTAGTTCTGACTTAATGCACATACACTACAATAATCAACAACAACATCTTGTATTTATATAGCACCTTTAACGTAGTAAAACGTCCCAAGGCGCTGCACAGGAGTATTTTAAGACAGAAAATCTGACACCGATCCACATAAGGATAAATTAGAGCAGGCGACCAAAAGCTTGGTCAAAGAGGTAGGTTTTAAGGAGCGTCTTAAAGGAGGAAAGAGAGGTAGTGAGGTGGACAGGATTAGGCAGGGAATTCCAGAGCTTAGGGCCTAGGCAACAGAAGGCACGGCCACCAAAGGTTGAGCGATTATAATCAGGGATCCTCAAGAGGGCAGAATTAGAGGAGCGCAGATATCTCGGGGGGTTGTGAGGCTGAAGGAGATTACAGAGATAGGAAGGGACGAGGCCATGGAGGGATTTGAAAACAAGGATGAGAATTTTGATATCGAGGGGCTGCTTAACTGGGAGCCAATGTAGGTCGGCGGGAGGCGTGAGCGGGAAGCTTAAAAAGGCTTCAGAGACCCAGGTAAGGCCTCAGACCGCGGGTGTCAGCGGGAGGCGCGAGCGGGAAGCTTAAAAAGGTTTCAGAGACCCAGGTAAGGCCTCAGACCGTGGGTGTCGGCGGGAGGCGCGAGCGGGAAGCTTAAAAAGGCTTCAGAGACCCAGGTAAGGCCTACCAATCTCCAGTCTCCGAAGTCAGAGGGAAGGAGAGAGGTAAAAAGTAATCCAAGTGTGACGTCACCAGAAAGCGGGTAAGTGACTGGTTGGTAAGCATTTCTCTCTTTTTAAGCTTAAACTCTGTGGTTTATAGTTTCTAAGGTGCGATATTCATCATCTAGAATCGGGGCAGAGGGTATTTAAAAATAATATTAAATTTAATTAATTACATAGAATGGGAGATCAGGTGATGTGTTGCTGCTGTAATATGTGGGAGCTGGTGGACACCATTGATGCTCACGGTGATCACATTTACAGTAAGTGTTGGCTGCTCGAGGAATTCCGGCTCCGTGTTGAAGAGCTGGAGTCCGAGCTTCAAACACTGAGACACATCAGGGAGGGGGAGAGTTACCTGGACTCTGTGTATCAGGAGGTAGTCACACCAATTAGATTAATTAATTCAGATGTAGTCCGTGGCCAGGGTCAGGATGGTGTGACTAGAAGTGAGGCAGGTACGGGGATCCAGGAGGTAGTGTTGGAGGAGCTGCAGCCCTTGCTCTTGTCCAACAGGTTTGAGGCTCTTACTCCCTGTGAGGATGGGAACAGGGACTGCGGGGAGGATGAGCAACCTGGCCACAGCACCGTGGAGCGGGGGGCCATTCAAGTGGGGGGAGTTAAAAGAAATGTTGTAGTGGTAGGGGATAGTATCGTTAGGGGGATAGATAGAGTTCTTTGCAGCCGAGAGCAAGAGTCCCGAAGGCTGTGTTGCCTGCCCGGTGCCAGGGTTAAGGACATCTCCTCTGGGCTGGAGAGAAACTTGGAGTGGGAGGGGGAGGATCCAGTTGTCGTGGTCCATGTTGGTACCAACGACATAGATAGGACAAAGAAGGAGGTTCTGCTGAGGGAGTTTGAGCAGCTAGGGGACAAATTAAAAAGCAGAACCACAAGGGTAATAATCTCTGGATTACTACCTGAGCCACGTGCAAATTTGGCTAGTGTAAATAAAATTAGAGAGTTAAATGCGTGGCTCAAAGACTGGTGTGGGAGAAATGGGTTTTGCTTTCTGGGACACTGGCATCAGTACTGGGACAGGCGAGAGCTGTTCCGTTGGGGTGGATTTCACTTGGCCAGTGCTGGGACTAGAATCCTGGCGAATCGAATAACTAGGGCTGTAGAGAGGGCTTTAAACTAATTAGTGGGGGGGAGGTTTTAAGAGAGCGAAAAATTTAAATGACAGCGGAGAAGGCAATAGAGCAAGGTAGCAGTGGGGGAATTAAAAACCAGAGCGTGTCAGGAAGGGACAGAATGTATAATGATAAAGGTAAAGTAGTAAAAGGGGTAAAAGCAGGAATAAATTGTCAGAAAACATATTTGAAAGTTCTTTATCTGAATGCACGCAGCATTCGTAACAAAATTGACGAGTTGACGGTGCAAATGACTACACATGTGGCTCACACTCGGCGGCATCGATCTGCCTCCCGACATCGCCCGAACCCCGGGACCAGCGTGGCATCCTTCCCCAGCCGGAAGTCAACGCAGACCGCGCAGAGAACGCAAGCAGAAGCGGGGTAAGAGGGCCGGTATCCAAAACAGGCTGAAGAGGGCCCCACACAAACCCTCCCTCCCAAGTATTTTCCTGGCCAACGTCAGGTCACTGGAAAACAAAATGGATGAGATCAAACTGGATCTCTCCACACAGAAAAGGACAAAGGAATGCTGCGCCATGATCTTCACAGAGACCTGGCTGAACAACGGCATCCCTGACACCACCATCCAACTAGAAGGACGCACGGTCTTCCGCGCTGACAGAACTGCAGACTCCGGTAAGAGCAAGGGAGGCGGTTTGTGCATTTACACTAACAATGCCTGGTGCACTAACACTGACATAATCGATAGATCCTGCTCGGCTAATTTGGAATTCCTCATGGTAAGGTGCAGACCCTTCTACCTGCCTCGGCAATTCACGGCTGTTATCATCACTGCGGTCTACATCCCACCACATGCTAATGCCAAACTAGCACTGAAGGACCTCTACAGGGCCATCAGCGAACAACAAACTGCGCACCCAGATGGAGCTTTTATCGTCGCGGGGGACTTCAATCACATAAACCTAAAAACTGTACTATCGAAATTCCACCAGAATGTCTCCTGCCCCACAAGAGGGGAGAACACACTGGATCAAGTCTACACGAGCATTGTAGACGCTTATAAGGCCATTCCCTGCCCCCACCTTGGGAAGTCTGACCACCTCTCCCTGCTTCTAGCCCCGGCATACAAACCGCTCATCAAAAGAGGGAGAACATCAGTGAGAGCAGTGAAAGTATGGCCAGAGGGGGCAGTATCGGAGCTACAGGATTGCTTCGAACGCACTGATTGGGGCATGTTTGCCCATAATGACATCGAGGAATACGCATCCACAGTGCTATTCTACATCAACAGCTGCGTCGAGGTCGTCACGACCCATAAAAATATCAGGACATACCCCAACCAGAAACCCTGGATGAACGGAGAGGTCCGTTCAGTGTTGAAAGCACGCGACGCAGCATTTAAATCTGGCGACGCGGCGGCTTACAGTGCAGCTAGGACCAACCTAAAAAAGGGTATCAGGGCTGCCAAAAGGAAACAGACACTGCGGATAGAGGATCACTTCCGCAACAACTCGGACCCCCGGCGCATGTGGCAAGGCATCCAGTCCATCACTGACTACAACGGCAAAAACACCAGCCCCCCGGTTAGCGATGCCTCCCTCCCGGAGGAGCTTAACAACTTCTACGCTCGCTTCGACAGGGACAACAGGGAGCTGGCTACCAAAGCCTTGCCACCCCCGGAAGACCAGGTGCTCACTCTGTCGACCTCCGACGTAAGGGGTGTTCTACGCGGAGTGAACACACGAAAGGCTGCTGGGCCGGATAGCATCCCTGGATGGGTACTCAAGGAATGTGCCGATCAGCTGGCTGATGTCTTCACCGCCATCTTCAATCTGTCATTGGCCCAGGCAGTAGTCCCTACATGCTTCAAGACCGCTACCATTATTCCTGTGCCAAAGCAAACGGCTGTGACGTGCCTGAACGACTATCGACCTGTCGCACTCACACCCATCATAATGAAGTGTTTCGAGAGACTGGTCTTAGCCCACATCAAAGCCAGTGTTCCTGCCTCTCTTGACCAACTCCAGTTTGCCTATTGTGCAAACAGATCAACGGAGGATGCAATCACAACTGCTCTACACTCGGCACTGAATCACCTAGATGGTAAGGAGACCTACATCAGAATGCTGTTCATAGACTACAGCTCAGCATTCAACACTATCGTCCCCAACAAGCTGGCCACCAAACTCCAAACTCTTGGCCTGAACACTTCCCTCTGCAACTGGACCCTGGACTTCCTAACAAACAGACCCCAGTCTGTCAAATTAGGTAACCACACCTCCCACCCCCTGACCCTGAACACAGGGGCCCCACAAGGATGTGTGCTGAGCCCCCTCCTCTACTCCCTCTTCACCCACGACTGTGTGGCTGTTAATGGTTCCAACACCATCATCAAGTTTGCGGATGACACCACGGTAGTAGGCCAGATCACCAACAACGATGAGTCAGCCTACAGGGAGGAGGTCCAGCATCTCGTGAAGTGGTGCGCCGATAACAACCTGGCCCTTAACATCAAGAAAACCAAAGAAATCATTGTGGGCTTCAGGAAGTCCAAAGGCGGAAGTCACACCCCCATTCACATCAATGGGGCTGTGGTGGAAAGGGTGGACAGCTTTAAGTTCCTCGGAGTCCACATCACGGAAGACCTCTCCTGGTCCCTCAATACCTCCTCTCTGGTGAAGAAGGCCCAGCAGCGCCTATATTTCCTAAGGAGGCTGAAGGGATGTAACCTGTTACACCTGATCCTCTCTAACTTTTGCCGCTGCACTATAGAGAGCATCCTGACAAACTGTATCACAGTATGGTATGGCAGCTGTAGCTACTATGACCGGAAAGCCCTGCAGCGGGTAGTCAAAACTGCCCAACGCATTACCGGCACCCGGCTACCGACCATAGAGCACATATACCAGAAACGCTGTCTACGGAGGACACGGTCCATCATCAAAGACCCTACCCACCCCAGCCACAGTCTGTTCGCCCTCCTGCCATCTGGGAGATGCTACAGATGCATTCGCACCCATGCGACCAGATTTAGGAACAGCTTCTTTCCCAGGGCTGTCATCCTACTGAACTCCACAAATAAACTCTAAAGCCTGCACATCTGCCAATGCACTTTATTATGGTTATGTTTATGTTAATATACTACAAGCCAAATGCATGTTGAATGTTTAAATGTCTTAATCCAAATGTACACTCTCGGGAGCCGCAAGCCTACATTTCGTTGTACTGCACTTGTGCACTAACAATGACAATAAAAGTTGATTTGATTTGATTTGATTTGATTTGATTTGATTGATCTGGTGGCCATTACGGAAACATGGCTGCAAGATAATCATGAATGGGAACTAAACATACAAGGGTATTTGACAATTAGGAAGGACAGACAGGAAGGAAAGGGAGGTGGGGTTGCTATGTTAATCAAGGATGGAATCACTGCAATAGTCAGAAATTATATTGGGTCAAAGGATCAGGATAGTGAAACAGTTTGGGTGGAGATATGGAATAATAAAGGGAAAAAGTCACTAGTGGGCATAGTCTATAGGCCTCCTAACAGTTGCAACTCTGTTGGTCGGAGTATAAACCAGGAAATCGTTGGGGCTTGTAATAAGGGAACAGCTATAATCATGGGGGATTTTAACTTTCATATTGACTGGACTAATCAAATTGGGCATGGCAGCATTGAGGAAGAGTTCTTAGAGTGTATTAGGGATGGGTTCCTTGAGCAGTATGTAACTGAACCAACCAGGGGGCAGGCAATCTTAGATCTGGTCCTGTGTAATGAGACAGGATTAATAGAAAATGTCCTAGTAAAGGATCCCCTTGGAATGAGTGACCATAATATGGTTGAATTCCAAATTCAGTTTGAGGGTGAGAGAGTTGGATCTCAAACCAGCGTACTAAGCTTAAATAAAGGAGACTATGAAGGTATGAGAGTAGAATTGACTAAAGTGGACTGGGAAAACAGATTAAAGTGTAAGATGGTACAAGAGCAGTGGTCTACATTCAAGGAGATATTTCACATCTTTCAAGATAAATATATTCCACTGAGGAAAAAGGGGAGTAAAAGAAAAGACAGCCATCCGTGGCTTAGTAAAGTAATAAAGGACAGTATTCAACTGAAAACAAGGGCATATAAATTAGCCAAATCTAGTGGGAGGATAAAAGATTGGGAAGCATTTAAAAGCCAGCAAACAATAACTAAAAGATTAATTAAGAAAGGGAAGATAGATTATGAAAGTAAACTAGCAAAATATATAAAAACAGATAGCAAGAGTTTCTACAGCT
This sequence comes from Somniosus microcephalus, assembly GCF_052327205.1. Taxonomy (NCBI): domain Eukaryota; kingdom Metazoa; phylum Chordata; class Chondrichthyes; order Squaliformes; family Somniosidae; genus Somniosus; species Somniosus microcephalus. The sequence continues at coordinate 161,520,712 of NC_140996.1, read as the reverse complement.
ATATAAAAAGAAAAAGGGTGGCTAAAGTGAACATTGGTTCCTTAGAGGATGGGACTGGGAAACTAGTGGTGGGGAACATGGAGATGGCAAAGACGCTGAACAAATATTTTGTATCAGTCTTTACAGTAGAGGACACTAAAAATATCCCAACACTGGACAAACAGGGGGCAATGGGGGGGAGGAGCTAAAGATGATTAAAATCACTAAGGAGATGGTACTCAGTAAAATAATGGGACTTAAGGCGGATAAATCCCCTGGACCTGATGGCCTACATCCTAGGGTCTTGAGAGAAGTGGCGGTAGGGATTGTGGATGCATTGGTGATCATTTTCCAGAACTCCCTGGACTCAGGAAAGGTCCTGGCAGATTGGAAAACTGTTAATGTAACACCCTTATTTAAGAAGGGAAGTAGACAAAAAGCTGGAAACTATAGACCAGTTAGCCTAACACCTGTGGTTGGCAAAATGTTGGAGTCCATTATTAAGGATACAGTAACAGAGCATTTGGAAAAACATAATTTAATAGGACAGAGTCAGCATGGTTTTACGAAGGGGAAGTCATGTTTGACAAATTTGCTCGAATTCTTTGAGGATGTAACATACAGGGTGGATAAAGGGGAACCAGTGGATGTAGTGTATTTGGACTTCCAAAAGGCATTTGACAAGGTTCCACACAAAAGATTACTGATCAAGATAAAAAATCACGGGATTGGGGGTAATATACTGGCATGGGTGGAAGATTGGCTATCTAACAGAAAACAAAGAGTTGGGATAAATGGTTCGTTCTCGGGCTGGCAATCAGTAACTAGTGGTGTTCCGCAGAGGTCAGTGCTGGGACCCCAACTCTTTACAATCAATATTAACGATTTGGAGGAAGGGACCGAGTGCAACATATCCAAGTTTGCCGACGATACAAAGATGGGAGGGAAAGCAGTGAGTGAGGAGGACATAAAAAACCTGCAAAAGGACATAGACAGGTTAAGTGAGTGGGCAGAGATTTGGCAGATGCAATATAATGTTGGAAAGTGTGAGGTTATGCACTTTGGCAGAAAAAATCAAAGAGCAAGTTATTATCTAAATGGAGAGAAACTGCAAAGTGCTGCAGTACAAAGGGATCTGGGGGTCCTGGTGCATGAAACACAAAAAGTTAGTATGCAGGTGCAGCAGGTGATCAGGAAGGTCAATGGAATCTTGGCTTTTATTGCAAGGGGGATGGAGTGTAAAAACAGGGAAGTCTTGCTGCAGTTATACAGGGTATTGGTGAGGCCACACCTGGAATACTGCGTACAGTTTTGGTTTCCATATTTAAGTAAAGATATACTTGCTCTCGAGGCAGTTCAGAGAAGGTTCACTCGGTTGATTCCAGAGATGAGGGGGTTGATGAATGAGGAAAGGTTGAGTAGGTTGGGACTCTACTCATTGGAGTTCAGAAGAATGAGAGGCGATCTTATCGAAACATATAAGATTGTGAGGGGGCTTGATCGGGTGGATGCGGTGAGGATGTTTCCACTGATGGGTGAGATTAGAACTAGGGGGCATAATCTTAGAATAGGGGCTGCCCTTTCAAAACTGAGATGAGGAGAAACTTCTTCACTCAGAGGGTAGTAAATCTATGGAATTTGCTACCCCAGAGAGCTGTGTGTAGTGTATGTGCCTTTAAAGGGAGAACTACTTTTTACAGCTCCTGTATGCTGTAGTGCCGGCAGTGACCACACCTGTATATAACCCTGAGTAGGGATCTGTACTGTTTAGTTTTAGAGCAACCTTCATCCAGTAAACACCTGTTGATTGTTCCTCTGCAGTCTCTGTCGATTATTTGAAGGACACACTACCTAAAGATTCATGGATTCAACATTGGCGACGAGGTGATTCGAACCTACCTGCAACTCTGCAGAAGAAGGCCGATTCCATCAGTGCGGGCGTCGACCATCCTGAGAGGACTTGAGCAGGCAGAGGAGGCTGTGGAGAGCTGGGCTTGGTTCTCCAGCCGCAACGATCCAGCGCAGCGGGCTGGCAGCAGGTACGGCGCAGACACTTCCCGGACAGCGGTGGCGGGAGCCGACCGACGGCACAGAAAAAGGCCGAGCAGCGTTGACGGGTAAGAGAGAGGGTAAAACGCACAGGGCGCAGCCGGGGTTGAAGACCGAGCGGCATCAACGAGAGAGGGTGAAGTGCGCAGGGCGCAGCCGGGGTTGAAGACCGAGCGGCATCAACGAGAGAAGCGCGCAGGAAAATGCGCAGAACGCAGCCGGTGTTCAAGGGCTGAGCAGCGTCCATGGGGGAAGAAAAGAAAGCGCGGGAGACGCCATTTGGGCCGCAGCAGAGAAGAAAGGGAAGCGCGGATGACGCCATTTTGAGCCAGCGGAGAAGAAGGGAGAGCGCGGGAGATGCCATTTTTGCCAGTCTAACCACACCCAGGGATGCAGAAGAGTGGCAGGGTCACAGCGTTCGACAATGAAGTCAAAGATTGGGCAACATATGTAGAACGCATAGAGGTGTACTGCAAAGCGAATGAAGTGCCAGATGCCAGGAAAGCACTGGTATTGTTGAATTCCATGGGTGCAAAAACGTATGGCTTACTGCGATCCTAGTCACCCCAGAGAAGCCAGTGGAAAAGGATTTTGAAAGCATAGAGGCAATCTTACAGGACCACTTAAACCCCACACCGCTGCTGATAGCAGAAAGATTTAAGTTTCACAAAAGGAACCAGCATAAAGACGAAAGTAATGCTGAGTATTTAACGGAACTGTGCAAGCTATCGAAACACTGCCAGTTTGGAACGGGACTAGCAGATACTTTAAGGGACAAGTTTGTGTGTGGGCTTCAAAGTGAAGGAACCCAGAAACGGCTTCTATCAGAAAAGGATCTTACGCTGGACAAGGCTTTCAACATGGCAGTATCACACAAAGCAGCAGCACGGGGTGCTGCAGAGATACAACGGAGACCGCAAGAATATGGCACAAATGAAATGTCATATGGAGCAGTGAAGTGTTATCGCTGCGGCAAAGCAAGACACGACCATAAGGATTGTTGGTTCAAGGACCAAGTGTGCAGACAGTGTGGAAAAGTAGGACACATAATAAGAGTCTGCAGGTTGGGAAAGAAAATCAGCAGCAAGAAACCTCCACAGGAGAAGTACAAAAAGGTACTTAAGGTGACGGAGAGTAGTTCAGACGAACAGAAAAGTGATACAGACTCTGGAAGCAAGGAGCTGGGTTGTCTGAAGCTACATAATGTAGCCAAAATGGAGGATCGCCAAACTATCTGGGTCACGCTCAAGATAGACGGAGTCCAAGTGAAAATGGAATTGGACACAGGATCAGCCCTAACAGTCATAAACCAAAGGGACTACAAGCGGCTATTCTCACATATACCCTTGAGAGATACAGAGATTATCTTGAAGACGTACACGGGGCAAAAAGGCTACCCCAAAGGAAAAATAAGGGTGAACGTGATATACAACGGCAAGGAAACACCAAAAATGGATTATATGTATTGCCAGATGGAGGACCACCACTACTAGGACGTGAATGGATCCGGAAGATACAGTTAGATTGGCATGCCATACAAGCACTGACGGTAGATGCCAAAAAGGATGACGACGTCACACCTGGACGACTGTCAAAAATGCTAACTGACGCACAAGAAGTGTTCCAGGAGGGACTCGGAACACTAAAAGGCATAACAGCGACGATCAAAATAGAGGAAAATGCAAGCCCAAAGTTTTTTAAGGCCAGACCGGTGCCTTATGCGATCCGCCCAGCCATCGAAGCAGAGCTGGAAGGTTTGGAACATTCTGGAGTACTGTCCAAAGTGGACTGGAGCGAGTAAGCTACACCCATCGTTCCTGTAATGAAGAGGTCGTTGAGTAATACGCCTGGGGAACCAAAGAAGATTCGCATCTGTGGGGACTTTAAGGTGACAGTGAACCCAGTCCTTCACATGGTACAATATCCGCTTCCGAGGATTGAAGATATTTTCGCCTCGCTATCTGGAGGAAAACGCTTCACTAAGATTGATCTGGCCCAGGCGTACCTGCAAATGGAGGTAGAAGAAGCCTCGAAACAGTACCTCATGATCAACACTCACAAAGGTCTCTACCAATACAACCGGCTGGTGTTCGGGGTAGCATCAGCTCCGGCTATTTGGCAAAGGGCAATGGATCAAGTCCTGCAAGGGATTCCAGGGATCCAGTGTTATTTGGACGACATCCTGGTCACGGGCAAAAATGACAGTGATCACCTCGCCAACCTGGAGCAGGTGCGCACTAGATTGAAGGAATATGGGCTCCGAGCTAATCGCCACAAATGCGAGTTTTTCCAGAAGCAGATCTCATATTGTGGCCACGTTATTGATGAAGAGGGGTTACATAAGTCCCCTGAAAAGATTGAGGCAGTAGTCAAGGCTCCAGCACCGGAAAATGTGTCACAACTGAGGTCGTTCCTCGGGCTGGTGAACTACTACCATAAGTTCTTGCCGAATTTGTCTACTTTACTACACCCACTGAACACCCTACTGCAAACGGGGGTACCTTGGAAGTGGAATGACGAATGTAAACAAGCTTTCCAGAAGTGCAAAGAATTGATCACATCAAAAGAGGTGTTGGCTCATTTCAACCCAGCACTACCAATTCGGTTGGCGTGTGATGCATCACCCTATGGAATTGGAGCGGTGCTGTCGCACAAATTCCTGGATGGCTTGGAGAGGCCAGTAGCCTTTGCGTCTTGGTCACTAACCTCAGCCGAGCGTAACTATGCCCAGATTGACAGGGAGACCCTCAGCCTAGTGTGGGGAGTGAAAAAGTTCAACCACTATCTGCACGGGCAGAAGTTCACCTTGCTGACTGACCACCAACCACTTGCCTCCATCTTTAATCCAAAGAAGGGCGTTCCGGTGATGACTGCGCAACGGCTACAAAGATGGTCCCTTTTTCTAGGGGCGAACCTGATGGGCCTTCAATAACCACAAAACTAGAAGTTATAGACTTAAACAAGTTGGCTTTTAATCACTAAGATCAGAGCTAACATCTCAACGCGCCGACTGGTTCACACGAATGAGTCATACAGATCCTGGGATCTTTATGTAAGAGAAGTCAGGGGCTGAGCCAAAAGCCAAGACCTGGAACCTCCCAGGTTAGTCGGGAAAGAGGAAGTAAAACTATACACAGTGGGGAAGAGTAATATACATGAGTGCAAAACGAATACAGGATCAAGACAAACAGATTTCATTACATTCACCCCTTCTATAGATTTAGTCCATCGGAGTGATGTTTCTTAAAAGTTGGTATAAGTGAGTCTGTCAGGAGGTTTTGCAGTTCTCAGTGATCGGCGCAAAGCCGGTAGGGGTGCCTCTAGGGGAGTGGATTCTGGTTCCTCCGCTGTCCGGGCCTCCGCAGTGTCTTCCAGGTTATCTGCAGTGTCCTCCAGGTTAAAGTTGGGTATTGATACCTCTGGGCATCCTGTCTCTTTGTAGTGTAGGTCTTCATCGGGTAGTCTCCCATCGTTCTCTCCGCTCCCCGAGGGAGCGAGGTCTTTTATGGAAACAGTGTCCTCTCGCCCGTCAGAGTATTCGATATAGGCGTACTGAGGGTTTGCATGGAGGAGCTGTACCTTTTCCACAAGGGGGTCCGTTTTATGGCCTCTCACGTGCTTCCGCAATAGTACTGTCCCCGGAGACGTCAGCCATGCGGGTAGAGATATGCCCGAGGTGGATTTCCGGGGGAAAACGAACATCTTTTCGTGAGGGGTAGCGTTAGTGGCAGTACATAACAGAGACCTTATGGAGTGGAGCACGTCTGGGAGGACTTCCTGCCAGCGGGAGGTCGGAAGGCCTTTTGACTTTAAGGCTAACATGACAGCCTTCCAAACAGTAGCATTCTCCCTTTCCACTTGCCCATTACCCCGGGGGTTGTAGCTAGTGGTTCTGCTAGTGGCTATCCCCTTCGAGAGCAAGAACTGGCGCAGCTCGTCACTCATGAATGACGTCCCCCTATCGCTGTGTATGCAGTTCGGCATGCCAAACATGCAGAATAGATTACAGAGACACTTGATGACCGTGGCACTGGTCATGTCTGGGCAAGGAATGGCGAAGGGGAAGCGGGAATATTCATCGATGATATTGAGGAAGTATACGTTACGGTCGGCAGAGGGAAGGGGTCCCTTGAAGTCCAGACTTAGGCGCTCGAATGGCCGTGTGGCTTTGATAAGGTGTGCACGGTCAGGCCTGTAGAAACGAGGCTTGCATTCCGCACAGGTGCGGCAGGCTCTGGTCATTCCCCTGACCTCCTCGATGGAGTGGGGCAGATTGCGGGACTTTATAAAATGGTATAGTCGGGTGACCCCTGGGTGACAGAGGTCGTTGTGGAGACCCTGTAATTCGTCCGTATGAATGCTGGCACACATTCCCCACGATAGGGCGTCTGGGGGTTCATTAAGGGCTCCCTGCCTGTACATAATATCATAGTCGAACGTGGATAGTTCGATCCTCCACCTGAGTATTTTGTCATTCTTGATTTTCCCCCTTTGTTTGTTATTAAACATGAAAGCCACCGACCGCTGGTCGGTGAGCAGGGTGAAACGTTTGCCGGCTAGGTAGTGTCTCCAGTGCCGCACTGCCTCCACTATAGCCTGTGCCTCCTTCTCGACAGAAGAGTGCCTGATTTCAGGACCCTGAAGGGTTCGGGAGAAGAAGGCCACAGGTCTCCCAGCCTGATTGAGGGTCGCAGCTAAGGCAAAGTCTGATGCATCGCTTTCGACTTGAAAGGGAATGCATTCGTCCACTGCACACACTGCAGCCCTTTCAATGTCCTGTTTAATACTGGTGAAAGCCTCCCGAGCTTCAGCTGATAGTGGGAAGGACGTCGATTTAATGAGGGGTCGGGCCTTATCAGAGTAATTGGGCACCCATTGGGCAAAATACGAAAAAAATCCCAGGCACCTTTTTAAAGCTTTGGGATTGTGTGGCAGGGGCAGTTCCTTTAGTGGGCGTAATCGGTCAGGGTCCGGTCCAATTACCCCATCTTCCACCACACAGCCGAGGATACAGAGACGGGTTGTGTTGAAGACACATTTGTCTTCGTTGTAGGTTAGATTCAGCTTTAGGGCAGTTTTTAAAAATCTCGCAAGATTTAGATCGTGGTCTTGCTGGTTGTGCCCACAGATAGTGACATTGTCCAGATAGGGGTAGGTAGCTTGTAGTTTATTCTCATCAACCATGCAGTCCATCTCACGTTGGAAGACCGAGACCCCATTTGTTACACCGAAGGGCACTCTGAGAAAATGGTAGAGGCGCCCGTTCGCCTCGAAGGCAGTGTATGGGCGGTCCTCCGTTCTAATGGGGAACTGGTGATACGCGGATTTGAGGTCGATAGTCGAGAAGACTCGGTATTGCGCAATCTGGTTGACCATTTCTGATATGCGGGGTAAAGGGTAGGTGTCCAGCTGGGTATAAATATTAACAGTCTGGCTGTAGTCAATTACCATCCGTTTCTTTTCGCTATTTTTAACTATGACTACTTGGGCATGCCACGGGCTGGTACTGCATTCAATAATGCCTTCCCGCAGGAGTCTGTCCACTTCCGCCTTGATAAAGTGTCTGTCTTCCAGACTGTACCGTCTACTTTTGGTCGCTATGGGCCTACAGTTCGGAGCGAGATTAGCGAATAAAGAGGGCGGGCTGATTTTTAAGGTTGATAGGCCACAGACTGTGAGTGGCGGCTGGGACCCGCCATATGCTAACGTGACACTTTCGTGGTGGCACTGGAAGTCCAGGCCCAAGATTACATTAACACAGAGTTCTGGCATCACGAGGAGTTTAAAATCCTTGTAGTCCGTGCTTTTTACAGTCAGTGTTACCACACAGTAGCCCAAAATGTCCGAAATGTGGGGCTTAGCAGCCATAGCAATTCTGCTCCGTGTAGGGGTTACCGTTAATGAGTGCCGCCGTACCAGGCTAAGGTGGATAAAACTCTCGGTACTCCCACAGTCAATTAAGCATTTCATTAAATTCCCGTTTACCTGTATGTCCATCATGGATTTTGTCAACGGGTGTGGCCTGGATTGATCCACCGTGATCGAAGCCACTGTTGGGCCCTGGGCGGCCGTTGAGTCGGGAAAAGATGGCGGATCCCAAGATGGCGGCCCGCACAGCACGCACGAGGCGGTGACAGAGTTGGAAATCGGATTCCCCCTGCAGACTTTGCTAAAATGCCCCTTTTTCTTACATTTGAAGCATGTAGCGTCCTTCGCTGGGCATCGTTGTCTGGGGTGCTTGGCCTGGCCGCAGAAGTAGCACTTCGGGCCTCGAGACATTGCCGCTGTAGTAGGACTCCTGGGTGAACTTCTGTGTGGGGACTCCAGCAGCGTAGAGCTGGTCTGAGACCTGGATGGGGAAGATGGCTGATTCCAAGATGGCGGTCCCCTCGGCGCGCACGAGGTGGTGAGGGCTGCATGGCCGGAAGAATAAGAGTCAGAGTTTCTCTGGGCCACGTCCAGCGATCGCGCAGTGGCCACTGCCTTTTTTAAGTCCAGGACCTCCTTCTCCAGCAGTCTCTGCCGGATATAATTCGATTTGAGGCCCGTGGTGAAGGAATCGCAGACCAATTCGTCAGAGTACGCGTTGGCCGTCACGGCCTTGCAGTTACAGTCCCGGACCAGGTCCTTTAGGCCCTGTAAGAAATCGTCCATTGATTCCTCTGGTCGCTGCCTGTGTGTAGCCAGCAGATGTCTGGCGTACACTTCGTTTACCGGCCTCTGGTATTGGGCCTTCAGGATAGTGATGGCCTCCGTGTAAGAGGTGGCGTCCCGGATGAATGAATAAATCCGATGACTTACGCGAGTAGTCAGTAGACTCAGTTTCCAGGATCTGTATGACTCATTCGTGTGAACCAGTCGGCGTGTTGAGATGTTAGCTCTGATCTTAGTGATTAAAAGCCAACTTGTTTAAGTCTATAACTTCTAGTTTTGTGGTTATTGAAGGCCCATCAATTTTAATCACTAAGATCAGAGCTAACATCTCAACACGCCGACTGGTTCACAGGAATGAGTCATACAGATCCTGGGATCTTTATGTAAGAGAAGTCAGGGGCGGAGCCAAGAGCCAAGACCTGGAACCTCCCAGGTTAGTCGGGAAAGAGGAAGTGAAACTATACACAGTGGGGGAGGGTAATATACATGAGTGCAAAACGAATACAGGATCAAGACAAACAGATTTCATTACAGAACCAATATGAAATAGAGTATAAGGGCACAAAACAGCATGGAAACGCTGATGGGCTATCACGCCTGCCACTGCCTACTGCGGAGGAAGCACCAGCAGTGGACCCTGTCGAAATATTTTATTCGACTATAATTGAACGCTTGCCAGTAACTAACGCGGATATAGAGAAGGAGACCCGAAATGACCCGACACTGTCTCGGGTATATGATTTGATGGTGATGGGATGGCCAACACATGGCGACTCACTGTTGCCAGCATTCTCATCCAGAAGAGAACAGCTGTCAGTATGCCAGGGGACCTTGATGTGTGGATCCCGAGTGGTAATTCCACCCAAGTTAAGGGAGAGAGTGCTCAATGAGCTTCACGAAGGCCATCTGGGAGGGGTGAAAATGAAAAGCCTTGTTAGGGCTTATGTGTGGTGGCCGGGGATCGATCAGCAAATCGAGGACCTGACAAAGAGCTGCTCAGGATGCCAGAAGGTCCAAAATGCACCACCACATGCCCCTCTACACCCATGGGAGTGGCCCTCCTCTCCATGGCAACGTGTGCATATTGATTTTGCTGGTCCATTCATGGACTCAATGTTCTTAATAGCCGTGGATGCCCACTTGAAATGGCCTGAGGTGATCAAAATGTCCTCCACCACCACGGAGAAAACGATTGCAGTCGTACGGACCATATGTGCCATGAACGGCTTGCCAGAGCAGATTTGCTCTGATAACGGACCACAGCTTGTGTCCGAAGATTTTTGGAAATTTATGAAAAGGAATGGGGTAAGGCATTACACATCCGCCCCATGTCATCCAGCCACAAATGGATTGGTTGAGAGGTTCATACAAACCTTTAAAAAGGCCGTAAGGGCCATGTGCGATGACGACATTCCACTGCAGCATAAGGTGGACAATTTCCTGTTAGCCTACAGAAATGCGACACATGCAGTTACCAACCAGACCCCGGCCATGATGTTCTGTAACCGAAGGTTGAGATCTCGTCTGGATTTGCTCAGACCAAATGTACGAAGAAATGTTGAGCATAAGCAATTCCAGCACATCAATGAGAAGCCGACAAGGAGCTTCAATGTAGGGCAACCAGTCTTGGCCCGCGACTTCCGAACAGAGAAATGGCAACCAGGAAGGATATGCACACGGCAGGGGCCACTAATGTACACAGTGAATGTTGGGGAGAACATTGTGAGACGCCATGTCGACGAGATCCTAGCGTCACAGGAACGAGTCAACCCCATGTCTCGCGTACCTGGTAATGAAGCCGACATACAGGTAGCATCTACCCCAGAAACAGTAGTATCGGAAGCTGATGAACCAACCGATGACAGGGGGCCAGAATCGCCTCCGCACCAAGAGCAAGGCACTCAGGAACGGCGCTATCCAGAAAGGATCAGGAAGCCGCCCCAAAGACTGAATTTATAAATGGACTATTTTCAGTTAATGTTGCATGTTAAAAGTGTTAATTGTTAAATGAATGTTATGGTACTGTTAATCTAAAAGGGGAGGAATTATAGTGTATGTGCCTCTAAAGGGAGAACTACTTTTTACAGCTCCTGTATACTGTAGTACCGGCAGTGACCACACCTATATATAACCCTGAGTAGGGATCTGTACTGTTTAGTTTTAGAGCAACCCTCATCCAGTAAACACCTGTTGATTGTTCCTCTGCAGTCTCTGTCGATTATTTGAAGGACACACTACCTAAAGATTCACCGATTCAACACTGTGGAAGCTGCAACATTAAATAAATTTAAAATGGAGATAGACATTTTCCTAGCAGATAAGGGAATTAGGGGTTACGGGGAGAGGGCAGGGAAGTGGACGTGTGTCTAGGTTCAGATCAGCCATGATCCTATTGAATGGCGGAGCAGGCCCGAGGGGCCATATGGCCTACTCCTGCTCCTATTTCTTATGTTCTTATGTCAGCGAGCACAGGTGTGATGGGCAAACGGGACTTGGTGCGAGTTAGGACACAGGCAGCCGAGTTTTGGATGACCTCAAGTTTACATATGGTGGAATGTGGGAGGCCAGCCAGGAGTGCGTTGGAATAGTCACGTCTAGAGATAACAAAGACATGGATGAGGGTTTCAGCAGTGGATGAGCTGAGGCAAGGGCGGAGATGGACAATGTTACGGAGGTTGAAGTAGGCGATCTTTGTTATGCTGCGGATATGTGGTCAGAAGCTCATTTCAGGGCCAAATATGACACCAAGGTTGTGAACAGTGTGGTTCAGCCTCAGACAGATGTTAGGGAGAGGGATGGAGTCAGTGGCTAGGGAATGGAGTTTGTGGCGGGGACTGAAAACAATGGCTTCGGTCTTCCCAATATTTCACACAACTTGTCGCGATATAGTGATTCTGGTAATACTCTCACAGATACACCAGTGTCAATTTCCATGGGTATCCTGGTTCCTGCGACATCTACTTGGATGATAGTACTTCGCGAATCGCTGTTAGATACCTTTGTGCTCCTGATGACGTGAATTTCCAGAAACTCCTCGCCCTGCTGCTTTCCTTCAACGGTATGTAGTATCTGCCGATTTCTACTTCTAGCATTGCCAGTCGGTTTACTCTTCTGACGGCACACCTTCGCAAGATGCCCAGTTTTCTCGCAGTAGAAACACTCTGCCTTCACATATGGACAGCTTTGAGCGATGTGTTGTCCCAGGCACCGATAGCACGACTTCAATGCACTGTTACCTTGGCCAGTTGCTGAGGCCTTGAGGCCCAACAGCCTTTTACTTTTACCTGCAGCCGATTCACCTCAGTTGTCTGACGACTGGAAATGGTGCGGAACTCTCGGGAGTATCGGTCGGCCATACCCATCGACATAGCTGTCTGACAAGCTAAGTCAAAAGTCAAGTTAGGGGTTGTCAACAATTTACTTCTGATACGTTCATTTTTCAACCCACAAACAAAGCGGTCACGCAAAGCTCGGTCCTGAAAGTTTCCGAAATGACAGTGAATGTATAGCTATTTTAAAGCTACAATGTACTCACTGATACCCTCGTCATTTAATTGATCACGTATTCCAAAACGATAATTACAGCAATTTCCAGGGACTCAGGATTGGTGTGCTGTTCTAACTTGGTTAGGATCTCCTTCAGTGTCATGTCCTTCAGCTTGGCCAGAAGAAGCAAATTTTTTAGGGTTTCATAAACCTTGGAGCCTGCTTCAGTCAAAAAAATAGCCCGTTTCATTTAGAAAACCGCCTGGTTACAGTTTACATCATCGGGGACTTCGACAATACTATTCACGGTGAAAAAAATTTCTAGCCGCTCCACATACTTTCCAAAAGTCTCTCGGTCACATTGGAACTCACCCAAGCGCCCTATTATTCCCATAGGCGCGGCCATCTGGACTCTGGAAACGTCGACAGTTCAGCCACGCATGCTCGAAATTTACCTCAGATTTTTAAGTTTTACTGCAAAACGAAGAACCCCTAACAGCCCCTCCGTCGGTTGGTAGGATTATCCGCCAACAAAAGTTTCAGCTAGGGAATCCACAATCGCTTCCTCATCGCCAATTCTGTGATATCTTGGGACACAGCATATATATACAACAGCACAACATGACTTACAGTAAGAACTGTACTGCATATGGCTTTATTATTATATACATCAGTACTCCACCAGGTGGCTCTATTACGGTGGAGACTGTTCCATTGGCTCCCCGGTGTCCTCTGTCACTTCTGAGATTTTCTGCTGCAAGTGACAACAGATATTGAGGACACGTGCATATTCAAGTGATGCATTAATGATGGGAATACCTCATCAAACTTATTCCAAAATAATAAAGTGCCCAGAATCTTAGCGTCCTTTTTTCATAATCTTTTAGTTAAGTCTTTGAACATTATAAGATGGGCTGGAGATTCAGCTCATTACCATGATGTATAAACAAATGGTTAAAGCGAAGGAATTGCAGGGTCAGGAAAGCCAACCACACCAGGGACCAATGTTGCCATTGATGCCTTAGGAACACTTGTTCCTCACATCCAATATTTCTAGGGTGTGAAAGGAAGATAAGAATCAAAGGCTATCTTACATAAGAACATAAGAAATAGGAACAGGAGTAGGCCATTAAGCCCTTCGAGCCTGCTCCGCCATTCAATGAGATCATGGCTGATCTTCTGCCTCAACGCCATTCACTGGCCCTTTTGCCATATCCCTTGATGCCTTTACTAGTCAGAAATCTATCGACTTCTGTTTTGAATATACCCAATGACTGAGCCTCCACAGCCCTCTGGGGTGGAGAATTCCAAAGATTCACCACCCTCTGTGTGAAGAAATTTCTTCTCATCTTAGGCTAACAGGTCTGTAGTTCTTCGTTTTCTCTCTCTCTCCTTTCTTAAACAACGGGGTTACATTTGTTATCCTCCAATCTGCAGGAACTGTTCCAGAATCTATAGAATTTTGGAAGATGACAACCAATGCGTCCCCTATCCCAATGGCCACCTCTTTCAAAATCCTAGGATGTAGGTCATTTGGTCCTTGGGATTTATCGACTTTTAGTCCCATTAATTTTGCTAGTACTGTTTTTTAACTCATAATAATTTCTTTAAGTTCCTCATTCTCGCCACACCCTTGGTTTTCTCATATTTCTGGGAGGTTTTTTGTGTCTTCATCCATGAAGACAGAAACAAAGTATTTATTTAATTTCTCTGCCATTTCCTCATTCCCCATTATAAATTATACATTCTCTGACTGTAAAGGACCTACATATACCTTCGCCAGTCTTTTTCTTTTCACATACCTATAGAAGCTTTTGCAATGCGTTTTTATATTTTTTGCTAGTTTGTGCTCATATTCCATTTTCCCTTTCTTTATCAATTTCTTGGTCCCCCTTTGCTGATTTCTAAAAAGATCCCAATCCTCAGGCTGACCGCTTTTTCTGGCAACTTTACAAGCTTCCTCCTTTGACTTAATACTAGCATTAATTTCTTTTGTTAGCCATGGTTGGATCACTTTTCCTTTTGGGTTTTTATGAGAATATATGTTTGTTGCAAATTATGCATTATTTCCTCAAATGTTAGCCATTGTATGTCCACCTTCTTACCTTTTAGTGTAGTCTCCCAATCTACCATGGCCAACTTGTCCCTCATACCCTTGTAGTTTCCTCTGTTTAGATTGAAGACTTTAGTTTCAGTTTGGACTACATCACTCTCAAACTTAATGTAAAATTCAATCATATTATGGTCACTTGTCCCTAAAGGCCCCTTTACCACAAGATTATTGATTAGCCCTTTCTCATTACACAGTGCCAGATCCAGAATAGCCTGTTCCCTGGTTGGTTCCTCCACATACTGATCCAGGAAACCATCTCGCATGCATTCCAAGAATTCGTTCTCCATACTATTAGTGGTAATTTGATTTGCCCAGTCAATATGTAGATTAAAGTCCCCCATGATTACCGTATTGCCCTTGTTACAGGCACTTCTAATTTCTTGATTAATACTGTGCCCTACATTACCACTACTGTTTGGTGGCCTATACACAACTCCCACCAATGTTTTCCGCCCTTTGCTGTTTCTTAGCTCCACCCAAACTGATTCCAGTTCTACATCACGTTCTGCCGAGCCAAGATCTTTTATCTTTACCGTACCGATCTCATTCATTATTAACAGCGCTACACCACCTCCTTTTCCTTTTTGTCTGCTCTTCCTAAATGTTGAGTACCCTGGAACATTCAGTTCCCAGCTTTGGTTACCCTGCAACCATGTCTCTGTAATGGCAATTACATCATACCCATTTACTCCTATTAGTGCCATTAATTCATCCACGTTGTTGAAATGCTACGTGCATTTAGATAAAGTAACCTCAACTTTGCCTGTTCAATATTTTTCTGCACTTTCACCCTCTTTACTGTTGGCCTTTGTCTCTGTCCCCTACTAGTTTTTGCTGACTGCTTTTCTGACTTGCACTTCCAGCTTTGTTTGTCTCCTTTCTGGGCCCACACTTAGGTTCCCAGCCTCCTGACAAACTAGTTTAAATCCTTCCCAACAACACTAGCAAACCCCCCTGCAAGGATATTGGTCCCGGTTCTGCCGAGGTGCAACCCGTCCGGCTTGTACAGGTCCCACCTTCCCCAGAATCGGTCCCAATGCATCAAGAATTTAAATCCCTCCCTCCTACACCATCTCTCCAGCCACGCATTCATCTGGTCTATTCTCCTATTTCTGCTCTCGCTAGCTCGTGGCACTGGGAGTAACCCTGAGATTACTACCTTTCAGGTTCTGCTTTTTAATTTATTTCCTAGCTCTCTATATTCTGCTTGCAGGACCTCTGCCTCTGGACCACGGCCTCTGGCTGTTCACCTTCCCCTTCAGAATGTCCTGCAGCCGCTCAGTGACATCCTTGACCCTGGCACCAGGGAGGCAACATACCATCCTGGAGTCACGTCTGCGGCCACAGAAATGTCTATCTGTTCCCCTTACGATAGAATTCCCTATCACTATTGCTCTCCCACTCTTTTTCCTCCCCAGCTTTGCAGCTGAGCTACTCGTAGTGCCACGGACTTGGCTCTTGCTGCATTCCCCTGAGAAACCATCTCCCCCAGCAGTATCCAAAAAGGAAAATCTGTTGGAGAGGGAGATGAACCCAGGATACTCCTGCACTACCTTCCTAGTTCTTTTACTCTGTCTGGCGGTCACCCATTCCCTTTCTGCCTGTGCACTCTTTACCTGTGGTGTGACCACCTCATTAAACGTGCTATCCACGTAGATCTCAGCCTCGCGGATGCTCCACAGTGACACCAGCTGCTGCTCCAGATCCAAAATGCAGATTTTGAGTAGCTGCAGCTGGAGGCATCTTGTCTAGTGCAACTGGTCACAGAGCAAATGATTGCACTTGGCAAGGTGTGAATTATTTTTAAAAGATATTTTATGACAGCCTTGGAGCCCCCTAGCCATGCTGCACTGTGGCAGGTGCCATAGCCATTCCTTCTTCTCCCCCACCCTGGGCAGGCAACCCAGTGGCAGTAGGAATATTGCTGGAAGCCTGTAAAACAAATTAAATGATCCTGATCCTGATCCTGGAAGATCTACCAGTAGGCCAGCACTCAAGGAGACAGATGGACAAATAGATCACCACCACCAATCAGACAGGACTCTTTCCAGCGTGAAAGATCACACCTATACTTTAGATTACCTACATTACAACAGTGACGACACTCCAAAAGTACTTCATTGGCTTTAAAGCACTTTGGGATGTCCTGAGGTCATAAAAGGTGCTATATAAATGCAAGTTTTTCTTTTTTGTTTTTACTGACTGCTATGGGTCTATAAGTTTCATATGTATTCAACGTTTCAAAGCCAGGAGAGAATTCCTGATGCAATTAATATGTCAAGACATATCTCCAGAACACAAATGGTTAGAGACCCCCAATTAAATGTATATACCCTTCTACAGTGTTTGGCTATTGTAATAAGCCACAACCCCCCAACGCCAAAGGAAAATTCATTGGCCCAGAAATTCGGGTCCCAACGTGTGAGTACGCACGGGGTACTCACACGTAGGCCCAACGAAAGTGCCAGTTTTGTACATGCACTGCGCATGCGCAGGAAACCGGCACTTCCGTTCCCCTGAAAGAAGGGGTTCAGAAGTCGAATGCGTCCGTCAGAGAGGCAGCGCATGCGCATTGAACTTACGTTTTTTTTGCAGGTTTCTCCGGGAGGGTATGTCTCCAGCAGTTACACTTTTAAAAAGTAGGCACAAGGCCCGCTTTAAACAAGGTAAATGGTGAATTAATTAAAATTAAAACATTTTTTCCACAGGTTTATTATTTTTAAATACTTTAAAGAAAGGTAAGTTTATTTTTAGCCCCGTTAGAAAATATAATTAATTTTTTCAAAAATTTAAATTATTGTTTAAAATAGTTATTTCATGTAATTTATAGTTTATTTTAAAAATGTGATTTTTTTTTCGAAATTTAATTGAAGTTTTAGTGATGTTTTGGGACTTATAGGGCCCGATTTTCGGCTTGTGTGGGAAATGGTCGGATTTCCCCGAATGTGGGGTTTCTGACACACACAAAAAAGTGTCAGCCAGCCCCACGCAATTTTCCCTCAATTGGCCAATTAATTCCCAGCATGTGGGAAGCCTTGCTAATTGTCTAAATCGAGTCAGGAATCCCCACAGTATGATGTCATCATTCGTGGTGCTTTCAAGGTCCATAGCAAGCACTGCATCATCTGAAGGCTTCCAAATGAACCATACAGGATGGCATAAGGAGCCTTCAGCAGCTGTGGCCAGTGCCAGACCCCGAGCTGCCTTCAAATTCGACGAGGCTTCACTGCAGGCATTATTGGATGGGGTTAGGGCCCACAGGGAGGTCCTCTTCCCTAGGTCAGGGAGGAAGAGGCCTCCCACTGAGACCAATGCTGCATGGATGCAGGTGTCAGCAGATGCCAACTCGCTGGGAGTCACCAGAGGAACCTTGGCATTATATCTCTAACTCCTTCCTTTACTCCCCCACAGTACCATCCAGAGCCCCCGTCCTCACTGTGGAGGAGGAAGAGGCTGTGCAGCCAGACTCCTCAGAGGAAGCTCCAGCCTCTGAGGGTGCAGCATCAGCAGAGGTAAGCGCACCCAGCACCAGCGCAGACACTCACACCTCAGGGGGACCTTTGGGACATAGAGTAGTGTTGTCACCTGGTGTTTCACAGCTGACAAGTGAGCCTCAGCAGATTCTGGAGACAGGGACAGCAGTGGAGAGTCCTCGTCAGAGGGCGCAGGGCTCTGCCAGCTCAGCTCAGCTGCGCTGCATCTCGACCCTCTGCCTCTGGGTCCATCCGCAAGAGAAGAGGTGATGGATCTCCATGCACAGATGCAGGAGTCTCTGGCAGGTTTTGTCTCCAGGGTCGCTGCGAGTGTGGAGCGAATGGAGGAGTCCATAGCGACCATGAGCAGAGCCTTTGTGGAGTCATTGGTGCATGAACGCAGCACCATGGAAAGGTTGGCAACCTCCATGGAGGAGATAACTCGCCAGCATACGGAAAACATGGTGAGTGCTCATAAGAGAATGACATCTCTTGAGGAGCGTTGGCCATCTGTTGAACAGAGAAACCAGATCTTCATGGAAGTCCTTCTGAGTAGGACTGCCAGTGCAGAAACGGGTCCCACTGGCCCCATAAAGTGCAGCAAGGCTCAAGCCACTTCCAAGCGCTGGCCCCTTCTGGCGTGAGCAGCAGCCTGGTGCTCCTGGTAATCATCCTGCTGTTCCTGGTTCTGCTGCTGCCACCTCTGCTGTTGGAGATCCTCTAATGCCAGGAAGGGAAGGTGCCAAAAGCCTCCCATGCTTCTAGCAGATGCCTCGGTTGAGGAGGTCCTGAGTTAGGGTGGTGAGAGGGGCTTCCCAGGAGCTCACACTGAAGAAGTGTGTGAGGCTCCAACTTTCTGCAGCTGCTCCTAAGGCTTCAAATAGTTCCCCCAAGCCTTGATCAACAAGGTCCTGCAGCCTGCAAATGCTGCCTCTTTAAATATCTTCAGCCCTCAGCGACCTGCTGCTGCAAGCAAGCAAGCCAGCTGTTTTCACGCCAGCTCTCATCGGCGGGGTTCCCCGCAGGCGGGTTTCAGGTGGGGAAAGCCCCAAAGTCACAACGGCACGGGAAAATCCACTTCAACAAGCAGATAATTGCTTGTTAGTGCTCCGACGACCAGTCCTGCCAGCGGCGGGCGGGACTTAAGCGGGGCACGTGAAAACGGCAGTCCGAAAGTCGGACGGGGCGGGGAATCAGGCGGGGGGGGGTCCCGACCCGCTTTTTCCGCGATTTTCGGACCACGGCCGCATGAAAAGCCGCCCGACAGCTGCCCGAAAATCGGGGCCATAGTATTTATAGGTTTGACAGCTCTTCCTGTCAAACTTATGAATGAAGCATTCACTGCTACCATTGGCTCTCCATGGCCCACGTGATCCCAGGGGACGCATCGAACTAACTGCGCCCCTGGGATACGCAAGCACTGCACGCCGGCAGTTGGAGCAGGCCCAGGATCGGAATCCCACGCGGGCCCACAGCTCAATGGCTGGCGCGCTAGGTAAGTGCAGGTCAGGGGCTTGCACCCACGGGAAGCCCCCGACCTGAATTTCTGGGCCATTATTATCAGAAAGCAGCCAACATAGTTTTATTTTAAAATAACAACAGAAAATGCTGGAAAAACTCAGCAGGTCAGGCAACATCCGTGGAGAGAAATTTGAGTTGACGTTTCGGGTTGGACCCTTCTTCAAAACTGGAAAGAAAAGAAACTAGATCGAAGGCAGGGCTGCGATCGGACAAAAGAATAAAAGAAACAAAAGAAGTAAAAGAGATTAGAAGCTAGACGAGATGGTAATAGGCTGGGATTAGGTGTAAAGTGTACTGGCAGGGCAAAAGATAGCTGCCAGGTGTGAGAGAGAAACAAAAGGAAAGGGGGGGGGGGAAAGGAGTGGAACAATTACAAGAGAAAATGAAATGGGGGCCGAGCTTATGATCTGAAATTGTTGAACTCGATATTGAGTCCGGCAGGCTGCAGAGTGCCTAATCGGAAGATGAGGTGCTGTTCCTCGAGTTTACGTTGAGCTTCCATGGAACAATACAAGAGGCCAAGGACGGTGAGGTCCGAGTGGGAATGGAGCGGTGAATTAAAATGACAGGCGACTGGAAGCTCGGGGTCACCCTTACGGACTGAACGGAGGTGTTCCGCAAAGCGGTCACCCAATCTGCGTTTGGTCTCCCCAACGTAGAGGAGACCGCATCGTGAGCAGCGAATACAGTATACTAGATTGCGAGAAGTACAAGTAAATCGCTGTTTCACCTGGAAGGGGTGTTTGGGGCCCTGGACAGTGGGAAGGGGGGATGTATAGGGCAACCCGAAACGTCAACTCAAATTTCTCTCCACGGATGTTGCCTGACCTGCTGAGTTTTTCCAGCATTTTCTGTTGTTATTTCGGATTTCCAACATCTGCAGTATTTTGCTATCGTACTAGTTTTATTTTAAATTCACAATCGGATCTATCTGAAATTTCATGTGAAAAAGGTAATTCAGAAATGTGATAAAGTGAAGCATGATGGTCTTCAGAAAGTATTATTGGAGTAGAGACTGGAAAATCCAATAAGAATTGATATCGGTCATTATAATAGAACAAAGCGGAGAAATGCAGAAAGTTCTTTATCAAGATCACTGACATTAAAGTGGGAAGGAAAAAGTAAGTCAGAAATGTCAATGAGCTTTCTTGTTGGGAGGGCTGGTATCTGTACCATCAGTATGGAAGAGGGGTAGAAAGGAGGATTGACAGAAATTACAAGACACAACTTTGGCAAAGAACTGGTTGCGAGAGTAGCATTTTTATGATAAAGTTACAGATAGCATCGCTAATAGTCGATGTACAAAGGCTGCAAGCAGAGAATAAATGGACTCAGTTGAAGCAGTTTTCACTTTTGATTACTGGGTTTTATATTTTGTTGGGTATTTCTGCTCAGGGAACATGATATCCTACAGGTTTGAGCCAAAGATAGTCTTTCACTATTGATTATCTCTAGCAAAAAACTCTATTTCAACTTCCTTGACACATGGTTTGCTCAGTACTTTGTACGCCACCATTATAGAGCATTTGTTTTAGCAGAAACAATATGAGATTCATTGATAGGGTCAAATGATTCACTGGTAAATATTGGATAAGGACAGAATCAGATTCAGCTGAGACACCCCCAGCTCCAACGCCCATAATTTAATAGCCTGTTTGTCTCAGATCACACATGAAGAATGGCCACTTGTGTAAGGTACCAGAGTGCCCATGACACCCACGAGTCTGTGGCCAAGTATGAGAGAAAAGGGAAAAAAGAAGCATTTTGTCGCAATCCAAAGGTAGTACTAGCATGTGACAGTAAGGGCGAAACCTGTCATGGAAAATCAAAACAAATAGCTAATAAACTGGGTACATGAATTTGAATTAGTGACTGACTCTGAGAGTCTATCATACACAGTCTGTTCTCCTGTGATACCAGCCTGTAACAGGTATAAAGCAGGCAGTCAGTTTCTAAGGTTTCAAACATTCATCAAAAGAAATTGAGTGTGCATGCTTGACCTAGTCCAGTTTTAGAGTTTACAGAATGTGTACATATAAATGCTGCACAGAAAACAAATAAAAGGCAAGGAAAATTATAAACAGCATATATAGGGAATGTTGATACATAGCTGTTCACAGTTATATAGACACAAAGCAAAGATATGATCCACAAATCACAGTCTCATTACTTCCCTAACAATTCCTGGAGTTGTGCATTGGCCTGTGACGATAGAGCATAAAGGCTTTCTGGTTTAGAGAAGGTACCTATAAATTTGTTATATACATAGCAAAAATGTGTCTGCTCACAGTTTTAGGACTGAAACAGAAAATACTTGTCTGTACACCTGGTAACAACATTAAGTTGTCTACGGTTAGGTCGCAAATGGAGTTAGCTGTCAAAACAGCCTCACTTTCTCTTACCCAGAAACATGTACTGGGCAGTGTTGTGTATGTAACCTGTTCCACCTTAAGAGAGCTTAAGCCTGTTCCACCTTAAGAGATGTACTACTTTCTCAGGCTGCTGTAGACGTAATACCGGGGGTGAACACACCGGTATATAAGCACTGTGCAGTAATCTTGTATTCAGTATAGTCCCTACCTCCAACCAGTAAAGACCTGTTTTTATTGTTACTCATTAGTCTGTTTTAATTAACTAAATAATTCACAGACTTAACACTGGCGACGAGTCAGGTTCTTACCCTGCGGCAGTTATTCCACGGCGGTTGAAGAGAGGTTTCAAACCTCACCACTCACCACCCCACTGGAAGTGACAGGCATTAGGACCCTGAAGCCTCCATCAGCTTGTGAACCGGAGTAGAAGACAGGGCTGGGGAAGTTGGAGAAGATAAGGGCGATCGCAATCCCTGATAAGAGCCGCGGTGAAACGCGCGAGCGGGTAAGCCAGAGCCCGGGAGGGAGCGAGCAAGAGCCGCGCGAGCGGGTGAGCCAGAGGCCGGGAGCCGCTTCAAGTGCGAGGCGCAGCGCAGGCCAGCGATCGGGACCAAAGATAAGGGCCGCACTCGGACTGAAAGGCGCGGCGGCTGCAGAAGCTCAAGGTGCGAGAGCCGCGGTGCACAGCGCGGGCTATCGATCGCGGCGAAGATAAGGGCCGCACTCGGGGGCTGAAGGGAGACGGCGTCGGGGGACGGGTGAAGACCGCCAAGCGCGGGAAAACCGCCATTTTGTGGGCGGAGGACGACGGCAAGAGCGGGAAGCCGCCATCTTTGATAACAAGTAAACAAAATAAAATCTGAGAAATTGCAAATCTACAATGCCTAAACACGGGAATATTAGCACCTTTGATAGTGACCTCGAAGATTGGGCCATATATGTTGAAAGAGTAAAAAATTATTGTAAGGCCAATAAAATTCGTGACCAAGATAAAGCTCTAACATTATTAAATTTAATGGGTGCGAAGACATACGGGCAATTGAAACACCTGTTATCACCAGATGAACCAGCGGATAAGACGTTCGATGAGATTGTTACTGTCCTGAAAGATCATCTAAACCCCACGCCGCTGATGCTAGCGGAACGATTTAAATTTTACGACAGAAGGCAGCTACAGCATGAAAGCAATGCTGAATATTTGCTGGAATTGCGTAAATTAGCGAAATATTGCCAGTTTGGAACGGGACTGACAGAGGCACTTCGAGACAAATTTGTGTGTGGTTTATTTAAACAGGATACACAAAAGCGACTGCTCGAGGAGAATGAGCTGACGCTTGAGAAGGCGGTCACTATGGCAGCAGCACACGAAGCCGCAGCGAGAGGCACGGCAGTAATGCAGCTACGGTCACCGGAGCTCAGTGCACACAAATTGGGTGTGAGTTCTGGCAAATGTTATCGTTGTGGAAAGACAACGCATGATCAGAACCAGTGTTGGTTTAAAAACCAAGAATGTAGAACTTGTGGTAGGCTTGGACATATAGCTAGAGTATGCAGGTCAGCGAAGAAGACCAGCAACAAGAAGTCACCGCAAGGGAAATACGCAAAGGTACACAAGGTGGCCGAACAGGAGTCCGATTCAGACGCAAGCAGTATTGAACTGGCTAGCTTAAGGGTACTCAACGTTGGTAAGGGTGCAGACCTCCAGACAATTTGGGTTACTCTTCAGATAGAAGGAGTCCAAGTAAAAATGGAATTGGACACTGGATCGGCATTGTCGGTCATGAATAAGAAAGATTACAGAAGGTTATTCCAACATATTCCCCTACAGGATACGGAGATTATATTGACAACCTACACGGGGCAGAGAGTGTACCCCATCGGGACAATAAAGGTTGCAGTGGCCAACAAGGGCGAAGGAAGTCAAATAATGGACTTATATGTGCTACCGGAGGGAGGTCCACCACTACTAGGCCGGGAGTGGTTTAGAAACATAAATATGGACTGGCATTCGCTAAAAGCCATAAAGAGTGAGAACTCGGTGCAGATAATCAGCCCAGACTCTAGAACTGATGATGGTAAGACCAACCCATGTGCAAAAGACAAAGTTTCAGCACAGAATTCCACTGAGCAACAACAACATAGTTTAACAGAGAATTCTGAGTCTGTCAAGTCTACTGATATGCACATTTTTGAGGGACACTGGGCTCGAACTCAACTCCATTTCAAACTACAACAGCAATTAGAACAAATGATTCGCCGTTTTGAGCAAGAGATGAATGAAATAAAAAAAGTTCCTTGTTATAGAGTGGGAGAATCTGGAAAGTCAACAGAAGCAACTGATGGAGAAAATGGAGCAGGAGCACACCAACCATCTGCGCGAGGAGGCCGAACGAATCAAAGCTGATTCAGGTTCTGAAGGTGCGTGCCATAATCTGGTGTCAGAAGAGTTAACGGTCAGACAACTCCTTCATATGCTGAGGGACAAGACTCTGAAATGGGAAAAACTTGAACACGAGCTGCGATCTTCAAAGGAAAAGGGTTCGGAGCTCTCAAAAGTCATTGAGATGGCTGATGTGACGACACAGACTGAAACGACTGCAACAGAGCAGCCATTGGATGCCAAAAGTACGCTGACTCACGTCAATGTAGAACAACAGACCGCTGAAACAGCTGCTCCGGTAGAGGGATTGCATAGTCCGATCAATCAATCTCCAAAGGAAGTTGAAGTATTAAAATCACAAATGAGGTCACTAGTAAACGACTTGCTGAAAGCCCAGAAAAAGCTGGATGCAGAGGTACAAATGAAGAAGTCTCTTCAGGAAAGATGTCTGGATTTGGAACAAGAGCTGGCTAACGTCCAGCTGGGTATGGAGGAAATAGACGACCCTCTCACTGGTCTAGCTCAGGACGACACCGAATATTACCATGACCTAGATCAGGACGACACCGAATATTACTATGTCCTGTCCTGCCCAACTTGTAACTTCGACTCCCACCATACAGAAATCATGGAGGAGCACCGAAAGTCTACGGAACATCGGGAGAAGGTGGCTCTACTACGGAAAAAGGAGGAAGAGAAGGAGGAACTGCGCATGCAGCTGGCAGCTGACAGTGGAGCCCAGAGAGTCTCCAAGAAGCAGAAAAGGAAAAGTCAAAACAGAAGATGACCCATCTGAACCATTATTACCTCTACCAGATCACACACGTGGTCCCTCCGAACGGAGCCAAATCAGTTCGGAAGTTCAAGCTGTTAAATCCATGAAAGGACTATTGAATGAGTAACGTGAACCGACTACACCACAGAGATTGAATCTGTGAACTGTTTTCCGCAGAGACTGAATCTGTGATATGTTACGTTAAACATGAAGTTATATATGTATATATGTTATTACGTTATGTTAAATGGGGGGGGATGACTATAAAGCTAAGAAGGGAGGAGTGTTGTGTATGTAACCTGTTCCACCTTAAGAGAGCTTAAGCCTGTTCCACCTTAAGAGATGTACTACTTTCTCAGGCTGCTGTAGACGTAATACCGGGGGTGAACACACCGGTATATAAGCACTGTGCAGTAATCTTGTATTCAGTATAGTCCCTACCTCCAACCAGTAAAGACCTGTTTTTATTGTTACTCATTAGTCTGTTTTAATTAACTAAATAATTCACAGACTTAACAGGCAGCATCAGTTCTCCACTCCAAACCTCCTATGCCAGCCTCTTAAAGTTAATCTGCAGATTAAATTAGATCGGTGGATAAAGGAAAAGGTGTTGAAGGAATATGGGAACAGGGTAGGTAAATTTGATTAGAATTATTTGCTCATGTGGAGCCTAAACGCCAACAGGGACTGGTTGAGTCAAATGGTCTGTTTCCATGTTGTAACTTTTATGTATTTCTATACAGGTACCGGATCTGAAAAGCCTTAGAGAGGGTGCAGAAAAGATTTATGAGAATGATTCCAGGGATGAGGGACTTCAGTTACGTGGATAGATTAGAGAAGCTGGGGCTGTGCTCCTTAGAGCAGAGGAGGTTAAGAGGAGATTTGATACAGGTATTCAAAATCATGAGGGGTCTAGACAGAGTAGATAGAGAGAAACTGTTCCCATTGGCGGAAGGGTCGAGAACCAGAGGACACAGATTTAAGGTGATTGGCAAAAGAAGCAAAGGCGACATGAGGAGAAACTTTTTACTCAGCGAGTGGTTAGGATCTGGAATGCCTGATCCATATTGCTGCCTGAACGGGTGGTGGAGGCAGACTCAATTGCAGCTTTCAAAAGAGAATTGGATAAGTACCTGAAGGAAAAAAATTTGCAGGGCTATGGGGATAGGGCAGGGGAGTGGGACTAGCTGAAGTGCTCTTGCAGAGAGCCGACATGGGCTCGATGGGCCAAATGGCCTCCTTCTGTGCTGTAAACATTCTATGATTCTATGTCCACTAAGTATTTGACAGAGATTTCTAAAATGTCTGGATTGTACTGTGTATGTAGTTGTTGAATAACATGATTATTCCAGGAGTGAAGAACTGCACACAATTCCCAAATAGTAAAGTTAGAAGTGGGTTATAAAAGGCTCATCCATCAATAGGATCAACATAGTTCTCAATGTCTTCATGCTGTGTACTATAGAATAGTCTTACTATTAATATGTAGCAATTACTGTTGGTGTAAAAACTCATGCCAGCAGTGATTGAGAGTAATGCAACAGTAAAATCAAGAGTGCAGCTTATGACATATCCTGATTGTTTCCTGCACTGATCCATATTGCTGCCAATATAAGAAGCGCTCTGTGCACTAAAGCACATAGTGCAGGTGAAACAACTATTAAGATTACTGATAGCAGCATAACTGGGGTTACAGATGGGGTGACCAGCATTGGCGATGTGGCAGGATAAAGGTCTGATTAACCATCTTCCTCTCAAATGTGCTTGCACATCCTTCTACTCAAGCCAGGCTTCTCAAAGAATGGTGATAGTGCCAGAGAGCAAGCCAGATCTGGCAGTCACTCCATTGTTGGACGTGGCGCCAGCCATTGCAGGGACATTGCACCCACCCAGAGGCTCAAGGTCAATCATGACCATCCCAACAGGGTCACACCACACAACAGTAACCTGATACAACAGTCACTCCTTCCATTCGGAGAGCCTTAAGGTTGAGGAATAGGACAAGTGTAAGGGGTGGTGTGTGTGGTCAGTTTTACCTCTGACTCCCTGCGCGGTTTGAATCGCTCCCACTCCTTTGGTTCTAGACTTTGGACTTATTTGGGGGTCGTAATGAAATTGCAACAGACACCTGGGTTGGTCAAAAGAACTGAGATCTTTATTTTGAGACAGGAAAATATACAATACAATAAATCTTATACTCTAAAAAGGTGGGGAACACTCAGAATATGCGAGGGAGAATTACAATAGACAAAAATCCCTTACCCTCCCAACCCCACTATCCTAACTAGGTTGAAATCCAGAGGACCAGAAAATGCTCACCAAACGAATTTCTTGACAGATTGTAGAGGTTCACAATTTCAGGGTTCTCCTTAGTTGTGGTGGTTGGGGCCTGCCGTACCCCGGACGTGGTACAAGACTGCACCTGCGTTGGGTCTTCAGTTTGGGTTTGTCCGCTGATGCGGTTAGCTGCATAGTTGGATGTATCGGGTAAGTACCCAATTTTCCTTGGGTAGGTGAAGTTTTTAGGGTCTTTTGTGTCAAACCTTACCCAGGGGTGAGTCAGACTAGCCTGTAGAGTGGAAACAAGTTTTTGATTTTCGAATTTTCGGTGGTTGGTTTCTTGTTGGTCGCGGTGGCCCAATATTACCTGGTTGGTGGTAATATTGGTAGTTGTTGGTTTCTTGAAGCCTTTGGTTGCCGCGACTTTCCTTTTCTTCTGTTTCTTTTTCTTTCTTCAAGTCTCTGGTTCTCCCGTGCTGTCACAACGGTGATGTTGGTCTCTCCTGTACTGAACGTGAACGTGCTGCCTGTACTGAACGCGTGCTCTGATCTTACTGTTTCACTGAACAAGCAGGCCTCAATTATACTGGTTTGAGGCCTGGCTTATCTGACCACCAAATCTCTGGTTCCTTTGTTAATTTTGGCAGGCTGATTATTTTTAATATGTTTTAAATCTTTAACGAGCTTCGGGGATGGTCCATCTATTTTTAATTGGCTTGTAACTAGTTTCGGGATTGCCTTGAAACCAGTTTAAAATGTGTAAAACGCTTTGGAAATCTCTCTGATTGGTTTTAAACTGCTGTTTGATTGTTTATTCCTGCTGGGGCCATGTTCTTTCTTTTGTTGACTGTTGGCATGTACTGTTTTATTTATGTCCTTGGTGGCTCTGTGAGTTTCGGCGGGAACAGGTTTTATTATCTTTATGTAAAGGCTGGGGTGGCCCAGAACATTCCCAGACGGACCAATACTCAAACTGTCTGTGTTGCAGGTGCCCATCCCACCTCCCCTTTGTCACAGTTTTCTGCAGGCCTGAACATGCCTTTTAAACTAGCCAAATCTTCCTGAGGTTTTGATTTTAAGCCCCTTTGGCCCAAGATTAATTCGAACAGTCCAATATCTCTTCTTTCTTACTTTGGGGGAACTCTGTGTAATTTTGCGAGCCTTACACACCCCCCTGTGATACTTTATAACTATAGTATCATGCAGTTGTGAGCAAAATATTTCTGATCCTCGGGAGCCAACCTTCCCCTGTATTATCTAACTAAAACCGAAAACATAACACTCTCTCCCGTTCCCTTTAGGTGTAGTGTTTATCAAAATATACAAGGTACAAAACTTTTATTACATTCACATCCAACCACGGAGGGGGTCTCACACCCCTGTACCACTTGGAAGAAATTATACACACACATAGGAAAAATAAATGACACACACACTCATCAAACTTTATTTTTAATAACGGTCAAGGTTGGTTTTATACCTGGTCATAGACTTTATTTTTGTTTTTGTCCCATGCTCCCTCATGTTGAGAGCGGAGCATCTGGTCCCTTCCCTTGCACTTTGTACACAACAGGTAGAAAACTATGCCCAGCTGGCAAACCACTAAAATGTGTGAAGCCAGTCGAATCCAAGAGGGGACCGCTATATTTTCAAAAATGTCCCACCAGGGTGGAACTACAATATCCAAGATCTTGGCCCCTATCTCGACTGTCTTCTGCTCTAATGTATAGAAATGTTTCTGTGAGATGACCACTGCTTTTAATAGGGCGGTAAGATGTTCTGGTAGAGGGGGAATTTCATAGCCGAAATGTGTTACGTAATTTTGCAGGTTGGTGATGTTTTCCCTGACAGTGAGGTGAACAGTTGAGGGTTCAGGGATGGGTACAATCCGTTCCTGGGCCACTTGAACTTCTGCCTCGGGTTTAAAACAGAAACTGCTGTTACTCACCGGACACCAGATGTACTGTCCATGCCGGTAGTGGGGCGCACTTGTGGTGACACAATATGTCCCACCCCCTATGAATGCTACCTGTGGGGAAACATGGTCTTGTGCCATTACCTCCATGGTACAGTTCACAGGTTGTGCGCCAGCAGCTTTAAACCCGCACTGTGGTCTCGAATAGGCATTCAAGTGCTGGGGACACAGTATTATGTGTGCTCCCCAGCTCCGACACCCGGAGAGGTCTGTATCTGTCATAGCGTGCTCCCACTTTATGACATAATGTGGGACCTCTGCAAAACGGACGTGTACACCCCCTTGAATGATCCCAATGTTCTCCACCCTGTATACCAGTGCGGGTCGGGCTGTCCCTCCCATGACCAGCATCCTCACTATTATCCCCATGATAGTGTGATTGGAATGTCCAGCAGCGCCTATATTTCTTGAGGAGGCTGAAGGGATGTAATCTGTCACCCCTGATCCTCTCTAACTTCTACCGCTGCACTATAGAGAGCATCCTGACAAACTGTATCACGGTATGGTATGGCAGCTGTAGCTCCCATGACCGGAAAGCCCTGCAGCGGGTAGTCAAAACTGCCCAACGTATTACCGGCACCCGGCTACCGACCATAGAGCATATATATCAGAAACGCTACCTACGGAGGGCACGGTCCATCATCAAAGACCCTACCCACCCCAGCCACAGTCTGTTCGCCCTCCTACCATCTGGAAGACGCTACAGATGCATTCGCACCCGTACGACCAGATTTAGGAACAGCTTCTTTCCCAGGGCTGTCATCCTACTGAACTCCACAAATAAACACTAAAGCCTGCACATCTGCCAATGCACTTTATTATGGTCATATTTATGCTAATATACTGCAAGCCAAATGTATAAATGTATGTTGAATGTTTAAGTGTCCTAATCCAAATTGTACACTCTCGGGAGCCGCAAGCCTACATTTCATTGTACTGCACTTGTGCACTAACAATGACAATAAAAGTTGATTTGATTTGATTTGATTTGAATCCACTGGGACAGGGTAGGCTTCAGAGGCTAGATGGAGCTGACACGGGCTCAGCGAATTACTAAACGGGTGAAGGGCTGCAAGGTGCTTGTTGCTAATCCAGGAGGGGACTAAACCTTGTTTTAAATCCTCCAGGTTGCTGCGGCCCTTGCCCAGCAACCATGCCCCATATAGCACGCACGCCTCATTCTGTGCAGCTTGATCCGAAGCATTCCTGTCCTCCCGTATAAGTGAATTTACTGTTTTGGCATGTCTCTCCAGTTCAGCTATTATCTCTTTTAACTGGACCGTCATGGCCTGGTCCTCGTGTAGCTCTGAGCCCACCACTGTGTTCTCCTCTGTTAGGAGTTTTCTTAACTGGGTCTTTAAACCATTTATCTGGGTTTGCAGCTCTATATCATCTAGGCTGTTTATTACTGAGGATCCTGTACTATAGGCTGTAAAAACATCATTCCAGGTTCCCCTTTTTTGTCTCCCCGCACCCATATTATGTTCAGGATGTAAACTGAACAGTTTCACTTTGTCTACCCTGGCAAAGTCGAATTCATAACATTTTCTAAATATTTCTTTCAACAGGGCTTGGTACAACTGTTCTGTCTCCTTAGGGCACCACTCAGGTAAGTGCACCTCGGTCAGGTTCAGGATCACTGAGGCCACTGCGTAGTGTACCCCCTGGTACAGCAGCTTATCAGTTGGTACTAGGATTAACCCATTCCCTGGTCCCTTGGTGGTGGTAGGACACCTCTGTACTATAGTCCGTGATGTCGTGGTCATGGGCAGGGGCTTTCGGGGGCGGGTTACAAGTTCGGTGGCGTTGACTGGAATCGGGGAGTGTGGGATCGCGCACGCATGCAGACTAGAATCCCACTCCATCCCCTCCCCGGCATCTTGCCATTGCCGGTGGAAAATTATGGATATGCCTGTGGAGCAGACTTTCTCTGAACTCCACATACAGACATAAATCCCCTGATCCGGTTCCCACCACTTGTCCCAACACACACTCAATCCCCCTCGGGTCCCTGTAATCGTCCAATGGGTATTGTTCCCCAATCGTTCCCAATCGACTGCGGGGTTTCCTATATCCTTGCTTAGCTTTCTGAGCCACCACCACCTATCCAAAGGAATCTGTCCCTTGCATGTCAAACACACACGTTTCCCTTCAGTGACGCTGACCCCTGTAGCAACGACCTGTACCCTGGGGCACGGGAGGGAGGCCTCCCTGTACGTGAACCCGGTCTGGTTGGAGTACTGTGTCGAGTTAGACCCCAGCCACCCTGGCCACCTTCCCTCGTGGAAGTAAATGGCGAGCTCCTCCCCACCCCGTTCGCCACCCCCTGCGGTAACGATCGGTGCTCTCTCTCCTGAACACCCATAGATGTGGGAGTTCTCCACATCTCCTCGGTCACCGATGCTCACCCCTACCAGGGCGAGCAGGAGCAGAGCCTTCCTCATCCCGATTTCCTTTCTGTAGGGACGCACAAACAAAATAGCCATGTCCCGAGAAGGTTCTCTGGCCTGACACAGTTATCAAAATTCAAAACTTAAATTTATCCTAAACTAAAGTTAAACTATTAAATTCCAAACTGTAAAAACACACTTAAAATACTTCAGAAAGCTATATACATCTGCCGCCCGTCTCTGGACAGCCAGGCTAATTCCTGATAGGCCTCTGCCTTTGTAGGATCTGGGCAGCTTGTACGCCTGGGCGTAAGGTGACCTGTGCCACCGGACTCGGAGAGTCCTTCTTAGAACAACTGGGAGTTTCCCTGACTCCCAATTAACCAGGGGAGTGTGTCCTCCTGAGCTGAAACACACTACCCCCTTCGGTGTGGCTGCCGAGTCCTTATCCTTGTAACGTCCGTGTGTAATTGAGACACGGACTGCAGAAGTTGGTTATAACAGGTGTTTACTGAATGGAGACAAATCTGGAACTACTATACAAAGTTAGTGCACAGGCTTATATACAGGGGTGGTCACTACTGGTACTGCAGTATACAGGGGCTGCAGTATATAGTTCCTTCTTCAAGGTACATACACTACAATTCCTCCCCTTTTAGCTAAACAGTACATAACATTCGATTAATAATTAAATAACATATTTACAATTATAGGTGCTATATACACTAGCTGAAGTTAATCAATTATAAATTCAGTCTTTGAGGAGGCTTCCTGATTCTGTCCGGATAACGCCTCTTTGGGGTATCAGGTTCTTCTGGCAAAGTTGATTCGGGATCAACGTCGTTGTTTGGTTCATCTGCTTCCAATATCACCGATTCTGAGGTAGATGCAATTGGTACTTCGGTTTCATCGCCAGGTGTATAGGATCGTGGTGTAGATTTGACGTTTTCCAGTGACTCTAGAATCTGGTCAGCATGGCGTCTTACAATGCTTTCTCCAACGTCCACGGTATACATTAGAGGTCCTTGCCGTGTGCAGATCGTTCCTGGCTGCCATTTCTCTGTGCGGTAGTCCCGGGCCAAAACTGGTTGACCTATCTTAAAACTCCTGGTTGGCCTTTCATTCATATTCTGAAACTGTCTGTTCTCCACATCTCTTCTGATGTTTGGCTTAACCAAATCCAAGCGGCATCTTAGTCTTCGATTGAAGAACATCATGGCTGGAGTTTGGTTGGTAACCACATGTGTCGCATTCCGGTAGGCAAACAAGAAGTTATCCACCTTGTGTTGTAGGGGTATGTCTTCGTTACACATTGCCTTGATAGCCTTCTTGAATGTTTGAACGAACCTCTCAGCCAATCCATTGGTGGCTGGATGATATGGGGTGGATGTGTAATGCTTAACACCATTGTTCTTTAAGAACCTCCGGAACTCTTCAGACACAAACTGTGGTCCATTGTCGGAGCAAATCTGTTCAAGCAGCCCATTTCTGGCGAATATGGTTCGTAAGACTGTGATAGTTTTTTCTGTGGTGGTTGAGGACATTTTTATTACCTCTGGCCACTTTGAATGTGCATCCACCGCAATTAAAAACATCGAGTCCATAAATGGACCAGCAAAATCAATGTGTACCCTTTGCCATGGAGATGAGGGCCACTCCCATGGATGTAGAGGGGCTTGTGGTGGGGCGTTTTGGACCTTCTGGCATCCTGTACAGCTCTTGGTCATCTCTTCGATTTCTCTATCGATTCCCGGCCACCACACAAACGCTCTGGCTAAGTTCTTCATTTTTACCCCTCCCAGATGACCCTCATGAAGCTCATTGAGCACTCTATCCTTCAATTTGGGTGGAATTACTACTCTGGATCCACACATCAAGGTTCCTCGGCACACTGACAGCTGTACTCTTCTCAGCGAGAATGCTGGCAACAGTGGGTCGCCATGTGCTGGCCATCCCTTCACCGTTAAATCATAGACCCTGGAGAGTTTCGGGTCATTTCGTGTTTCCTTTTCTATGTTTGCATTCGTCACAGGTAGACATTCGACTATGGTCGAGTGGAATATCTCCACAGGATCCACTGCAGGTGCTTCTTCCACCGTCGGCAACGGTAGGCGCGACAATCCATCAGCATTCCCATGCTGTTTAGTTCCTTTGTACTCGATGTCATATTGGTGTGCCCCTAGGAAAAGGGACCACCTCTGTAGCTGTTGTGCTGTCATTATCGGGACACCCTTCTTAGGGTTGAAAATGGAGACAAGAGGTTGATGATCAGTTAGTAGAGTAAATTTCTGTCCGTGCAGGTAGTGATTGAACTTTTTCACCCCCCACACCAGGCTGAGGGCCTCTCTGTCAATCTGGGCGTAGTTACGCTCGGCTGCAGTTAATGAGCGTGACGCAAAAGCTATCGGCCTCTCTGAACCATCAAGGGATTTATGTGACAGTACCGCTCCAATGCCGTAGGGAGATGCATCACACGCCAGTCTTATCGGTAGTGATGGGTTGTAGTGAGCCAATACTTCTCTTGAAGTGATCAGGCCTTTACACTTCTGAAAGGCCCGCTTACATTCATCGCTCCATTTCCATGCTACCCCAGTTTGTAGTAGGGCGTTCAGTGGGTGCAGATTTGTGGACAAATTCGGCAAAAACTTACGGTAGTAATTCACCAATCCGAGGAATGACCTCAGTTGCGACACATTTTCAGGCGCTGGAGCCTTAACCACCGCTTCAATTTTGTCAGGGGACTTATGTAACCCCCCTTCATCAATCACGTGGCCACAATACGATATTTGTTTCTTAAAAAACTCGCACTTGGGGCGATTGGCTCGTAGCCCATGTTCTCTTAGTCTAGTGAGCACCTGCTCTAGGTTGGCAAGGTGTTCACTGTCATTTTCACCCATCACTAGGATGTCGTCCAAGTAACACTGAGTCCCCGGAATCCCTTGCAGGACTTGTTCCATCGCTCTTTGCCATATAGCCGGAGCTGATGCAACTCCGAATACCAGTCGATTATACTGGTAAAGACCTTTGTGAGTGTTTATCATGAGATATTTCCTAGAGGATTCTTCAACCTCCATCTGCAAATATGCTTGCGCTAGGTCAATTTTTGTAAAACGTTTCCCTCCAGATGGTGAGGCGAAAATATCTTCTATCCTCGGAAGAGGATACTGTACTGTGTGAAGGACTGGGTTCACAGTCACCTTGAAGTCCCCACAGATGCGAACCTTCCTTGGCTCCTCAGACTTATTGTTTAACATTTTCTTCATGACAGGAACGATGGGTGTCGCCCACTCGCTCCAGTCTACCTTAGTTAACATGCCTGCATTCTCCAGATTCTCCAGCTCTGCCTCGACAGCTGGGCGAATTGCATACGGTACCGGTCTTGCTTTGAAAAACTTGGGAATTGCATTCTCTTCTATTTTTATCGAGGCGGTTATGCCTTTAAGAGTTCCCAGTTCTTGTTGAAATACTTCTTTAGCGTTAGCCAAGATTTTTGACAATCGTCCAGGTGTAACGTCGTCATCCTTTTTACCAGCCACCGTCAGTGCCTGAATGGAGTGCCAGTCTAATCTTATCTTTCTGATCCATTCACGTCCCAATAATGGTGGTCCACCATCTTGCAGTATGTACAGATACAATTTCTGTATTTCCTTGCCGTTGTATTCGACAGGCACCCTTATTTTCCCTCTGGGGTATACTTTCTGCCCCGTATATGTCTTCAAGACAATGGATGTGTCTTTCAAGGGTATGTGTGAGAATAGCCGCTCGTAGTCTCGTCGATTCATGACGGTCAGGGCTGATCCTGTATCCAATTCCATTTTGACTTGGGACCCTGCTATCGTGAGGGTGACCCAAATGGTTCAGTGATCCTCTTTTGTGATTACATTGTGTAGTTTGAGACAGCTTAGTCTCTTGTTCCCGGATTCACTATCGCTCTTCTGGTCTTCGGAACTACCGTCCGTCATCTTTTATACTTTCCTGTACTTTTCCGTAGTAGTCTTTTTGTTGTCGTTAGTCTTCTTCCCGGACCTGCAAACTCGTGCAATGTGTCCCATCTTTCCGCATTGCCTGCATGTTTTGTCCTTGGACCAGCAGTCCTTCTGGTCATGGGTTGTTCTGCCACAGCGATAACATTTTTCAAATCCCCGTGTCATTTCATGGGTGCCGTATTCCTGTGGCTTTTGCTGTATTTCCGCAGCTCCCCTTGCTGCTGCTTCGTACGATACTGCCACGCTGAAAGCCTTCTCTAGCGTCAGCTCTTTCTCTGAGAGTAACCTCTTCTGGGTTCCTTCACTCAGGAGTCCACAGACAAATTTGGCCCGTAGGGTATCTGCCAGTCCTGCTCTGAACTGGCAGTGCTTTGATAGCTTGCGTAGTTTCATAAGGTAATCAGCATTGCTCTCATCTTTATGCTGATTTCTCTTGTGAAATTTAAATCTTTCTGCTATCAGCAGCGGTGTAGGATTTAGGTGTTCCTGTAGGATATCAACAATTTCGTTAAAACTCTTCGCCATCGGTTTGACTGGAGTGATCAGGTTCCACAATAGGCCGTACGTTCTTGCGCCCATTAAGTTTAGTAGTACCGATGCCTTTTTCTCATCGGCTACTTCATTTGCCTTGCAATATACTTCGACTCTTTCCACATACGTGGCCCAGTCTTCTATTGCATTATCGAAGGCAGTGATATTGCCAGTCTTCGGCATCTTGGAGATCTAAGATGGCACCTCCCGCGCTTTGCCTTCTTCCCCGATTGAACAAAATGGCACCTCCCGCGCTTTGCCTTCTTCCTCGCTGGATTGAGATGGCACCTCCCGCGCTTTCTGTCTTTTCCGCTGCTGCTAGCGCTGTTGCTGGCGTTTTTATGCCTTGATGGCGACGCCCTATGGTCTTCACGCACTTCTCCCCCCGCGCTGCTGCCAACGCCGCTCTCCGCGGTCCCCGTGGCAAACTGCAGCTCCTCGCGGCTTTCTGCGCTTCTAATTTCTTTTATTTTAATTACTGTTCCCATCGTCAGAGCAGACCCTATGGGACACTTTCCTCCCTCTTCTCGGGTCTGTACGCTGCCCGGCTTCGTAGCACCGGCCGCGCCCTGTGTGCTCCACCCTCTCTCTCTCTCCTCTTCCCGACAACGCTGCTCGGCCCCGTTGAAAAGCCACCCGATCGAGCTCTAGCCCGCCGCAGCCCAGGAAGGATCAGTGTACTACCTGCCACCAGCCCGATTAGCTGGAGCACCATAGACTGGATAACCAAACCCAGCTCTCGACAGCCTCTCCTGCAAATCTTCGAATTCGATGAATCAGAGGGCGGTTGCCCACGGTCGACGCCCGTTTCTTCTGTTTGTTTTTTTTTGGATTTCTTCCTTCTGGCCTTGACCTCTAACAACTTCGCTTCAGGGATGGATCCCCGTGAGGTGGTGCAGAATTGTAGGTAAGTTCGGATCTGTTCGTCGCCAGTGTAACGTCCGTGTGTAATTGAGACACGGACTGCAGGAGTTGGTTATAACAGGTGTTTACTGAATGGAGACAAAACTGGAACTACTATACAAAGTTACTACACAGGCTTATATACAGGGGTGGTCACTACTGGTACTGCAGTATACAGGGGCTGCAGAATATAGTTCTTTCTTCAAGGTACATACACTACAATCCTGTCCTGTGGGTTCCCCGCAGCCTGATGCCATAGTCTGGGGACCCTTCTCTCTCTCTCTGCCCAACGTTACCTCTCCTGTGAGTCCCTCACATTTGGAGGCTGTCGGCTGGGGATCCGTATCCTTAGACTTGTCCCTGACCTTTGTTTTTCCCTTTCTGTTAAGGGTTCTCCTGGGGTTGGACCATTTAAAATAATACTCGGGTGACCAAGTTAGTCTAGGCTGTGGTGTGCGAGGAGACCTCCTTAAGGCACCGGCTACTGGGGGTGTACCTGAGTCCCACTTAATTGGTGGGAGGGCATCTCCTGTCACACAATTCACTGCCCCCACCTTTGCCGTCTGTGAGTCTGTCACAGCTGCAGGCTGCTGCTCTTTAGCTTTTTTGCAGTTAACCCTTGCTGACCGTTCTCCACTCTCCGCCTTAAACAGCTTGCATTGATTAATGTGGAACCACTTTGTGCGGCGGGGCAACTTGATGGCATACACCATGAGACTTGCCTTGTCCACAATGCTGTACTGCCCCATATACAATGGTTCGAAACTTCCCAACCGGGCAAAGTTCCTCACCATGACCTGATCCCCTATCTCCCACTCGTGGTGCCTGTTGGGTTCCAGCAGCAATCGGTTACTCTGATGCTGCTTTCCCATGTTGCTAGCAGCCTGCCAGTGAATCTGTTTAAGGTGTTCAAACAGATTCCTGACAAAACTGTCCCGGTTCACCTCTCTGAGCTGGCCTTCCATGAGCACCGGGGCTAGCACATGGGTGGGGGTCTGCATAACCCTGCCAGTCATCAGCTCATGTGGGGAATACCCCGTGCTTTTTGAATGGCTGGCTCGGATCCCCATTAGGACCAACGGTAAAACTTCCACCCACTTCTTGGGTGAGTCTCCTTGCGCAGCTTTTCCTTTATAGTGCGGTTTAAACGCTCTACAGGGCCCGATGACTGTGGATTGTAGGCGACGTGCCATTTCTCTTCAATGCCGAGTACCATGAGGGTCTCTTGCATGACCTGTCCGGTAAAGTGACTCCCTTGGTCGGACTCCACATACTGTGGGAGTCCCCAACGTGAGAACACTTCCCTGACCAGGATCTTAGCTGTACCCAATGCGGTAGCTGTACGGCAGGGAAAAGCTTCTACCCACTTTGAGAACACATCCACCAGGACGAGGCAATACTTGTAGCCTCCCTGGGCGGTGGGTAGGGGCCCGATGTAATCGATCTGGATCGACTGTGATGGTCCCTCTACCCTCCTGGTGTGTCCCAAAGATACCTTCCTTTTCTGGGGGTCGGGGTTATTGGCAGCACACACCAGACAGCTGGTACAGAACTCGCGGACCTGTTCCCTCAGTCCTGGCCACCATCCTGCCTGTTGCACCCGCTGCTTCACCTGCTGCCAGGTGGCCTCAGGCCCGGGATGCCCCGCTCCTGGACCTTCTTGGGCCAGTTGGAGGTATTCCCTTTGGTGCTGCTGCGGCACTACCCATTGCTCCGCCCTGAACAGCATGCCTTCCTTGACGATGATGGATGCTGTACCGTAAGGGCCCTCTACTTTCTCCTCTTTTGTGAGCGTGTTCAAGACGGCTCTGAGGATGGGATCCCATACCTGGGCCTGCTTTAGGTCGGGGACCACAGCTACCCCTTGTGTGCCTCCCTTGTCCCAGATTGCGGCTATCGAACCTGTCTGGTAGGGGTCCCAAAACTCTCCTTCCCTAGCTCCCTGCTTGGCCAATTCATCTCTCCTTTGGTTGCCCTCCCGCATGGGTTCTGTCTTCGAATGGGCCTTAACCTTATGGATATAGACCTTCCCTTCCTTCCCTACGGCTGTCATGATTTTCTCCAGCAGAGGCTTGATTGCCAGGGGTCTCCCGTCAGCGGAGGTGTATCCCCGATGGGACCAGATGGCCAGGTATTCCGTACACGAATTGTACGTGAACATGCTGTCCGAGCAAATCGTGTACCGGGTAGGGAATTTCTCTGGGTGTGTTACTACGTATACTACCGCGGACAGTTCAACCTGCTGGGCGCTCATGGTGCTGGGGAGTTTAATTGTCAGGGCAATGTCTGCCCCTTGGTCATAAACTCCACACCCTGTGAGTCGTTTCCCAGCAGATGCTGTGCTGGAACCATCCACTTAGATTTCGCGGCCCGAAAACCTATGTTGACTTCCGATACTCCTTCAATGGAACACCGGTGGGCCATCCCTGGATAAATCATGTTGGCTGCGAGTTTTGGCTTGCAGAGACCTTTCACCCTTAGGTCCATCTGGGAGAGAAGCAGGGTCCAGCGAGCAATGCAGGCACTGCTCACTGTCCCATCCTTAATTCACCCATCTAGGAGCATCTGGGTGGGCGTGTGATGGGTGAGGAGGGTGATGGGCGAGGTGCCTGTGAAGATCAATGATCTTTTCACAGCCCAGTGAGTGGCGAGGTGGTGCCTCTCACAGTTGGAATAGCCCTTTTCCACATCCTTGAGTATCCCGGAGGAGTAAACCACTGGTCTCAGCTGACTGTGCCCCTCCTGGAGCAGCACTGCACTCAGACTGTCCACGCTGGCTGCTACCTCCAAGAAAAACTCTTCCTAGAAACATAGAAACATAGAAACATAGAAGATAGGAGCAGGAGTGGGCCATTCGGCCTTTCGAGCCTGCTCCGCCATTCAATGAGATCATGGCTGATCATCCAAATTCAGTACCCTGTCCCTGCCTTCTCCCCATATCCCTTGATCCCTTTAGCCTTAAGAAATATATCCAACTCTTTTTTGAATATATTTAATGAACTGGCCTCCACCGCCCTCTGTGGCAGAGAATTCCACAGGTTCACCACTCTCTGGGTGAAGAAATTCCTCCTCATTTCAGTCCTAAATGGCTTACCCCTTATCCTTAGACTATGACCCTTGTTCTGGACTCCCCGGCCATCATAAACATCCTTCCTACATCTAGTCTGTCCAGGCCTGACAGAATTTTATAGGTTTCGATGAGATCCCCTCTCAATCTTC
The DNA here is from genome assembly GCF_052327205.1 of Somniosus microcephalus. Classification (NCBI taxonomy): domain Eukaryota; kingdom Metazoa; phylum Chordata; class Chondrichthyes; order Squaliformes; family Somniosidae; genus Somniosus; species Somniosus microcephalus. The sequence continues at coordinate 161,480,626 of NC_140996.1, read as the reverse complement.
TAAACTCCAGTGAGTATAAGCCCAATCGACACAATCTCTCCTCATACGTCATTCCCGCCATCCCAGGTATCAGCCTGGTGAATCTTCGCTGCACTCCTTCCATGGCAAGAACGTCCTTCCTCAGGTAAGGCGACCAAAACTGCACACAATACTCAAGGTGCGGTCTCGCAAAGGCCCTGTACAACTGTAGCAAGACATCCTTGTTCCTGTACTCGAACCCTCTTGCTACGAAGGCCAACATACCATTTGCCTTCTTAACCGCCTGCTGCACCTGCATGCTTACCTTCAGCGACTGGTGCACAAGAACACCCAGGTCTCTTTGCACTTCCCCTTCTCCCAATCTATTGCCATTCAAATAATAATCTGCCTTCCTGTTTTTGCCACCAAAGTGGATAACCTCACATTTATCCACATTATAGTGCATTTGCCATGTTTCTGCCCAATCACCCAATCTGTCCAAATCGTACTGGAGTTTCACGACATCCTCCTCACAGCTTACCCTCCCACCCAGCTTTGTGTCGTCTGCAAATTTGGAGATATTACATCCAATTCCCTCGTCCAGATCATTAATATATATTGTGAACAGCTGGGGTCCTAGGACCGATCCTTGCGGTACCCCACTAGTCACTGCCTGCCACTCGGAAAGCGACCCGTTTATTCCAACTCTTTGCTTTCTGTCCGCCAACCAGTTCTCTATCCAAGTCAATACCTTGCCCCCAATCCCATGTGCCTTAATTTTGCACGCTAATCTCTTATGTGGGACCTTATCGAAAGCCTTCTGAAAGTCCAAATACACCACATCCACTGGTTCTCCCTTATCTATTTTACCAGTTACATCCTCAAAAAATTCCAGTAGATTAGTCAAGCATGATTTACCTTTTGTAAATCCATGTTGACTTTGTCCGATCCTGTCACTGCTTACCAAGTGCTCTGCTATTACATCTTTTACAATAGATTCTAGCATTTTCCCCACTACCGATGTCAGGCTTACCGGTCTATAATTCCCCGCTTTTTCTCGACCACCTTTTTTGAATAGTGGGGTAACATTAGCTACCCTCCAATCCATGGGTACTGTTCCAGAGTCTATCGAGTTCTGGAAGATGACCAGCAATGCATCTACTATTTCTAGGGCCACTTCCTTAAGTACCCTGTGTGGTGTATGTAACCTGTTCCACCTTAAGAGAACTTAAGCCTGTTCCACCTTAAGAGATGTACTACTTTCTCTGGCTGCTGTATACGTAATACCGGTGGTGACCACCGGTATATAAGTACTGTGTAGTGATATTGTATTTAGTATAGTCCTGACCTCCAACTAGTAAAGACCTGTTGAACTTTATTCTTGTAGTCTGTGTCAGTAATTAATCTTAATACAACTGGAACACACAGACTTAACAGTGGCGATGAGTCCGATTCTTACCCTGCGGCAGTTTATATCCACGGCGGCTTCGTCCACAAAACGGGCGTCGAAGAGAGGCATCCACCCTCATCACCCTGCTGGAAGACACGTCGCGCGGCAGGCATTGAGAACCCGGAGTGCAAAAGACATCCTGAACTCGAAGCCTCCATCAGCGGCAGTCAGCTATCTTCTTTCTACCTCGGTGGTGGGTAAGCCGGTCAGCGACGCGAGCAGAAAGTCGGCCGCGTTGGCTGTACAGACGGGGGGAGGAAGACGGAGGAATAAGGGCGGTGAGATCGATCGCGACCGGAGATAAGGGCCGGGCCGCATTCGGGCCAAAGGGCGCAGCGCGGGGACATCGATTGCGGCTGGTGATAAGGGCTGGGCCGCTTTCGGGCCAAAAAGGCGCAGCGTCTGGGGCGACTGAAGGCGCGAGAGCCACGGTGAAGGCAAACGCAGCCGGTGCTAATAACCGGGCTGCAAGAAGGGCTGCGAGGCGCGACATCGGGGAAGCGCGAATGCCCGAGGGAGCCGCGGTGAAGCGGAGACAGCGTCGGGGGAGTTACTAACCGCTGGGAAAGGGGAGCAGCAGCGGCACGCCAAACGCCATTGCAGCCAGTGGGTGAAGACCGCCAAGCGCGGGAAAACCACCATTTTGTAGGCGGAGGACGAAGACAAGAGCGGGAAGCCACCATCTTGGGATAAAATTTTAAAAAATAAATAAAATAAAATAAATAAATTGCAACGATGCCTAAACATGGGAACATTAATACCTTTGATAGCGACATCGAAGATTGGGCCATGTATGTAGAACGCATACAAAATTATTGTAAAGCAAATAAAATCCCAGATGCAGAGAAAGCGCTAACTTTATTGAACTTAATGGGTGCAAAGACATACGGGCAATTGAAACACCTTTTATCACCAGATGAACCGGCGGATAAGACGTTCGAGGAGATTGTTACTGTCCTGAAAAATCATCCAAACCCCACGCCGCTGATGCTAGCAGAACGATTTAAATTTTACAGCAGAAGGCAGCTGAAGGATGAACGCAATGGTGAATATTTAATGGAATTGTGTAAGCTAGCAAAGTACTGTCAGTTTGGAACGGGACTAACAGACGTGCTAAGAGATAAATTTGTGTGTGGATTATTAAAAGAAGATACACAAAAGCGACTGCTCGAGGAGAATGAGCTGACGCTTGAGAAAGCGGTCACTATGGCAGCAGCACACGAAGCCGCAGCGAGAGGCACGGCAGTAATGCAGCTACGGTCACCGGAACTCAGTACAAATAAATTGGGTTTGAGTACTGTAAAATGTTATCGTTGTGGAAAGACAACACACGATCAGAACCAGTATTGGTTTAAAAACCAAGAATGCAGAACGTGTGGCAGGCTTGGCCACATAGCTAAAGTATGCCGGTCAGGAAAGAAGACCAGCAACAAAATGTTACCGCAAGGAAAATACATAAAGGTGCACAAGGTGACAAAGACCAGTTCGAACGAACAGAAGTCAGATTCAGACGCTAGCAGTAATGAACTGGGTAGCTTAAGAGTACACAACGTTGGTAAGGATGCAGATCTCCAGACAATTTGGGTCACTCTTCAGATAGCAGGAGTCCAAGTAAAGATAGAATTGGACACTGGATCGGCATTGACGGTCATGAATAAGAACGGTTACAAAAGATTATTCCAACATATTCCCCTACGGGATACGGAGATTATATTGAAAACATACATGGGGCAAAGAGTGTACCCCATCGGAAAGATAGAGGTAAAAGTGGTCCACAAGGGCGAAGAAAGCCAAGTAATGGACTTATATGTGCTACCTGAAGGAGGTCCACCACTACTGGGACGGGAGTGGATTAGGAAAATGAATATGGACTGGCACTCCTTAAAAGCACTAACGGTAGATTCCGGGGAAACAGATGTCAAACCTAAACGATTGTCCAAAATACTGGATGATGCTAAAGAGGTGTTCCAGCAAGGACTGGGAACACTGAAAGGAATTACGGCAAACATCAAGATTGATGAACATGCACAACCAAAATTTTTCAAAGCCAGACTGATACCCTATGCAATGCGACCTACTGTAGAAGCGGAACTGGAAGCGCTAGAACGTTCAGGTGTACTGTCTAAGGTAGATTGGAGTGAGTGGGCCACGCCCATTGTTCCCGCTATGAAACGTCCTTCGAGCAACAAGCCAGGAGAACCAGGGAAGGTTCGCATCTGTGGCGATTTCAAGATCACCGTTAATCCGGTGCTTCACACGGTGCAGTATCCGCTTCCGCGGATTGAGGATATTTTTGCTTCATTGTCTGGCGGGAAACATTTCACCAAGATAGACCTGACGCAGGTGTACTTGCAGATGGAGGTTGAAGAAGAGTCACGCCAGTACCTCACGATCAACACGCATAGAGGTTTGTACCGGTATAATAGGCTGGTTTTTGGAGTGGCATCGGCTCCGGCAATTTGGCAGAGGGCCATGGAGCAGGTATTACAGGGAATTCCAGGCACACAATGTTACCTGGATGATATTCTGATTACAGGTGATGGTGATGAAGAACACCTCGCAAACTTGGAACTGGTGCTCAACAGACTGAAAGAGTATGGAATTAGAGTTAATCGGCAGAAATGTGAGTTCTTTCAGAAGCGGATCTCGTACTGTGGTCATGTCATTGACCGGGAGGGGCTTCATAAGTCTCCTGACAAGATAGAGGCAGTTGTAAAGGCTCCCGCTCCAGATAATGTCTCTCAGTTGAGGTCGTTTCTGGGATTGATTAACTATTACCATAAGTTTCTACCGAATCTATCCACGGTACTGCACCCGCTGAACGCTCTTTTACAGAAGGGGGTACCATGGGAATGGAGCGAAAACTGTAAGAAGGCATTTCGCAAAAGCAAAGAATTGATCACCTCAGAGGAAGTGTTGGCTCACTTCAACCCGACACTGCCTATTCGGTTGGCTTGTGATGCTTCTCCATATGGTATTGGGGCAGTACTCTCACACAAGTTGCCAAATGGCACGGAAAGGCCAGTCGCGTTTGCATCCAGATCATTGACCTCCGCTGAGCGCAACTATGTGCAGATCGATAGGGAGGCTCTCAGCCTTGTATGGGGAGTGAAGAAGTTTAATCATTACCTGCAGGGCCAAAAATTCACACTTCTGACAGACCATCAGCCGTTGGTATCCATTTTTAACCCTAAGAAGGGTGTTTCGGTGATGACAGCACAGCGACTCCAGAGATGGTCCCTTTTCCTAGGGGCACATCAATATCAAATAGAATTCAAAGGTACAAAGCAGCATGGCAATGCTGATGGGCTGTCGCGCCTGCCACTACCTGAAGCGGAAGAGACGACGAAAGTTGACCCTGTTGAGTTATTTCATTCGACCATCATCGAGTGTTTACCAGTCACCAATGCAAGTATTGAAAGAGAAACCAGGAACGACCCGACACTGTCCCGAGTTTACGAGGTGACAGTGAAGGGATGGCCAACACATGGTGATCCTCCGTTACCGGCATTCTCGGCAAGGCGAGACCAGCTGTCCGTCTGCCATGGTACTTTGATGTACGGGACAAGAGTGATTATTCCTCCCAAGTTACGGGAAAGAGTTCTAAAGGAGCTGCATGAAGGTCATCTGGGGGGAGTTAAGATGAAAAGTCTTGGTAGGGCTTATGTATGGTGGCCGGGCATTGACCAACAGATAGAGGAGTTGACAAAAAGCTGCGCTGGGTGCCAAAAAGTGCAAAATGCACCTCCGATCGCACCGCTACACCCATGGGAATGGCCTTCAGCCCCATGGCAACATGTACATATTGACTTTGCTGGTCCATTCATGGACTCCATGTTCCTAATTGCGGTGGACGCACATTCCAAATGGCCAGAAGTGGTCAAGATGAATACCACTACTTCAGAAAAGACAATTGCGGTGTTAAGAACAATATTCGCAAGGAACGGATTGCCAGAACAGATATGTTCGGACAACGGACCACAGTTCGTGTCGGAAGAATTCCAAAAATTCTTAAAGAAGAATGGGGTGAAACATTATACCTCTGCCCCATATCATCCGGCGACAAACGGGTTGGCCGAGAGATTTGTCCAAACATTCAAAAAGGCAATAAAGGCCATGAACGATGATCAGATTCCGTTACAACACAAGGTGGACAATTTCCTAATGGCATATCGAAACGCCGCTCATGCAGTGACTAACCAAAGTCCTGCCATGATGTTTTATAACAGGAAGTTGCGGTCCAGGTTGGACTTGTTAAAACCAAATGTGCGGAGGGAAGTGGAAAACAAACAGTTCCGGCATATTAATAACAAGTCCACTCGAAGTTTCGACGTAGGACAACCAGTGTTGGCAAGGGGCTATGGAAACGAAAAATGGCAGTCCGGAACAATTCGGGCCAGACAAAGACCTCTGATGTACACAGTAGATATTGGTAACAATGTGATAAGGCGTCATGCGGATCAACTGGTAGAATCAAGAGCAAGGGTCGAACCCATGGTTGCGACAGAGACAACTGTGGAAGACGTTAATGAACCTGAAGCATCTACCTCGGCAGGGACTGTACCTGATGATGACGTCCAATACATAGGAAACCAACAAGAAGAGTCACCTCAGCAACAAGAATCAGAGACCACTGAAAGGCGTTATCCAAACCGAATCAGAAGGTCTCCTGAGAGACTGAACCTTTGAACTGTTTATACCTGAAGTTATATATGTATATATGTTATTATGTTATGTGAAATGGGGATATGACTGTTAAGCTAAAAAGGGAGGATTGTGGTGTATGTAACCTGTTCCACCTTAAGAGAACTTAAGCCTGTTCCACCTTAAGAGATGTACTACTTTCTCTGGCTGCTGTATACGTAATACCGGTGGTGACCACCGGTATATAAGTACTGTGTAGTGATATTGTATTTAGTATAGTCCTGACCTCCAACTAGTAAAGACCTGTTGAAACTTTATTCTTGTAGTCTGTGTCAGTAATTAATCTTAATACAACTGGAACACACAGACTTAACACCCTGGGATGTAGATTATCAGGCCCTGGGGATTTATCGGCCTTCAGTCCCATCAATTTTCCTAACACCATTTCCCTACAAATACTGATTTCTTTCAGTTCCACCCTTTCATCAGGCCCTATGTTCCCCGGCATCTCTGGGAGGTAGTTTGTGTCCTCCTTTGTGAAGACAGAACCAAAGTATGAATTTAGTTGGTCTACCATTTCTTTGTTTCCCATTATAAATTCCCCTGATTCTGACTGTAAGGGACCTACGCTTGACTTCACCAATCTTTTTCTCTTCACATATCTATAACTCCCCATCACTGGCCCCTAGAGCTGGTGCGGTCTGCAGATTTTGCTTGAGGCTTACAAATGCTGCCTCGCAACCCTGATCCCAAACCCACTCCGCTACCTTGTGTAGGAGTTGGGGCAGAGGAGCTGCTGTGGCGGTGTAATCTTCAATAAAATCCCTGCAGTACCCTGTCAGCCCTAGAAAATATCTCACTCCAGTCACTGTATTGGGGGCTGGTAACTCCTGCACTGCTTCCCTCTGGCTTTATCTATGGCCCTTTCCCCTGCTTGTACAGCCAGCCCTAAGAACTTTACTTCCTTTTGGCCAATCTGTACCTTCTTGGGGTTTACCTTAAAACCTTCCTGCTTGAGCAACTCCAGCAGTTCAGCCAGTAGTGGACTGCGTTCCTCTCCTTCATCAGTGAATAGGAGCAGGTTGTCCACATACTGGACTAACTGTCGGGGTCGGCTGAAGCCTTTTAAGCAATCTGCCATACACTGGTGGAAGATGCTGGGGCTATTGTGGAAACCCTGTGGTAGGCAGTTCCAGGTGTATTGTTGGCCCTTAAATGTAAAGGCGAACTTGTACTGGTCCTCTCTCCGTAGAGGGATGGACCAAAACCCGTTGGAAATATTCAGCACCGTGAAGGTGGTCGCGGAGGCTGGAATACTTCCAATGAGGTCGGCGACAGCTGCGACCGTGGGTGCACAGGCGGGGATGTTTCTATTGAGTACCCGATAGTCCACCGTGGCTCTCCAGGAGTTGTCCGGTTTCCTAACCGGCCACAGTGGAGAGTTTACATGGGTGGCTATTGGTCTCAATACCCCCTGTTTGACCAGAGAGGTCATGGCCATTTCCATGTCTTTCTCCGCCTCTTTGGGGAAATTATACTGCTTTTGTGGTCAGGTCATGGGGTCCACATCTTACTTACTTCGACCCCGTTCACCCTCCCACAATCATGCTTGTGAGTGGCAAATGCGCCGAGGTGTGCTCGCACAAATGCCTGGTACTCCACTGGAGTGTTACTGACCATTTTCTCGAGGTCGTAACCCTCCTTGGGTTTTAGGGTACGCAAGGTCCCCTTTCCCTGTTTTCCTGGGATAACTGCCACTTCACTCTCTTTGCCGGTGCATGCTCCCTATAGACAGTGGTTTCTAAGATTCACTAGAATCCAGTGGCCTATGATAAAATCAGCCCCCAGGATCCCTTTCCCTTCCTGCTCCCACTTCATTAGAACACAAGTCCACTTGGTGTGGAGTGCTCCCAAATGAATGGACAGCGGGATAGAGAACGAGCCAACCTGCTCGTTATCTGTGACCCCCACTAAGCTGTACGGGACCCCGTTAGACAGAGGTGAGGTAGCGGGGTTATCTGAGTAGACTATGGTGCTCGAAGCTCCCGTGTCCAACAGATAGGTCCCTTTTACCTTTTCCCCTTCCATCTTAACAAGCGATCTTTTCCATACATCATACTCAAGGGGACACAGATAGACAGGCTGCGCTGGCTCTAGTCATAAGTCTGTGTTAGGTGGGGCAGATGGAGTTAAAGCACCCGTGGCTGTGGCTACTCTCCCTAGGCCAACCAACAAAACTTGAAGTGCAGCTACTAACGAATCAACTGTGGGGGGAGAGGTTGGTGTTTCTGCCTTTGGGGCAGGAGCTGGGGCACTCTTTCCTGCACTATCCTTCCAAGGATTTCTACAGTCCCTTCTCCAATGCCCACTCTTCACGCACCCGAAGCAGTTATGCCTCGTATTGGAAGGGATACTCCCTTCCTGGTGCCATTCCTTCTTACCCTGGCTGGGTTTTAAATCGTGAACTTTCCCTTTTGTCTGTGGTTCTTCTACCCCCCTACCGTTACGGTAAGCCAGGGTCAGTTGTCTGACCACTGTCTCCTCGGTGACTTGGGGGCCCTTTGTGTCGAACCACAGCTCGGCCTTGGCTCTGATCCGTGGCAAGCTGTTTGCCACCAGACTTCGGAGCCAGTGAGCCAGCTCATCCTGGCTCAAGTTAGCCCGGTCTAGATCCCCATTACAGGCACTCCCGTACAAAGCCTGTGGGGTCTCCCCTGCTAACTGGGTAGTCTTCTCCACCCGGGAGAACGGACTACCATCATTCATCTCCATCGCCTCCAGAACTTGATCCCGGATGGCAGCGTACCCTCCCTGTCCCTTCTTGCACTCAGCAGAGAGGGACTGGTACAGCTTGCCATCTAAGGTGAACAGGAGCATCTTGGCCATTTCTAGAGTCGTCGCACTCATTAATGCCTGCTGCTTGTTCCACTTCCACAAAGTGGACTGAGGGATCTCCCTTTTGGGTGAGCTTTCTCAGGTGGCTTACCATAGCCCTAAGCTGTTGGGTCCTATGGGGAATCACTAATTGGCTTTCAAGGGGCCCCTGGCCCACCACCTCCGCCGGGCGGGCCAAACCTTTGCTGTCGAGCTGGGCACATCGGCCCCGGCTCCGACCTTTCCTGCATTGGTTTACCCCCTGCTGCCTGCTGCCAAACCGAGTCAAAACCCGGCGCCACAGGTGGCGGTGGTGTGCACACCTCCCTGTCCTCCCTACAGATTGCTTGTCCCTCCTGCTGCCCAACCGAGTTGTTCCCCGGCGCCACAGGTGACGTCTGAACAGTTCCTACTTCTACTTCCAGCTCTACCCGGGCTGCACCCGGGCTCACTCGGCATACCATGCCTTTTGCCCTGGACAGAGCAAGTTTTAAACTCTCTATCTGCTTTTGACAGGGGCCGTGATCTCCCGCTTCAAAATCCCTAGTGCTGGCTATTTTATAAGCTGCCTTTACGTCTCTGAACTTTTCCTCCTGTTCCATTAACTGTCTGGTTAGGCGAGCGTTCTCCTCTTTCAGTACTAGTTCATTTCCTTTTGCCTCGGTGACTTGACACCGAAAATACTCATGCCTGTTCCTGTGTTTCTCTACTAGCTGTAATTTCTCTTGATTTTGGGCTTGTAATTCCTGCAATAGTTCTTCCCCTGCCATAGCTCTTGCCTGAGACAGTTTGGCTGCCTTCTGCAGCTCTGCTGTCAACGCTTTAACATGCTGATCTAAAAGCTGGATCTGTCGTAGGGCGCAGACCAACCAGATGGCCTTCTCTAACGACTTCTTATGACCCTTGCTCTCAGTCCATTTGGCTGCAGCGTCCATGGGACACCCAGCATGCAACAGACTGGTCACCCATTTCTTGGTGATATTCACCTTCTCAAAAACGTAAGAGGAAAGCCTCTCTTCCATCTTCGTTCTTTCATCAAATACAGGGTCTATTGCATTACATCCCTTTTGCCAAAGTCCTGCCATGGTGGCCATTCTGTAAGGGGTAGTGTGTGTGGTCAGCTTTACCTCGGACTCCCTGAGTGGTTTGAATTGCTCCCACTCCTTTGGTTCTAGACTTTGGACTTATTTGGGGGTCGTAATGAAATTGCAACGGACACCTGGGTTGGTCAAAAGAACTGAGATCTTTATTTTGAGACAGGAAAATATACAATACAATAAATCTTATACTCTAAAAGGGTGGGGAACACTCAGAATATGCGAGGGAGAATTACAATAGACAAAAATCCCTTACCCTCCCAACCCCACTATCCTAACTAGGTTGAAATCCAGAGGACCAGGAAATGCTCACCAAACGACTTTCTTGACAGATTGTAGAGGCTCGTGATTTCAGGGTTCTCCTTAGTTGTGGCGGTTGGGGCCTGCCATACCCCGGACGTGGTAGCAGACCTGCGTTGGGTCTTCAGTTTGGGTTTGTCCGCTGATGCGGTTAGCTGCGTAGTTGGATGTATTGGGTAAGTACCCAATTTTCTTTGGTTAGGTGAAGTTTTTAGGGTCTTTTGTGACAAATCTTACCCAGGGGTAAGTCAGACTAGCCTGTAGAGTGGAAACAAGTTTTTGATTTTTGAATTTTCAGTGGTTGGTTTCTTGTTGGTCACGGTGGCCCAATATTACCTGGTTGGTAGTAATATTGGTAGTTGTTGGTTTCTTGAAGCCTTTGGTTGCCACGACTTTCCTTTTCTTCTGTTTCTTCTTCTTTCTTCAAGTCTCCAGTTCTCCCGTACTGTCGCAACAGTGATGTTGGTCTCTCCTGTACTGAACGTGAACACGCTGCCTGTACTGAACGCGTGCTCTGATCTTACTGTTTCACTGAACAAGCAGGCCTCAATTATACTGGTTTGAGGCCTGGCTTATCTGACCGCCAAATCTCTGGTTCCTTTGTTAATTTTGGCGGGCTCGTTATTTTTAATATGTTTTAAATCTTTAACGCGCTTCGGGGATGGCCCATCTATTTTTAATTGGCTTGTAACTGGTTTCGCGATTGCCTTGAAACCAATTTAAAATGTGTAAAATGTTTTGGAAATCTCTCTGATTGGTTTTAAACTGCTGTTTGATTGTTTATTCCTGCTGGGGCCATGTTCTTTCTTTTGTTGACTGTTGGCATGTACTGTTTTATTCATGTCCTTGGTGGCTCTGTGAGTTTTGGCGGGAACAGGTAATATTGTCTTTATGTAAAGGCTGGGGTGGCCCAGAGCATTCCCAGACGGACCAATACTCAAACTGTCTGTGTTGCAGGTGCCCATCCCACCTTCCCTTTGTCACAGTTTTCCGCAGGCCTGAACATGCCTTTTAAACTAGCCAAATCTTCCTGAGGTTTTGATTTTAAGCCCCTTTGGCCCAAGATTAATTCAAACAGTCCAATATCTCTTCTTTCTTACTTTGGGGGAACTCTGTAATTTTGCGAGCCTTACACAAGCATGCCTTAACGGGACCACGAAAGGAAGCACAGCTGTAAGGCTGTGAAGATGAGGGGTAATGCATTCAAATTGTGCAGTAAAGCAATTTAGGATTTTGATTGATTACTTAAGAGGGTCTCACTCCACATGGCTCACATAATGCACTAAGCTCACCCACTTCGAACAGGTGTTGAGGAGATTCTGCACTGAGAAAACCGAAGTCTTTGTTTAAAGGTGAGTAAATTTGAATTTTCTTTCCACATTCTAGGTTTTTGTCTACCATGAGGATTGTAGTTAGAATTGGAAGCACTCTCGCCTCTGAGTCAGAAGATTGTGGGCTCAAGTTCTACTCCAGAGTCTTGAGCACAAAAACTCCAGTGCACTATTGAGGGAGTGCTGCACTGTTGGAGGTACTGTACCATCTTTCAGAGGAGACATTATACCGAGGCCCCACCTGCTCTCTCAGGTGAATGTAACAGTTCCCATGGCACTATTTCAAAGAAGAGCAGGGGAGTTATCCTCAGTGTCCTGGTCAATATTTATCCCTCAACCAATATTACTAAAACAGATTATCTTGTCATTATCTCATTACTGTTTGTGAGACCTTGATGTCTGCAAATTGGCTGCTGCATTTTCTACATTACACCAGTGACTACACTTTAAAAGTACTTCATTGGCTGTAAAGCGCTTTGGGACGTCCTGAGGTCATGAAAGGTGCTGTATAAATGCAAATCTTTCTTTTTTTCTTTTCCATTGGCACCGAACTTTCTGTGATGCTCAGGCTGCCCACAGTATCAGCTGTTGTCAGGTTTCACTGCTCCATTACACAGGTCTCCAATACCAGACACAGCAACCTGGTAATGACAGTAGAGATATGTTTAAAGAGGCTGAAGTTTAACAGGAAGTCATTGACAGAGCTGTGCCTTTAGGAAGACTTCCACAAAGCAAGTAATATCCATACAGCATTAATGGATACGAATGGTAGCATGGCCCTCAATCTTTACACAGGTTAACACTGATGACTTCTGTACGATGTGTACATTTTTACTCCCGTCTAACAGTACTTCGAGGTCGGACCTGTACTGGAACAGACAACTCAAGGCAAAGATTTTAGGGCAACTATTCTTTACTTAAAATCAACAGTGATTACAAGCAAGTACAAGCATACATATGTGCTAACATAACGAGTGGACAGTTCGGCGGTGACTAGCAGGTGCGCTTCTCTGTGTAACCGATCAAGTCGCCCGGCTCACAGCAGCAGCCCCTAGTGTCTTTTGACTGCACTTCTTATACCCCAAAACTTAGCAGACCGCCCAATGCGTACGTGTCCCAGACCACATTAACAATGGCCAGTAGTTGTTTTTCTTTCTCCTCTCCTTATCTGTTAGTCAGTTAGGGCAGTGTCCTAGGCCCAACCATCTTCAGCTGTTTCATCAATGGCCTTCCCTCCAACAAACGGTCAGAAACGGGGATGTTCGCTGATTACTGCACAGTGTTCAGAGCCATTCACAACTCCTCAGATAAAGAAGCAGTCTATGCCCGCATGCAACAAGACCTGGACGACGTTCAGGCTTGGGCTGATAAGTGGCAGATAACATTCGCGCCACAGAAGTGCCAGGCAATGACTATCTCCAACAAGCAAGAGTCTAACCACCACCCCTTAAATGGCATTACCATCGCAGAATCCCCCACTATCAACATCCTGGGGGTCACCATTAACCAGAAACTTAACTGGACCAGCCACATAAATACTGTGGCAACAAAAGCAGGTCAGAGGCTAGGTATTCTGCAGCGAGTGTCTCACCTCCTGACTCCCCAAAGACTTTCCACCATCTACAAGGCACAAGTAAGGAGTGTAATGGAATACTCTCCACTTACCTGGATAAGTGCAGCTCCAACAGCACTCAAGAAGCTCGATATCATCCAGGACAAAGCAGCCCGCTTCATTGGCACCCCATCCGTCACCTTAAACATTCACTCCCTCCACCATCGGCATACCATGGCTGTAGTGTGTACCGTCTACAAGATGCACTGCAGCAACTCATCAAGGCTTCTTCGGCAGCACCTCCCAAACCCGTGACCTCTTCCACCTAGAAGGACAAGGGCAACAGGCGCATGGGAACACCACCACCTCCAAGTTCCCCTCCAAGTCACACACCATCCTGACTTAGAAGTATATCGCCGATCCTTCATCGTCGCTGGGTCAAAATCCTGGAACTCCCTCCCTAACAGCACTGTGGGAGTACCTTCACCACACGGACTGCAGTGCTTCAAGAAGGTGGCTCACCACCACCTTCTCAAGGGCAATTAGGGATGGGCAATAAATGCTGGCCTTGCCAGCGATGCCCAGATCCCATAAGCAAATTTTAAAAAAAGTCAGTGGGCCTCAAGAGCGATAATGCCATTGTCTGAAGAAGTTCCTGTTAACAATGGCTTGAAGGTTTGTTTTACAGAACTCTCAAGACCCACTCCCTTTTCTGTGATTTTTACGGAATTTGCCCAGTAAGATGGCCCTCACTCTCTCAAGGTATACGGGTCCATTAAATTTGGTCAACTTTGAGTTTAGTCAAGTTACTTTACAGTGATGATGTAGCCTTACACTTCTGAAGGATCTGCAGGTTGCTAGCCACAAATAAATCAAGTTGGTCACATCTGGTGCCATCTCTTAGTGGGAAAGCATTTACTTTGTTTTCTCATTTAGATCCGAAGGACATTGTGGATTATGATGCAGTAAAACAAGCGATTCTCGCAGCTTATGGCTTGACCTCGGAAGCATACAGGCAAACATTAAAGGGTTATGGGAAGCTCACGATTATAGTTGCAGACAACTAGCAATAGAAATGGATGATATATTGACATTTTGGCTGGACGGGGATATGATAATGGATTAAATAGAATTGCATAGAATTTACAGCACAGAAACAGGCCATTAGGCCCAAACTATGCAGGTGTTTATGCTTTTGTTTTCCTTAGAGCAGAGAAGGCTGAGGGGGGGCCTGATTGAGGTGTACAAAATTATGAGGAGCATAGATAGGGTAGATAGAAAAGGAACTTTTCCCCTTAGTAGAGGGGTCAATAACCAGGGGGCATAGTTTCAAGGTCAGGGGCAGGAGGCTTAGAGAGGATTTAAGGAAATACTTTTCCACCCAGAGGGTGGTTGGAATCTGGAACTCACTGCCTGAAAGGGTGGTAGAGGCAGGAACCCTCACAACATTCAAGAAGCATTTAGATGAGCACTTGAAATGGAATAGCATACAAGGTTATGGGCCAAGTGCTGGAAAATGGGATTAGAATAGACAGGGCTTGATGGCCAGCACGGACACGATGGGCCAAAGGGCTTCTTTCTGTGCTGTATAACTCTATGGCCTAGAAATTCAGTTGGTTGCGCCAGCCGGTAACGCCATAAGAGGGGTATATTTCCAGCGCTAGGCACTTAGCGCCCGGGCTCAGACCGATCTGTGCCAACGCCCAAATTCATTTGACATTTAGCGCTGGCGCAAAGTGTTTGCGCCCGCTCAGCTGCGCGCGCAGCTTATGACGTCATCTCGCCGTGCAACGCTGTTTGTGCGCCCCAAACCGGAAATTCAGTGGCGCCCGCCCAATGTGGGCGTGGCGCTGCTAAGAACTGTGAAGTGGAACGCAACAGAGGCCCTGTGGGCCTCGGGGAGCGCTAATTAAAGGGCACTTACACTGACCTATAAAGCCCAGCCATTTTGCTGCAATGACTTTACTGCTTTGAATTTCTGGACAGAGACCAAGGGACAGAGCTTACTGATTTGGGACAACATAGGAGAGGTATTTTTGGCTTCTGGCCAGTGCTTTGACATTTGATTCATTTGATTTCACTGTTTTCAACTTTATTATGGGGGCTGTATGGGGGTCCAACCCTCAGTTGCAGCATTATGTGCGAAGGGCTCGCAGATGCTGTGATAGAGGGCCAGCCATGCCTAGACGCAGAGGGGCCATCAGGCGTCGGCAACGTAGGCCTTACCCACTCAGGCAATACCGGCAGCAGGTGTCCTATCTCACCATGACTGTGGCGCATTGTGTTAAGAGGCTGCGCTTCAGAAGGGAGGTGGTTGCAGAGATCTGCCAGCTGCTTCACAGAGATCTGCGTCCACAGCTGATGTGCAGGACATCTCTCTCGGTGGAAGTGAAGGTCACGGTGGCTCTGAACTTTTATGCAAGCGGCTCCTTCCAAGCCGCTGCTGGGGACATAGCGAACATCTCCCAGTTCGCCGCGCATCGCTGCATCCGGCAGGTCACTGATGCACTTTTCGCGAGGAGACACCAATTCATCTCCTTCCCCATGACCCGACAGAGGCAGGAGCAGCGTGCAGTCGGATTTGCCAGGATCGCGCGCTTCCCCATGGTGCAGGGCGCCATTGACTGCACGCATGTGGCTATGCGGGCACCTATCCACAATGCCGAGGATTACCGCAACCGGAAGGGCTACCATTCCCTAAATGTACAGCTGGTGTGTGACCACAGGCAGCGCATCCTAGCTGTTAATGCCCGCTTCCCAGGAAGCAGCCACAATGCATTTATCCTGCGCCAGACTACTGTGGCTGACATGTTCGAGGCACAGCCTCCACCAAGGGGATGGCTTATCGGGGACAAGGGCTACCCTTTGTGTACATGGCTCATGACCCCGCTCCGCGCGCCCAGGACCCCAGCGGAGGAGGCATACAACGAAAGCCATCAAGCCACAAGGAACATCATAGAGCAAACGATAGGCGTCCTCAAGCAACGGTTCCGTTGCCTGGATCGTTCCGGCGGATCTCTACCGTGTTCGCCGGATAGAGTCTCCCAGTTCGTCGTCGTGTGCTGCATGCTGCACAACCTGGCTATCCGCAGGACTCAGGCACTGCCACCTGACATTGCACCACCACCTCAGGCGGACGAGCAGGAGGACCATGCGGAGGAGGAGGAGGAGTACCAGCCCAGGAGGGAGCCACAAGGTCCAAGGGCCGTCCGCCGGGGGCTTATTGATCGACACTTCTAGGCCCCCCTGTCAGGGAATGGGCTGTGGCAATGAACGCACCTGAAGGCAGCCGCACCGCAAGCCCTCAGCCGGTTAACGCAACAACCACTTGAAACCTGAGACGTGGACATGCTGAATAAATAAAAAGCTTTATTTCACAAACTCAGGGCCCTTCCCACATGAAACAGAAAAACAGACAAGACCCCCAAAAAACAGTCAAAAACATCTGTCACTCCCAAAACCTGGGGAGGACTAACAAAACTTGCCCATCCAAATGGCCTTCATCATCGGCCTTACAAAAATAAGCCCCCCCCTCCACAACACAAACACCCCCATAAAATCAAAAAATGCCTTGATCCTCGGACTTACCAAAATAATGCCCCCCCAGAACACAAGCCCCCCAATATAAAAAAAAACGCTATCACCACACTCTAATGGGTGTGCCGAGAGGGCGAGTCCTTAGACAGGCTTCTCTGGCCACTGCCCAACCTGCTGCTCCGCCTCAACCTGGGCCCTGCGGGTGTGGCAAGGCTGGGGGAAGGCTCATGAGGGCCACAATGCGTGTCGGCAGATGCCCTTGGGGGTCGGCCTAGACGAGGCCCGGCCCGGGAGGGGCCGGCTGCTGACTGCTGCAGCTGTGGCTGGCCAGCATCAGTCTCAGCAGCAGCTCGTCGCACCTTGGCTGGGGGAGTGGCAGTGTCGGCTGCACCAATGGGGGCAAGTTGGCTGATGGCAGGCGCGCGCTGCTCGCCAGAGACACTGGCACTCGGCTGGGCTGGCAGTGCAGCAAGCGCAGCAATCTGGTGGAGGCCAGACCGCTGTGCTGCAGCAGGGCGGCGGGTGCCCTGGCGATGCTTCCGCGCCACAGCGAGTGTGGCAGAAGTGAGTGCCCGAACTGCCCTGGTATGTGCCCGCATCAGCTCTGCCAGTGTCTGGACGGCACCACTCATCTCGCGAGTCGCGTCCTGGGCTGCCGCGAGTTGCTGGACACCCCTGTCGTGCGCTGCCGCGAGTTGTTCGACCCCCCTGGCCTGTGATTCCCCGAAAGCGACCACACTATGAGCCAGGGACTCAATGGCCTGAGGCATCTGTTGCACAACCCCCATGAACTCCTGGTGGCACCGCTTAGACGCCGCCGACATCTCATCGAGGAGGCGCACCTCCTGGGCGAGGACCGTCTCCGGACTGGAGGGCGGACTCTCCCTCTGGGGAGAAGGCCGCCGAGCTGGCCGACCCTTCCCGCGTGCCTCGAGCCCACTGGGCCCAGGGTCTGCCCTCCCCTGCAACACCTCCCCCCTCTGGGGAGAAGGCCGGCGTGCTGCCGGACCCTTCCCGCGTGCCTCGAGCCCACTGGGCCCAGGATCTGCCCTCCCCTGCAACACTTCCCCCTGGCTCTCCTGCAGGCCAGACGTCTCCCCTCCATTGCCATCCCCTGGCGCGGATGAGGGTTCCCCCGATGTGCCGCCTTCCTCCTGGTCCTCGTCGTCCTCCTCCTCCAAGGGCCTGGCACTCTGAGCTTCAGGGACCACCTCCTCCTCACCAGCTGAAAGCAGGAAGGCACAAGAGTAGCTTTAGAGTGAGGACAGGGCATCAGCGAGGGAGGCCTGAGTGGTGGCATTATGCGCATTTGTCGGTCAGTGCGAAAGGATGTAGATCTGAAGTGCAAGGGCAACGACAGTGGTCCAACCGGTCATGCCCTTACCAGTGGGTCCCAGTACAGGATCCGCATCTCCGATCGCAACAGGGCCAGTCACCCGGGCACGCATGAGTCGAGCCACGCTCTCCTCCAGCTCACTGAGCGCCTGGTACTGGGGACGGCCTCCCCCGGTGGCAGACTGGCTCCTCAAATTCCGCGCCAGCTTGGCCTGCAAGAGAAAGGACGGCCTCTAAGTACAGTGTGGTGCCCTGTTGCTGTGTGCACTGCCTCCCATGGTCGAATAGCTTGGCCAGTGTGTTAAGTGCAGAAAGTGCTATTGATGATCATGCCAGTGCCATTGCTGCGGGAGGAGGGCTGCCCATTAGTCCTTTGAGGTCCCTTTGCCCATAATGTGAGGTGCACATGCAAGGATGAGGAGGACACTGGAAAGGGTACTCACCTTCACCATCCGAGTGAGGTCGTTGTACTTCTAGCGGCATTGGTCCGCACTCCTAGGGACATCGCAGGTGGATGACACCCTGCGGGCGATTTTCCTCCAGGCTTTCCTGTACTGGCTCCTGGGAGCCTTCTTGCTACTGTCCGGGCACAAGATCTCTCTTTTGTTTTCGACACCATTAATCAGCACCCTCAGAGCATGCTCTGAGAAGCGCTGCGCTCGTTCACGGGCCCTCTCCATGGCTCCAGGCGCTATTTTGGCCCACCAGCAGTGTTGAGGCCTAGCTGCAGGGCTCCAGTATGCAGGGCGTGGCAGCAGTCAAAGTCGACCCTTCCCCCTTTAAGAGCTGGCCGGCGTCAGGGTGTCTGCTGTCAATCAAAACATGACCGCACCTGCGCTGCGCCCGGCCTCGGCGTTATCAGGCCGCATCGCCGGCTTAGCGCCTGAAGAGAGCATTGCAACGCCAGTTTCAGCGCTCGGCCAAACTCTTGGCCAACTCTACTGAATTTCGGCGATGTGGCCTACATTTTCCGGCGGGCGCTAACTTTAGCGAACGCCCGACTTTAGCGCCCCAAAAGTGTCCAGACTGAATTTCTAGGCCTATGACTCCACATGAGCCTCCTCCCACTCTATTTACTTCATCTAACCCTATCAGCATATCCTTCGATTCCTTTCTCCCTCATGTACCTATTTGGCTTCCTCTTAAATGCATCAATGCTGTTTGCCTCAGTGGTAGCGAGTTCCACATTCTCACCACCCTCTGAGGAAAGATGTTTCTCCTGAATTCCTTATTGGATTTATTAGTGACTATCTTATATTTACGGCCCCAGTTTTGGATTCCCCATAAGCAGAAACCTTGGCCCCAATATTTATCAAGCTGTGCATTCAGAGCTGGGGTGGGGGGAGGGAGGGAGTGGGGGGAGTGGGGAGAGAAGGGGTGTGGGGGAGGAGGGTTAATGGGAGGAGGGGGTGTGTGGGGGGGTGGGGTGTGGGGGAGGAGTTCCATCCTGCAGTTTTTAACTGCAGGGCATCTTTTAAATTAAAAACTTTTTTTCCAGGTTTTCCACACAACAGCCAGCCTGATTGACAGGCTCCCTGCCTATTGGGTTCAGGTTTGAAATTTTTTAAATGTTATCTTCCCACCTGCCCCAAACCCACCCATTCTTGGGGGTTAAATACCCCCATCTTCTCTATGTCTACCCTATCAAACCCCTTCATAATTTTAAAGACTTTTATCAGGTCACCACTCAGTCTCCCTTTTCCAGAGAAAAGAGCCCCAACCTAATATTCAGTTCTCGTATCATACTTGTAAATCTCTTTTGTACTTTCTCCAGTGCTTCTATATAACTTATGTAATGTGGAGACCGGGGGGAGGGGGGGGGGGATATTCATCCCCTTAGCTCCTCCTGTTAGTGCCAGTAAATGGCGCTAACGGGGCGCTAGACCAGTATCGCCGGGGCGAGGCGAATCCAGTTCTGCACGCCACATTTGCCCCCCCTGCCCCCCCCCCATAGCGCTGCTGGTAAGAGATATCACCGGGAATGTCAACGCCAGGTAAATCGTGACGTCAGTGAGCGTTGCCTGATTTGCAAAATTGATTCTCACCACTTACCTCACCACCTGGAGTAAACACCAACAGGGAGAGCTGGCGTGCAGCATCAGGAAGCCGGCTCCAGGGACGTTATTTAAAGGGATCATCAGTAATCACTCACAGCTGTCAGGTTAATGCAGGTTCAGTGGTTTTCTGTTCGTTTCACCCACTGCAACAGTTTCATTCAGTAATTTCAAGGTTCTTTTGCATCAGGAGTCTTCTGGCAACTAAAAAGTAGCTACATTTATTCTTCAAAGATTCAAACTGCTACACTTGGTAACATTAACGGGGGCTGTATCGTAGAATCATAGAAATTTACAGCACAGAAGGAGGCCATTCGGCCCATCTTGTCGGTGCCTGCCGACAAAGAGCTATCCACCCTCAAAGCACTGGAACAGTACCACCAACGCTGCCTCCGCAAGATCCTGCAAATCCATTGGCAGGATAGGCGCACCAATGTCAGTGTTCTTGCTCAGGCCAACATCCCTAGCATCGAAGCTCTGACCACGCTCAATCAGCTCCGATGGACGAGTCACATTGTCTGCATGCCCGATACGAGACTCCCAAAACAAGCGCTCTATTCGGAGCTCCGGCACGGCAAGAGAGCCCCAGGTGGGCAGAGGAAATGCTTCAAGGACACCCTCAAAGCCTCCTTGAAAAAGTGTAACATCCCCACCGACACCTGGGAATCCCTGGCCCAAGACCGCACAAAGTGGAGGAGAAGCATTCGGGAAGGCGCCGAACACCTCGAGTCTCTTCGCCGGGAGCAAGCGGAAGCCAAGCGCAGGCAGCGCAAGGAGCGCACGTCAACCCAAGCACCCCACCCACCCGTCCCCTCAACCACCATCTGCCCCACCTGTGACAGAGACTGTAGGTCCTGCATTGGACTCATCAGTCACCTGCGAACTCATTTTTAATGTGGAAGCAAGTCATCCTCGGTTCCGAGGGACTGCCTAAGAAGAAGATCCACCCTAATCCCACTTTCCAGCACTTGGTCCGTAGCCTTGTAGGTTATGGCACTTCAAGTGCATATCCAAGTACTTTTAAATGTGATGAGATTCTCTGCATCTACCACCCTTTCAGGCAGTGAGTTCCAGACCCCCACCAGCCTCTGGGTGAAAAGATTTCTCTTCAAATCCCCTCTAAACCTCCGACCAATTACTTTAAATCTATGCCCCCTGGTTATTGCTAAGGGAAATAGGTCCTTCCTATCCACTCTATCTAGGCCCCTCATAATTTTATACACCCTAATTAGGTCCCCCCTCAACCTCCTCTGTTCCAAAGAAAACAACCCCAGCCTATCCAATCTTTCCTCATAGCTAAAATTCCCCAGCCCAGGCAACATCCTCATAAATCTCCTCTGCACCCCCTCTAGTGCAATCACATCCTTCCTGTAATGTGGTGACCAGAACTGCACGCAGTATTCTAGCTGCGGCCTAACTAGTGTTTTATACAATTCAAGCATAACCTCCTTGTACTGACATGCCACCTCGCCCTCCAGGATCTATGGCTCAGAAATACGGGAATATGTAGGCAGCGAGAAATATGGGAACATGTGCGCAGAGACATGAGAAGGTTCATCAGGGCTCTCACCAGGAGGCCTTACCCTCCGAGAGTATTTCGAAAGCATTTCTCCTACCTTCAATTAAATGAGGAGCAGTGTATTAGACGGCTCCGCTTCACATAGGAGGTGGTCACAGAACTCTGCCACCTCCTCCATACAGACCTCCAGCCTCACACCAGGATGACTTAAACCCCAGATCCCTGTTGCTCACCACATCCCTATCATTCCATCCCTCTCGCAGGCTATATCACAGCACAAAGCTGAAATGAGAGACACCACAAAAGAATGATAAGTGAAGTAATAAATTTATCAAAAAGTATTGGACACATATTTACACCAAAAACATTTACTAATCACCCTTTTGCAATCCCTTAGTGCCTGTCGTTACTGTGCATTTGCCTACTGTAGGATTTCGCAATAATTTCAAAATTTTCTACAGCTCCAAAGATTATGTTTTTGATTAAAGATAAACCTGGGTAGAATATATCTTTAAAAATCCAGGGCATCAAAATGGCCATCAGACCTCATGGCAGAAGACAAAAGACAGTCTCTCTTCAAAGCACGGGCTGACAAAAAGGACTTGAAAGGCAACCTGTGTGTCTGTGAAAAAGGAAAATCAAAGATGGCTGTCCGGCCTCGTGGCAAAAGACACAACACAGCCTGTGTACATATGGAAAGGAAAATCAAAGATGGGTGACAAAGGATTTTTTTTTTAAAACAGCCTCTGAAGCAATGAGGTATTTAAACTGTCAATCAAAGGCAGTTTAGGGAGTTTCACCGCAGGACAATAGATGTTTGTTTACAGGAAGTCTACAATGTTGACATAAAGGCTTAACCACTTAAAGCTGTCAATCAATTGCAGTTGCACTGACCACAGGACAATGGCTTTGTTTACACTAACATCCAAGGGCTGTTTCCCCAGCAATTAAGGAAACAGACATTTTTTTTCAAACTGAGACAGCTTTATTCAACCCAGTTTAAACAAATGTGTAATTCATCCAAACCCCATCACAGTCAATGGGGGCAGTTTGGATCCTTTTTCTTTAGCCCAGATACATCCGGATTTGGGCGCGAAGATTTCGGCTCCAAAATGGGGTATAAAGGTAGCTTCACAGGAAGCCATATCTCTCTCTCTCTGCCGCCTCGCCTCCATGCTCTGCCTATAGAAGAACAGCTCAATAAGACTGCCCAAAGGAGTGGAATACCAGCAGTTACTTTTAAACACTGGGGTATCTCCATTTCAGGGTGGGGAAGAATCTAAGACCGCAAGGGCATGGAGCAGGCATTCTCTGGTGAGCATAGATTTTCTGGCCCATCACAAGGCAACTTAGATAGGTATTTAGGGGTGGGAATTAAGGGGAATTATTGTTAAATTGTGATTTTAGTCAATTTTCCCTCGTTGTGTCCGTTCTCTCCTCCCCTATTAAGTAAGAGTGTTGTACTAAGCAGAAGAGTGCTGTAGTAGACACTAAGTGTACTGTGAGAAGTAAAAGTGCTGCATTTAAGTAAAAGAGTTTTGTACTAAGCAGAAGAGTGCTGTAGTAGACACTAGGGGGGAAAAATTGGGTGAGTAGCACCACCTGTTAGCGCCTAAAGAGGCAGTCAGTGGCTGTAGCACCACTGGCTGCGCCTCCCGCGATATTCAGCAGGGGCACTAATGGTGGCGTTAGCCTTTTGCGCTGCGCCGCCACCGATGACATCATCGGTGTGCGCAGCGCCCCATTCGCGCCCCGATCACGATATTTGGTAGCGATCGCCACTGTAGCGCCGTTCGCTACCCGCGCCCAGTTCACGGGGCCTTGCTGCGCCGGCAGAGACGCAAGTTAAGGTGGAGGTGCGGGGCGGCCGCTTTTTCAGCGGCTGCCTGCCAGCATCTCCGTCCCCAGCCTCCTGGTCGCCCCCCGCGGCATTGCCAGCTGTTTCCCGAGAGCCCGGCACTTCTCGTTGGTGCCGAGCTCTTTTGCCGGCACTCGCGATCGGGGCTCACGCTGTTGCAGGCCCCTCCCCCTTAACAGTGGGAGGAAGGCCTGCAGTACCGCAGCGTGCCGTGCCGCAGCATGTGGCGCTGCGGCACGTAGCGCTGCAAAATTCACTTTCAGCGCCCTAAGAGGTCCGCGTAGCGCCTCTAGCCGCGCCCCGTCTCCCTCTAGGGGCACTTCAACTGAATTTGCGGCGATCGCTAATGTGGCGATCGCGGTGCAAATTCCAGCGCCCAGGCGAACTTTGCGCCGCTTGGGCGCCTCAGGCCAATTTCTAGGCCTAAGTGTGCTGTGAGAAGTAAAGTGCTGTATTTAAGTAAAGGGGTGTTGCACTAAGCAAAAGAGTGCTGCAGTGGACAATAAGTGTACTGTATTTAAGTAAAGTGCTGTATTAAGCATAGGAGTGTTGTATTGATTATTTTCAATTTATTTCTTTTTATTTCAATAAATACTGGTCTGTTTTGCACCCAACCATGAGTCTCGTTTCTGCCTACATCGCTGCTGAAAGGGGAGCGATTCGAAACCGCACGGGGCTCTGGAGCAGCTCAGAGACTTCTGACTGGCTAGAGGCAATAACCCCAAACCCCCCCCTCAATTCTTACACTACTCTAGTGCTCCTATGAAGTGTTGGCCCAATGGCTGCAGCAGGGCTGGTGGAAGGCTGCTGAGTGTCCATGTGGGAGACTTCAGATGGCCTTGCAGAGCGTCCTCAGCCAGCTCTGGGCCTGGAAGGTCCGGCTGTAGACTGCACCGCCTCAGCATAGGCGGCAGTAGTCTGGGCTGGCTGGATGACAGGCAGCAACAAGGGCAATGGCGGAGTGGCAGTGGTGGGAGCAGGAATGCTGTCATCCTGAGAGAGAACTGCAGGTTCCTGCTCCACTGACCCACTGCCACTCCCCCTGGGCAGCCCCTCAACATCCCTAGCAATCTGTTGGAGCACAGATTGCTGGCCTGCTGCGACACCGTGAAATCTCCAGTTGACAGTGGTAGGCCCAGCCACGATGGCAGCAGTCAGAGCTTGCATGGCATCAAGTTGAGATTGCATGAGAGCAGTCTGAGATTGGATGCCACCAAGCATAGACTGCATTATAGCACTGAGACCTTGCGTCGCTTCCACCTGTGATGCAATGGAAGCTCTCAGATCACCCATCACACGTGGCATCAGGTCTGGGTTGCCACGGTCTCACTGGGAGTCCACCATCCTTTGCAGACTAGAAATGATGGGCTCTATGGTGTGCACAGAGCCTTGTGCAATGTTGGAGGTGGACTCCTCCACGCTCCTTACCATTGCCGAGAGGCTCTCACGCACCCTTGCCATTGCACCTATCATCTCTGTGTGCATGCCCATTGTGATAAAAATGATAACTTCCGGGAAGTTATGTCATCACTTCCTGTGAACTATGAACTATGAACTGTGTACATACCTCACTTCCTGTCATATGTCACTTCCTGTTGGACTGGTATAAATACTGGTCTGTTCAGTATTGTAAGAGGCTTCTACCAGAGGCATGGTAAAGACCTCTCTTGTGTATATAGTGTGTTTATAAGTTACTTAAAGCTTACTTTAAAGTTACTTGATGGTAAGTCTCCTTTTTCTTACATCAATTTAAGTAACTTAATATTTACACTGACAAATACTAGACCTTCAGACAAACTCGGAAGTTAAGGATCCAGGGAACCACCCATCATGGAGAAAATCCTTAGACCTATTCGTCTGGACTTGGACCCGAATACACCAGCAGCTGGCAGGGTATGGAAGCATTGGTATCGTACTTTTGAGAATTTTCTGGATGAATGTAAAGCGGATGCTCCTGCTAAATTGAAGATACTTGTCAATTATGTGACCCCAAAAGTGTTCGAATATGTTGATGACTGGGATAATTACGAAGAGGTGATTCGGGCACTTAAGAAACTGTATGCGAAGACCCCAAATGAGGTCTATGCTAGACATCTACTGGCCACAGCCCGACAAGGGCCAGGGGAATCAATTGATGAATTCCTGCAAGAACTTCGCAGGCTCAGCGTAGATTGTAACTTTCAGGCAGCCTCAGCTGAGCTGTACCGCCAAGAAATGATTCGTGATGCTTTCATCTGCGGGATTGCCTCTCCATTTATATGCCAGCGTCTACTAGAAAGTAAAACACTTGAGCTACAAAAAGCTTTTGACCTAGCTTGTTCACTGGATTTGGCAAAGAGAAATGCAGACCTCTATCAGCTGCCCAGATCTCGATCTGCTGCTGTCGCTGCAACCAGACAATTCAAGCGGTCTCAGGTGAACCCTATCATGGGGGAATCTAATTCTGATAATTCTGATGAAGAAGAGGAGGACGACCCCACTTTAGCAGCCTCTTGGCAATCTAGGAAGGAATGCTTCTTTTGTGGAGATGCTTTTCACCCTAGGAAAACCTGCCCTGCTCGCAATGCAATCTGCAGTTATTGCGGGAAAAAAGGACACTTTGCTAAAGTTTGCCTATCAAGGGCCTCTACGAGGGCCAATCCAGCTAAGGCCTACCGAACTGCCCCAATTAGGGCCTATCAAGATGCTCCAGCTAGGACCTATCAAGCTTCCTCTCGAGCTCTCTCCCGAAGAAGCACACCGAGAGTTTTAGCCACTCTCTGTGCAACGACACCAATTACAGCTGCTTGCCCACAGAACCTGTCTCATGCAGCCACAAAAATTTCAATTAAAGGGCATACCTTAGATGCCTTAATTGACTCAGGAAGTACTGATAGTTTCATTAAGGAACAGATTGTTGCGAAATTGAAACTACATGTCTTCCCATCGGACCAGGCAATTGCGATGGCCCAGTCATCACTTAATACCAGAATCTCCGGCTTTTGTGTTGTTGATATGACACTTCATGGTCGTATGTATCCCTCCACCCGACTTTCGGTGCTCAAGGACTTATGTAGTGATCTCCTCTTAGGGCTGGACTTCCAAAAACAGCATAAGAAACTCATCATTGAGTTTGGTGGATCCAAACCCGGACTTACTATTTCTAATATACCGTCTAAATTACCATTTTGTGCATTATCAGCAGCTTCACTTGATGAACCCTCATTATTTGCCAGTATTCCGCCTCAATGCCAACCGATAATAACGAAATCGCGGCGCTTTAATCAGGAAGACCAATCTTTTATTGCGGCTGAAATCTCTCGACTTCTAGCAGAGGATATCATTGAACCATGTTCGTCGCCCTGGCGGGCTCAAGTCGTCATTGTCAAGAACCCTCTAAAACCTCACAAACAGCGACTATGCATCGATTATTCGCAAACCATCAATCAATATACCGACTTGGACGCCTACCCATTGCCACGCATTGATGATATGGTTAATAAACTGGCCGAATACAAAGTGTTCTCAACTTACGATTTAAAAAGTGCCTATCATCAGTTACCCTTGAAGGTCTCAGATAAGCAGTACACAGCCTTTGAGGCTAATGGACGGCTGTACCAATTTCGTCGCCTCCCATTCGGGGTTACTAATGGAGTGGCTGTCTTTCAACGGGCAATGGATGGCCTGGTTAAGCAGGAAAACCTAAGGGACACTTTTCCCTATCTTGATAACATTACCATTGCAGGTCACGATCAACAGGAACACGACTCCAACCTCCAAAAATTTCGGGATGCCCTCCATCGCCGTAATTTGACCCTGAATGAATCCAAATCTGTTGAGTCGCAACCGACCATCAACATCCTTGGCTACTGCGTAGGCAATGGTATCATTAAGCCAGACCCAGAAAGACTTCGCCCGCTCCAAGAGCTCCCGTCACCTAAGAATCCGGCTTCTTTACGTCGGGCTCTCGGTCTGTTTGCATACTACGCTAAATGGATTCCTCATTTTTCGGACAAAATCCAACCCTTGCTGCATGCTAGATCATTTCCACTGGGAACAGCGGCTGTTGCAGCCTTTAACCTTCTCAAAAAACAGTTGGAGAAAGCGGCTCTTCACTCTATTGATGAGAATCTCCCTTTCGTGGTTGAATGTGATGCCTCGGAGGTGGCGATCTCGGCTACTCTGAATCAGGAAGGTCGTCCTGTAGCATTTATGTCCAGGACCTTACAAGGTGCCGAGCTACATTATCCTCCGGTTGAGAAAGAAGCCACAGCCATCATAGAGGCAGTACGGAAGTGGAACCATTTTCTAGCTCGCCAGCACTTTACATTGATCACGGACCAACGATCAGTCGCCTTCATGCTCGATAATCGAAAACGAACCAAAATTAAGAATAATAAAATACAACTTTGGAGGATGGAACTGGCCTCTTTTGGTTATACCATTCTCTATCGGCCTGGCAAGGAGAATGTGGCCCCGGACACCCTCACACGGGCATTCTGCTCCACTATGTCATCCTCCACTCTCATGGATGTCCACAATGGTTTGTGTCATCCTGGCGTTACGCGCATGCTACATTTCGTACGATCACGGAATCTCCCTTTTTCCACTGGAGATGTAAAGAAAATATGCTCAGAATGCCGGCTTTGTGCGGAATTAAAACCTCAGTTCTTCCGCCCCTCAGATGGTATACTCATACATGCAACCCAACCGATGCAACGACTTAGCATCGATTTTAAGGGCCCAGTGCCCTCTTCAACTCGGAACACATATTTGCTCACCATGATCGACGAATATTCACGTTTTCCGTTTGCCTTCCCCTGCTCCAATATGCTGGCGTCCACAGTAATCTGCTGCCTTGAGCAGGTATTTTCTCTCTGTGGCATGCCGGCTTATATTCACTCAGATCGGGGTCCATCCTTTATGTCAAGGGAACTCAAGGACTACCTCTCAGAACGGGGAATTGCTACAAGCAAAACAACACCATACCATCCCATCGGAAATGGGCAGGTAGAGAGGTATAACGGTATCATCTGGAATTCCGTACGTCTCGCTTTAAGATCTCGGGGCCTCCCAGACCAGCAATGGGAAACAGTGCTTCCAGATGCATTGCACTCTATACGGTCCCTGCTTTCTACAGCCACAAATACTACACCTCATGAGCGGTTCTTTGGATTCCAGCGTCGCTCATTTCATGGGACATCACTCCCGTCATGGCTAACTACTCCTGGACCTGTATTACTCCGAAGATACGTTCGGACGTCTAAAAATGACCCTCATGTAGACGAGGTCGAACTAACCGATGCCAACCCCACCTATGCAAACATACGATATTCCGACGGCCGAGAATCTACCGTATCATTACGGGATCTGGCTCCCTGCCCACCAGGACCTAGTGGGACATCGGGTGATGGCATTTCACCAGGAAACTCTTGGGACCTATCGGGTACCCCTCTCCAGGATCCTGATCGGACACCAACTAGCTTGGTGCCGGTAGAACCCCGTGCTCAAGGTTGCGACCCTCCCAGTACCGCGCATGAAAGTACTGATCCGCCACAGACCAGCTCTGCACCTCCCTCTGAACAGAGGCAGTCCGACTTTGAACCTATTGGGGCTCGTACTCGAAGCCATGATCTCCCCGACCCTTCACAGGGCAATCCAGGCCACACAGACTCTGACCAATGGCCAACCGCATGTAAGCGGACCAGCGACCCTCTACGACGGGAATCCAAACGGGTGCGACTCTTCCTTGTTCGGCGGCTGCGGACCAAAGGGTAGACCACAGCCTCCTAATCCTGCAGGAGGGAAGAATGTGATAAAAATGATAACTTCCGGGAAGTTATGTCATCACTTCCTGTGAACTATGAACTATGAACTGTGTACATACCTCACTTCCTGTCATATGTCACTTCCTGTTGGACTGGTATAAATACTGGTCTGTTCAGTATTGTAAGAGGCTTCTACCAGAGGCATGGTAAAGACCTCTCTTGTGTATATAGTGTGTTTATAAGTTACTTAAAGCTTACTTTAAAGTTACTTGATGGTAAGTCTCCTTTTTCTTACATCACCCATCACCTTTCTTCTTAAGGCCTCCCCATCGAGGTCCTCATCTGAGTCCTGTGCAGCAGGACCCGCGCGCAAACTCACACTCCGGGGAGCTGGCTCCCGAGCCATCCTTTCCCCCTGGCCTTGCTGCAGCCCACTCGTTCCTGGTGCCTCACCCTGTGCAGATCCCGCTACTATGCTAGCCTCTAAAGAACGCGTAGTGCCAGTATTTGAGCTGATGTCTGCGGGTGAGAGATGCAGTGACGCGGTGTGTTCTTCCTCCTCCTCTTCTCCCGCCTCGCTCTCTATGGTACCCTCAGGGACAGGCTGCTCAGGTGCTCGCACATTATCTGAAAGCATAAATGCACAAGAGTCGGGTTAAGGTGAGAGGAGGAGGGTAGGAAGGGAGAAATGCATGCATACAGCATGATTAGCTGGAAAGTACAAAACGTTTGTGGGGTGAGGGGGAAGTGGGACGTGAGCAGAAGGAGTAGGGATGAACATACCGTTGTTGTCTCCAAGGAGGTCAACATCGCCAGCAGCCACGGCGCCCACCACATGGTGCCCAATAAACTGCAGCACTCTATTCTCCAGCGCAGACAGTGGTTGGGTGTCGACTTGTCCCCACCTGTGCACTCCTGCTCCCTCCTGTTGTGAGCCACCTTGGCCTGCAAGAGAAAGGAAAGTGTGTGAGTGAGTGTGGAGCAATGTGTTTGGGTGATGTGCCTGCCATAGTTGAATAGCTGTCATTGTATGCAAGGTGTGAGATGTAGTTGTGAGTGTTAGTAGGTAGAGATTGTTATTGGGTGAGTGCTGGGGGTGATGTGCTTTGGGCAGTGTGTGAAGATTGTGGTACAGATGGTGGTATGTAGCATTTGTTGAAGCATTCACTCACCCTGACCACCTGAGTGAGGTCGTTAAATTTCTTCCTGCACTGGGGACCACAGTGCTGCTCAAGACGTGCTATGCTACCTCTCTCCACATGGTGTGGAAGACTTGTGGTGAGGGCCTCCTGCCATTTGCCGGGTAGAGCGCCGCCCTCCGACTCTCCACAGTGAAAACCAATGCCTCCAATGCTTCATCGGAGAATCTGCGGGCTCTCTCCCTGGGGCGTGGGCATGTCATGAGCACACCTGGTTCAGTCCTCCGATTCCTTCTCCTTGTTCTGCTTCTTTTTGCTGAGGAAGCAGCACAGCCAGCAATGCTGAGAATGAGATACTGCAGCATCAATAAGTAGTGAAAAAAGCCTGTTGAGCCATTTGGATTCGTGCTGAAGCACTTTTAGCATTTTTGATTAGCAGAAGGCAGCTCACCTTTAAGAGGTACAGACTGCTTTAAAGAGGTGCAAGCTAACTTCAAGTAAAGGTCGCCTCGCATGAACATCGAGTACTTCGGCCCCCTGCTGAACGCACAGCCTGTCAGCAGCGCGTTCAGTGCTGGGCTGCGCACTACAATCATTACAATTAGCAGGCAGCAAATATTTGATGTGTTGCCTGAGCTCCTTTCAACCAGCATGGGCATATCATACATCGCAGTGCCCATGCCCATTTTTCAGCGTTATTGAATTTCATCCCCCCCTTCCCCCCCCATGTTTAACTTATCTTCTCTGCTTTTGAATTTTATCTGTCTAGAAATGAACCCCAGTGCTTTGTTTGCGCTTTTTATGGTTTTGTTAACCTGCGTTGCTAATATATAAAGAAATATGCTAATTAATGTTAAAAGATAATTTTTTGGAAGTGGTTCCAGAAGGTTTATAGGTATCTAGGTAGTAGACCAGAAGCTCAGAACTGTGAGGTAGTTAGCCGAGAGAATCAAGCACCATGCAGCATGTCAACCACCGGTGATTGTGAAAGCAGATGTCCCACAATAACCAATCAACAGACAGCTCACCAAACCAGGTGATCAATATGTACCCTGTGAACAAAAGCAAAATACTGCGGATGCTGGAAATCTGAAATAAAAACAGAAAATGCTGGAAACACTCAGCAGATCAGGCAGCATCTGTGGAGAGAGAAACAGAGTTAACGTTTCAGGTCGATGACCTTTCGTGCTGCCTGACTTGCTGAGTAGTTCCAGAATTTTCTGTTTTTATTTTTATGTACCCTGTGAGCCTGTGTCAGTACAGGCAAGCAGGTCATATGAACATACGAACATACAAATTAGGAGCAGGAGTAGGCCACTCGGCCCTTCGAGCCTGCTCCGCCATTCAATACGATCATTGCTGATCCGATTACTTCACATTCCCGCCTATCCCTGATAATTTTCACCCCTTGCTTACCAAGAATCTATCTACCTCTGCCTTAGAAATAGTCAAAGACTCTGCTTTCACCGCCCTCTGAGGAAGAGAGTTCCAAAGACTCACGACCCTCTGTGAGAATTTTTTTTCCCCATTTCTGTCTTAAATGGGCGACCCCTTATTTTTAAACAGTGACCCCTAGTTCTAGATTCTCCCACAAGAGGAAACATCCTCTCCACACCCACCCTGTCCAGACCCCTCAGGACCTTATATGTTTCAATCAAGTCCCCTCTTATTCTTCTAAACTCCAGCGGATACAAGCCTAGCCTGTCCAACCTTTCCTCATAAGACAACCTGCCCATTCCAGGTATTAGTCTAATAAACCTCTGAACTGTTTCCAACGCATTTACATCCTTCCTTAAATAAGGAGACCAATACTTTACACAGTACTCCAGATGTGGTCTCACCAATGCCCTGTATAACTGAAGCATAACCTCCCTATTTTTGTATTCAATTCCCCTCGCAATAAATGATAACATTCTATTAGCTTTTCTAATTACTTGCTGTACCTGCATACTAACCTTTTGTGATTCATGCACTAGGACACCCAGATCCCTCTGCATCTCAGAGCTCTGCAATCTCTCATGTAAGGGGTTTTAGATCGCAGAGGTTTCTCTCTCTAGAGGCCTCTCTCTCTTGCACAGTAAAACCTTGAGTGGTTCGACCCACTCGCCCCTTAGGTTCTAGACACTGGACTTTGATGCAGGAACTACAATGTAGAGAATACTCGATAGGCCAGGTTTAATGGAAACGAAATGGAATTTTATTGCATAGAGAAACACAAATCAAATGCAAGTCAATAAAAGGTACATGGGAGGGAAAAACAAATTCATAATACATTACTAACTGAGATAGATACAGGCATATTATACTTTACAAAGGTCATCATGAAATGGGGAAGCACACGGAACATCGAGGGACAACAACTCATTGTTAAAATTACCCCTTAAATGCCCACCCCCTAAACCTATCTAGATCAGATTGTGAGGGGCCAGAAACATGCTCACCAATCCAGTTGGAAAATATAGAGTTTTGAAAACAGGTCTGCGTTTTGATCCTTTCAGGCGTCCTGTCTCCACGTGGTCAGCGGAACGCAGCGGGCTGCGACACACCTTCTCCTCCCTCGAGGTGAAGATCACGGACAGGCTGGATGCCAGCAGGCCTGGAAGTTGATGTGGGGCGAGACCTACTGTTTGACCATTTTCATATAGGTCTCTTCCTGTCTCGTCAGTGTCCCAGGGTTGGTCGATGATCTCCCGATAGTTACCCCGGGGCTAGATGCTGACTTGATCTCCCATCTCGAACCTCGTCGTCCCAACCCGAACTCTGCACCGAACAGGGCTGCGTTGTCGATGGCTGGCGATGTTCTTCCTTCTCCAGCCCTTCCTAGCTGGCGATCTGCGAAGGGTGATTCTCCCAGCTGAAGCAACAGGTCCTGTGAACCTCCTCAGCACCTCGATCTTTCTCAGAACATCGATCGCTACCCCGGGTCTCCAGTTATACTTCTCAAAGAAGCCTTTATCTCCCGCCAAATCAAGGTTAGTCTTTGTTTAACTTTTGGCGGGCTTGTAGCACAGCGGGGTAGTTATTATATTTAAACTGCTTTCGGGATGGCCGGTGATGGGCATCTCTGGTCTGGAATGACCTGGTATTGTTTTGAATGTCTTCTTGATGTCTTTAATGGGTCTTTGATGCTCCCCTTATGAATATAAAACTGTTTCCCTTTGTCTGGGTAAACATTTAGATGGCCTTTATCTACAGGCCGATCTGACTGGATCTGCATCCAATCTATATGTATGGGGTTCTGTCTGGTTTCGTTTTCTCCGAAACGGCCTTCCAGAACTTACTGTGGGCTGAATCCACAAAGGCTGTCTGGGGACTGCAGGAACCATTTTAAAGTGTCCAGAAAGCTAGTCACGGGGTCTGGTGGCCATTTTATGTGTCCTTTTTTCTGGGCTTCTTTTAAAACAGTCTTTTAAAAAGTTAAGGCCTCTTCTGCCAAAGGACCCTTATCTGACAATATTAATTTTGTGAATCTTACACTCACTATTTATAATATGCTTCTTTTTTATTCTTCCTGCCAAAATGGACAACTTCACATTTTCCCACATTATACTTCATTTGCCAGATCTTTGCCCACTCACTTAACCTATCTATATCCCTTTGTAGCCTCCTTATGTCCTCTTCACAATTTACTTTCCTACCTATCATTGTGCCATCAGCAAATTTAGCAACCATGCCTTCGGTCCCTTCATCCAAGTCATTTATGTAAATTGTAAAAAGTTGAGGCCCCAGCACTGATCCCTGTGGCACACCACACGTTACATCTTGCCAATCAGAAAATGACCCATTTATGCCTACTCTCTGTTTCCTGTTAGCTAGCCAATCTTCTATCCATGCCAATATGTTACCCCTTACACCATGAGTTTTTATTTTCCGCAATAACCTTTGACGTGACACCTTATCAACTGCCTTCTGGAAATCTAAGTACAGTACATCCACTGGTTCCCTGTTACTTCCTCAAAGAATTCCAATAAATTGGTTAAACATGATTTCCCTTTCACAAAACCATGTTGACTCTGCCTGATTACATTGAACTTTTCTAAGTGCCCTGCTATAACGTCTTTAATAATAGCTTCTAACATCTTCCCTGTGACAATTGTTAAGCTAACTGGCCTGTAGTTTCCTGCTTTCTGTCTCCCTCCCTTTTTGAATAAAGGAGTTACATTCACTATTTTCCAATCTAATGGAACCTTCCCCGAATCTAGGGAATTTTGGAAAATTAAAACCAACACATCAACTATCTCACTAGCCACTTCTTTTAAGACCCTAGGATGAAGTCCATCAGGACCTGGGGACTTGTCAACCCGCAGCTCCAACAATTTGCTCAGTACCACTTCCCTGGTGATTATAATTTTCTTGAGTTCCTCTCTCCCTTCCATTTCCTGATTTACAGCTATTTGTGGGATGTTACTTGTATCCTCTATAGTGAAGACTGATGCAAAATACCTGTTCAATTCAACTGCCATCTTCTTATTTACCATTATTAATTCCCCAGACTCACTTTTTATAGGACCAACGCTCACTTTGTTAACTCATTTCTTTTTAAAATATCTATAGAAACTCTTACTATCTGTTTTTATATTTCTAGCTAGCTTTCTCTCGTACTCTAATTTTTCTCTCCTTATTAATCTTTTAGTCATTCTTTGCTGTTTTTTATATTCTGTCCAATCTTTTGACCTGCCACCCATCTTTGCACAATTATATTCTTTTTCTTTAAGTTTAATACTATCTTTAACTTTTTTAGTTAACCACGGATGGTGGGTCCTCCCCTTGGAATTTTTCTTTCTCGTTCGAATGTATATATTCTGTGTATTCTGAAATATCCCCTTAAATGTCTGCCACTGCAACTCTATTGACCTATCCCTTAACCTAATTTGCCAGTTCACTTTAGTTAGCTCTGCTTTCATGCCCTCATAATTGCCCTTATTTAAGTTTAAAATACTAGTCTTGGACCCACTCTTCTCTCTCTCAAACTGAATGTAAAATTCAATCATATTATGATCGCTGCTACCTAGGGGAGCCTTCACTATGAGGTCATTAATTAATCCTATCTTGTTGCACAATACCAGGTCTAGTATAACCTGCTCTCTGGTTGGCTCCAGAACGTGCTGTTGTAAGAAACTATCCTGAAAACATTCCATGAACTCCTCATCTATGCTACCTTTGCCCATCTGATTTTTCCAGTCTATATGCAGATTAAAATCCCCATGATTATTGCCGTACCCTTCTGACAAGCTCCCATTATTTCTTCCTTTATACTCCATCCTACCATGTGGTTACTGTTAGGGGGCCTGTGCACCACTCCCACAAGTGACTTCTTGCCTTTATTATTTCTCATCTCTACCCAAACTACTTCTACATCCTGGTTTCCTGAACTTAGGTCATCCCTCTCTATTGTGCTAATACCATCATTAATTAACAGAGCCACCCCTCCACCTTTTCCCACCTTCCTGCCCTTCATAGAGGGGCAACACAGGGAAATATGTTACTGTTATATATGTGGGTAGAACAAATGAAGGACAGACAGGATGAGTTGCAAGTCCATGTGCTTGCTTTACTAGGCCAGAGCGAACTGAGCATGCTCACACTAAACCATGTGACAAACCATGTGATAATACATTACACTGCTTTCCTCTTAAAAAAATGCACATATTCCCCTCTCAAATACAGCAAAACTATGGTCCCACCTTTCCCAGCATTACATGTACCACATAACAAAACTCCTGGCTTTTTTTCATTTAAATGAACTACAAATGCTATAAATGATCTATAAATCCAGTTTAATAACAGGTTTGTGGAGCCTTCCTGATCTCCTTTCTGAAGGTTTTGGTGTTGAACCAATTTTCGGGCTGTTTTGTTCTGGTTCTAAACTCAAAGATGATCCTGTTTCTATCTCAGATTTGTTTGAACCTGGTATTTCAGTTTCTGAAGCCTGAACGGAGTCAAACTCATGTATGTGATCATGATCAAGTGGTTCAAGATCGCGTCTTCGTTCGTCTCTAGCAGAGATCATTTGATCTACATGAACACTTTGGATGTTGTCACCAATCTCAACCAAGTATCTCTTGGTTCCACCAATCTCCAGCACGGTTCCGATATCCCACTTGTGTGAACTCGACTTGCCCGGGGGACTGAGAACACGAACACACTCATTTTGTCTGAAACTGCGTTCTTTCTGATTGCTGTCATAATAATGTTTCTGACTCAACTGTTTCTGCTCAACTCGAGGCCAAATTTGGTTGAACAAGACTCGATCGTGTTTTCAATCTCCTCTTCATCAAGAGTTCTGCTGGGGTTTATCCAGTTGTAGTGTGCGGAGTAGTTCTGTACTTCAGCAAGAAATTTGCCAAACGTTGCTTCATGCTGAGTCCCGAACAACCCTGCAACACTTGCTTTTTGAGAGCTTCTCTTACTATCCTGACTGACCTTTCAGCTGCTCCATTTGAAGCTGGATTATATGGTGGAACAAGAGTGTGTTTGATACCGTTCTGTTTCATGAATTCTTGGAATAGAGCCAGAATGGAACTGAGGGCCATTGTCAGAAACAAGCTCTCAGGTAAGCCATGACATGCAAAGATAGACCTCAACTCATCTATGGTACGTTCAGTTGTAGTATTTGAACCCATGTGTTTCACTTCAATTCACGTTGAGTGACTATCTACAAGTACCAGGAAATAATCATTTGCTTTCTCACAGAAGTCTACATGTACTCTCTGAAAAGGTCTACTTGGCCATGACCAGGGTTGTAGTGGAGGTTTGGGTGGTTTGTTTCTGCAATTTTAGCAAACGTTGCATTTGCTGACAAGTGATTCAAGATCACTGTCCAATCCAGGCCAGTAAACAAAACTTCTTGCAATTGATTTCATA
Source organism: Somniosus microcephalus (assembly GCF_052327205.1). Classification (NCBI taxonomy): domain Eukaryota; kingdom Metazoa; phylum Chordata; class Chondrichthyes; order Squaliformes; family Somniosidae; genus Somniosus; species Somniosus microcephalus. Next base: position 161,443,367 of record NC_140996.1, on the reverse strand, counting down.
CTGACGATCCCTGGATGTTCTGTATGTAGTTCGGCCAGAAATCTCTCTCTCAAAGAAGTAGGTACCACCACTCTGTTTCCCCACTTGATACAACCTTGCTTACAAGACAATTTAGTGTGATGGTTATGGAATGGTTTCAACCCAGTGTCCAGACACTGATCAGTCCATCCATTCAAGGTGTTTTCATACACTCTTTTCAGTACTGAGTCCTTTTGAGTCTTATCTGCAATCTCAGTTGAATTCACAGGAAAGTCTTTGTCAACTGTACCTAGCGTAAAAATCTCAACTTCACTCCCAACACGAGTCCTCATGTGGCAACCTGGACAAGGCATCTGCGGTTGCATTTTGCTTTGAAGTGCAATATTCAACGATGCCCAATGATGCATTCTTGATGCGGCCATTGCAGGGATGGCAGATTTGGGCCCCAATATTGCTGGGAGCGGTTTGTGATCGGTTATCAGGGTAAACTTTCTGCCGATCAGGAGCTGTTGGAATTTCTTGATTCCAAACACTATGGCGAGTGCTTCCTTTTCAATTTGCATGTAATTTCTTTCGCTCTTTGTGAAGGTTCATGATGCAAACGCGATTGGTTTCTCTTGGCCGCCATCCATTACATGGCTTATGACAGCTCCCACACCGTAACTAGAAGCATCTCACGCTAACTTCAGCTCACGCTCTGTGTCGTAGTGCACAAGTTGAGCATCACTAGAAAGACTTCTCTTACAAGTGTCGTAAGCTTCCTGTTGTGCTTTTGTCCACTTCCACTGGACATCCTTCTTGAGGAGCTTGTACAATGGAGCTAACATGGTCAATAACTCAGGTAAGAAATGTGCGTTGTACAAGGAAAGATCTTAACTCAGACACGTTCTGTGGCTTTGGAGCATTGATGACAACATCAACCTTTTCCTTAACTGATTGCAAGCCATTTGCATCAATTTTCAGACCAAGATACACAACCTCGGGCTGCACAAAAGCACATTTGCTCCTTTTCAATTTGACATTGTGGGAATTCAACCTTTGAAGCGCTATATCTTACACTTCTAGATTTTCTTCTTCGCTGCTTGTTGCAATCAACACATCATCTTGCTTGCACAAGCAATTTGGAACTCCTTGCAAAATCTTATCCATCATAGCCTGGAAGATTTTGGGGGAGGACTTTACACCATAAGGTAGCTTGGTGTATGAGTACAGTCCCTTGTGAGTGTTGATGGTGAGATACTGTTGACTCTCTTTGTCAACATTCAGCTGAGCATAAGCGTGCGACAGGTCAAGCTTGGAGAAAACCTTTGACCCAGAGAGTACTGCATACAAATCGTGCGAGGTAGGTAACGGGAACTGCTCATCGTCAACTCCTTGGTTGATAGTAACTTTGTAGTCATCACACAAGCGTACAGTTTTGTCTGCTTTGGGCACTACCACAATCAGGGTAGCCCATTCACTTTTGTCAGTTTTTACTAGCACTCCATTCTCTCTGAGCTCCACTTATTCTTCCTTCACCTGATTTTCAACACATAGGGGACAGGCCTTGCCTTACAATAGACAGGCTTCGCGTTGGACTTAATGTTGATATGCTCATCATATCCAGTGATGCCCTCATAACTATTTGAGAACATGCTTTTATACTTTTTCAGCATTGTGTCGAGTCGCTACTTTGAAGCATCTACACTGAAGATGTTTTTCCAGTTTAGTTTTAACTTTCTCAACCAGTCTTTGCTCATGAGAGTTGGCCTGTTGTTGTAGCACACTACAATAATAGGCTGCTTTACTAACTGGCCATTTTTTTGAACTGTACATTCCATTTGTCCACATGTCTCTAGGATTTCTCCAGAGTAGGTTTTTAACTCAATGGTACTTTTTGTAAGTGGTATTTGATTAAACTTACTCTCATATGTGTCCTTACACATAAAAGAGCAGTCCACTGCCTTGTCGATACACATATCAATATATTGCTCATTGATCAAAAGTTTTGTACGGAAGTCTTTCTCGCGACTGCTAGAGTTGCCACTAGTGGTATAGATACTGTAGATGCCAAGTTCTTCAACATCAGGTGTGTTCACTTCAATATTGTGAACTTCTCCTTATGTTGTTACTGCTTTGCATTGTCATTAGAATGGTTCTTACTTCCTGCTTTCAATCTAACTTTGCAAGTTGTTGAAATATGGCTTTGCTTCTGGCAGTGAAAACACTTCGCATTTCTGTATTGGTAGGACTGTGGCGAGTGATTTCCATTGCAGCGATAACAATTCACTGAACTGCTCTCACCAACATGCTTCTGACTTGGTCTCACAACTTTAGGTTTGGCGGTGGCTTTGTGACTGTAGACCTCAGCTGCACTAGTTACTTGAGTTGGACGGAGCTCCCCAGCATTCTTAGACGCCATCTCCATAGAGAGGGAAATTTTGCATGCTATGTCAAATGTTAGGTTCAGAGTGTTCAGTAACTAGGACTGTGTGTGCTCATCCACCAGTCCACACACAAACTTATCTCGTAACGCACAATCTAAAAATGTGCCAAAGTTACAATGCAAAGACAAGTTCTTAAGAACTACAATGTACTCACTGATGGTTTCACTTTTTGGTTTCTGGTACCAAACTTATAGCTCTGTGCTATTTTTAATGGCTTTGGGTTGAAATGGTCCTCGAGTTTCTCAACAATGTCTTCAAACGACGCATCCTTCACTTTCCCTGGGGCGAGTAGGTTTGTCAACGTTCCATAGACATCTGTCCCGATCTCTGTTAGAAAAATTGCTTTCTTCCATTCATGAATTACTTTATTTTGCACCTTCGGTCTCAATAATGTTATTGGCCCTAAAACACATCTCCATCTGCTCAATGTAAGAACTGAATGGTTTGCGAGATCGGTCATACATGCTGAGGCTTCTGATGAATCCCTTAGGCGCAGCCATGATTATCCCGATCCCGTCGAACAGTGACTCAGCATGATACCTGTGTACTTGTGAGAATCAACACCACTGTTGCTGTGTATACATACACATGAAGGCGAAGCACAGACAATTCTGCATCAACATGAACAGTAAAATATTGCAAAATTCAGTTTAGGTGTCACAAATTCACCGTAAACTTTTCCACTCGAAGGTTGAACACTGTGTCCTTCCATGATCCCTAAAAATGGCTTTGGGATCCCATTCTCATCACCAAAAGTGTAATATATGTGGGTAGAACAAATGAAGGACAGAGACACGATAAGTTGCTAGTCCATGTGCTTGCTTTACTAGGCCAGAGCGAACTGAGCATGCTCATACTAAATCATGTGACAAACCATGTAATAATATATTACAGTTACATATGTTACTAGCTGGGGGGGCCCGGTGTTGCCAGGGCTTTTTTGGACCGCGCGGTTTATGGCTGGGCGCTGCCGCTCCCGCGCTCTGTGTCACTCTTTACCTCCCTGACCCTCTCTCTGTCCCTCCCCCTCTCTCTCCCTGCCCCTCTCTCTCCCTGCCCCCTCTCTCTCCCCCCCCTCTCTCCCTGCCCCTGTCTGTCACCTCTCTCTCTCTCTCTCCCTCTCTCTCCCTCTCCCCCTCTCCTCTCCCTCCCTCCCCCTCTTTTGGCTCCTGGGGAAATGCTTTGAAAATTGAGCCCGGCCGTGGTGGCCATGCGGGGCCTGGTGCTGAAGGCCCGGCCGGGCTCTCAGGCTGAGCCGGACCCCAGCTGAGCTCCCGGTGGGGCCGGGCGCCGCGCCGCGGGTGGCGCGGTTTACGGCCGGCCGCTGACACTCCCCCACCCACTCTGTGTCTCGGGACGAGCGGTTGTGAGGCCCGGCCTGAGTGACTCCAACTCACCTCCCGTTCCCGGAGCCGCAATGTGGGGGTTTGTTTGGCTGGTGCTGTCGCTGTGGGGATGAAAAAAATGGCGGCGAAGTTTCGGGAGGCTGCAGGATTAGGTCCCACCCGTGATGCACCGATTGGTCAACCATCAGGTCACTGAACTGTAGGATTGGTCCACCATCACGTCACTCAACACTAATGAGCGGTAGGATTGGTCAACCGCTAATGAGCGGATTTTTGAACATTTTTTGTATACTGTTCGAACAACTTTTGTCTGACCAAAAAGCAAATATGCCTATTAGACTCCCCTAATGATAACCTTTCTTTTGATATAACATGCGTGTAGGTATGCTCTATAACTTTTGAGTGTGTAGCGGGCAGACAGACAAACAGACAGACAAACAGACAAACAGACAGACAAACAGACAAACCAACCGCTTTATATATTTATATATAAAATATATATATATATATATATATATAAGAGGGCTCCAAGGCAATCAATAGCTAGTCTGAAAGATGATACTATCAGTGAGGCCAAGTGCCTCTGAGGGATTTAAGACTGCCAGTGTGTAGTGACCCTGAATACAGAGAATCTGGCACTGTGCTTATGCCCAATCATGGTAAACAGATGGCCAGCCAACGGTTTGCATGATATGGGGACTCTTCTTCTTCCTAGGCAGTCCCTCAGAACCGAGGATGACTTGCTACCACACTAAAAATGAGATCGCAGGTGACTGATGAGTCCAATGCAGGACCTACAGTCTCTGTCACAGTTGGGGCAGACGGTGGTTGAAGGGGCGGGTGGGTGGGGTACTTGGGTTGACGTGCGCTCCTTCCGCTGTTTGCGCTTGGCTTCCGCTTGCTCACGGCGAAGAGACTCGAGGTGTTCAGCGCCTTCCCAGATGCTTCGCCTCCACTTTGTGCGGTCTTGGACCAGGGATTCCCAGGTGTCGGTGGGGATGTTGCACTTTTTCAAGGAGGCTTTGAGGGTGTCCTTGAAGTGTTTCCTCTGCTCACCTGGGGCTCTCTTGCCATGTTGGAGATCCGAGTAGAATGCTTGTTTTGGGAGTCTCGTATCAGGCATGCGGATGATGTGGTCCGTTCATTGGAGCTGATCGAGTGTGGTCAAAGCTTCGATGCTAGGGATGTTGGCCTGAGCGAGAACACTGACGTTGGTGCGCCTATCCTGCCAATGGATTTGCAGGATCTTGTGGAGGCAGCATTGGTGGTACCTCTCCAGCGCTTTGAGGTGCCTGCTGTACATGGTCCATGTCTCTGAAGCATACAGGAAGGCGTGGGTCACTACTGCTCTGTAGACCATGAGCTTGGTGCTGGGTTTGAGGTCCTGATCTTCAAACACTCTCTTCCTCAGGTGACTGAAGGCTGCACTGGCACACTGAAGGCGGTGTTGGACTTAGTCATCGACATCTGCCCATCGACGATTGCGGTAATTACAGAGGAGTCTTCCTGCTGTCTGCCACAGGGAAAGTCATCGCAAGAATCCTCCTCAATCGCCTTCTTCCAGTGGCTGGCTGAAGAGCTCCTCCCAGAGTTGCAATGCAGATTCTGCCCACTAAGGGGCACAATGGACATGATCTTCACTGCGTGTCAACTACAAGAGAAATGCAGGAAACAACACCAATCGCTGTACATGGCCTTCTTTGACCTCACAAAGGCCTTCGACACCGTCAGCCATGAGGAATTATGGACTGTTCTCCTCAAATTCGGCTGCCCTCAAAAGTTTGTCACCATCCTCCGCCTGCTTTGTGATGACATGCAAGCCGTGATCCTCACCAATGGATCCACCACAGACCCAATTCAAGTATGGACCGGGGTTAAGCAAGGCTGTGTCATCGCACCAATGCTCTTCTCAATCTTCCTGGCTGCAATGCTCCATCTCACCCTTAGTAAGCTCCCCGCTGGAGTGGAGCTAATCCACAAAACAAACGGGAAACTGTTCAACCTCCATCACCTCCAGTCCAGATCGAAGGTCATCCCATCCGCTGTCATCGAATTACAGTATGCAGACGACACTTGCGTCTGCGCACATTCTGAGGTCAAACTCCAAACCATTGTCAACACCTTCACCGAAGCGCACAAGAGCATGGGCCTTACACTAAACATCCGTAAGACAAAGGTCCTCTACAAACCTGCCCCCACTACACAGTACTGCCCCCCGATTATCAAAATCCATGACAAGGCCTTGGACAACGTGGACCACTTTCCATACCTCGGGAGCCTACTGTCAACAAGGGCAGACGTCAATATGGGGAATAACCTGATGTTGGCCTGTTGTTTGCTGCATGCTCCATAACTTGGTCCTGAAAAGAGGCCTCAACATGCAGTGTGTTAGTCTGAAGAGAAGCAATGGGTACGTAATGGGCAGGAGTTTCTGGGGGTGCTCGCCAACAGACAGAAAACAGCAAAACAGTGTGTAAACCAGGAGGAGTAAATGCTCTCAACCCACAATTAATCTTCAAATAGCATCTGAACAGCAATTTCAAGGCTCAGTTCTCCCATGTAATTTTAAGCAACTATTATATAGTCATTTATTAAGTTAGTTCGTCACCCTCTCGACTGCAGATAGATTGAATGTTGAGTCTTATACACCATGAAATCAACAGAGAACACAAGCTGCTGTGAGCAATTGGTGCATTCTGCAAACATCAAAAGATCATTCTTCATGAAAGATGCACCGTCCCTTTTCAGCCTCCACAGGCATTTTCAATTTTTGGTGAAATATTGTGGTTATCAACATTAGTGCTCAGCAATCAAACACATTCATTTTATTTTTGGCACCCAGCATTACCATTGAAAATTGGCAGATTAGATATAACGGCCCGGAAATCCCACACGGCTATCTGCAACAATTTTGCACCCCTAAGTTGGGACAACCACTGCATCGCTGACCCACCATAATTTGCAGGATCATCACATTTAAATAGCTACTGGGAGCTCAGTAACACAAATTCCGTGTTACTGGGGGAAGGGGGGAGGTTTGGACATTAGCATCCACACTTGATACACACATTCTCAAAACACATCACAAGGCTACCACTAAAACACTCCCTTCTTTCTTGCAGGAGAAGCTGGCAAACAATATGCGAGAAGAGGTGGCAATGGGACGAGGGTGAGGCCACATCCACTTCCTGTCCCCACTCAAGGAGGAGGTGCTCAATATTGTGGGCAGGGGAGAGTTGTGGTCATTGCCATGGCGACTGGACAGGCTGAAGGACACGTCCCGTAGAGTTTCTTCACATCTTACCCTCTTTTTCCCTTCTCACTTCCATCTCAACCTACACACTCAACAGTCATTCATCTTTCTCTGCTTATCCTTGACACTAAAAGCAAAACTTTGTCCCTCGCTTCCATTTCAGGTGCAGAAAATCAGATGTAGAGGGCTCTGTGAGAGCAGAGGAAGAGGAGGACAGCATCCATATAGACAGAGCTTTCCTTGACCTTAACCTAGCAAGCACCAGCTCATAGATTGGCACCACACCTGGTTTAAAAGGTAGACTAGAGGGCTCTTCACATGGTGAATCACCAAGCACAAGGGCATCTGAGCTAATGTAGGAGGGTCGGACAGTACAGGAACCAGCTTTTCGGAGAGCGACCTCGAATCCTAGCCCTGCTGCACAGAACTCAGATGCAGACTTTGGGAGCAGGCTAAACGAGTAGGGCTTTGAAGGAGTGGTATCCCTTTCTGTTCTTATAGATTACAGGCTCCTCATGTGGAGCCGCGCAATGTGTCTCCAGTCTATCGGGCCTTGCACCTTTGGGAAGCCTGCAACCACATGAAGCCTGCTGATCTCTCGTCCTGCTTTACTTATCTATGGAGGGGATGTAGTTGTCCCTTATGGAATAGAGAGCCTCCATCAAATGCCTGATGCAGCAGAGGACAGCAAACTGGGAGCTGTTGCTGATGTCATCTGTTGCAGCCTGAACCGACCCTGAGGCATAGAAGTTAAGGGCCACGGTCGCCGTGACAGCCACAGGCATTGCTTTCCATGTCCTGGTTTGGGGCTCCAGGTGGTGCTGCAAAAGGTGATACAGCTCAGTTGCAGCCTCCCTGGTGAAGTGCAGCCACCTCACATAATGCTCCTGCATCAGGTTGAGATAGGACCGTTGCAGCTCCCCCTCTTCCTCGAGCCCCAAAGGCAGACCATGAGGCAAACAACCCAATAGAGCACCCATGAGGCAAACAATCACCCCATAACCTCCAAAAAGTTGTTCCCAGGTCACAGAAGTCAGCTCTCCTACAGACAAAATCATCACAAAAAGGCTCAGAAGTTCACCAGCCTAACAGGACAAACCAGCTGAGTTACCTGAATGGAGGTGATGATCCCTTTAAGTAGCGCTCCTGCAGGCTCCATCCCGACTGTTAGTGCCATGATTTGCTGGGCGAGTTGATGAAATGTTGAGTCAGATGCTGGGGCATACCAATTTCGCGAAAGGGTCCTCAACCAGCGTAGGACTCTTACTTACACTGAGCTATTTGCATGTTTCTGGCAGACGCCATGGACGACTACAAGAGCCCGACCCAAAATGGCATGTGGCGCACTTCCGGCATCCCATATTGGACCCCTAGTGCTTGAAAATTGGGCGTTGGGCAATCGAATTTCTAGCCAGTATTTCTCCTCTCTTTGAGGAATTTAAAACAGACCGATACTGATTGGTTGTTTCTCTGAGATTTCAACCTTCCTCTTCTCATGAGCTTTTTCAACTGCCCTCTGATTTGAACAGATCAGCTCCATTAACTATCCAGAAAAGACTTAATGGGACTTCCTGTATTTTGAATATCCCACCATCATATTTAGAAAGAACCCGTCAGTGGAATTAACAACAAACTGGACAATCATAGAATATTGTTTAAGATTGAATTATTCTTCCTACCCGCCTGTAACTAACAAAGCTTATTTTTGTATTAAAGTAAGCTTGGTCCAAACTGCTTACTTACTGTGACTGGATTTAAAGGAACAGCCACTGAATTGAAACTTGATATTTTTATATTAAGGATTATAAAGGAAAATTATTTAAAAAAACCTAAAAGGCAATAAAAATTATTTTTATTGGCACTTAAGCAGTAAGAAGAGTTAAGTTGGGGCACAGGTTAAGAGATGAATGAGGTAAGCTTGCAGTGTAGAGTGAAGGTGGCAATGGAGACACCTCTAACATCTGTCAGTGTAAGGTGCATACATACATTCAGCAAGTGACAGATGCCCTATTCATGAGGGAAAACACCTTTATATAGTTCCCAGTGGAGGCCAGGGATGTACAAGACTGAGCTGCGATTTTTTTTACCATTTAGCAGGATTCCCCAAAGCGCATGGGATAATCTGGTTAGCCTTTGAACTCCTCCTGGCAGGGGTGCCCCCTATATGAAGCAGAAAGGTTATTACTCTATCAAGATACAGTTGTTGTATCCACATTATGCAAGTGACTGCCAGATCGCCAGGCTGCATTCATAATGCATTAATTCTGGCAGTTATCTGTTTTCACCCCTCTTTGTAGATCCCCTTTGAGTAAAGGGTTGACTCCTTGGTGATCAAGGGCTGCCTTGGTTGATCATTAATTTGCCACATTCCAACATGCTAGCTGAGAGAAGACAGAACAAGGCCCATGCTTCCACCAAGGACATAATAAAGAACACAATAGGCACCCTGATTCAGCACATCCAGTGTTTGGCTAAGTCAGAGGTGGTGCTGCAGTACTAGCCATCCAAAGTCTCCTGTATCATTGGGGCTTGTTGCATTCTGCATAACATTGCAATGGAAAGAGGCATCCATCCATCCTAAGGGACTACAACAAGAGGTGGAAGAGTACATATCTGATGCCACTGAACAGGAAGTGATAGAGATTGCCCCACAGGGCCCTATGATGACTGCCAAACAAATGCCTGATCACAGAAAACTTTAGCTGAGCATTTTACCCTCGCCTTCTGTCCTCTCAGCAGCATCTTCACTAATCCACAAATAAGTTATAAAAATTACCCATTTGCAACCCCTTACTGCTCTCCCAGAAGCATATTCCATCTTCTCTGCTGTCTTCTCATCACTGTCCCCAAAATTGTGGCATTCGACACTTCTAAACTGCTGTGCATAAAGTTATTTAATGTGCAGATATTCAATGGGTCTCTGTTCCTAGTGCCTGTTATAACTGTGCTCCCCTTCCTAATTGTTGGTGAATGCTGTCTGCATCTACCTAATCTCGTGCCTCTTCTCAGTGGAAGATCTGCAGCAGGAGACTGTCTGGTGGCTGGATACGGGAGAAGTGCTAGGTGTAATGTATATACCTTTAAGGGGGGAACTATCTTTTACAGCTCATGTACACTGCAGTACCGGCAGTGACCACACCTGTATATAGCATTGAGTAGTAATCTGTGCAGATCAGTTCCCGTATGAGCCACGTTGAGTAAACACCTGTTGTACTGTTCTCCTGCAGTCTTTGTCTTAACATACACGGACACAACATTGGCGACAAGGCAAGTTCGAACCGACCTGCAACTCTGCATCAACTCCTGGGGATTCGTTCCTGGAGATCAGTGGATTGGAGGTCAAGGCCAGAGACTCGGGCGTCGACCACGGGCAACCGCCCAGTCACCCAGCAAAGACTCGAGAATTGCGGGGGAGGCTGTCGAGAGCCAGGCTTGGCTTTCCAGTGGAGGTGGTCCAGCGAAACGGGCTGGCAACAGGTAGTGCGCAGACCCTTCCTGGACAGCGGCGGGCTAGAGCCCGACCGAGCGGCACAGCAAAGGGCCGAGCAGCGTCGATGGGGGAGAGGGAGAGAGGGCAGAGCGCATAGGGTGCAGCCGGTGATCAGGAGCCGAGCAGCATCGAAGAGAGGGAGAGAGAGACGCACAGAAACCCGCGAGAAACCGCCGTTGTCACGAGGACCGCCGAGAGCGGCGTTGGCAGCAGCGGGGGAGGAAGGGAAGCGCGGGAGACGCCATTTTAAGCCATTGGGAGACGCCATTTTAAACCACACCCAAAATGCCGAAGAGTGGCAGTATCACCGCATTTGACAATGAAGTCGAAGATTGGACTACATATGTCGAACGAATAGAGGTATACTGCAAGGCAAATGAGGTGTCAGATGACAAGAAAGCGTCGGTATTGTTAAATTTAATGGGTGCAAAGACGTATGGTTTATTACGAAATCTAGTCACCCCAACGAAGCCAATGGAAAAGAGTTTTGAAGACATAGTAACGATACTACAGGAACATTTAAACCCCACACCGCTGCTGATAGCAGAACGATTCAAGTTTCACAAACAGAACCAGCATAAGGATGAAAGCAATGCTGATTATTTAACAGAACTGCGCAAACTATCGAAACACTGCCAGTTTGGAGCGGGACTGGCAGATACCTTAAGGGACAAGTTTGTGTGTGGGCTTCAAAGTGAAGGAACCCAGAAACGGCTTTTATCTGAAAAGGACCTTACGCTGGAAAAGGCTTTCAGCATTGCGGTATCATATGAAGCAGCAGCACGGGGCGCTGCAGAGATACAACAGAGACCGCAAGAATATGGCACAAACGAAATGTCATATGGAACAGAGAAGTGCTATCGCTGCGGCAGAACAACACACGACCAGAATGATTGCTGGTTCAAAGACAAAGTGTGCAGACAGTGTGGAAAAGTAGGACACATAGCACGAGTCTGCAGGTCGGGAAAGAAAACCAGCAATAAGAAACCTACCAAAGAAAAGTACAAGAAGGTTGACGGAGAATAGTTCAGACGAACAAAAGAGTGATAACGACTCCGAAAGCAGGGAACTGAGTTGTCTGAAACTACATAATGTGATCACAACGGAGGATCACCGAACCATTTGGGTCACTCTCAAGATAGCAGGAGTCCAGGTAAAGATGGAATTGGACACAGGATCAGCCCTAACAGTCATAAACCGACGGGACTACGAGCGGCTATTCTCACACATACCCTTGAGAGACACAAAAATTATTTTGAAGACGTACACGGGGCAAAAATTCTACCCCAAAGGAAAAATAAGGGTGACCGTTATATATAACGGTAAGGAAACACCAAAACTAGACCTGTATGTATTGCAAGATGGAGGACCACCATTACTGGGACGTGAATGGATCCGGAAAATACAACTGGATTGGCATTCCATACAGGCACTGACTGTGGCTGACAAAAAGGATGACGACGTCACACCTGGGCGACTGTCAAAGATCCTAACTGATGCGAAAGAAGTGTTCCAGCAAGGACTCAGAACACTAAAAGGCATGACAGCGATGATTAAAATTGAAGAAAACGCAAGCCCCAAATTTTTTAAGGCCAGACCAGTACCTTATGCGATCCACCCAGTCGTCGAAGCAGAGCTGGAGAGTCTGGAACGTTCAGGTGTACTGTCCAAGGTAGACTGGAGTGAGTGGGCTACACCCATCGTCCCTGTAATGAAAAAGTCGTTGAGCAGCACACCTGGGGAACCAAGGAATGTTCGCATCTGTGGGGACTTTAAGGTAACAGTGAACCCGGTGCTTCACACCGTACAATATCCACTTCCGCGGATTGAAGATATTTTCACCTCGCTATCTGGAGGGAAACGCTTCACTATGATTGATCTGGCCCAGGCGTATCTGCAAATGGAGGTAGAAGAAGCATCAAAAAAATACCTCACAATCAACACCCATAAAGGTCTCTACCAATACAATCGGCTGGTATTCGGGGTAGCATCAGCTCCGGCTATTTGGCAGAGGGCAATGGAACAAGTCCTGCAAGGGATCCCAGGGACCCAGTGTTATTTGGACGACATCATGGTCATGGGCGAAAATGACAGTGATCACCTTGCCAACCTGGAGCAGGTGCTCACGAGATTGCAGGAATATGGGCTCCGAGCTAACTGCCCCAAATGCGAGTTTTTTAGAAAACAGATCTCGTATTGTGGCCACGTTATAAGGAGGGGTTACATAAGTCCCCAGAGAAGATTGAGGCAGTATTCAAGGCTCAAGCACCGGAAAATGTGTCACAACTGAGGTCGTTCCTCGGGCTGGTAAACTACTACCATAAGTTCTTGCCAAATTTGTCTACAATGCTACACCCACTGAACACCCTACTGCAAACTGGGGTGCCATGGAAGTGGAGTGACGAATGTAGACGAGCTTTCCAGAAGAGCAAAACACTAATCACATCGAAAGAGGTATTGGCCCATTACAACCCAGCATTACCAATTCGGTTGGCATGTGATGCGTCACCCTACGGCATTGGAGCGGTGCTGCCGCACAAATTCTCGGACGGCTCAGAGAGGCCAATAGCCTTTGTGTCACGATCACTAACCTCAGCCGAGCGTAACCACGCCCAGATTGACAGGGAGGCCCTCAGCCTAGTGTGGGGAGTGAAAAAGTTCAATCACTATCTGCACGGGCAGAAATTCACCTTGCTGACTGATCACCAGCCTCTTGTCTCCATTTTTAATCCGAAGAAGGGCGTTCCGGTGATGACTGCGCAACGACTACAAAGATGGTCACTTTTTCTAGGGGCGCACCACTGTGAGATTGAATATAAGGGCACGAAACAGCATGGAAATGCTGATGGGCTATCACGTCTGCCACTGCCTACTGCGGAGGAAGCACCAGCAGTGGATCCTGTCGAAATATTCCATTCGACTATAGTTGAATACCTACCGGTAACTAATGCTTGTATCGAAAATGAAACCCGAAATGACCCGACACTGTCTCGGGTATATGATTTGACGGTGAAGGGATGGCCAGCACATGGTGACTCACTGTTGCCAGCATTCTCTACAAGCAGAGAACAGCTGTCAGTGTGCCGGGGGACCTTGATGTGTGGATCCCGAGAGGTAATTCCACCCAAGTTAAGGGATAGAGCGCTCAATGAGCTTCATGAGGGTCATCTGGGAGGGGTAAAAATGAAAAGCCTAGCCAGGGCTTATGTGTGGTGGCCGGGAATCGATAAACAAATCGAGGACCTGACCAAGAGCTGCTCAGGATGCCAGAAAGTCCAAAATGCACCACCACAGGCCCCTCTACACCCATGGGAATGGCCCTCGCCTCCATGGCAATGGTTGCATATTGATTTTGCTGGTCCATTCATGGACTCAATGGCCTAGAAATTCAGTTGGTTGCGCCAGCCGGTAACGCCATAAGAGGGGTATATTTCCAGCGCTAGGCACTTAGCGCCCGGGCGCAGACCGATCTGCGCCAACGCCCAAATTCAGTTGACATTTAGCGCCGGCGCAAAGTGTTTGCGCTCGCTCAGCTGCGCGCGCAGCTTATGACGTCATCTCGTCGTGGAACGCTGTTTGTGCGCCCCAAACCGGAGATTCAGTGGCGCCCGCCCAATGTGGGCGTGGCGCTGCTAAGAACTGTGAAGTGGAACGCAACAGAGGCCCTGCGGGCCTCGGGGAGCGCTAATTAAAGGGCACTTACACTGACCTATAAAGCCCAGCCATTTTGCTGCAATGACTTTACTGCTTTGGATTTCTGGACAGAGACCAAGGGACAGAGCTTACTGATTTGGGACAACATAGGAGAGGTATTTTTTGCTTCTGGCCAGTGCTTTGACATTTGATTCATTTGATTTCACTGTTTTCAACTTTATTATGGGGGCTGTATGGGGGTCCAACCCTCAGTTGCAGCATTATGTGCGAAGGGCTCGCAGATGCTGTGAGAGAGGGCCAGCCATGCCTAGATGCAGAGGGGCCATCAGGCGTCGGCAACGTAGGCCTTACCCACTCAGGCAATACCGGCAGCAGGTGTCCTATCTCACCATGACTGCGGCGCATTGTGTTAAGAGGCTGCGCTTCAGAAGGGAGGTGGTTGCAGAGATCTGCCAGCTGCTTCACAGAGATCTGCGTCCACAGCTGATGTGCAGGACATCACTCTTGGTGGAAGTGAAGGTCACGGTGGCTCTGAACTTTTATGCAAGCGGCTCCTTCCAAGCCGCTGCTGGGGACATAGCGAACATCTCCCAGTTCGCCGCACATCGCTGCATCCGGCAGGTCACCGATGCACTTTTCGCGAGGAGACACCAATTCATCTCCTTCCCCATGACCCGACAGAGGCAGGAGCAGCGCGCAGTCGGATTTGCCAGGATCGCGCGCTTCCCCATGGTGCAGGGCGCCATTGACTGCACGCATGTGGCTATACGGGCACCTATCCACAATGCCGAGGATTACCGCAACCGGAAGGGCTACCATTCCCTAAATGTACAGCTGGTGTGTGACCACAGGCAGCGCATCCTAGCTGTCAATGCCCGCTTCCCAGGAAGCAGCCACGATGCATTTATCCTGCGCCAGACTAATGTGGCTGACATGTTCGAGGCACAGCCTCCACCAAGGGGATGGCTTATCGGGGACAAGGGCTACCCTTTGTGTACATGGCTCATGACCCCGCTCCGCGCGCCCAGGACCCCAGCGGAGGAGGCATACAACGAAAGCCATCAAGCCACAAGGAACATCATAGAGCAAACGATAGGCGTCCTCAAGCAACGGTTCCGCTGCCTGGATCGTTCCGGCGGATCTCTACAGTATTCGCCGGATAGAGCCTCCCAGTTCGTCGTCGTGTGCTGCATGCTGCACAACCTGGCTATCTGCAGGACTCAGGCACTGCCACCTGACATTGCACCACCACATCAGGAGGACGAGCAGGAGGACCATGAGGAGGAGGAGGAGGAGGAGGAGTACCAGCCCAGGAGGGAGCCACAAGGTCCAAGGGCCGTCCGCCGGGGGCTTATTGATCGACACTTCTCGGCCCCCTGTCAGGGAATGGGCTGTGGCAATGAACGCACCTGAAGGCAGCCACACCGCAAGCCCTCAGCCGGTTAACGCAACAACCACTTGGAACCTGAGACGTGGACATGCTGAATAAATAAAAAGCTTTATTTCACAAACTCAGGGCCCTTCCCACATGAAACAGAAAAACAGACAAGACCCCCAAAAAACAGTCAAAAACATCTGTCACTCCCAAAACCTGGGTAGGACTAACAAAACTTGCCCATCCAAATGGCCTTCATCATCGGCCTTACAAAAATAAGCCCCCCCCTCCACAACACAAACACCCCCATAAAAACAAAAAATGCCTTGATCCTCGGCCTTACCAAAATAATGCCCCCCCAGAACACAAGCCCCCCAATATAAAAAAAACCGCTATCACCACACTCTAATGGGTGTGTCGAGAGGGCGAGTCCTTAGACAGGCTTCTCTGGCCCCTGCCCGACCTGCTGCTCTGCCTCAACCTGGGCCCTGCGGGTGTGGCAAGGCTGGGGGAAGGCTCATGAGGGCCACAATGCGTGTCGGCAGATGCCCTTGGGGGTCGGCCTAGACGAGGCCCGGCCCGGGAGGGGCCGGCTGCTGACTGCTGCAGCTGTGGCTGGCCAGCATCAGTCTCAGCAGCAGCTCGTCGCACCTTGGCTGGGGGAGTGGCAGTGTCGGCTGCACCAATGGGGGCAAGCTGGCTGATGGCAGGTGCGCGCTGCTCGCCAGAGGCACTGGCACTCGGCCGGGCTGGCAGTGCAGCAAGCGCAGCAATCTGGTGGAGGCCAGACCGCTGTGCTGCAGCAGGGCGGCGGGTGCCCTGGCGATGCTTCCGCGCCACAGCGAGTGTGGCAGAAGTGAGTGCCCGAACTGCCCTGGTATGTGCCCGCATCAGCTCTGCCAGTGTCTGGACGGCACCACTCATCTCGCGAGTCGCGTCCTGGGCTGCCGCGAGTTGCTGGACACCCCTGTCGTGCGCTGCCGCGAGTTGTTCGACCCCCCTGGCCTGTGATTCCCCGAAAGCGACCACACTATGAGCCAGGGACTCAATGGCCTGAGGCATCTGTTGCACAACCCCCATGAACTCCTGGTGGCGCCGCTCAGACGCCGCCGACATCTCATCGAGGAGGCGCACCTCCTGGGCGAGGGCCGTCTCCGGACTGGAGGGCGGACTCTCCCTCTGGGGAGAAGGCCGGCGTGCTGCCGGACCCTTCCCGCGTGCCTCGAGCCCACTGGGCCCAGGATCTGCCCTCCCCTGCAACACTTCCCCCTGGCTCTCCTGCAGGCCAGACGTCTCCCCTCCATTGCCATCCCCTGGCGCGGATGAGGGTTCCCCCGATGTGCCGCTTTCCTCCTGGTCCTCGTCGTCCTCCTCCTCCAAGGGCCTGGCACTCTGAGCTTCAGGGACCACCTCCTCCTCACCAGCTGAAAGCAGGAAGGCACAAGAGTAGCTTTAGAGTGAGGACAGGTTGTCAGCGAGGGAGGCCTGAGTGGTGGCATTATGCGCATTTGTCGGTCAGTGCGAAAGGATGTAGATCTGAAGTGCAAGGGCAACGACAGAGGTCCAACCGGTCATGTCCTTACCAGTGGGTCCCAGTACAGGGTCCGCATCTCCGATCGCAACAGGGCCAGTCACCCGGGCACGCATGAGTCGAGCCACGCTCTCCTCCAGCTCACTGAGCGCCTGGTACTGGGGACGGCCTCCCCCGGTGGCAGACTGGCTTCTCAAATTCCGCGCCAGCTTGGCCTGCAAGAGAAAGGACGGCCTCTAAGTACAGTGTGGTGCCCTGTTGCTGTGTGCACTGCCTCCCATGGTCGAATAGCTTGGCCAGTGTGTTAAGTGCAGAAAGTGCTATTGATGATCATGCCAGTGCCATTGCTGCGGGAGGAGGGCTGCCCATTAGTCCTTTGAGGTCCCTTTGCCCATAATGTGAGGTGCACATGCAAGGATGAGGAGGACACTGGAAAGGGTACTCACCTTCACCATCCGAGTGAGGTCGTTGTACTTCTTGCGGCATTGGTCCGCACTCCTGGGGACATCGCAGGTGGATGACACCCTGCGGGCGATTTTCCTCCAGGCTTTCCTGTACTGGCTCCTGGGAGCCTTCTTGCTACTGTCCGGGCACAAGATCTCTCTTTTGTTTTCGACACCATTAATCAGCACCCTCAGAGCATGCTCTGAGAAGCGCTGCGCTCGTTCACGGGCCCTCTCCATGGCTCCAGGCGCTATTTTGGCCCACCAGCAGTGTTGAGGCCTAGCTGCAGGGCTCCAGTATGCAGGGCGTGGCAGCAGTCAAAGTCGACCCTTCCCCCTTTAAGAGCTGGCCGGCGTCAGGGTGTCTGCTGTCAATCAAAACATGACCGCACCTGCGCTGCGCCCGGCCTCGGCGTTATCAGGCCGCATCGCCGGCTTAGCGCCTGAAGAGAGCATTGCAACGCCAGTTTCAGCGCTCGGCCAATCTCTTGGCCAACTCTACTGAATTTCGGCGATGTGGCCTACATTTTCCGGCGGGCGCTAACTTTAGCGAACGCCCGACTTTAGTGCCCCAAAAGTGTCCAGACTGAATTTCTAGGCCTATGACTCCACATGAGCCTCCTCCCACTCTATTTACTTCATCTAACCCTATCAGCATATCCTTCGATTCCTTTCTCCCTCATGTACCTATTTGGCTTCCTCTTAAATGCATCAATGCTGTTTGCCTCAGTGGTAGCGAGTTCCACATTCTCACCACCCTCTGAGGAAAGATGTTTCTCCTGAATTCCTTATTGGATTTATTAGTGACTATCTTATATTTACGGCCCCAGTTTTGGATTCCCCATAAGCAGAAACCTTGGCCCCAATATTTATCAAGCTGTGCATTCAGAGCTGGGGTGGGGGGAGGGAGGGAGTGGGGGGAGTGGGGAGAGAAGGGGTGTGGGGGAGGAGGGTTAATGGGGGGAGGGGGTGTGTGGGGGGGTGGGGTGTGGGGGAGGAGTTCCATCCTGCAGTTTTTAACTGCAGGGCATCTTTTAAATTAAAAACTTTTTTTCCAGGTTTTCCACACAACAGCCAGCCTGATTGACAGGCTCCCTGCCTATTGGGTTCAGGTTTGAAATTTTTTAAATGTTATCTTCCCACCTGCCCCAAACCCACCCATTCTTGGGGGTTAAATACCCCCATCTTCTCTATGTCTACCCTATCAAACCCCTTCATAATTTTAAAGACTTTTATCAGGTCACCACTCAGTCTCCCTTTTCCAGAGAAAAGAGCCCCAACCTAATATTCAGTTCTCGTATCATACTTGTAAATCTCTTTTGTACTTTCTCCAGTGCTTCTATATAACTTATGTAATGTGGAGACCGGGGGGAGGGGGGGGGGGATATTCATCCCCTTAGCTCCTCCTGTTAGTGCCAGTAAATGGCGCTAACGGGGCGCTAGACCAGTATCGCCGGGGCGAGGCGAATCCAGTGCTGCACGCCACATCTGCCCCCCCTGCCCCCCCCCCCATAGCGCTGCTGGTAAGAGATATCACCGGGAATGTCAACGCCAGGTAGATCGTGACGTCAGTGAGCGTTGCCTGATTTGCAAAATTGATTCTCACCACTTACCTCACCACCTGGAGTAAACACCAACAGGGAGAGCTGGTGTGCAGCATCAGGAAGCCGGCTCCAGGGACGTTATTTAAAGGGATCATCAGTAATCACTCACAGCTGTCAGGTTAATGCAGGTTCAGTGGTTTTCTGTTCGTTTCACCCACTGCAACAGTTTCATTCAGTAATTTCAAGGTTCTTTTGCATCAGGAGTCTTCTGGCAACTAAAAAGTAGCTACATTTATTCTTCAAAGATTCAAACTGCTACACTTGGTAACATTAACGGGGGCTGTATCATAGAATCATAGAAATTTACAGCACAGAAGGAGGCCATTCGGCCCATCTTGTCGGTGCCTGCCGACAAAGAGCTATCCACCCTCAAAGCACTGGAACAGTACCACCAACGCTGCCTCCGCAAGATCCTGCAAATCCATTGGCAGGATAGGCGCACCAATGTCAGTGTTCTTGCTCAGGCCAACATCCCTAGCATCGAAGCTCTGACCACGCTCAATCAGCTCCGATGGATGGGTCACATTGTCTGCATGCCCGATACGAGACTCCCAAAACAAGCGCTCTATTCGGAGCTCCGGCACGGCAAGAGAGCCCCAGGTGGGCAGAGGAAATGCTTCAAGGACACCCTCAAAGCCTCCTTGAAAAAGTGTAACATCCCCACCGACACCTGGGAATCCCTGGCCCAAGACCGCACAAAGTGGAGGAGAAGCATCCGGGAAGGCGCCGAACACCTCGAGTCTCTTCGCCGGGAGCAAGCGGAAGCCAAGCGCAGGCAGCGCAAGGAGCGCACGTCAACCCAAGCACCCCACCCACCCGTCCCCTCAACCACCATCTGCCCCACCTGTGACAGAGACTGTAGGTCCTGCATTGGACTCATCAGTCACCTGCGAACTCATTTTTAATGTGGAAGCAAGTCATCCTCGGTTCCGAGGGACTGCCTAAGAAGAAGATCCACCCTAATCCCACTTTCCAGCACTTGGTCCGTAGCCTTGTAGGTTATGGCACTTCAAGTGCATATCCAAGTACTTTTAAATGTGATGAGATTCTCTGCATCTACCACCCTTTCAGGCAGTGAGTTCCAGACCCCCACCAGCCTCTGGGTGAAAAGATTTCTCTTCAAATCCCCTCTAAACCTCCGACCAATTACTTTAAATCTATGCCCCCTGGTTATTGCTAAGGGAAATAGGTCCTTCCTATCCACTCTATCTAGGCCCCTCATAATTTTATACACCCTAATTAGGTCCCCCCTCAACCTCCTCTGTTCCAAAGAAAACAACCCCAGCCTATCCAATCTTTCCTCATAGCTAAAATTCCCCAGCCCAGGCAACATCCTCATAAATCTCCTCTGCACCCCCTCTAGTGCAATCACATCCTTCCTATAATGTGGTGACCAGAACTGCACGCAGTATTCTAGCTGCGGCCTAACTAGTGTTTTATACAATTCAAGCATAACCTCCTTGTACTGACATGCCACCTCGCCCTCCAGGATCTATGGCTCAGAAATACGGGAATATGTAGGCAGCGAGAAATATGGGAACATGTGCACAGAGACATGAGAAGGTTCATCAGGGCTCTCACCAGGAGGCCTTACCCTCCGAGAGTATTTCGAAAGCATTTCTCCTACCTTCAATTAAATGAGGAGCAGTGTATTAGACGGCTCCGCTTCACATAGGAGGTGGTCACAGAACTCTGCCACCTCCTCCATACAGACCTCCAGCCTCACACCAGGATGACTTAAACCCCAGATCCCTGTTGCTCACCACATCCCTATCATTCCATCCCTCTCGCAGGCTATATCACAGCACAAAGCTGAAATGAGAGACACCACAAAAGAATGATAAGTGAAGTAATAAATTTATCAAAAAGTATTGGACACATATTTACACCAAAAACATTTACTAATCACCCTTTTGCAATCCCTTAGTGCCTGTCGTTACTGTGCATTTGCCTACTGTAGGATTTCGCAATAATTTCAAAATTTTCTACAGCTCCAAAGATTATGTTTTTGATTAAAGATAAACCTGGGTAGAATATATCTTTAAAAATCCAGGGCATCAAAATGGCCATCAGACCTCATGGCAGAAGACAAAAGACAGTCTCTCTTCAAAGCACGGGCTGACAAAAAGGACTTGAAAGGCAACCTGTGTGTCTGTGAAAAAGGAAAATCAAAGATGGCTGTCCGGCCTCGTGGCAAAAGACACAACACAGCCTGTGTACATATGGAAAGGAAAATCAAAGATGGCTGACAAAGGATTTTTTTTTAAAAACAGCCTCTGAAGCAATGAGGTATTTAAACTGTCAATCAAAGGCAGTTTAGGGAGTTTCACCGCAGGACAATCGATGTTTGTTTACAGGAAGTCTACAATGTTGACATAAAGGCTTAACCACTTAAAGCTATCAATCAATTGCAGTTGCACTGACCACAGGACAATGGCTTTGTTTACACTAACATCCAAGGGCTGTTTCCCCAGCAATTAAGGAAACAGACATTTTTTTTCAAACTGAGACAGCTTTATTCAACCCAGTTTAAACAAATGTGTAATTCATCCAAACCCCATCACAGTCAATGGGGGCAGTTTGGATCCTTTTTCTTCAGCCCAGATACATCCGGATTTGGGCGCGAAGATTTCGGCTCCAAAATGGGGTATAAAGGTAGCTTCACAGGAAGCCATCTCTCTCTCTCTCTGCCGCCTCGCCTCCATGCTCTGCCTATAGAAGAACAGCTCAATAAGACTGCCCAAAGGAGTGGAATACCAGCAGTTACTTTTAAACACTGGGGTATCTCCATTTCAGGGTGGGGAAGAATCTAAGACCGCAAGGGCACGGAGCAGGCGTTCTCTGGTGAGCATAGATTTTCTGGCCCATCACAAGGCAACTTAGATAGGTATTTAGGGGTGGGAATTAAGGGGAATTATTGTTAAATTGTGATTTTAGTCAATTTTCCCTCGTTGTGTCCGTTCTCTCCTCCCCTATTAAGTAAGAGTGTTGTACTAAGCAGAAGAGTGCTGTAGTAGACACTAAGTGTACTGTGAGAAGTAAAAGTGCTGCATTTAAGTAAAAGAGTTTTGTACTAAGCAGAAGAGTGCTGTAGTAGACACTAGGGGGGAAAAATTGGGTGAGTAGCACCACCTGTTAGCGCCTAAAGAGGCAGTCAGTGGCTGTAGCACCACTGGCTGCGCCTCCCGCGATATTCAGCAGGGGCACTAATGGTGGCGTTAGCCTTTTGCGCTGCGCCGCCACCGATGACATCATCGGTGTGCGCAGCGCCCCATTCGCGCCCCGATCACGATATTTGGTAGCGATCGCCACTGTAGCGCCGTTCGCTACCCGCGCCCAGTTCACGGGGCCTTGCTGCGCCGGCAGAGACGCAAGTTAAGGTGGAGGTGCGGGGCGGCCGCTTTTTCAGCGGCTGCCTGCCAGCATCTCCGTCCCCAGCCTCCTGGTCGCCCCCCGCGGCATTGCCAGCTGTTTCCCGAGAGCCCGGCACTTCTCGTTGGTGCCGAGCTCTTTTGCCGGCACTCGCGATCGGGGCTCACGCTGTTGCAGGCCCCTCCCCCTTAACAGTGGGAGGAAGGCCTGCAGTACCGCAGCGTGCCGTGCCGCAGCATGTGGCGCTGCGGCACGTAGCGCTGCAAAATTCACTTTCAGCGCCCTAAGAGGTCCGCGTAGCGCCTCTAGCCGCGCCCCGTCTCCCTCTAGGGGCACTTCAACTGAATTTGCGGCGATCGCTAATGTGGCGATCGCGGTGCAAATTCCAGCGCCCAGGCGAACTTTGCGCCGCTTGGGCGCCTCAGGCCAATTTCTAGGCCTAAGTGTGCTGTGAGAAGTAAAGTGCTGTATTTAAGTAAAGGGGTGTTGCACTAAGCAAAAGAGTGCTGCAGTGGACAATAAGTGTACTGTATTTAAGTAAAGTGCTGTATTAAGCATAGGAGTGTTGTATTGATTATTTTCAATTTATTTCTTTTTATTTCAATAAATACTGGTCTGTTTTGCACCCAACCATGAGTCTCGTTTCTGCCTACATCGCTGCTGAAAGGGGAGCGATTCGAAACCGCACGGGGCTCTGGAGCAGCTCAGAGACTTCTGACTGGCTAGAGGCAATAACCCCAAACCCCCCCCTCAATTCTTACACTACTCTAGTGCTCCTATGAAGTGTTGGCCCAATGGCTGCAGCAGGGCTGGTGGAAGGCTGCTGAGTGTCCATGTGGGAGACTTCAGATGGCCTTGCAGAGCGTCCTCAGCCAGCTCTGGGCCTGGAAGGTCCGGCTGTAGACTGCACCGCCTCAGCATAGGCGGCAGTAGTCTGGGCTGGCTGGATGACAGGCAGCAACAAGGGCAATGGCGGAGTGGCAGTGGTGGGAGCAGGAATGCTGTCATCCTGAGAGAGAACTGCAGGTTCCTGCTCCACTGACCCACTGCCACTCCCCCTGGGCAGCCCCTCAACATCCCTAGCAATCTGTTGGAGCACAGATTGCTGGCCTGCTGCGACACCGTGAAATCTCCAGTTGACAGTGGTAGGCCCAGCCACGATGGCAGCAGTCAGAGCTTGCATGGCATCAAGTTGAGATTGCATGAGAGCAGTCTGAGATTGGATGCCACCAAGCATAGACTGCATTATAGCACTGAGACCTTGCGTCGCTTCCACCTGTGATGCAATGGAAGCTCTCAGATCACCCATCACACGTGGCATCAGGTCTGGGTTGCCACGGTCTCACTGGGAGTCCACCATCCTTTGCAGACTAGAAATGATGGGCTCTATGGTGTGCACAGAGCCTTGTGCAATGTTGGAGGTGGACTCCTCCACGCTCCTTACCATTGCCGAGAGGCTCTCACGCACCCTTGCCATTGCACCTATCATCTCTGTGTGCATGCCCATTGTGATAAAAATGATAACTTCCGGGAAGTTATGTCATCACTTCCTGTGAACTATGAACTATGAACTGTGTACATACCTCACTTCCTGTCATATGTCACTTCCTGTTGGACTGGTATAAATACTGGTCTGTTCAGTATTGTAAGAGGCTTCTACCAGAGGCATGGTAAAGACCTCTCTTGTGTATATAGTGTGTTTATAAGTTACTTAAAGCTTACTTTAAAGTTACTTGATGGTAAGTCTCCTTTTTCTTACATCACCCATCACCTTTCTTCTTAAGGCCTCCCCATCGAGGTCCTCATCTGAGTCCTGTGCAGCAGGACCCGCGCGCAAACTCACACTCCGGGGAGCTGGCTCCCGAGCCATCCTTTCCCCCTGGCCTTGCTGCAGCCCACTCGTTCCTGGTGCCTCACCCTGTGCAGATCCCGCTACTATGCTAGCCTCTAAAGAACGCGTAGTGCCAGTATTTGAGCTGATGTCTGCGGGTGAGAGATGCAGTGACGCGGTGTGTTCTTCCTCCTCCTCTTCTCCCGCCTCGCTCTCTACGGTACCCTCAGGGACAGGCTGCTCAGGTGCTCGCACATTATCTGAAAGCATAAATGCACAAGAGTCGGGTTAAGGTGAGAGGAGGAGGGTAGGAAGGGAGAAATGCATGCATACAGCATGATTAGCTGGAAAGTACAAAACGTTTGTGGGGTGAGGGGGAAGTGGGACGTGAGCAGAAGGAGTAGGGATGAACATACCGTTGTTGTCTCCAAGGAGGTCAACATCGCCAGCAGCCACGGCGCCCACCACATGGTGCCCAATAAACTGCAGCACTCTATTCTCCAGCGCAGACAGTGGTTGGGTGTCGACTTGTCCCCACCTGTGCACTCCTGCTCCCTCCTGTTGTGAGCCACCTTGGCCTGCAAGAGAAAGGAAAGTGTGTGAGTGAGTGTGGAGCAATGTGTTTGGGTGATGTGCCTGCCATAGTTGAATAGCTGTCATTGTATGCAAGGTGTGAGATGTAGTTGTGAGTGTTAGTAGGTAGAGATTGTTATTGGGTGAGTGCTGGGGGTGATGTGCTTTGGGCAGTGTGTGAAGATTGTGGTACAGATGGTGGTATGTAGCATTTGTTGAAGCATTCACTCACCCTGACCACCTGAGTGAGGTCGTTAAATTTCTTCCTGCACTGGGGACCACAGTGCTGCTCAAGACGTGCTATGCTACCTCTCTCCACATGGTGTGGAAGACTTGTGGTGAGGGCCTCCTGCCATTTGCCGGGTAGAGCGCCGCCCTCCGACTCTCCACAGTGAAAACCAATGCCTCCAATGCTTCATCGGAGAATCTGCGGGCTCTCTCCCTGGGGCGTGGGCATGTCATGAGCACACCTGGTTCAGTCCTCCGATTCCTTCTCCTTGTTCTGCTTCTTTTTGCTGAGGAAGCAGCACAGCCAGCAATGCTGAGAATGAGATACTGCAGCATCAATAAGTAGTGAAAAAAGCCTGTTGAGCCATTTGGATTCGTGCTGAAGCACTTTTAGCATTTTTGATTAGCAGAAGGCAGCTCACCTTTAAGAGGTACAGGCTGCTTTAAAGAGGCGCAAGCTAACTTCAAGTAAAGGTCGCCTCGCATGAACATCGAGTACTTCGGCCCCCTGCTGAACGCACAGCCTGTCAGCAGCGCGTTCAGTGCTGGGCTGCGCACTACAGTCATTATAATTAGCAGGCAGCAAAAATTTGATGTGTTGCCTGAGCTCCTTTCAACCAGCATGGGCATATCATACATCGCAGTGCCCATGCCCATTTTTCAGCGTTATTGAATTTCATCCCCCCCTTCCCCCCCCATGTTTAACTTATCTTCTCTGCTTTTGAATTTTATCTGTCTAGAAATGAACCCCAGTGCTTTGTTTGCGCTTTTTATGGTTTTGTTAACCTGCGTTGCTAATATATAAAGAAATATGCTAATTAATGTTAAAAGATAATTTTTTGGAAGTGGTTCCAGAAGGTTTATAGGTATCTAGGTAGTAGACCAGAAGCTCAGAACTGTGAGGTAGTTAGCCGAGAGAATCAAGCACCATGCAGCATGTCAACCACCGGTGATTGTGAAAGCAGATGTCCCACAATAACCAATCAACAGACAGCTCACCAAACCAGGTGATCAATATGTACCCTGTGAACAAAAGCAAAATACTGCAGATGCTGGAAATCTGAAATAAAAACAGAAAATGCTGGAAACACTCAGCAGATCAGGCAGCATCTGTGGAGAGAGAAACAGAGTTAACGTTTCAGGTCGATGACCTTTCGTGCTGCCTGACTTGCTGAGTAGTTCCAGAATTTTCTGTTTTTATTTTTATGTACCCTGTGAGCCTGTGTCAGTACAGGCAAGCAGGTCATATGAACATACGAACATACAAATTAGGAGCAGGAGTAGGCCACTCGGCCCTTCGAGCCTGCTCCGCCATTCAATACGATCATGGCTGATCCGATTACTTCACATTCCCGCCTATCCCTGATAATTTTCACCCCTTGCTTACCAAGAATCTATCTACCTCTGCCTTAGAAATAGTCAAAGACTCTGCTTCCACCGCCCTCTGAGGAAGAGAGTTCCAAAGACTCACGACCCTCTGTGAGAATTTTTTTTCCCCATTTCTGTCTTAAATGGGCGACCCCTTATTTTTAAACAGTGACCCCTAGTTCTAGATTCTCCCACAAGAGGAAACATCCTCTCCACATCCACCCTGTCCAGACCCCTCAGGATCATATGTTTCAATCAAGTCCCCTCTTATTCTTCTAAACTCCAGCGGATACAAGCCTAGCCTGTCCAACCTTTCCTCATAAGACAACCTGCCCATTCCAGGTATTAGTCTAGTAAACCTCTGAACTGTTTCCAACGCATTTACATCCTTCCTTAAATAAGGAGACCAATACTTTACACAGTACTCCAGATGTGGTCTCACCAATGCCCTGTATAACTGAAGCATAACCTCCCTATTTTTGTATTCAATTCCCCTCGCAGTAAATGATAACATTCTATTAGCTTTTCTAATTACTTGCTGTACCTGCATACTAACCTTTTGTGATTCATGCACTAGGACACCCAGATCCCTCTGCATCTCAGAGCTCTGCAATCTCTCATGTAAGGGGTTTTAGATCGCAGAGGTTTCTCTCTCTAGAGGCCTCTCTCTCTTGCACAATAAAACCTTGAGTGGTTCGACCCACTCGCCCCTTAGGTTCTAGACACTGGACTTTGATGCAGGAACTACAATGTAGAGAATACTCGATAGGCCAGGTTTAATGGAAACGAAATGGAATTTTATTGCATAGAGAAACACAAATCAAATGCAAGTCAATAAAAGGTACATGGGAGGGAAAAACAAATTCATAATACATTACTAACTGAGATAGATACAGGCATATTATACTTTACAAAGGTCATCATGAAATGGGGCAGCACACGGAACATCG
Organism: Somniosus microcephalus; assembly: GCF_052327205.1. Taxonomy (NCBI): domain Eukaryota; kingdom Metazoa; phylum Chordata; class Chondrichthyes; order Squaliformes; family Somniosidae; genus Somniosus; species Somniosus microcephalus. Next base: position 161,415,944 of record NC_140996.1, on the reverse strand, counting down.
AGGGACAACAACTCGTTGTTAAAATTACCCCTTAAATGCCCACCCCCTAAACCTATCTAGATCAGATTGTGAGGGGCCAGAAACATGCTCACCAATCCAGTTGGAAAATATAGAGTTTTGAAAACAGGTCTGCGTTTTGATCCTTTCAGGCGTCCTGTCTCCACGTGGTCAGCGGAACACAGCGGGCTGCGACACACCTTCTCCTCCCTCGAGGTGAAGATCACGGACAGGCTGGATGCCAGCAGGCCTGGAAGTTGATGCGGGGCGAGACCTACTGTTTGACCTTTTTTATATAGGTCTCTTCCTGTCTCGTCAGTGTCCCGGGGTTGGTCGATGATCTCCCGATAGTTACCCCGGGGCTAGATGCTGACTTGATCTCCCATCTCGAACCTCGTCGTCCCAACCCGAACTCTGCACCGAACAGGGCTGCGTTGTCGATGGCTGGCGATGTTCTTCCTTCTCCAGCCCTTCCTAGCTGGCGATCTGCGAAGGATGATTCTCCCAGCTGAAGCAACAGGTCCTGTGAACCTCCTCAGCACCTCGATCTTTCTCAGAACATCGATCGCTACCCCGGGTCTCCAGTTATACTTCTCAAAGAAGCCTTTATCTCCCGCCAAATCAAGGTTAGTCTTTGTTTAACTTTTGGCGGGCTTGTAGCACAGCGGGGTAGTTATTATATTTAAACTGCTTTCGGGATGGCCGGTGATGGGCATCTCTGGTCTGGAATGACCTGGTATTGTTTTGAATGTCTTCTTGATGTCTTTAATGGGTCTTTGATGCTCCCCTTATGAATATAAAACTGTTTCCCTTTGTCTGGGTAAACATTTAGATGGCCTTTATCTACAGGCCGATCTGACTGGATCTGCATCCAATCTATATGTATGGGGTTCTGTCTGGTTTCGTTTTCTCAGCAAATTTAGCAACCATGCCTTCGGTCCCTTCATCCAAGTCATTTATGTAAATTGTAAAAAGTTGAGGCCCCAGCACTGATCCCTGTGGCACACCACACGTTACATCTTGCCAATCAGAAAATGACCCATTTATGCCTACTCCAATTCCAATTCCAATTCCAATTAAAATGCTTTATTGGCATGAAAGTTTACAGAGAACCATATTGCCAAAGCTTACATAGCAAAAAGGTACAGTTTTCCAACATTCTGTAGGTGTCAATCGATTTGACATTTGTTGGGTACATACAATATTACTTTTAAACAATATTAATTTTAAACAGTCTTTGTACTTCATTTGGTACGTTCAATATTAATTTTAAACAGTCTTAATTTTAAACAGTCCTCAGGTTGTGACATGTTGTTACATATTTGGCCCCAAGGTATGGTCTGTCTCCTTCTCCTAGGACTAATCTCAATTTTGACAGATCATCCAATTCCTTGAAATCTGGGGTTGTTTGGCTTAGCTTGTTGAATAATATGTTTCTTGATGTGTTGAATTTTTCGCATTTTAGGAGGAAATGCATTTCTGTTTCAACCTCGCCAGCCAGACATTGATCGCATATTCTATTCTCTCTAGGCTGCCAGGATTTCTTGTATCTGCCTTTTTCAATTTCCAGTTGGTGGTCGCTTAGTCTGTACCTGGTGAGGGTCTGTCTCTGTTTTGTGTCTCTGATGGTCGTGAGGTAGTCTGCCAGTTTATATTCTCTTTTTAGGGCCCGGTAACATTCTAATCTGCTTTGGCTTTCGGTTATTTTGTTCCAATGTTCCAGGTAGGTTTCTTTGCATTTTTTAATGATTTGGTTCACTCGGATTGGTGTTTGGGCGGCTGTGTTGGTCTGGGGCTGGTCAGGGTCCGGCTGAGTACTTAGTTTCCGTAGCAGCTGACTCAGGGGACTCTTTTCTGGGTTTAGCTCTTGGGTCTGAAAGGCTTTGAAATGAAGGGTGTCTGGGGAGCTAGATTTGAGGTGATTTAGGAAGTTTAGTGCTCGTTTTTGGATGTTTATTATCAGTGGGTATCTGCCTAGTTCGGCTCTGCATGCATTTGTTGGCGTTTTCCTTTGGGTGCGAAGGATGCTTCGGCAGAATTCTGCATGTAGGGCTTCTATTGTATGTTTTTCCCATTTAGTGTAGCTTTGGTGATTTAGCGGGCCCCATACTTCACTACCGTACAGTGCAATGGGCAGGATTATGCTGTCAAATATTTTGAGCCAGATTTTGATTGGGATTTGGATGTTGTAGAATTTTCTTTTTATTGCATATAGGGCTCTTCGGGCTTTTTCTTTTAGTGCATTCACTGCTATGCTGAAGCTCCCTGATGCTGTAATAGTTAGACCAAGGTAGGTGTAGCTCATAGTGTGTCCTATAGTGATATCACTGAGGGTAAACTGGTATTTGTTTTCCTGACATCTGGGCCTTTTTTGAAAAATCATGATGTTGGTTTTCTTTAGATTTACTGTTAGAGCCCAATTTTGGCAGTATTTGTCGAGTAGGTCTAGTTGTTGCTGTAATCCCTGTTCTGTGGGAGACAGCAGAACCAGGTCGTCCGCATAGAACAGGGATTTCACTTCTCCATCTAGGAGACGGAGACCTGGTGACTCGCTTTGCTCCAGCATGTCTGCTAATTCATTTATGTATATGTTGAACAGGGTCGGGCTCAAATTGCAGCCCTGCCGGACGCCTCTTCTCTGGGTGAAGAAATCGGTGCGTTTGTCTCCAATTTTGACCCCGCATTTGTTTTTCAGATACATTGATTTAATAAGGTCATAGACTTTGCCCCCTATTCCACATTGAAGAAGTTTATAATAGAGCCCTTCGTGCCATATAGAGTCAAAGGCTTTCTTGAAGTCGATGAAACAGGCGAATATTTTCCCATTTTTTGTTTGGTGTATATGTTTTTCAATGAGGGTGTGAAGGGTATAGATATGGTCGGCGGTGCGGTGTTTTGGAAGAAAGCCTATTTGGTTTTTTCTGAGGATATTATGTTTGTTAAGAAAATCAAGTAATCTACTATTTAGAATACTATTTAGAATACTCTCTGTTTCCTGTTAGCTAGCCAATCTTCTATCCATGCCAATATGTTACCCCTTACACCATGAGCTTTTATTTTCCACAATAACCTTTGACGTGGCACCTTATCAACTACCTTCTGGAAATCTAAGTACAGTACATCCACTGGTTCCCTGTTACTTCCTCAAAAAATTCCAATAAATTGGTTAAACATGATTTCCCTTTCACAAAACCATGTTGACTCTGCCTGATTACATTGAACTTTTCTAAGTGCCCTGCTATAACGTCTTTAATAATAGCTTCTAACATCTTCCCTGTGACAATTGTTAAGCTAACTGGCCTGTAGTTTCCTGTTTTCTGTCTCCCTCCCTTTTTGAATAAAGGAGTTACATTCGCTATTTTCCAATCTAATGGAACCTTCCCCGAATCTAGGGAATTTTGGAAAATTAAAACCAACACATCAACTATTTCACTAGCCACTTCTTTTAAGACCCTAGGATGAAGTCCATCAGGACCCGGGGACTTGTCAACCCGCAGCTCCAACAATTTGCTCAGTACCACTTCCCTGGTGATTATAATTTTCTTGAGTTCCTCTCTCCCTTCCATTTCCTGATTTACAGCTATTTGTGGGATGTTACTTGTATCCTCTATAGTGAAGACTGATGCAAAATACCTGTTCAATTCAACTGCCATCTTCTTATTTACCATTATTAATTCCCCAGACTCACTTTTTATAGGACCAACGCTCACTTTGTTAACTCATTTCTTTTTAAAATATCTATAGAAACTCTTACTATCTGTTTTTATATTTCTAGCTAGCTTTCTCTCGTACTCTAATTTTTCTCTCCTTATTAATCTTTTAGTCATTCTTTGCTGTTTTTTATATTCTGTCCAATCTTTTGACCTGCCACCGATCTTTGCGCAATTATATTCTTTTTCTTTAAGTTTAATACTATCTTTAACTTTTTTAGTTAACCACGGATGGTGGGTCCTCCCCTTGGAATTTTTCTTTCTCGTTCGAATGTATATATTCTGTGTATTCTGAAATATCCCCTTTAATGTCTGCCACTGCAACTCTATTGACCTATCCCTTAACCTAATTTGCCAGTTCACTTTAGTTAGCTCTGCTTTCATGCCCTCATAATTGCCCTTATTTAAGTTTAAAATACTAGTCTTGGACCCACTCTTCTCTCTCTCAAACTGAATGTAAAATTCAATCATATTATGATCGCTGCTACCTAGGGGAGCCTTCACTATGAGGTCATTAATTAATCCTATCTTGTTGCACAATACCAGGTCTAGTATAACCTGCTCTCTGGTTGGCTCCAGAACGTGCTGTTGTAAGAAACTATCCTGAAAACATTCCATGAACTCCTCATCTATGCTACCTTTGCCCATCTGATTTTTCCAGTCTATATGCAGATTAAAATCCGCATGATTATTGCCGTACCCTTCTGACAAGCTCCCATTATTTCTTCCTTTATACTCCATCCTACCATGTGGTTACTGTTACGGGGCCTGTGCACCACTCCCACAAGTGACTTCTTGCCTTTATTATTTCTCATCTCTACCCAAACTACTTCTACATCCTGGTTTCCTGAACTTAGGTCATCCCTCTCTATTGTGCTAATACCATCATTAATTAACAGAGCCACCCCTCCACCTTTTCCCACCTTCCTGCCCTTCATAGAGGGGCAACACAGGGAAATATGTTACTGTTATATATGTGGGTAGAACAAATGAAGGACAGACAGGATGAGTTGCAAGTCCATGTGCTTGCTTTACTAGGCCAGAGCGAACTGAGCATGCTCACACTAAACCATGTGACAAACCATGTGATAATACATTACACTGCTTTCCTCTTAAAAAAATGCACATATTCCCCTCTCAAATACAGCAAAACTATGGTCCCACCTTTCCCAGCATTACATGTACCACATAACAAAACTCCTGGCTTTTTTTCATTTAAATGAACTACAAATGCTATGAATGATCTATAAATCCAGTTTAATAACAGGTTTGTGGAGCCTTCCTGATCTCCTTTCTGAAGGTTTTGGTGTTGAACCAATTTTCGGGCTGTTTTGTTCTGGTTCTAAACTCAAAGATGATCCTGTTTCTATCTCAGGTTTGTTTGAACCTGGTATTTCAGTTTCTGAAGCCTGAACGGAGTCAAACTCATGTATGTGATCATGATCAAGTGGTTCAAGATCGCGTCTTCGTTCGTCTCTAGCAGAGATCATTTGATCTACATGAACACTTTGGATGTTGTCACCAATCTCAACCAAGTATCTCTTGGTTCCACCAATCTCCAGCACGGTTCCGATATCCCACTTGTGTGAACTCGACTTGCCCGGGGGACTGAGAACACGAACACACTCATTTTGTCTGAAACTGCGTTCTTTCTGATTGCTGTCATAATAATGTTTCTGACTCAACTGTTTCTGCTCAACTCTTGAGGCCAAATTTGGTTGAACAAGACTCGATCGTGTTTTCAATCTCCTCTTCATCAAGAGTTCTGCTGGGGTTTATCCAGTTGTAGTGTGCGGAGTAGTTCTGTACTTCAGCAAGAAATTTGCCAAACGTTGCTTCATGCTGAGTCCCGAACAACCCTGCAACACTTGCTTTTTGAGAGCTTCTCTTACTATCCTGACTGACCTTTCAGCTCCTCCATTTGAAGCTGGATTATATGGTGGAACAAGAGTGTGTTTGATACCGTTCTGTTTCATGAATTCTTGGAATAGAGCCAGAATGGAACTGAGGGCCATTGTCAGAAACAAGCTCTCAGGTAAGCCATGACATGCAAAGATAGACCTCAACTCATCTATGGTACGTTCAGTTGTAGTATTTGAACCCATGTGTTTCACTTCAATTCACGTTGAGTGACTATCTACAAGTACCAGGAAATAATCATTTGCTTTCTCACAGAAGTCTACATGTACTCTCTGAAAAGGTCTACTTGGCCATGACCAGGGTTGTAGTGGAGTTTTGGGTGGTTTGTTTCTGCAATTTTAGCAAACGTTGCATTTGCTGACAAGTGATTCAAGATCACTGTCCAATCCAGGCCTGTAAACAAAACTTCTTGCAATTGATTTCATACTGACGAACCCTGGATGTTCTGTATGTAGTTCGGCCAGAAATCTCTCTCTCAAAGAAGTAGGTACCACCACTCTGTTTCCCCACTTGATACAACCTTGCTTACAAGACAATTTAGTATGATGGTTATGGAATGGTTTCAACCCAGTGTCCAGACACTGATCAGTCCATCCATTCAAGGTGTTTTCATACACTCTTTTCAGTACTGAGTCCTTTTGAGTCTTATCTGCAATCTCAGTTGTATTCACAGGAAAGTCTTTGTCAACTGTACCTAGCGTAAAAATCTCAACTTCACTCCCAACACGAGTCCTCATGTGGCAACCTGGACAAGACATCTGCGGTTGCATTTTGCTTTGAAGTGCAATATTCAACGATGCCCAATGATGCATTCTTGATGCGGCCATTGCAGGGATGGCAGATTTGGGCCCCAATATTGCTGGGAGCGGTTTGTGATCGGTTATCAGGGTAAACTTTCTGCCAATCAGGAGCTGTTGGAATTTCTTGATTCCAAACACTATGGCGAGTGCTTCCTTTTCAATTTGCATGTAATTTCTTTCGCTCTTTGTGAAGGTTCATGATGCAAACGCGATTGGTTTCTCTTGGCCGCCATCCATTACATGGCTTATGACAGCTCCCACACCGTAACTGGAAGCATCACACGCTAACTTCAGCTCACGCTCTGTGTCATAGTGCACAAGTTGAGCATCACTAGAAAGACTTCTCTTACAAGTGTCGTAAGCTTCCTGTTGTGCTTTTGTCCACTTCCACTGGACATCCTTCTTGAGGAGCTTGTAGAATGGAGCTAACATGGTCAATAACTCAGGTAAGAAATGTGTGTTGTACAAGGAAAGATCTTAACTCAGACACGTTCTGTGGCTTTGGAGCATTGATGACAACATCAACCTTTTCCTTAACTGATTGCAAGCCATTTGCATCAATTTTCAGACCAAGATACACAACCTCGGGCTGCACAAAAGCACATTTGCTCCTTTTCAATTTGACATTGTGGGAATTCAACCTTTGAAGCGCTATATCTTACACTTCTAGATTTTCTTCTTCGCTGCTTGTTGCAATCAACACATCATCTTGCTTGCACAAGCAATTTTGAACTCCTTGCAAAATCTTATCCATCATAGCCTGGAAGATCTTGGGGGAGGACTTTACACCATAAGGCAGCTTGGTGTATGAGTACAGTCCCTTGTGAGTGTTGATGGTGAGATACTGTTGACTCTCTTTGTCAACATTCAGCTGAGCATAAGCGTGCGACAGGTCAAGCTTGGAGAAAACCTTTGACCCAGAGAGTACTGCATACAAATCGTGCGAGGTAGGTAACGGGAACTGCTCATCATCAACTGCTTGGTTGATAGTAACTTTGTAGTCATCACACAAGCGTACAGTTTTGTCTGCTTTGGGCACTACCACAATCAGGGTAGCCCATTCACTTTTGTCAGTTTTTACTAGCACTCCGTTCTCTCTGAGCTCCACTTATTCTTCCTTCACCTGATTTTCAACACATAGGGGACAGGCCTTGCCTTACAATAGACAGGCTTCGCGTTGGACTTAATGTTGATATGCTCATCATATCCAGTGATGCCCTCATAACTATTTGAGAACATGCTTTTATACTTTTTCAGCATTGTGTCGAGTCGCTACTTTGAAGCATCTACACTGAAGATGTTTTTCCAGTCTAGTTTTAACTTTCTCAACCAGTCTTTGCTCATGAGAGTTGGCCTGTTGTTGTAGCTCACTACAATAATAGGCTGCTTTACTAACTGGCCATTTTCTTGAACTGTACATTCCATTTGTCCACATGTCTCTAGGATTTCTCCAGAGTAGGTTTTTAACTCTATGGTACTTTTTGTAAGTGGTATTTGATTAAACTTACTCTCATATGTGTCCTTACACATAAAAGAGCAGTCCACTGCCTTGTCGATACACATATCAATATATTGCTCATTGATCAAAAGTTTTGTACGGAAGTCTTTCTCGCGACTGCTAGAGTTGCCACTAGTGGTATAGATACTGTAGATGCCAAGTTCTTCAACATCAGGTGTGTTCACTTCAATATTGTGAACTTCTCCTTATGTTGTTACTGCTTTGCATTGTCATTAGAATGGTTCTTACTTCCTGCTTTCAATCTAACTTTGCAAGCTGTTGAAATATGGCTTTGCTTCTGGCAGTGAAAACACTTCGCATTTCTGTATTGGCAGGACTGTGGCGTGTGATTTCCATTGCAGCGATAACAATTCACTGAACTGCTCTCACCAACATGCTTCTGACTTGGTCTCACAACTTTAGGTTTGGCGGTGGCTTTGTGACTGTAGACCTCAGCTGCACTAGTTACTTGAGTTGGAAAGAGCTCCCCAGCATTCTTAGACGCCATCTCCATAGAGAGGGAAATTTTGCATGCTATGTCAAATGTTAGGTTCAGAGTGTTCAGTAACTAGGACTGTGTGTGCTCATCCACCAGTCCACACACAAACTTATCTCGTAACGCACAATCTAAAAATGTGCCAAAGTTACAATGCAAAGACAAGTTCTTAAGAACTACAATGTACTCACTGATGGTTTCACTTTTTGGTTTCTGGTACCAAACTTATAGCTCTGTGCTATTTTTAATGGCTTTGGGTTGAAATGGTCCTCGAGTTTCTCAACAATGTCTTCAAATGACGCATCCTTCACTTTCCCTGGGGCGAGTAGGTTTGTCAAAGTTCCATAGACATCTGTCCCGATCTCTGTTAGGAAAATTGCTTTCTTCCATTCATGAATTACTTTATTTTGCACCTTCGGTCTCAATAATGTTATTGGCCCTAAAACACATCTCCATCTGCTCAATGTAAGAACTGAATGGTTCGCGAGATCGGTCATACATGCTGAGGCTTCTGATGAATCCCTTAGGCGCAGCCATGATTATCCCGATCCCGTCGAACAGTGACTCAGCATGCTACCTGTGTACTTGTGAGAATCAACACCACTGTTGCTGTGTATACATACACATGAAGGCGAAGCACAGACAATTCTGCATCAGGATGAACAGTAAAATATTGCAAAATTCAGTTTAGGTGTCACAAATTCACCTTAAACTTTTCCACTCGAAGGTTGAACACTGTGTCCTTCCATAATCCCTAAAAATGGCTTTGGGATCCCATTCTCATCACCAAAAGTGTAATATATGTGGGTAGAACAAAAGAAGGACAGAGACACGATAAGTTGCTAGTCCATGTGCTTGCTTTACTAGGCCAGAGCAAACTGAGCATGCTCATACTAAATCATGTGACAAACCATGTAATAATATATTACAGTTACATATGTTACTAGCTGGGGGGGCCCGGTGTTGCCAGGGCTTTTTTGGGCCACGCGGTTTATGGCTGGGCGCTGCCGCTCCTGTGCTCTGTGTCACTCTTTACCTCCCTGACCCTCTCTCTGTCCCTCCCCCTCTCTCTCCCTGCCCCTCTCTCTCCCTGCCCCCTCTCTCTCCCCCCCTCTCTCCCTGCCCCTGTCTGTCACCTCTCTCTCTCTCTCTCCCTCTCTCTCCCTCTCCCCCTCTCCTCTCCCTCCCTCCCCCTCTTTTGGCACCTGGGGAAAGGCTTTGAAAATTGAGCCCGGCCGTGGTGGCTGTGTGGGGCCTAGCGCTGAAGGCCCGGCCGGGCTCTCAGGCTGAGCCGGACCCCAGCTGAGCTCCCGGTGCGGCCGGGCGCCGCGCCGCGGGTGGCGCGGTTTACGGCCGGCCGCTGACACTCCCCCGCCCGCTCTGTGTCTCGGGACGAGCGGTTGTGAGGCCCAGCCTGAGTGACTCCAACTCACCTCCCGTTCCCGGAGCCGCAATGTGGGGGTTTGTTTGGCTGGTGCTGTCGCTGTGGGGATGAAAAAAATGGCGGCGAAGTTTCGGGAGGCTGCAGGATTAGGTCCCGCCCATGATGCACCGATTGGTCAACCATCAGGTCACTGAACTGTAGGATTGGTCCACCATCACGTCACTCAACACTAATGAGCGGTAGGATTGGTCAACCGCTAATAAGCGGATTTTTGAAAAATTTTTGTATACTGTTCGAACAATTTTTGTCTGACCAAAAAGCAAATATGCCTATTAGACTCCCCTAATGATAACCTTTCTTTTGATATTACATGCGTGTAGGTACGCTCTATAACTTTTGAGTGTATAGCGGACAAACAGACAAACAGACAGACAAACAGACAAACCAACCGCTTTATATATTTATATATATATATATATAAGAGGGCTCCAAGGCAATCAATAGCTAGTCTGAAAGATGATACTATCAGTGAGGCCAAGTGCCTCTGAGGGATTTAAGACTGCCAGTGTGTAGTGACCCTGAATACAGAGAATCTGGCACTGTGCTTATGCCCAATCATGGTAAACAGATGGCCAGCCAACGGTTTGCATGATATGGGGACTCTTCTTCTTCCTAGGCAGTCCCTCAGAACCGAGGATGACTTGCTACCACACTAAAAATGAGATCGCAGGTGACTGATGAGTCCAATGCAGGACCTACAGTCTCTGTCACAGTTGGGGCAGACGGTGGTTGAAGGGGCGGGTGGGTGGGGTACTTGGGTTGACGTGCGCTCCTTCCGCTGTTTGCGCTTGGCTTCCGCTTGCTCACGGCGAAGAGACTCGAGGTGTTCAGCGCCTTCCCAGATGCTTCGCCTCCACTTTGTGCGGTCTTGGACCAGGGATTCCCAGGTGTCGGTGGGGATGTTGCACTTTTTCAAGGAGGCTTTGAGGGTCTCCTTGAAGTGTTTCCTCTGCCCACCTGGGGCCCTCTTGCCATGTTGGAGATCCGAGTAGAATGCTTGTTTTGGGAGTCTCGTATCAGGCATGCGGATGATGTGGTCTGTTCATTGGAGCTGATCGAGTGTGGTCAAAGCTTCGATGCTAGGGATGTTGGCCTGAGCGAGAACACTGACGTTGGTGCACCTATCCTGCCAATGGGTTTGCAGGATCTTGTGGAGGCAGCATTGGTGGTACCTCTCCAGCGCTTTGAGGTGCCTGCTGTACATGGTCCATGTCTCTGAAGCATACAGGAAGGCGTGGGTCACTACTGCTCTGTAGACCATGAGCTTGGTGCTGGGTTTGAGGTCCTGATCTTCAAACACTCTCTTCCTCAGGTGACTGAAGGCTGCACTGGCACACTGAAGGCGGTGTTGGACTTAGTCATCGACATCTGCCCATCGACGATTGCGGTAATTACAGAGGAGTCTTCCTGCTGTCTGCCACAGGGAAAGTCATCGCAAGAATCCTCCTCAATCGCCTTCTTCCAGTGGCTGGCTGAAGAGCTCCTCCCAGAGTTGCAATGCAGATTCTGCCCACTAAGGGGCACAATGGACATGATCTTCACTGCGTGTCAACTACAAGAGAAATGCAGGAAACAACACCAATCGCTGTACATGGCCTTCTTTGACCTCACAAAGGCCTTCGACACCGTCAGCCATGAGGAATTATGGACTGTTCTCCTCAAATTCGGCTGCCTTCAAAAGTTTGTCACCATCCTCCGCCTGCTTTGTGATGACATGCAAGCCGTGATCCTCACCAATGGATCCACCACAGACCCAATTCAAGTATGGACCGGGGTTAAGCAAGGCTGTGTCATCGCACCAATGCTCTTCTCGATCTTCCTGGCTGCAATGCTCCATCTCACCCTTAGTAAGCTCCCCGCTGGAGTGGAGCTAATCCACAAAACAAACGGGAAACTGTTCAACCTCCATCACCTCCAGTCCAGATCGAAGGTCATCCCATCCGCTGTCATCGAATTACAGTATGCAGACGACACTTGCGTCTGCGCACATTCTGAGGTCAAACTCCAAACCATTGTCAACACCTTCACCGAAGCGCACAAGAGCATGGGCCTTACACTAAACATCCGTAAGACAAAGGTCCTCTACAAACCTGCCCCCACTACACAGTACTGCCCCCCGATTATCAAAATCCATGACAAGGCCTTGGACAACGTGGACCACTTTCCATACCTCGGGAGCCTACTGTCAACAAGGGCAGACGTCAATATGGGGAATAACCTGATGTTGGCCTGTTGTTTGCTGCATGCTCCATAACTTGGTCCTGAAAAGAGGCCTCAACATGCAGTGTGTTAGTCTGAAGAGAAGCAATGGGTACGTAATGGGCAGGAGTTTCTGGGGGTGCTCGCCAACAGACAGAAAACAGCAAAACAGTGTGTAAACCAGGAGGAGTAAATGCTCTCAACCCACAATTAATCTTCAAATAGCATCTGAACAGCAATTTCAAGGCTCAGTTCTCCCATGTAATTTTAAGCAACTATTATATAGTCATTTATTAAGTTAGTTCGTCACCCTCTCGACTGCAGATAGATTGAATGTTGAGTCTTATACACCATGAAATCAACAGAGAACACAAGCTGCTGTGAGCAATTGGTGCATTCTGCAAACATCAAAAGATCATTCTTCATGAAAGATGCACCGTCCCTTTTCAGCCTCCACAGGCATTTTCAATTTTTGGTGAAATATTGTGGTTATCAACATTAGTGCTCAGCAATCAAATACATTCATTTTATTTTTGGCACCCAGCATTACCATTGAAAATTGGCAGATTAGATATAACGGCCCGGAAATCCCACACGGCTACCTGCAACAATTTTGCACCCCTAAGTTGGGACAACCACTGCATCGCTGACCCACCATAATTTGCAGGATCATCACATTTAAATATCTACTGGGAGCTCAGTAACACAAATTCCGTGTTACTGGGGGAAGGGGGGAGGTTTGGACATTAGCATCCACACTTGATACACACATTCTCAAAACACATCACAAGGCTACCACTAAAACACTCCCTTCTTTCTTGCAGGAGAAGCTGGCAAACAATATGCGAGAAGAGGTGGCAATGGGACGAGGGTGAGGCCACATCCACTTCCTGTCCCCACTCAAGGAGGAGGTGCTCAATATTGTGGGCAGGGGAGAGTTGTGGTCATTGCCATGGCGACTGGACAGGCTGAAGGACACGTCCCGTAGAGTTTCTTCACATCTTACCCTCTTTTTCCCTTCTCACTTCCATCTCAACCTACACACTCAACAGTCATTCATCTTTCTCTGCTTAACCTTGACACTAAAAGCAAAACTTTGTCCCTCGCTTCCATTTCAGGTGCAGAAAATCAGATGTAGAGGGCTCTGTGAGAGCAGAGGAAGAGGAGGACAGCATCCATATAGACAGAGCTTTCCTTGACCTTAACCTAGCAAGCACCAGCTCATAGATTGGCACCACACCTGGTTTAAAAGGTAGACTAGAGGGCTCTTCACATGGTGAATCACCAAGCACAAGGGCATCTGAGCTAATGTAGGAGGGTCGGACAGTACAGGAACCAGCTTTTCGGAGAGCGACCTCAAATCCTAGCCCTGCTGCACAGAACTCAGATGCAGACTTTGGGAGCAGGCTAAACGAGTAGGGCTTTGAAGGAATGGTATCCCTTTCTGTTCTTATAGATTACAGGCTCCTCATGTGGAGCCGCGCAATGTGTCTCCAGTCTATCGGGCCTTGCGCCTTTGGGAAGCCTGCAACCACATGAAGCCTGCTGATCTCTCGTCCTGCTTTACTTATCTATGGAGGGGATGTAGTTGTCCCTTATGGAATAGAGAGCCTCCATCAAATGCCTGATGCAGCAGAGGACAGCAAACTGGGAGCTGTTGCTGATGTCATCTGTTGCAGCCTGAACCGACCCTGAGGCATAGAAGTTAAGGGCCACGGTCGCCGTGACAGCCACAGGCATTGCTTTCCATGTCCTGGTTTGGGGCTCCAGGTGGTGCTGCAAAAGGTGATACAGCTCAGTTGCAGCCTCCCTGGTGAAGTGCAGCCACCTCACATAATGCTCCTGCATCAGGTTGAGATAGGACCGTTGCAGCTCCCCCTCTTCCTCGAGCCCCAAAGGCAGACCATGAGGCAAACAACCCAATAGAGCACCCATGAGGCAAACAATCACCCCATAACCTCCAAAAAGTTGTTCCCAGGTCACAGAAGTCAGCTCTCCTGCAGACAAAATCATCACAAAAAGGCTCAGAAGTTCACCAGCCTAACAGGACAAACCAGCTGAGTTACCTGAATGGAGGTGATGATCCCTTTAAGTAGCGCTCCTGCAGGCTCCATCCCGACTGTTAGTGCCATGATTTGCTGGGCGAGTTGATGAAATGTTGAGTCAGATGCTGGGGCATACCAATTTCGCGAAAGGGTCCTCAACCAGCGTAGGACTCTTACTTACACTGAGCTATTTGCATGTTTCTGGCAGACGCCATGGACGACTACAAGAGCCCGACCCAAAATGGCATGTGGCGCACTTCCGGCATCCCATATTGGACCCCTAGTGCTTGAAAATTGGGCGTTGGGCAATCGAATTTCTAGCCAGTATTTCTCCTCTCTTTGAGGAATTTAAAACAGACCGATACTGATTGGTTGTTTCTCTGAGATTTCAACCTTCCTCTTCTCATGAGCTTTTTCAACTGCCCTCTGATTTGAACAGATCAGCTCCATTAACTATCCAGAAAAGACTTAATGGGACTTCCTGTATTTTGAATATCCCACCATCATATTTAGAAAGAACCCGTCAGTGGAATTAACAACAAACTGGACAATCATAGAATATTGTTTAAGATTGAATTATTCTTCCTACCCGCCTGTAACTAACAAAGCTTATTTTTGTATTAAAGTAAGCTTGGTCCAAACTGCTTACTTACTGTGACTGGATTTAAAGGAACAGCCACTGAATTGAAACTTGATATTTTTATATTAAGGATTATAAAGGAAAATTATTTAAAAAAACCTAAAAGGCAATAAAAATTATTTTTATTGGCACTTAAGCAGTAAGAAGAGTTAAGTTGGGGCACAGGTTAAGAGATGAATGAGGTAAGCTTGCAGTGTAGAGTGAAGGTGGCAATGGAGACACCTCTAACATCTGTCAGTGTAAGGTGCATACATATATTCAGCAAGTGACAGATGCCCTATTCATGAGGGAAAACACCTTTATATAGTTCCCAGTGGAGGCCAGGGATGTACAAGACTGAGCTGCGATTTTTTTTACCATTTAGCAGGGTTCCCCAAAGCGCATGGGATAATCTGGTTAGCCTTTGAACTCCTCCTGGCAGGGGTGCCCCCTATATGAAGCAGAAAGGTTATTACTCTATCAAGATACAGTTGTTGTATCCACATTATGCAAGTGACTGCCAGATAGCCAGGCTGCATTCATAATGCATTAATTCTGGCAGTTATCTGTTTTCACCCCTCTTTGTAGATCCCCTTTAAGTAAAGGGTTGACTCCTTGGTGATCAAGGGCTGCCTTGGTTGATCATTAATTTGCCACATTCCAACATGCTAGCTGAGCGAAGACAGAACAAGGCCCATGCTTCCACCAAGGACATAATAAAGAACACAATAGGCATCCTGATTCAGCACATCCAGTGTTTGGCTAAGTCAGAGGTGGTGCTGCAGTACTAGCCATCCAAAGTCTCCTGTATCATTGGGGCTTGTTGCATTCTGCATAACATTGCAATGGAAAGAGGCATCCATCCATCCTAAGGGACTACAACAAGAGGTGGAAGAGTACATATCTGATGCCACTGAACAGGAAGTGATAGAGATTGCCCCACAGGGCCCTATGATGACTGCCAAACAAATGCCTGATCACAGAAAACTTTAGCTGAGCATTTTACCCTCGCCTTCTGTCCTCTCAGCAGCATCTTCACTAATCCACAAATAAGTTATAAAAATTACCCATTTGCAACCCCTTACTGCTCTCCCAGAAGCACATTCCATCTTCTCTGCTGTCTTCTCATCACTGTCCCCAAAATTGTGGCATTCGACACTTCTAAACTGCTGTGCATAAAGTTATTTAATGTGCAGATATTCAATGGGTCTCTGTTCCTAGTGCCTGTTATAACTGTGCTCCCCTTCCTAATTGTTGGTGAATGCTGTGTGCATCTACCTAATCTCGTGCCTCTTCTCAGTGGAAGATCTGCAGCAGGAGACTGTCTGGTGGCTGGATACGGGAGAAGTGCTAGGTGTAATGTATATACCTTTAAGGGGGGAACTATCTTTTACAGCTCATGTATACTGCAGTACCGGCAATGACCACACTTGTATATAGCATTGAGTAGTAATCTGTGCAGATCAGTTCCCGTATGAGCCACGTTGAGTAAACACCTGTTGTACTGTTCCCCTGCAGTCTGTGTCTTAACATACACGGACACAACATTGGCGACAAGGCAAGTTTGAACCTACCTGCAACTCTGCATCAACTCCTGGGGATTCGTTCCTGGAGATCAGTGGATTGGAGGTCAAGGCCAGAGACTCGGGCGTCGACCACGGGCAACCGCCCAGTCATCCAGCAGAGACTCGAGAATTGCGGGGGAGGCTGTCGAGAGCCAGGCTTGGCTTTCCAGTCGAGGTGGTCCAGCGAAACGGGCTGGCAACAGGTAGTGCGCAGACCCTTCCTGGACAGCGGCGGGCTAGAGCCCGACCGAGCGGCACAGCAAAGGGCCGAGCAGCGTCGATGGGGGAGAGGGAGAGAGGGCAGAGCGCACAGGGTGCAGCCGGTGTTCAGGAGCCGAGCAGCATCGAAGAGAGGGAGAGAGAGACGCACAGAAACCCGCGAGAAACCGCCATTGTCACGAGGACCGCCGAGAGCGGCGTTGGCAGCAGCGGGGGAGGAAGGGAAGCGCGGGAGACGCCATTTTAAGCCATTGGGAGACGCCATTTTAAACCACACCCAAAATGCCGAAGAGTGGCAGTATCACCACATTTGACAATGAAGTCGAAGATTGGACTACATATGTCGAACGAATAGAGGTATACTGCAAGGCAAATGAGGTGTCAGATGACAAGAAAGCGTCGGTATTGTTAAATTTAATGGGTGCAAAGACGTATGGTTTATTACGAAATCTAGTCACCCCAACGAAGCCAATGGAAAAGAGTTTTGAAGACATAGTAACGATACTACAGGAACATTTAAACCCCACACCGCTGCTGATAGCAGAACGATTCAAGTTTCACAAACAGAACCAGCATAAGGATGAAAGCAATGCTGATTATTTAACAGAACTGCGCAAACTATCGAAACACTGCCAGTTTGGAGCGGGACTGGCAGATACCTTAAGGGACAAGTTTGTGTGTGGGCTTCAAAGTGAAGGAACCCAGAAACGGCTTTTATCTGAAAACGACCTTACGCTGGAAAAGGCTTTCAGCATTGCGGTATCATATGAAGCAGCAGCACGGGGCGCTGCAGAGATACAACAGAGACCGCAAGAATATGGCACAAGCGAAATGTCATATGGAACAGAGAAGTGCTATCGCTGCGGCAGAACAACACATGACCAGAATGATTGCTGGTTCAAAGACAAAGTGTGCAGACAGTGTGGAAAAGTAGGACACATAGCACGAGTCTGCAGGTCGGGATAGAAAACCAGCAATAAGAAACCTACCAAAGAAAAGTACAAGAAGGTTGACGGAGAATAGTTCAGATGAACAAAAGAGTGATAACGACTCCGAAAGCAGGGAACTGAGTTGTCTGAAACTACATAATGTGATCACAACGGAGGATCACCGAACCATTTGGGTCACTCTCAAGATAGCAGGAGTCCAGGTAAAGATGGAATTGGACACAGGATCAGCCCTAACAGTCATAAACCGACGAGACTACGAGCGGCTATTCTCACACATACCCTTGAGAGACACAAAAATTATTTTGAAGACGTACACGGGGCAAAAATTCTACCCCAAAGGAAAAATAAGGGTGACCGTTATATATAACGGTAAGGAAACACCAAAACTAGACGTGTATGTATTACAAGATGGAGGACCACCATTACTGGGACGTGAATGGATCCGGAAAATACAACTGGATTGGCATTCCATACAGGCACTGACTGTGGCTGACAAAAAGGATGACGACGTCACACCTGGGCGACTGTCAAAGATCCTAACTGACGCGAAAGAAGTGTTCCAGCAAGGACTCAGAACACTAAAAGGCATGACAGCGATGATTAAAATTGAAGAAAACGCAAGCCCCAAATTTTTTAAGGCCAGACCAGTACCTTATGCGATCCACCCAGTCGTCGAAGCAGAGCTGGAGAGTCTGGAACGTTCAGGTGTACTGTCCAAGGTAGACTGGAGTGAGTGGGCTACACCCATCGTCCCTGTAATGAAAAAGTCGTTGAGCAGCACACCTGGGGAACCAAGGAATGTTCGAATCTGTGGGGACTTTAAGGTAACAGTGAACCCGGTGCTTCACACCATACAATATCCACTTCCGCGGATTGAAGATATTTTCGCCTCGCTATCTGGAGGGAAACGCTTCACTATGATTGATCTGGCCCAGGCGTATCTGCAAATGGAGGTAGAAGAAGCATCAAAAAAATACCTCACAATCAACACCCATAAAGGTCTCTACCAATACAACCGGCTGGTATTCGGGGTAGCATCAGCTCCGGCTATTTGGCAGAGGGCAATGGAACAAGTCCTGCAAGGGATCCCAGGGACCCATTGTTATTTGGACGACATCCTGGTCATGGGCGAAAATGACAGTGATCACCTTGCCAACCTGGAGCAGGTGCTCACTGGATTGCAGGAATATGGGCTCCGAGCTAACCGCCCCAAATGCGAGTTTTTTAGAAAACAGATCTCGTATTGTGGCCACGTTATAAGGAGGGGTTACATAAGTCCCCAGAGAAGATTGAGGCAGTATTCAAGGCTCAAGCACCGGAAAATGTGTCACAACTGAGGTCGTTCCTCGGGCTGGTAAACTACTACCATAAGTTCTTGCCAAATTTGTCTACAATACTACACCCACTGAACACCCTACTGCAAACTGGGGTGCCATGGAAGTGGAGTGACGAATGTAGACGAGCTTTCCAGAAGAGCAAAACACTAATCACATCGAAAGAGGTATTGGCCCATTACAACCCAGCATTACCAATTCGGTTGGCATGTGAGGCGTCACCCTACGGCATTGGAGCGGTGCTGCCGCACAAATTCTCGGACGGCTCAGAGAGGCCAATAGCCTTTGTGTCACGATCACTAACCTCAGCCGAGCGTAACCACACCCAGATTGACAGGGAGGCCCTCAGCCTAGTGTGGGGAGTGAAAAAGTTCAATCACTATCTGCACGGGCAGAAATTCACCTTGCTGACTGATCACCAGCCTCTTGTCTCCATTTTTAATCCGAAGAAGGGCGTTCTGGTGATGACTGTGCAACAACTACAAAGATGGTCACTTTTTCTAGGGGCGCACCACTGTGAGATTGAATATAAGGGCACGAAACAGCATGGAAATGCTGATGGGCTATCACGTCTGCCACTGCCTACTGCGGAGGAAGCACCAGCAGTGGATCCTGTCGAAATATTCCATTCGACTATAGTTGAATACCTACCGGTAACTAATGCTTGTATCGAAAAGGAAACTCGAAATGACCCGACACTGTCTCAGGTATATGATTTGACGGTGAAGGGATGGCCAGCACATGGCGACTCACTGTTGCCAGCATTCTCGACAAGCAGAGAACAGCTGTCAGTGTGCCGGGGGACCTTGATGTGTGGATCCCGAGTGGTAATTCCATCCAAGTTAAGGGATAGAGCGCTCAATGAGCTTCATGAGGGTCATCTGGGAGGGGTAAAAATGAAAAGCCTAGCCAGGGCTTATGTGTGGTGGCCGGGAATCGATAAACAAATCGAGGACCTGACCAAGAGCTGCTCAGGATGCCAGAAAGTCCAAAATGCACCACCACAGGCCCCTCTACACCCATGGGAATGGCCCTCATCTCCATGGCAATGGTTGCATATTGATTTTGCTGGTCCATTCATGGACTCAATGGCCTAGAAATTCAGTTGGTTGCGCCAGCCGGTAACGGGATAAGAGGGGTATATTTCCAGCGCTAGGCACTTAGCGTCCGGGCGCAGACCAATCTGCGCCAACGCCCAAATTCAGTTGACATTTAGCGCCGGCGCAAAGTGTTTGCGCCCACTCAGCTGCGCGCGCAGCTTATGACGTCATCTCATCGTGCAACGCTGTTTGTGCGCCCCAAACCAGAAATTCAGTGGCGCCCGCCCAATGTGGGCGTGGCGCTGCTAAGAACTGTGAAGTGGAACGCAACAGAGGCCCTGTGGGCCTCGGGGAGCGCTAATTAAAGGGCACTTACACTGACCTATAAAGCCCAGCCATTTTGCTGCAATGACTTTACTGCTTTGGATTTCTGGACAGAGACCAAGGGACAGAGCTTACTGATTTGGGACAACATAGGAGAGGTATTTTTGGCTTCTGGCCAGTGCTTTGACATTTGATTCATTTGATTTCACTGTTTTCAACTTTATTATGGGGGCTGTATGGGGGTCCAACCCTCAGTTGCAGCATTATGTGCGAAGGGCTCGCAGACGCTGTGAGAGAGGACCAGCCATGCCTAGACGCAGAGGGGCCATCAGGCGTCGGCAACGTAGGCCTTACCCACTCAGGCAATACCGGCAGCAGGTGTCCTATCTCACCATGACTGCGGCGCATTGTGTTAAGAGGCTGCGCTTCAGAAGGGAGGTGGTTGCAGAGATCTGCCAGCTGCTTCACAGAGATCTGCGTCCACAGCTGATGTGCAGGACGTCTCTCTCGGTGGAAGTGAAGGTCACGGTGGCTCTGAACTTTTATGCAAGCGGCTCCTTCCAAGCCGCTGCTGGGGACATAGCGAACATCTCCCAGTTCGCCGCGCATCGCTGCATCCGGCAGGTCACCGATGCACTTTTCGCGAGGAGACACCAATTCATCTCCTTCCCCATGACCCGACAGAGGCAGGAGCAGCGTGCATTCGGATTTGCCAGGATCGCGCGCTTCCCCATGGTGCAGGGCGCCATTGACTGCACGCATGTGGCTATGCGGGCACCTATCCACAATGCCGAGGATTACCGCAACCGGAAGGGCTACCATTCCCTAAATGTACAGCTGGTGTGTGACCACAGGCAGCGCATCCTAGCTGTCAATGCCCGCTTCCCAGGAAGCAGCCACGATGCATTTATCCTGCGCCAGACTGCTGTGGCTGACATGTTCGAGGCACAGCCTCCACCAAGGGGATGGCTTATCGGGGACAAGGGCTACCCTTTGTGTACATGGCTCATGACCCCGCTCCGCGTGCCCAGGACCCCAGCGGAGGAGGCATACAACGAAAGCCATCAAGCCACAAGGAACATCATAGAGCAAACGATAGCCGTCCTCAAGCAACGGTTCCGCTGCCTGGATCGTTCCGGCGGATCTCTACAGTATTCGCTGGGTAGAGTCTCCCAGTTCGTCGTCGTGTGCTGCATGCTGCACAACCCGGCTATCCGCAGGACTCAGGCACTGCCACCTGACATTGCACCACCACATCAGGAGGACGAGCAGGAGGACCATGAGGAGGAGGAGGAGGAGGAGGAGGAGGAGTACCAGCCCAGGAGGGAGCCACAAGGTCCAAGGGCCGTCCGCCGGGGGCTTATTGATCGACACTTCTAGGCCCCCCTGTCAGGGAATGGGCTGTGGCAATGAACGCACCTGAAGGCAGCCGCACCGCAAGCCCTCAGCCGGTTAACGCAACAACCACTTGAAACCTGAGACGTGGACATGCTGAATAAATAAAAAGCTTTATTTCACAAACTCAGGGCCCTTCCCACATGAAACAGAAAAACAGACAAGACCCCCAAAAAAGTCAAAAACATCTGTCACTCCCAAAACCTGGGGAGGACTAACAAAACTTGCCCATCCAAATGGCCTTCATCATCGGCCTTACAAAAATAAGCCCCCCCCTCCACAACACAAACACCCCCATAAAAACAAAAAACGCCTTGATCCTCGGCCTTACCAAAATAATGCCCCCCCAGAACACAAGCCCCCCAATATAAAAAAAACCGCTATCACCACACTCTAATGGGTGTGCCGAGAGGGCGAGTCCTTAGACAGGCTTCTCTGGCCCCTGCCCGACCTGCTGCTCTGCCTCAACCTGGGCCCTGCGGGTGTGGCAAGGCTGGGGGAAGGCTCATGAGGGCCACAATGCGTGTCGGCAGATGCCCTTGGGGGTCGGCCTAGACGAGGCCCAGCCCGGGAGGGGCCGGCTGCTGACTGCTGCAGCTGTGGCTGGCCAGCATCAGTCTCAGCAGCAGCTCGTCGCACCTTGGCTGGGGGAGCGGCAGTGTCGGCTGCACCAATGGGGGCAAGCTGGCTGATGGCAGGCGCGCGCTGCTCGCCAGAGACACTGGCACTCGGCCGGGCTGGCAGTGCAGCAAGCGCAGCAATCTGGTGGAGGCCAGACCGCTGTGCTGCAGCAGGGCGGCGGGTGCCCTGGCGATGCTTTCGCGCCACAGCGAGTGTGGCAGAAGTGAGTGCCCGAACTGCCCTGGTATGTGCCCGCATCAGCTCTGCCAGTGTCTGGACGGCACCACTCATCTCGCGAGTCGCGTCCTGGGCTGCCGCGAGTTGCTGGACACCCCTGTCGTGCACTGCCGCGAGTTGTTCGACCCCCCTGGCCTGTGATTCCCCAAAAGCGACCACACTATGAGCCAGGGACTCAATGGCCTGAGCCATCTGTTGCACAACCCCCATGAACTCCTGGTGGCGCCGCTCAGACGCCGCCGACATCTCATCGAGGAGGCGCACCTCCTGGGCGAGGACCGTCTCCGGACTGGAGGGCGGACTCTCCCTCTGGGGAGAAGGCCGCCGAGCTGGCCGACCCTTCCCGCGTGCCTCGAGCCCACTGGGCCCAGGGTCTGCCCTCCCCTGCAACACCTCCCCCCTCTGGGGAGAAGGCCGGCGTGCTGCCGGACCCTTCCCGCGTGCCTCGAGCCCACTGGGCCCAGGATCTGCCCTCCCCTGCAACACTTCCCCCTGGCTCTCCTGCAGGCCAGACGTCTCCCCTCCATTGCCATCCCCTGGCGCGGATGAGGGTTCCCCCGATGTGCCGCCTTCCTCCTGGTCCTCGTCGTCCTCCTCCTCCAAGGGCCTGGCACTCTGAGCTTCAGGGACCACCTCCTCCTCACCAGCTGAAAGCAGGAAGGCACAAGAGTAGCTTTAGAGTGAGGACAGGTTGTCAGCGAGGGAGGCCTGAGTGGTGGCATTATGCGCATTTGTCGGTCAGTGCGAAAGGATGTAGATCTGAAGCGCAAGGGCAACGACAGAGGTCCAACCGGTCATGTCCTTACCAGTGGGTCACAGTACAGGGTCCACATCACCGATCGCAACAGGGCCAGTCACCCGGGCACGCATGAGTCGAGCCACGCTCTCCTCCAGCTCAATGAGCGCCTGGTACTCGGGACGGCCTCCACCGGTGACAGACTGGCTCCTGAAATTCCGCGCCAGCTTGGCCTGCAAGAGAAAGGACGGCCTCTAAGTACAGTGTGGTGCCCTGTTGCTGTGTGCACTGCCTCCCATGGTCGAATAGCTTGGCCAGTGTGGTGCCTTGTTGCTGTGCGCACTGCCTCCCATGGTCGAATAGCTTGGCCAGTGTGGTGCCCTGTTGCTGTGTGCACTGCCTCCCATGGTCGAATAGCTTGCCCAGTTTGGTGCCCTGTTGCTGTGTGCACTGCCTCCCATGGTCGAATAGCTTGGCCAGTGTGTTAAGTGCAGAAAGTGCTATTGATGATCATGCCAGTGCCATTGCTGTGGGAGGAGGGCTGCCCATTAGGCCTTTGAGGTCCCTTTGCCCATAATGTGAGGTGCACATGCAAGGATGAGGAGGACACTGGAAAGGGTACTCACCTTCACCATCCGAGTGAGGTCGTTGTACTTCTTGCGGCATTGGTCCGCACTCCTGGGGACATCGCAGGTGGATGACACCCTGCGGGCGTTTTTCCTCCAGGCTTTCCTGGAGTGGCTCCTGGGAGCCTTCTTGCCACTGTCCGGGCACAAGATCTCTCTTTTGTTTTCGACACCATTAATCAGCACCCTCAGAGCATGCTCTGAGAAGCGCTGCGCTCGTTCACGGGCCCTCTCCATGGCTCCAGGCGCTATTTTGGCCCACCAGCAGTGTTGAGGCCTAGCTGCAGGGCTCCACTATGCAGGGCGTGGCAGCAGTCAAAGTCGACCCTTCCCCCTTTAAGAGCTGGCCGGCGTCAGGGTGTCTGCTGTCAATCAAAACATGACCGCACCTGCGCTGCGCCCGGCCTCGGCCTTATCAGGCCTCTTCGCCGGCTTAGCGCCTGAAGAGAGCATTGCAACGCCAGTTTCAGCGCTCGGCCAAACTCTTGGCCAACTCTACTGAATTTCGGCGATGTGGCCTACACTTTCCGGCGGGCGCTAACTTTAGCGAACGCCCGACTTTAGCGCCCCAAAAGTGTCCAGACTGAATTTCTAGGCCAATGTTTTTAATAGCCGTGGATGCGCACTCGAAATGGCCTGAGGTCATCAAAATGTCCTCCACCACCATGGAGAAAACTATTGCAGTCCTACGGACCATTTTTGCCAGGAATGGCTTGCCAGAACAGATTTGCTCCGACAACGGACCAGAGTTTGTGTCCGAAGAGTTCCGGAGGTTCTTGAAAAAGAATGGGGTAAGGCATTACACATCCGCCCCGTATCATCCAGCCACAAATGGATTGGCTGAGAGGTTCGTACAAACCTTTAAGAAGGCAATAAAGGCTATGTACAATGACAACATTCCGCTGCAGCACAAGGTGGACAATTTCCTTTTCGCCTACCGGAATGCGACACATGCAGTCACCAACCAGGCCCCAGCCATGATGTTCTTTAACCGAAGGTTAAGATCTCGCCTGGATTTGCTCAGACCAAACGTACGAAGAGATGTTGAGAGTAAGCAATTCCAGCACATCCATGAGAAGCCAACAAGGAGCTTCAATGTAGGGCAACCAGTCTTGGCCCGCGACTACCGAACAGAAAAATGGCAGCCAGGAACGATATGCACACGGCAGGGCCCACTAATGTACACAGTGGACGTTGGGGAGAGCATCGTGAGACGCCATGCTGACCAGATCCTAGAGTCACAGGAACAAGTCAACCCCATGCCTCGCCCATACGTACCTGGTGATGAACCCGACGTACAGGTCGCATCTACCCCAGAAACAGTAGCATCGGAAGCTGATGAACCAACCGATGACAGGGGGCCAGAATAGCCTCCGCACCAAGACCAAGACACTCGGGAAAGGCGCTATCCAGAAAGGATCAGGTAGCCTCCCCAAAGACTGAAAATATAAATAGACTATTTTCAGCTAATGTTGCATGTTAAAAGTGTTAATTGTAGTTAGTTTGATATTTAATTGTTAAATGAGTGTTATGGTATTGTTAATCTAAAAGGGGAGGAATTGTAATGTATACCTTTAAGGGGGGAACTATCTTTTACAGCTCATGTATACTGCAGTACCGGCAGTGACCACTCCTGTATATAGCACCGAGTATTAATCTGTACAGATCAGTTCCCGTGTGAGCCACATTGAGTAAACACCTGTTGTACCGTTCTCCTGCAGTCTGTGTCTTAATATACACGGACACAACACTAGGGATCAAGAAGACTCTGTTATCCTGACCTCCTGATGGGCCTGCTTCAGGCTGTGGCATTTCTACTGCTCTGGGTTTAACCTGACCTTGCCTGCTTTCCGGCCCCTGCGAAATCCTCAGATTTAAGGGAGGCAAGTGGAGTGGTAGTGTTCCCAGCATAAGATATCAACCTCACCCTTCTGCAGTTCGCTCTGCCCCTGCTGGAAGCCTTCATGTCACTGTATCTGTGGGTGAGCAGGTCCCATTGCAGCAGTGACATTGCTGAAGCCCTGATCAATAGCTTTTTCCATTTGGCCAAGCTGCTCGGATAACCTACTCAAAGTGAAGATAACACAGCAGGCCAAAGCCTTCACGACAGCAATCTGTGCATTCAGGAGAAATGCAAAGATTGGCACATTGAGGGGTTGCGCTGCTGATAGCCCTGAAGTTAGTCCTCACTTCAAGGAGGTCTGCATAATTTTGAAGCTTTGCATGAACCCATACATGTGGGACGTGGAATCCTCCACCCTACCAACCATATTGTAGAAGGTGATAGACTCCTCCCTCAAAGACTCTAACAATCACCTGTGCTCAGAAAGCATCCTTCTTTTAAAAGCTGGGTCCCAGAGATCAGCATCCTTGGCCTCAGCAATCCTCTGGTGAAGTGTCTCGGCAGGACTTTGTATTGAGCTGCCCTGGGCAAGCAGTTGCCACAGTGCTGTAGGTGCTTCTCAGCCTTATGTGTCAGTGCTCTCTTCATACCACTCGCACAGTGAGTCACATATTCATGAATTTCTCATCAGTTGTAACTGCCCTGCTACACGTGTGTTATCTCCTCTACACATGCACCATGTTTCATGCACAGAAGAGATAATACGCAATGCATGTGGGGAGTGTTTTCCGGGGTCATTGGCGGGTGTGTTCCTAATTATTGGAGTATCACACAACTTTTTACTTGGTAGTCGTGTACATATATCAACATCTCAGATGGCCTTGTGCACACATTAAGGTATTTTATCATCAAATTGATGAAGTTCAAAACTAACAGCCGAAGTATGTTATAGTTAGGCAGTAATGAACTAGAAAGGGAATGAGAGTGTTTATTATGGATCTTAGTGCATAAATGTGATTAAGTGCTGACATTCAAATTCATTTTTACCATTTAATTGTGTGTTTTGCTACTTTTCACATTTAGTGCGATTGCAAAGATTGAAAGGACAGAAAGGTGGTAGGCTTACTCCCCTGTAGCTATGATTCCAGTGATACTTGCTGCATTGTTTAGTCAAGCTAACATGTTTAATTAAACTAGGAATTAATAAAAAGAAAATAGAAATTTGCTTTTGAATACAAGCTTTCAAGTACACTTAAGCAGTTTTTAGTAGAAATTGATCTGGTGAGAAAGACAGAAACCGTTCTATCCTTGGGGCTTAAAGCATGCATTGCACCAGAAGACCTTGGGACATGTTTCTATATTAAACAGTGATCTTACAGACACCACTTATTCTCACTCACTCACTCACACTCTCACTCTCACACTCACTCCCTCACACACTCGCAGTCTCACTCACTCACACTCTCACTCACTCACTCACACTCTCACTCTCACACTCTCTCCCTCACACTCTCTCACTCTCACTCTCACACTCTCACTCACTCACACTCACACTCTCACTCACACTCTCTCACTCTCACTCTCACACTCACTCCCTCACACACTCGCAGTCTCACTCACTCACACTCTCACTCACTCACTCACACTCTCACTCACACACTCTCTCCCTCACACTCTCTCACTCTCACTCTCACACTCTCACTCACTCACTCACACTCTCTCACTCACACTCTCTCACTCTCACTCTCACACTCTCACTCACTGACTCACACTCACACTCTCCCTCACTCACTCACTCACTCACTCACACTCTCACTCTCACTCTCTCACTCTCTCCCTCACACTCTCACTCTCACACTCTCACTCACTCACTCACACTCTCTCACTCACACTCTCTCACTCTCACTCTCACACTCTCACTCACTCACTCACACTCACACTCTCCCTCCCTCACTCACTCACACTCTCACTCTCACACTCTCACTCACTCACTCACACTCTCTCACTCACACTCTCTCACTCTCACTCTCACACTCTCACTCACTCACACTCACACTCTCCCTCACTCACTCACACTCTCACTCTCACCCTCTCACTCTCTCCCTCACACTCTCACTCTCACACTCTCACTCACTCACACTCTCACTCACTCACACTCTCACTCACTCACACTCTCACTCTCACACTCTCTCCCTCACACTCTCACTCTCACACTCTCTCCCTCACACTCTCTCACTCTCACTCACTCACACTCTCTCCCTCACACTCTCTCACTCACACTCTCTCACTCACACTCTCACTCACTCACACTCTCACTCTCACTCTCTCACTCACACTCACTCTCACTCTCACACTCTCACTCACACTCTCACTCTCACACTCACACTCACACTCACACCCACTCTCTCACTCTCACACTCACACACTCACTCACACCCTCACTCTCAGTCTCACATGCACTCTCTCACTCACTCACTTTCACTCTCACACTCTCTCACTCACACTCACACACTCACTCTCACACTCATACGCTCACTCTCACACTCTCACTCACACGCTCACTCACACGCTCACTCTCACCCTCACACTCTCTCTCACTCACGTTCTCACTCTCACACTCTCTCATTCACACTCACACACTCACTCTCACACCCATATGCTCACTCACACTCTCACTCACTCAAACTCTCACTTGCACACTCACTCTCACTCTCAATCTCACACTCTCACTCTCACTCTCAATCTCAACCTCACTCTCACTCACACTCTCACTCTCACTCACTCTCACTCACACACTCACTCACACTCTCACAGTCACTCACACTCTCACTGACAAGGCATACTCTCACTCACTCACACTCTCACTTGCACACTCTCACTTTCAATCTCACAGTCTCACTCACTCACACTCTCACTCACACACTCACTCTCATGCTCACTCTCACGCTCAATGTCACTCTCATGTTCAATCTCACTCTCACGCTCACTCACATGCTCACTCTCACTCACTCACACTCTCACTCTCATCTCACACTCACTCTCAAACTCACTCTCATCTCACACTCTCACTCTGACTCACTCGCACTCTCACTCTATATCTCACTCTCACACTCTCTCACTCACTTTCACACTCACTCTCACTCTCACGCTCACTCTCACGTTCACTCTTACACTCACTCACACTCTCACTTGCACACTCTCACTCTCAATCTCACACTCTCACTCACACTCTCACTCTCCGATCACTCTCACTCTCACACGCACTCTCATGCTCACTCTCACTCTCATGCTCACTCTCACGCTCACTTTCACGCTCACTCTTACCCTCACTCACACTCTCACTCTCACGCTCACTCTCATGCTCACTCTTACTCACACTCTCACTCTCACACTCACTCTCACTCTCACTCTCACGGGAACGGTAGTGTAGTGGTAATGGGCTAGTAATCCAGAGGCCTGGACTAATGATACAGAGACGTGAGTTCAAATCCCACCACGGCAGCTGTGGAATTTAAATTCCGTTAATTATATAAATCTGGAATAAAAAAGCCAGTATCAGTAATGGTAACGACGAAACTATTGGATTGTCATAAAAACCCATCTGGTTCACTAATGTCCTTTAGGGAAGGAAATCTGCCATCCTTACCTGGTCTGGCCTATATGTGACTCCAGACCCACAGCAATGTGGTTGACTCTTAACTGCCTTCTGAAATGGCCCAGCAAGCCACTCAGTTGTAACAAATCGCTACGAAAAACAATAATAAGAATGAAACTGGACGGACCACCCGGCCTCAGCATCGGCTGCAGACACGGCAACGGCACACCCAGCCCAGTCAAACCTGCAAAGTCCTGCTCACCAACATCTGGGGACTTGTGCCAAAATTGGGAGAGCTGTCCCACAGACTGGTCAAGCAACAGCCTGACATAATCATACCTTTCCAACTCCTCCATCACCATCCCACCGGCCCACAGACCCACCAGGGGTGGTGGCACAGTGTTATACAGTCGGGAAGGAGTTGCCCTGGGAGTCCTCAACATTGACTCTGGACCCCATGAAGTCTCATGGCTTCAGGTCAAGCGTGGGCAAGGAAACCTCCTGCTGATTACCACCTACCGCCCTCCCTTAGCTGATGAATCAGTACTCCTCCATGTTGAACACCACTTGGGAATAGCAAGGGCACAGAATGTACTCTGGGTGGGGGACTTCAATATCCATCGCCAAGAGTGGTTCTGTAGCACCACTATTGGCCAAGTCCTGAAGGAGATAGCTGCCAGTCTGGGCCTGCGACAGGTGGTGAGAGAACCAACAAGAGGGAAAAACCTACTTGACCTCGTCCTCACCAATCTACCTGTTGCAGCTGCATCTGTCCATGACAGTATTGGTAGCAGTGACCACCGCACAGTCATTGTAGAGACGAAGTCCCGTCTCCACACTGAAGACACTCTCCATCGTGTTGTGTGGCACTACCACCGTGCTAAATGGGATAGATTCAGAACAGTTCTAGCAGCTCAAAACTGGGAATCCATGAGGCGCTGTGGGCCATGAACAGCAGCAGAATTGTATTCCACCACAATTTGTAACCTCATGGCCCGGCATATCCCTCACTCTACCAGGCGTACCTAAAAATGAGGTGCCAACCTGGGGAAGCTGCAACACAGGACTGCATGCATGCTAAAAAGCGGAAGCAGCATGCTACAGACAGGGCTAAGTGACCACACAATCAACAGATCAGATCAAAGCTCTGCAGTTCTGCCCCATCCAGTCGTGAATGGTGGTGGACCATTAAGCAAGTAACGAGGAGGCTCTACGAATATCCCCATCCTCAATGATGGTGGAGCCCAGCATGTGAGTGCAAAAGACAAGGCTGAAGCGTTTGCAATCATCTTCAGCCAGGAGTGCCGAGTGGATGATCCATATCGGCCTACTCCTGAGGTCCCCACCATCACAGAAGCCAGTTTTCAGCCAATTCGATTCACGCCACGTGATATCAAGAAACGGCTCAGTGCACTGGATACAGCAAAGGCTATGGGCGCCGACAACATCCCAGCTATCGTGCTGAAAACTTGTGCTCCAGAACTCGCCGCGCCTCTAGCCAAGCTGTTCCATTACAGCTACAACACTGGCATCTACCCGACAATGTGGAAAACTGCCCAGGTATGACCTGTCCACAAAAGGACAAGTCCAACCTGGCAATTACCGCCCCAACAGTCTGCTCTCAATCATCAGCAAAGTGATGGAAGGTGTCATCGACAGTGCTATCAAGTGGCACTTACTCACCAATAACCTGCTCACGGATGCTGTTTGGGTTCCGTCAAGACCACTCAGCTCCCGACCTCATTACAGCCTTGGTCCAAACATGGACAAAGGAGCTGAATTTCAGAGGTGAGGTGAGAGTAACTACCCTTGACATCAAGGCAGCATTTGACCGAGTGTGGCATCAAGGAGACCTAGTAAAACTGAAGTCAATGGGAATCGGGGGGAAAACGCTCCACTGGCTGGAGTCATACCTAGCACAAAGGAAGAGGGTTGTGGTGGTTGAAGGTCAATCATCACAGCCCCAGTACATCGTTGCAGGAGTTCCTCAGGGCAGTGTCCTAGGCCCAACCATCTTCAGCTGCTTCCCTCCAACATAAGGTCAAAAATGGGAATGTTTGCTGAAGATTGCTCAGTGTTCAGTGCCATGCACAACTCCTCAGATAATGAAGCAGCCCATGCCCGCATGCAACAGTGGCAGGTAACATTCACACCACAGAAGTGCCAGGCAATGACTATCTCCAACAAGCGAGAGTCTAACCACTTCCCCTTGGCATTCAACGGTATTACCATCGCTGAATCCCCCACCATCAACATACTGTGGGTCACCATTGACCAGAAACTTAACTGGACCAGCCACATAAATACTGTGGCAACAAGAGCAGGTCAGAGGCTAGGTATTCTATGGCGATTGTCTCAACTCCTGACTCCCCAAAGGCTTTCCACCATCTACATGGCACAAGTAAGGAGTGTGATGGAATGCTCTCCACTTGCCTGGATGAGTGTAGCTACAACAACACTCAAGAAACTCGACACCATCCAGGGCAAAGCAGCCCACTTGATTGGTACCCCATTCACCACCTTAAATATTCACTCCCTCCACCACCAGTGCACCGTGGCTGCAGTGTGCACCATCTACAAGATGCACTGCAGCAACTCGCCAAGGCTTCTTCGGCAGCATCTCCCAAACACGCGACCTCTTCCACCTAGAAGGTGGAGTCATAGATAGCACAAAGGAAGATGGTTGTGGTGGCAGCAGGCCCATGGGAACACCACCACCTCCAAGTTCCCCTCCAAGTCAC